>NC_140996.1:76560451-77163059 GCF_052327205.1 Somniosus microcephalus | reverse complement strand
CCACACACTCCTCACTCACACACACCCCACACACACACCCCACGCACACACCCCCCACACACACACACACACACACACACCCCACACACACTCCTCACTCACACACTCCACACACACACACCACATACTGATATATTAGCGGGTTCCTCTAATGAGGCCATATGGGTAGAACTTAAAAACAAAAAGGGGGCAAGCACTTTGCTGCGAGTGTACTATAGGCCCCCAAACAGTCAGGGGGAGATAGAGGAACAGATATGTAGGCAAATCTCAGAGAAATGTGCAAATAATAGGGTAATAATAGTGGGGGATTTCAACTTCCCCAATATTACCTGGGATAGTCAGAGTGTGAATGGCTTAGAGGGTGCAGAATTCTTAAAGTGCATCCAGGAGAGCTTTTTGAGCCAGCATGTAGAAAGTCCTACAAGAGAGGGGACAGGACTGGACCTAATTCTAGAGAATGTGGCCGGGCAAGTGGTAGAAGTGTTAGTAGGTGAGCACTTTGGTGACAGTGACCATAATTCGATGAGATTTAAGGTAGTCATGGCAAAGGACAGAGATGGACCGGAAATAAAGATTCTAAATTGGGGGAAGGCCGATTTTAATATGATAAGGCAGGATCTGGCCAAAGTGGACTGGGATCAGCTACGTGTAGGAAAATCCACATCGGAGCAATGGGAGTCTTTCAGAAAGGAAATTGAGAGAGTATAATGGCAACATGTTCCCGTAAAGGTCAAGGGTGGGATCAACAAGCCCAGGGAACGTTGGGTGTCAAGGGATATACGAGAATGTATTAGGAAAAAAAGGGGGCTTTTGGCAGATACAAAGGACTAAAGACAGAGGAAGCCCGAGAGGAGTATAAAAAGTGCAGGGGGATACTTAAAAAAGAAATTAGGAGAGCGAGGAGGGGCCATGAAATAACACTGGCGAGCAAAATAAAGGAAAATCCTAAGGTGTTTTTATAAGTATATTAAGGGCAAGAGGATAACTAGGGAAAGAGTAGGGCCCATTAGGGACCAAAGTGGCAATCTGTGTGTGGAGCCAGAAGATGTAGGTGGGGTTTTAAATGAACTTTTTGCATCTGTGTTCACGATGGAGAAGGACGATGTAGACATAGAAATCGGGCAGGGGGACTGCGATATACTTGAACATATTAGCATCGAGAGGGAGGAGGTACTAGCGGTTTTAGCAGGCTTAAAAGTGGATAAATCCCCAGGCCCGGATGAGATGTATCCCAGGCTGCTGTGTGAGGCAAAGGAGGAGATTGCAGGGGCTCTGACACAAATTTTCAGAACCTCTCTGGCCACAGGGGATGTGCCAGAGGACTGGAGAACAGCTAACATAGTACCATTATTCAAGAAGGTTAGTAGGGATAAACCAGGGAATTACAGACCAGTGAGCCTAACATCAGTGGTAGGGAAATTATTGGAAAAAATTCTGAGGGACAGAATTAGTCTCCACTTGGAGAGACAAGGATTAATCAGGGATAGTCAGCATGGCTTTGTCAAGGGAAGATCATGTCTGACTAATTTGATTGAATTTTTCGAGGGGGTGACTAGGTGTGTGGATGAGAGTAGTGCAGTGGATGTGGTACACATGGATTTCAGTAAGGCTTTCGATAAAGTCCCGCATAGGAGACTGGTCAAGAAGGTAAGAGCCCATGGGATCCAGGATGACTTGGCACATTGGATCCTAAACTGGCTTAGTGGCAGGAGGCAGAGAGTGACGGTCGAATGTTGTTTTAGTGACTGGAAGCCTGTGTCCAGTGGGGTACCGCAGGGATCGGTGCTGGGTCCCTTGCTGTTTGTGGTCTACATTAATGATTTGGATGTGAATGTAAAAGGTATGATCAGTAAGTTTGCAGATGACACGAAAATTGGTGGGGTGGTAAATAGCGAGGAGGGTAGCCTCAGTCTGCAGGACGATATAGATGGGTTGGTCAGATGGGCGGAACAGTGGCAAATGGAATTTAACCCTGAAAAGTGTGAGGTGATGCATTTTGGAGGGACTAACAAGGCAAGGGAATACACAATGAATGGTAAGACCCTAGGAAAGACAGAGGATCAGAGGGACCTTGGTGTGCATGTACATAGACCCCTGAAGGCAGCAGAACAGGTGGATAAGGTGGTTAAAAAGGCATATGGGATACTTGCCTTCATTAGCCGAGGCATAGAATATAAGTGTAAGAAGTCACACAACACCAGGTTATAGTCCAACAGTTTTATTTGAACTTACAAGCTTTCGGAGTGCTGCTCCTTCGTCAGGTGAAGTGGAGAGATGCATAAATCACCTGCTGTGATTTCCAGCAAAAAAATGTTTTTTGTCTGTTTTTTGTGTTTCATACAGACCCCAGCATCTGCAACATTTGACCCCTTGTGACCCCACCTCATTGTTCTTTGATGTAATGTTTTCCTGACTAATCTGTTTGGACACCATTCACACCTTTGATTGCTGTGATTATCTCTCTGCCGAGGTGTGATAAATGGCAGTTAGAAAGATTACCTGTAATCATCTGGCATTATTCTCTGACTATATAAGCTGTGTCTTTATGTATCTCTCCACTTCACCTGACGAAAGAACAGCGCTCCGAAAGCTTGTGATTTCAAATAAAACTGTTGGACTATAACCTGGTGTTGTGTGACTTCTTACATTTGTCCACCCCAGTCCAACTCCGGCATCTCCACACCATAGAATATAAGAGCAGGGAAGTTATGATGGAGCTGTACAAAATGCTGGTTAGGCCACAGCTGGAATATTGTGTGCAGTTCTGGTCGCCACACTATAGGAAGGATGTGATTGCTTTGGAGAGGGTGCAGAGGAGATTCACCAGGATGTTACCTGGGTTGGAGCGCTTCAGCTATGAAGAAAGACTGGACAGGCTGGGGTTGTTTTCCTTAGAGCAGAGAAGGCTGAGGGGGGGACCTGATTGAGGTGTACAAAATTATGAGGGGCATAGATAGGGTAGATAGAAAGGAGCTTTTTCCCTTAGTAGAGGGGTCAATAACAAGGGGGCATAGATTCAAGGTAAGGGGCAGGAGGTTTAGAGGGGATTTGAGGAAGAACTTTTTCACCCAGAGAGCGGTTGGAATCTGGAACTCACTGCCTGAAAGGGTGGTAGGGGCAGGAACCCTCACAACATTCAAGAAGCATTTGGATGAGCATTTGAAATGCCATAGCATACAAGGCTACGGACCAAATGCTGGAAAATGGGATTAGATTAGACAGGGCCTGATGGCCGGCGCGGACGCGATGGGCTGAAGAGCCTCTTTCTGTGCTGTATAACTCTATGGCCTAGAAATTCGGTTGGTTGTGCCAGCGATTAGCGCCTAAAGAGCCCGAGATTTGGGGCATTACCCAATTTTCGGACGTGCGCAGTGATCCCAGCGCATCCTGCCATATTGAGTAGCCTGTTAGCGCCGGCGCTAAGTCTTTGCGCCCGCTCGCGGGCGCAGCCAGTTCATGACGTCATTTCATTGTGCAACACCTTTTTGGAGCCCCGTACCGGAAATTCAGTGGTGCCCCCCTCCGCTCCGCCTGGTGCTATTAGTGACAGTTGGATGGAACGTTACCAGGTCCTTCTCGCACTTGGGGGGCGCTCTTTAAAGGGAACAGCACTAGTATAAAAGCGGCAGCCATTTGGCCTGGCCATCCTGCTCGCTGCTGGAGAGAGTTGCAGACCTTCAGTTACAGAGAGTTGTTCTTATTGAGCCAGAGGAGCCTTGGGACCTTCAGCCCTGTCCAGAACAGTTGGATCCAGAAAGCTGACTGCGTCTTACTCGTCGGCCAGAATAATGGGAGCTGCTTTGGAGGGGAACGTCATCCTGGCTGAACAACTGGCAAGGGCACAGAGACGGAGGGAGAGAGGGCCGGGATTGGCCAGAAGGAGGAGGGCCAATGGACGTCGCCAAATCCGTCGATATGCTGCCAGGGTTTTCAGGCAGCAGGTCTCGTACCTTACCATGTCGGAGGAGCAGTGTCTGCGAAGGCTCAGATTTGGTAAGGATGTTGTGACTGAGCTGTGCCACCTGCTTGCTGGGGATCTGCAGATGCAGATACGGTGCAGGACCTCTCTGTCAGTGGCCGTGAAAGTCACTGTTGCGCTCAACTTTTACGCCAGCGGTTCGTTTCAGGCAGCAACTGGGGACATATCAAATATCTCTCAATTTGCGATGCATTGCTGCATCCGACAAGTGCCAGCTGCCCTCGACAGAAGGAGGCGCGAATTAATCACCTTCCCTGTGACCTTGGAGGAGCAGGGGGAGCGCACGCAGGGCTTCGTGGCTATTGCGGACTTCCCCATGGTGCAGGGGGCCATTGATTGCACAAACGTGGCTTTGCGGGCGTCATTACAGAATCCGGAGGAGTTCCGTAACCGCAAGGGGTTCCACTCCCTTAATGTGCAGCTGGTCTGTGATCACCGGCAGATGATCATGGCGGTGAACGCACAATTCCCTGGCAGCAGCCATGACACGTTCATCCTGCGGCAGACCTCAGTGGCTGACCTTTTTGACGCCCCGGCTCACCCACGAGGCTGGCTTCTGGGCGACAAGGGCTATCCTCTCTACCCATGGCTCATGACCCCGCTCCGTTTGCCCAGCACCCCGGCAGAAGAGCATTACAACAACAGCCATCAGGCCACCAGGAACATTGTGGAGCACACAATTGGTGTGCTGAAGCAGCGTTTCCGTTGTCTAGACCATTCGGGGGGCGCCCTACAGTACTCGCCAGAGCATGTGGCGCGCATCGTTGTTGTCTGCTGCATGCTCCAAAACCTGGACATTCGACGCACCCAGCCAATGCCAGCCGACCCTCAAGGTCCAGCAGAGCAGGCGGACGAGGAGGAGGAGGAGGAGGAGCATGCGGGCGAGGAGGATCAGGAGGAGGAGGAGGAGGAGGAAGATGGGAGGGCTCCAGAAACTGGAAGGGCTGTTCGTCAGAGGCTCATAAGGACTCGGTTCTAGGCCCCTTGGACGGAATGGTGGCTGTGATTCGAACAGCACCCTCCAGCTCGCAGTAAGCCTATGAAGGCCTCGATGATTGTAAATAGTGTACAGCTCGATTGTAAATAAAAAGTTTTCTTTATTTTCAAACAAGTGCTTCCTTCCAGCATGACAATGTAATGGTAACAGAAATCATAACTAACAAACTAACAGATAACTGTCTGGCAACCCGGCAAAACTAACCAAAGCATAACAAACAAACACAGCAGGTGTGGACGGCCTTAAATCCGGAAAAAGGCACGTCTTAGCACCTCCCTCTACTGGTGACCCCTTGATGGAGACCGACTCCTCTTACGAGGTCGGCCCCTTCCCTCCCTGCAGCTCCTCCGTAATTGGACCCCAGTGGCTGCGTCAAGGCTGGGGGACGCCTGCTGAGTGTCTGGAAGCGCTGAAGCCCCTGAGGGACGGCTTGGATGACCTCTGGGCTTGGAAGGCCCGCAAGCAGGCTGCTCCAACTGGGCATGTCTGCTAGCAGTCTGCCGCGCAGGTGGTGGCAGCTGCACTGCTGACGTGCCAGCGGTGGCATCAGGACTGCTCACATGCAGAGAGAGGACACCTGCACCGTGGTCGGCCGACACACTAGCACTCTGACGGGGCCGCACAGGATCATACGCCACAATCGACTGCTCCACAGATTCATGGCCTGCTGTGGTGCTGCAAGGGCCTGGGGTGATCCTGCCTGATGCAGCTAGGGTGGCAGCAGAGAGTGTTCGCGTGGCCTCAATTTGCGTGTGGACGAGGCCAGCAAGTGACTGCGTGGCAGCAGTGAGGACCTGTGTGGCAGGTGCCAGTGCTTCGGAAAAGCCATGGACAGTCCTTTCCACTGCTTCGGACAAGGCCGGAACACTCCTTTCCACTGCCTCGGACAAGGCATGGACAGACCTTTCCACTGACTCGGACAAGCCCTGGACAGACCTTTCCACTGCCTCGGACAAGCCCTGGACAGACCTTTCCACTGCCTCGGACAAGCCCTGGGCAGACCTTTCCACTGCCTCGGACAAACCCTGGACAGACCTTTCCATTGCTGGGCTGAAGCCCTGGACAGAACTTTCCATTGCTGCCCCGAAGCCCTGGACAGTCCTTTCCATTGCTGCCCCAAAGTCCAGCACACTCTTTGCCAGTGTGTCGATCGACTCAGGCATCCTCCCCACTGCAGCCATAAGCTCAGTGTGCCTGAGCCGGGCCTGGGCGCTCATCTCGGCAAGGCTACGCACCTCCTCTGCACTCTGTGCAGCAGTCATGGTGGCCTGCCTCGCCCTCCGGGGAGATGGCCCCCGAGCGCCCCTACTCCCCGCGTGTTGCTGCAGGCCACTGGTCCCTGCAACTAGCTCCTCATCATAGCCCCCCCCCCTCCCCTCAAGGGAACTACTATCCCCAGTTTCCAGATGCGGTGGCTCCCCTGAGGCTGGCACGGATGGTCCGGCTTCCTCCTGGTCGTCGCCTCCGGAGGCACTGGCACTGGCAGCTTGAGGGGCCGGCTCCCGAGCTGGTGATGCAGCATCTGAAAGCAGGGAGGTTGAAGAGTGGCTTTAGCAAAAGGATAGTTTGGCAGCAAGGGATGCAACAATGCGGCAATGCTATGACATGGCTCCACATTGAGAAAGCAAGCTGGCGGGGGAAACAACTGGAAGGTGAGAGCTGTAATACTTGAGAACCTTACCATCGCTGTGGACAATGGGGTCGGCAGCTGCAGTGGTGACAGGACCACTCAGACGTCCTCCCACAATCTGGTGGACTCTCTCCTCGAGATCCGTCAGAGGCTCCAGTTGAGACGGCCTCCTCCGGTGCGAAGCTGTTCCTTGCGGTTTCTCGCCAGCTTGGTCTGCAGGGCAAAGGATGGGAAGTGATGTTACATGATGCCCTGAGTTATGATCTCATGCCCCCCATGGTGGAACAGCCCTTACATGATGCCCTGGGTTATCATCTCATGCCCCCCATGGTGGAACAGCCCTTACATGATGCCCTGAGTTATGATCTCATGCCCCCCATGGTGGAACAGCCCTCACATGATGCCCTGAGTTATCATCTCATGCCCCCCATAGTGGAACAGCCCTTACATGATGCCCTGAGTCAAATGTGCATGTGTGTGACCAGAAAGGGCCATGGGTGCTTGCTGACAGATGGCCAGTGGGGCATAGCGCACCCTGTAGCCATAAAGTCAGGTGCTAATGGAGGGATGCATGAGTTGGCATTAACTCCACTCACCCTCACGACCCGAGTGAGGTCATTGAATTTCTTCCTGCACTGCACAGGGCTCCTGGTCGCCATGCTGCTGGAGTTGACCCTCTGAGAAACATCCCTCCAAGCTCGTCAGTAGTCCTTATGATTAGGCCTCCTGCCATTGTCGGGGTAGAGGACATCTCGCCGGCGCTCCACTGCGGCCACCAATTCCTCCAGAGACTCATTGGTGAAGCGCTCTGCTCTCTGCCTCACCCTCTCCATATGCTCCAAGTTTTTGCGCCAGAGAAGGGCCTGCGCCGATTGGCAGGCCTACAAGGCGCAGAGTGTGGATGCTGGAGCTGCCTGACCCATCCCTTTAAGAGCTGGCCGGCGCCTGGAAGTCTCGTGGTCATGGATAATTGAGAGCACCTGCGCTGCGGCTGGACGTCCCGATATTGGGTTGCGCCGGCATGTTAGCGCCTTGGGTGCCCCGTGTAACGCCTGAACTCGTGCCTCAATCACCTTTGGGGCGCTGCAACCCAATATCGCACGAGGTGTCGATAAGTTGCGTCTGGCTATAAAATTTGCACTCCGCCAATTCTAACGCCCCAAGCGGGTCTACACCCAATTTCTAGGCCCATGACTCTATGACTCTGACACACACACACCCCACACACACACACACCCCACACACATACCTCAAACACACACCCCAAACACACACACACCACACACACACAGTCCACACACACACACACACCACACGCGCAAACCCCACACTCACACCCCAAACACACAACCCACACACACACACCCCACACTCACACCCCAAACACACAACCCACACACACACACCCCACACACACACCCCAAACACACGCCCCCACACACACACACACCCCACACTCACACCCCAAACACACAACCCACACACACACACCCCACACACACACACCTGCCACACACACACCCCACACACACATACACACAGCCCACACACAGCCCACACACACACACCCCACACACACACCCCACACACACCCCCCCCATACACACACCCGCCACACACACACCCCACACACACATACACACCTCACACACACACCCCACACACACACCCCACACACACACCCGCCACACACACACCCCACACACACATACACACCTCACACACACACCCCACACACACACACCCCACACACACACCCGCCACACACACACCCCACACACACATACACACCTCACACACACACCCCACACACACACCCCACACACACACCCGCCACACACACACCCCACACACACATACACACCTCACACACACCCCACACACACACCTCAAACGCACACACACCCCACACCCCCCCCACACACACACCCCACACACACACCACACACACACACACACCCCACACACACACACCCCACACACCCCACACACACACACCCCACACACACCTCACACACACACCCCACACACACACCCCCCCACACACACACCCGCAACACACACACCCCACACACACATACACACCTCACACACACCCCACACACACACCTCAAACACACACACACCCCACACACCCCACACACACACACCCCACACACACACACCCCACACACAAACATACCGCACACACACCCCACACACACACACCCCACACACACACACCCCACACACACATCCCACACACACACCCCACACACAAACATACCGCACACACACACCCCACACACACACACAGACCCCACACACACACACACCCCACACACACACACCCCCCACACACACACCCCACACACACACACCCCACACACAAACATACCGCACACACACACCCCACACACACACACCCCACACACACACATCCCACACACACACCCCACACACAAACATACCGCACACACACACCCCACACACACACACACACAGACCCCACACACACACACACCCCACACACACACCCCACACACAAACATACCCCACACACACACACACACAACCCCACACACACGCCACACACACACCCCAAACACACACACACACACACGCCACACACAGATGCCACACACACACCCCACACACATACACCCCACACACACACCCCACACACGCACACACACACCCCACACACACACACCCCACACACACACCCCACACACTCACCCCAAACACACACGCACACACCTCACACACACACCCCACACACAAATATACCCCACACACACCCCACACACACACACACCCCACACACACCCCCCCACACACACACCCCACACCACCCCACCCCACACACAAACACCCCACACACACCCCCCCACACACACAGACACACCACACACACACCCCACACACACACCCCACACACACACCCCACACCCCACACACAAACTCCACATACACACACACCCCACAGACACACACACCCCACACACACACTCCACATACACACACACCCCACAGACACACACACCCCACACACACACCCCACACACACACCATACAAGCACACCCCACACACCACACACACACTGTGAAGAAATATATGCCTTCATCAGCCCCTGTGTTTTATCTGCATTGTATTGTGTGTACCGCCCCCTTTTTCCTATTGTGTGTATTGGCTCCACCCCTGTCTTTTGTCATATAAAGGTCTCAAGAGCTGTATGAGTCATTTCTGCCAGACGAATCCGATGTGGAAAGACATGCAATGTTCTTAGTGATTAAAAGCCTTCAGTTGAATCCTTTAATTCCTTGTCTTTGAGTTATTGATGGCACATCAATTTTAATCACTAAAACACCAAGATGGATCGACTCCTGAAACCAGAGCGCTTGGATCTGGACCCCCATGCCTCAGACGCAGCCACACAGTTCGGACACTGGTTCCAATGCTTCGAATTTTTCATCGAAAGCTCAGCCACCGCCATAGCAGCCGCGACCGCCACCGGAGACGTGAAACTGGGAATCCTGCGAAACTGGGTGAGTCATCGGGTCTCCCCTCTCATCCGAGATGCCACCAGCTACGGGGATGCCTGCACCATTCTGAAGGCCCACTACGTGCGGCCAATAAACGAGGTGTACGCCAGGCATCTTCTGACTACTCGCACGCAGCGGCATGGTGAGTCACTAGGGGACTTCATGCTAAGCCTAAAAGTACTGGGCAGAGACTGTAACTGTAAGGCCGTGTCTGCCATCGTGTACACGGAGGAGCTGATCCGAGACTCCTTTATTGCGGGCCTCAGTTCAAATTACATTCGGCAGAAACTGTTTGAAAAGGAGGGACTGGACTTAAAACAGGCTATGGGCATAGCGCGATCGCTGGATATGGCCCAGAGGAACTCTGAATCCTGTTCCTCAGGCCACGCGGCCCACTCCGCCTCGTGCGCGCCGTGGGGGCCGCCATCTTGGAAGCCATCTTCACCTCCCCGGTCTCAGGCCAGCCCAGCACCATCGGAGCCCCAGCCTCCACCCAGGAGCCCCACTACTGCCGCGATGCATCGGGGCCCGAAATGCTACTTCTGCGGCCAGGACAAACACTCCAGGCATCTGTGCCCAGCGAAGGGCACCACCTGTTTTAAATGCGGGAAGAAAGGACATTTCAGCAAAGTCTGCAGAGGGAACCCCGCCTCCAACTCCGCCACCGCCGCGTGCGTGCCGTGGGGGCGGCCATCTTGTCCACCCTCATGGAGTCCACCATCTTGTCCCGACTACACGGGCTTCCAGGACCCACTGGTGGCCTCGATCACGGTGGATCAATCCAGGCCGCATCCGTTGTCTAGATCGATGATGGACATAGAGGTAAACGGGAACAAGGTTAAATGCTTAATAACAACAGAAAATGCTGGAAAAACTCAGCAAGTCAGGCAACATCCGTGGAGAGAAATTTGAGTTGACGTTTCGGGTTTGACTGTGGGAGCACCGAAAGCTTTATTCATCCTAGCCTGGTAAAACGACTTTCACTAACGATAGTCCCTACACAGGGCAAAATCGCCATGGCTGATAAGACCCATACCTCAAAAATTACAGGTTTCTGCGCGGTTATGTTGTCGGTAAAAGGCACTGATTACAGAGATTTTAAACTATTGATAATGCCAGATCTCTGTGTGAGCGTGATCTTGGGTCTGGACTTCCAGTGCCACCACCAAAATATCACACTTACCTACGGTGGGTCCCAGCCGCCCCTCACAGTGTGCGGTCTGGCTACCCTGAAGGTCAAGCCGCACCCCCTGTTAAGTCTGTGTGTTATAGTGAGAATTGCTACACAGACCACAAGAGTAAATTCAACAGGTCTTTACTGGTTGGAGGTCGGACTATACTGAATACAATATTATTACACTGTGCTTATAGACCGGTGTGGTCACCACCGGTATTACGTATACAGCAGCCAAAGAAAGTAGTACCTTTCTTAAGGTGGACCAGGCTTAAGTTCTCTTAAGGTGGAACAGGTTACATACACCACAATCCTCCCTTTTTAGCTTAACAGTCATATCCCCAAATAAACATAACATATATACATATATAACTTCAGGTATAACAGTTCAAAGGTTCAGTCTCTCAGGAGGCTTTCTGATTCGGCTTGGATAACGCCTTTCAGTGGTCTCTGATTCTTGTTGTTGAGGTGCCTCCTCTAGTTGGTTGCCAATGTATTGGGTGTCATCATCATCAAATACATTCTCGGCCGAGGTAGATGCTTCAGGTTCATGAACGTCTTCCACAGCTGTCTCTGTCACAACCATGGGTTCGACCCTTGCTCTCGACTCTACCAGTTGATCCGCATGACGCCTTATCACATTATGACCAATATCTACGGTGTACATCAGAGGTCCTTGTCTGGCCCGGATTGTTCCGGACTGCCATTTGTCGTTTCCGTAGCCCCTTGCCATCACTGGTTGTCCTACGTCGAAAGTTCGAGTGGTCTTGCTGTTAATATGCCGAAACTGTTTGTTTTCCACTTCCCGTCTTGTAGTGGTGGACCTCCTTCAGGTAGCACATATAAGTCCATTACTTGGCTTCCTTCGCCCTTGTGGACCACTTCTACCTCTATTTTTCCGATGGGGTACACTCTTTGCCCCGTGTACGTTTTCAATATAATCTCCGTATCCTGTAAGGGAATATGTTGGAATAACCTTCTGTAATCTTTCTTATTCATGACCGTCAATGCCGATCCAGTGTCCAATTCCATTTCTACTTGGACTCCTGCTATCTTAAGAGTGACCCAAATTGTCTGGAGGTCCGTATCCTTACCAACGTTGTGTATTCTTAAGCTATCCAGTTCATTACTGCTAGCGTCTGAATCTGACTTCTGTTCAGTCAAACTGTTCTTTGTCACCTTGTGTACCTTTGCATATTTTCCTTGCGGTGACTTTTTATTGCTGGTCTTCTTTCCTGACCGGCATACTTTAGCTATGTGGCCAAACCTGCCACACGTTCTGCATTCTTGGTTTTTAAACCAACACTGGTTCTGATCGTGCGTTGTCTTTCCACAACGATAACATTTGACAGAACTCAAACCCAATTTGTTTGTACCGAGTTCCGGTGGCCGTAGCTGCATTACTACCGTGCCTCTCGCTGCGGCCTCGTGTGCTGCTGCCATAGTGACCACCTTCTCGAGAGACAGCTCATTCTCCTCGAGCAGTCGCCTTTGTGTATCCTGTTTAAATAAACCACACACAAATCTATCTCGAAGTGCCTCTGTCAGTCCCGTTCCAAACTGACAATATTTTGCTAGTTTACGTAATTCCATCAAATATTCAGCATTGCTTTCATTTTGCTGCTGTCTTCTATCATAAAATTTAAATCGTTCCGCTAGCATCAGCGGCGTGGGGCTAAGATGATTTTTTTAGGACAGTAACAATCTGTTCGAACGTCTTATCCGTCGGTTCATCTGGTGATAACAGGTGTTTCAATTGCCCGTATGTCTTCACATCCATTAAGTTTAGTAATGTTAGTGCTTTATCTGTCTCAGGAATTTTATTTGCCTTACAATAGTTTTGTATGCGTTCTACATACATAGCCCAGTCTTCTATATCACTGTCGAAGGCATTAATGTTCCCATGTTTAGGCATCGTAGCAATTTATCGTATTTTTAATGTTATCTAAGATGGCAGCTTCCTGCTCTTGCCGTTGTCCTCCGCCCACAAAATGGCGGTTTTCCCACGCTTGCCGGTCTTCACCCGTCCCCCGATGCTGTCTCCGCTTCACCGCGGCTCTCACGCCTTCAGTTTCCCCAGATGCTGCGCCTTTAGCCCGAATGCGGCCCTTATCTCCGGTCGCGATCGATGTCCCGCGCTGCGCCTCTCGCTCGAAAGCGGCCCGGCCCTTATCTCTGGTCGCGATCGACCTCACCGCCCTTATTCTTCCGTCTTCCCAGCCCCGTCTGTACAGCCAACGCGGTTGACTTTCTGTCGCGTCGCTGCCCGGCTTACCCACCACGAGGTAGTAGAAGAAGCTGACAGTCGCTGATGGAGGCTTCGAGGTCAGGATGTCTTCTGCACTCCGGTTGCTCGATGCCTGCCGCTCGACGTGTCTTCCCGTAGGTGATGAGGGTGGAAACCTCTCTTCGACGTCCTGTCTGTGGATGAAGTCGCCGTGGAAATTACTGCAGCAGGGTAAGAATCGGACTCGTTGCCACTGTTAAGTCTGTGTGTTATAGTGAGAATTACTACACAGACCACAAGAGTAAATTCAACAGGTCTTTACTGGTTGGAGGTCGGACTATACTGAGTACAATATTATTACACTGTGCTTATATACCGGTGTGGTCACCACCGGTATTACGTATACAGCAGCCAAAGAAAGTAGTACCTTTCTTAAGGTGGACCAGGCTTAAGTTCTCTTAAGGTGGAACAGGTTACATACACCACACCCCCTGTTCGCCAACCTCGCACCCAACTGTCGACCCATAGCGACCAAGAGTAGGCGGTACAGCTGGGAGGACAGACGGTTCATTGCGTCGGAAGTAGAAAGACTCAAGCGGGAGGGTATCATTGAATGCAGTACCAGCCCGTGGCGCACCCAGGTAGTAGTAGTTAAGGGTAGCGAAAAGAAGCGGATGGTGATAGATTACAGCCAGACGGTTAATCTATACACCCAGCTAGACGCCTACCCTCTGCCCCGCATAGCGGATATGGTTAACCAAATCGCGCAATACCGGGTGTTTTCCACCATCGACCTAAAATCGGCATACCACCAGCTCCCCATTAGGCCGGAGGACCATCCATACACCGCCTTCGAGGCGAACGGACGCCTCTACCACTTCCTCAGAGTCCCCTTTGGGGTAACGAATGGGGTCTCGGTCTTCCAGCGGGAGCTGGACCGCATGGTCGATGAGAATCAGTTAACAGCCACCTATCCATACCTAGACAACGTCACCATCTGCGGCCACGACCAGCAAGACCATGACTCGAACCTCGCGAGATTTCTGAAAACCGCCCTCAGACTCAATCTCACCTACAATGAGGACAAGTGTGTCTTTAGCACCACGCGCCTCTGTATCCTGGGCTGCGTGGTGGAAAACGGGGAAATCGGTCCGGACCCCGACCGATTGCGCCCCCTGTGGGAGCTACCCCTACCAAACACTCCCAAGGCCCTGAAAAGTTGCCTGGGGTTTTTCTCCTATTACGCCCAATGGGTCCCCAATTATTCCGACAAGGCCCGTCCCCTCCTGAAATCAACGTCCTTCCCACTCACGGCCGAGGCCCACGCCGCCTTCAACAGCATTAAACACGACATTGAGAAGGCCGCGCTGCAGGCAGTGGACGAAAACATCCCTTTCCAGGTCGAAAGCGATGCGTCCGACTTCGCTTTAGCAGCCACCCTCAACCAGGATGGGCGGCCCGTAGCCTTTTTCTCAAGAACCCTCCAAGGGCCCGAGATCAGGCACTCCTCAGTAGAGAAGGAGGCCCAGGCTATAGTGGAGGCAGTGCGGCACTGGAGGCACTACCTAGCCAGCAAACGCTTCACCCTGCTTACCGACCAGCGGTCGGTAGCCTTCATGTTTAACAACAAACAGAGGGGGAAGATCAAGAACGACAAAATTCTCAGGTGGCGGATGGAACTCTCCACGTTTGAGTACGACATAATATATAGGCCGGGGGCCCTCAACGAATCCCCCGACGCCCTATCACGAGGGATGTGTGCCAGCATCCAAGGGGACAGGCTATAGGGCCTCCACAATGGCCTCTGCCACCCGGGGGTCACCCGGCTATTCCACTTTATAAAATCCCGTAACCTGCCCTATTCCATCGAGGAGGTCTGGCCTATGACCAGGGACTGCCGCACCTGTGCGGAATGCAAGCCCCATTTTTTCAGGCCCGACCGAGCCCACCTGATCAAAGCTACACGGCCATTCGAGCGCCTGAGCTTAGATTTCAAGGGACCACTCCCCTCCACCGACCGCAATGTGTACTTTCTCAACATTGTGGACGAGTACTCCCGCTTCCCATTCGCCTACCCCTGCCCAGACATGACCAGTGCCACGGTCATCAAGTG
Source organism: Somniosus microcephalus (assembly GCF_052327205.1). Classification (NCBI taxonomy): domain Eukaryota; kingdom Metazoa; phylum Chordata; class Chondrichthyes; order Squaliformes; family Somniosidae; genus Somniosus; species Somniosus microcephalus. Next base: position 77,147,414 of record NC_140996.1, on the reverse strand, counting down.
CCTCGGCAGCCTGTTTTGCACGTTCGGCATGCCTAACTACATCCACACTGACAGGGGGGCGTCGTTCATGAGCGACGAACTGCGCCAATACCTGCTGTCGAAGGGGATAGCCACGAGTCGGACCACTAGTTATAACCCCCGGGGTAATGGGCAAGTGAAGAGGGAGAACGCGACGGTGTGGAAGGCGGTCACCTTAGCACTAAGGTCTAAAGGCCTCCCTACCTCCTGCTGGCAAGAGGTCCTCCCAGGCGTGCTCCACTCGATAAGGTCGCTACTGTGTACTGCTACTAACGCCAATCCTCACAAGAAGATGTTTGTTTTTCCCCGCAAATCAACCTCAGGAGTGTCCCTACCTTCGTGGCTCTCCACCCCAGGTACAGTCCTATTACGGAAGCATGTGTGGGGCCACAAAACGGATCCCCTCGTGGAGGCAGTACACCTACTCCACGCAAACCCACAGTAGGCGTACGTCAAGCACGCCGATGGGCGTGAGGACACCGTGTCCATAAAGGACCTCGCCTCGGCAGGAAGCGACAACGACCCATCCTCACCACCCCCAGAAGAACCTCCACCATCCCCAGAGATATCCTCACCACCCCCAGAAGTACCTGCAACACCCCCAGCACATGGGTATGCCCAGGAGGGCACCACGGACTCCCGGTCGGAACCCGAGGTACTGTTGCGACGTTCAGGAAGGACTATCACACCCCCGGACAGACTAAATCTGTAGAAGGGGTGAATGTGATGAAATATATGCCTTCATCAGCCCCTGTGTTTTACCTGCATTGTATTGTGTGTACCGCCCCCTTTTTCCTGTTGTGTGTATTGGCTCCGCCCCTGTCTTTTGTCATATAAAGGTCTCAAGAGCTGTATGAGTCATTTCTGCCAGACGAATCCGATGTGGAAAGACATGCAATGTTCTTAGTGATTAAAAGCCTTCAGTTGAATCCTTTAATTCCTTGTCTTTGAGTTATTGATGGCACATCACACACACCCCACACACACACACACCCCCCACACACACACCCCACACACAAACATACCCCCCACACACACACACCCCACACACACACACAACCCCACACACACACCTCACACACACACCCCACACACACACACCCCACACACACACACAACCCACACACACACACCCCACACACACACCCCACACACACACACCCCCACACACACAGACACACCATTCACACACACCCCACACACGCACACCCCCCCACACACAGACACACCATTCACACACACCCCACACACACACACACCCCACACACGCACCCCACACACACACACCCCACAAACACACACAACCCACACACACACACCCCACAAACACACACCCCCACACACACAGACACACCATTCACACACACCCCACACACGCACACACCTCACATACACACCCCACACACACACACCCCACACACACAGGCACACCACACACACTCACCCCACACACACACACCCCCACACACACAGACACACCCCACACACACACACCCCACACACACACCCCACACACACACCCCAAACACACACGCTAACACCTCACACACACACCCCCACACACACACCCCACACACACACCCCCCACACTCACACCCCACACACACCCCACACACACACACCCCACACACACACACCCCACACACACACCCCCGCACACACAGACACACCACACACACACACCCCACACACACACCCCACACACACACACACACACCCCACACACACACCCCACACACACACCCCACACACACGCACCCCACAGACACAACCCCACACATACCCCAAACACAGACACACACACCAAATACACACAAAGCCCACACACACCCACACAAACACCCCACACACACACTCCACATACACACATACACACACACACACAGACCCGCCACACACACACACCACACACACCCCACAGACACACAGACACCCCACAGACACACCCCACACATACCCCACACCCAGACACACACACCAAACACATACACGCCACCCCCCCCACACACACACCCCACACACACAACCCCCCCCACACACACAGACACACCCCACACACTCACCCCACACACACACCCCACACACACACCACACACACACCCCACACACACACACACAGCCCTCCCCACACACCCCACACGCACACCCCACACACAAACCCCTCCACACACACACGCTCACCCCACACACACACACCCCACACACACACACACCACACACACACCCCACACACACACCCCACACACACACACCGCACACATACACCCCACACACAAACACCCCACACTCACACACCCCACACACACACACCCCACACACAGCCCACACACACACACCACACACTCACCCCAAAACACACACCCCACATACACCAAACACACACACCCCACACACACACCCCACACACACACACAGCCCCATCATCATCGGCGACCACTCAAATTCGAGTATGGTATGTCCTTCATCAGTAATCTACTTGTGGATCTTCAGGTGGCTGTGGAGGCCAATCCGAGATCCACAGACTCTACTACAGTGTGGGCATGTAAGATTATTGGTAGTGACTGGAGTATGGGTCTTCTTAAGTTCTTGTCTCTCCTTACGGCGCTGGTGTTTATCCTCAGCGGCACGCTGGAGATTCTTTTCATGTAGTGTGGCACAGTTGTGGATGCATTTACTCCAATTGTCTCTGTCCAGTGCTATTTCCTCCCAGGACTTGAAGGTCCTGATTTTCAAAGACTCTCCTCCTCAGTTTAGAAAAGGCTGCACATGCACAACTCAGGCGGTGATGGATTTCAGAATCAATGTCAGCTTCGGAGGATAAATGGCTACCAAGATATGGAAAGGTGTTGACATTTTCAAGGGTGTTATTATCAATCTTTATAGAGGGAGGAGTTGCAAGCTGATTAGGTGATGGCTGGTGGAGCACCTGGGTTTTATTTATATTCATGGTGAGGCCCAGAAGTTTGTAAGCTCTGGAAAAAGCATTCAAGGTGTTTTGTAGATCATGCTCGGAAAGAGCTGTGATGGCGTTATCATCTGCATACTGTAACTCCATAATGGTAGTGATGGAGACTTTGCTCTTGGCCTTAAGCCTGTTGAGATTGAAAAGTCGGCCATCAGTACGGTAAAGGATTTGAATTCCGGTGGGCAGATCATTGTCGATGAGATGGAGGATAACTGAGATGAACACTGCAAAAAGGGTTGGAGCAATGATGCAGCCCTGTTTTACTCCTGTCTCAACTGTAAAGGGCTCTGAAATAGAACCGCTGCTGCTGAGAGCTGCTGCGGACATGTTGTCATGTAGCAGCCTCAGAACTGAGATGAATTTATCGGGGCAACCAAGCTTAGACAAGGTATGCCATAAAGTCTGGCGGTGGACGGTGTCAAAAGCTTTAGTTGAGCCTATGAAAGCTATGAACAGTGGTTGCTTTTGTTCATGACATTTCTCCTGTAATTGACGTGCTGTGAAGATCATATCAGCTGTTCTTCTGGATGGTCGAAAACCACACTGCGACTCCGGAAGCACCTCCTCAGATAACGGCAAAAGTCTGTTAGCAAGGACACGGGCAAGCACTTTTCCTGTGGAAGAAAGAAGGGAGATACCTCGGTAGTTACCACACACCGACTTTTCCCCCTTTTTAAAGATAGTAACAATCAAAGCGTCTCTGAGATCTTGTGGAATTTCTTCCTGCTGCCATATTTTTAGGAGGAAGGCATGTATGTGTGTCAGGAGCTCAGGGCCACCTTTTTAAGGATTTCTGCTGGAATCCCGTCTGAGCCGGCAGCTTTGTTGTTTTTCATGGACCTAATGGCATTTTGCACTTCTACAATGCTTGGGGGTGCCCCCATTTCCTCCCTTTCTGGTCTCTGCGGTAATTGATTGATGGACTCCAGATCTGTGCTACTGTGTCAGTTGAGCAGTTCTTGAAAATGCTCCCTCCATCTTGTGTCAATTGCCTCCTTGTCCTTGAGCAGAGTTAAACCATCCTTCGAGCATAAGGGGTTTAAGCCACGGTAGCTTGGTCCGAAAACTGCCTTGGTGGCACTGAAGAAGCCTCTGGAGTCCCCAGTATCAGCCATACATTGTATTTCTAGGGACTTTTGAGACCACCAGTTGTTCTTCATCTCCCTTATTCTCTGCTGGACATCTGCCTTAACTCTAGCATGAGCCTCTCTTTTGGCCTTGCTGCTGATGTTGTTTTGCCAGGTGCAGAAAGCTTTCCTTTTCCTTTCTATGAGCTGCTCAATTTCTGAGTCGGTCTCATCAAACCAGTCCTGATGTTTTCTGGACTTGAAACCGAGTATGTTCTGGGAGGGGTTGAGGATAGTGGCTTTCAGCAGTTCCCAATGTTCTCCAGTATCATGTGGGTATTCCTTTGGAAGACTTTGCCTGATGGAATCCTGAAAGCACTGCTGTATGGCAGTGTCCTCAAGACATTCAAAGTTTAATTTTGGCTGGAACTGCTTCTTCTGAGCACGTATCTTGGGCGTTATTTGAGGGACATAGTTGCTCAGATAAGGCGATGATCTGTCCAGCAGTCATCAGTGCTGAACATGGCCCTAGTGATCAGAACATCACGGCGATCCCTTGCCCGGACAATGAGATAATCAATGAGATGCCACAATTTTGAGCGGGGGTGCCTCCAGGAGGCTTTGTACTTGTTTTTTGTCGGAAGAAAGTGTTTGTGATTATGAGGTTGTACTCAGCACATTTAGTGAGAAGAAGTCGTCCGTTTGATTTGAACTTTCCGATGCCCTCTTTTCCTATGATGCCTTTCTATAGTTGGTAATCCCGACCACACACACACACCCCACACACATCCCACACACACCCCACACACACACACCCACACACATCCCACACACACCCCACACACACACCACACACACATCCCACACACACCCCACACACACACCCCACACACACACACCCCACACACACACACCCCACACACATCCCACACACACACACCCCACACACATCCCACACACACCCCACACACACACCCCACACACACACCCCACACACACACACCCCACACACACACACCCCCCACACACCCCACACACACACACCCCACACACACACCCCACACACACACACCCCACACACCCCACACACACACCCCCCACACACCCCACACACACACACCCCACACACACACCCCACACACACACACCCCACACACACACCCCACACACACACACCCCACACACACACACCCCACACACACACACCCCACACACACACCCCACACACACACACCCCACACACACACCCCACACACACACACCCCCCACACACACACACACCCCACACACACACCCCACACACACATACCCCCCACACACACACCCCACACACACACACCCCCCACACACACCCCACACACACACCCCCCACACACACACCCCCCACACACACACCCCCCACACACACACCCCCCACACACACAACCCCCACACACACACCCCCCACACACACACCCCCCACACACACACCCCACACAAACACACCCCACACACACACACCCCACACACACACCCCACACACACACCCCCCCCACACACACCCCCCACACAAACCCCACACACACACCCCACACACACACACCCCACACACACACACCCCACACACACCCCCCACACAAGCCCCACACACACACCCCACACACACACCCCACACACACACCCCCCCCACACACACCCCCCACACAAACCCCACACACACACCACACACACACACACCCCACACACACACACCCCACACACACACCACACACACACACACCCCACACACACACCCCACACACACACACCCCACACACACACACCCCACACACACCCCCCACACACATCCCCCCACACACACCCCACACACACCCCCCCACACACACCCCCCACACACACCCCCCACACACACACCCCCCCACACACACCCCCCACACACACCCCACACACACACACCCCACACACACACACCCCACACACACACCCCCCACACACATCCCCCCACACACACCCCACACACACCCCCCCACACACACCCCCCACACACACCCCCCACACACACACCCCACACACACACCCCAACCACACACACCCCCCACACACACCCCCCACACACACACCCCTCACACACACCCCACACACACACACCCCACACACACACCCCCCACACACACACACCCCACACACACCCCACACACACACACCCCACACACACACACCCCACACACACACACCCCACACACACACCCCACACACACACACCCCACACACACACACCCCACACACACACACCCCACACACACACACCCCACACACACACCCCACACACACACACCCCACACACACACCCCACACACACACCCCACACACACACCCCACACACACACACACCCCACACACACCCCACACACACACACCCCACACACACACACCCCACACACACACACCCCACACACACACCCCACACACACACACCCCACACACACACCCCACACACACACACACCCCACACACACACCCCACACACACACACCCCACACACACACACCCCACACACACACACCCCACACACACACCCCACACACACACACACCCCACACACACACCCCACACACACACACCCCACACACACACACCCCACACACACACCCCCCACACATACCCCACACACACACCCCCCACACACACCCCACACACACACACCCCACACACACACACCCCACACACACACCCCACACACACATCCCCCACACACACCCCACACACACACCCCCCACACACACACCCCACATACACACCCCACACACACACACACCCCACACACACACCCCACACACACACACCCCACACACACACCCCACACACACACCCCCCACACACACCCCACACACACACCCCCCACACACACCCCACACACACACACCCCACACACACACACCCCACACACACACCCCACACACACACCCCCCACACACACCCCACACACACACACCCAACACACACACACCCCCCACACACACCCCACACACACACCCCCCACACACACCCCACACACACACACCCCACACACACACACCCCACACACACCCCACACACACACCCCACACACACCCCCCACACACACACCCCACACACACACCCCACACACCCCACACACACACACCCCACACACACACCCCCCACACACACCCCACACACACACACACCCCACACACACACACCCCACACACACACACCCCACACACACCCCACACACACACACACCACACACACACACACCCCACACACACACCCCACACACACACACACCCCACACACACACCCCACACACACACCCCACACACACACCCCACACACACACACTACACACACCCCAGACACACACCGCACACACACCACCCCACACACACACTCCCCACACACACACACCCCACACACACAACCCACACCCCCCCACACACACACCCCCCACACACACCCCACACCCCCCCACACACACACACCCCCCACACACACACACCCCACACACACACCCCACACACACACACCCCACACACACACACACCCCATGTTTTGATTCTTTTTGGGTTCAATAAAGACTCATTTCTGAAAGAGAATGTTGTTTAATCTAAAGTCTTGTTCAAGACTTTCTACAGCTTTTTACAGAACACACTATGCTGTGATGCATCTAGAATGAAACTGAAAGTAAAACTCCTCTGGACTGCTTGTCTCTCACATGACCTCTGCTGGTCAGGCACAAGTAATCAAAAACACAGACAAATATGCTGTAAGGCATAAGTAATCAAACACAGACAAATATCATCACTATTTGCTGATATCATTACATCTCCCTTTCTTAAAACAAAAGTATTTTACTTTTAACTAACAACATTTAATGAACTTACATTATCATTATCATGATCAAGGTTTTTTACCCTTGCTTTGTGTGTTCACATGAAATATGTCAATACACTAGAACTTGAAGAAAGAATAAGATAACATTACTTCCTTCTTTAACAATAGTCCTTAAATTTGCTCAATGAGTCTCTCACGAGGCTTCACGTGTCTTGAGGATTTTCTGATTGATTGTCCTTGAATCTGAGTTGTTGCCTCAGATGATTGGTTCTCAGCTGTGTGATCAGGTTGTTCACCAGTATCAGTCTCTTGACCTGCTGTGGCTGGTCCCATGAGAAGATCTCGACGATTTCTTCTCAGAACAGCACCCTCATCTGTCTGAATGGTGTATGATCTTGGTTGAACTTCACTCAGGACAGTTCCCTTCTGAGTCCATGTGTTTGTTTTGTCTTTCAACCTTACTTGGTCACCAGTGTGGAGTTCAGGTAGGTTTTGTGTTCCTCTGTCATAGTAGTACTTTTGCTTTTCTTTCTGTTGCTCTTTGAACTTCCTCACTTTCTCCCCCTCTTTTGTTTTCAGGAGGTTCTCCGGGATGGGTAGGTTTGACCTTAGCCGACGTCCCATCAGGAGTTGGGCTGGTGACATACCACACTCGAGCGGCGTTGTGCGGTATACAAGCATGCTTTGGTAGAAGTCAGTTCCACTGTCTTTTGCCTTGTACTTCAGTCTTTTCACTGTGTTTGCGGGCTCTCCTGGGTCAACAGCTCTGGACAACGTGTCTGCTGTATACATCAGCTTACCCGGTGTGTACGCAACATTCAGTTCATCATAGACTGTCTCTCTTTCGCTTTCCACAACGAGGACTCTCTTTACCAGGTTCAGTCTCTCACAGGCTTTTAACCCTAGTATGGCTTGCACATCCTTTGGCACCACGATTAATGCTAGCGTGTGCTCTCTGTCCTTGTGTGTTACTTTGACAATGCATTTTCCTTTCACTGGTATATCAATACCTGAGTATCCGGTCCCTTTCACTTGTATTCCATGTAACTTTGGTCTGGGTCTAATTCTCTTAAAATCGGTCTCTGATATCACATTAACTTGTGCTCCAGTATCCAATTTAAATGGAATGTGTATGTCATTCACTTTTAGTGTCAATATCCAGTCTCTTTCTTCTTTTTTGTTTTCAGACACAACATCTACATTGAATTCCTCTATCTCGCTTTCATCTACTGTATGGACCTTGCTTTGTTGCGCTTGGTTCTTACAGCAATGGGCATAATGGTTGTTTTTGTTGCATCTATTGCATGTTTTACCATATGCTGGACACTTTCTTGGTGGATGCTGTGTACCGCATCGACTACATGACTTCCGATTGTCTCTTTCATTTTCGTTTGCTGGCCACGTCTCTTTTTTCACATTGGCGCTCTCTTTGTTAAACGGTTTGTATCCGTTCTTTCTCACTGCATCCACGTTGCAGCTACTGTCACTGAACAGCTCCTTTGCCTGCAACTTCACAGTCTCTGTAGCCCTACACAATGCTATGGCTTTTCCCAGGTCTAGATCTTGCTCTCTTAGCAGTCTTTCCCTCAGACCATTATCTGGAATACCACACACCAGTCTGTCTTTTATCAGCGAGTCTGTGAGTCCCCCAAATTCACACGATTTGCTCCGGTTTCTCAGTTCAGTCACATACTAATCAATAGTCTCGCCGATTTTCTGTACATATGTGAAAAATTTGTGCCTCTCAAAGATCACATTGCGTTTAGGTATGCAGTAGGCCTCAAACTGTTCCATTATTTTATCTAGCTTCATTTTGTCTCCATCAACAGCAAATATGAAATTATTATATACCTCCAGTGCTGCATCACCCACAACATGTAAGAACAGTGACGATTTCTGGTAATTACTTTTCTCGTCAGCTCCGATTGCTGATAAATACAACTCTAAACGTTGTTTGAACCTTCTCCAATTTTCAGCAACATTGCCTTTCAATTGAAGCGTCGCCGGTGGGAGTAAACCTTCCATTTTTTCACTTCGTTAGCTGTTCTCTAATGGTAAGCAACGATGTTCTCTTCTGGCTTGCTAATATGTGGAGAGCTAATTTCACTTACTTGCCACAACTGCTTTCACTGTCCCATCAAGTTGCTAACTTCAGATTTTTTCTCTTTCAGCCACTTCTGACATCATGTTTTGATTTCTTTTTGGGTTCAATAAAGACTCTTTTCTGAAAGAGAATGTTGTTTAATCTAAAGTCTTGTTCAAGGCTTTCTACAGCTTTTTACAGAACACACTATGCCGTGATGCATCTAGAATGAAACTGAAAGTAAAACTCCTCTGGACTGCTTGTCTCGCACATGACCTCTGCTGGTCAGGCACAAGTAATCAAAAACACAGACAAATATCATCACTATTTGCTGATATCATTACACCCCACACACACACACCCAACACACACACACACACCCACCCCACATACACACACCCCACACACACCCCACACACACACCCCACACACACACACACCCCACACACACACCCCACACACACACACACACACACACACACACCCCACACACAACCCACACACACACCCCACACACACACCCCACACACACACCCCACACACTCACCCCACACACACCCCACACACACACACCACACACACACACCCCACACACACGCACCCCACACCCCACACACACCCCCCCACACACACACCCCACACACACACCCCACCCACACACACCCCCCACACACACACCCCACACACACACACCCCACACCCCCCCACAAACAAACCCCCCACACACACTCCACACACACACCCCACACACACACCCCACACACACACACCCCACACACACACCCCACACACACACCCCACACACACACCCCACACACACGCACCCCACACCCCACACACACCCCCCACACACACACACCCCACACACACACCCCACCCACACACACCCCACACACACACACCCCACACACACACACCCCACACACACACACCCCACACCCCCCCACAAACAAACCCCCCACACACACCCCACACACACACACCCCACACACACACCCCACACACACACCCCACACACACACACCCCACACACACACCCCAAACACACACACCCCACACACACACCCCACACACACACACCCCACACACACACACCCCACACACACACACCCCACACACACACACCCCAAACACACACTCTCCACACACACACACCCCACACACAGACACCCCACACACACACCCCACACACACCCCACACACACACACACCCCACACACACACACCCCACACACACACACCCCACACACACACACCCCACACACACACACCCCACACACACACACCCCACACACACACACTCCACACACACACACCCCACACACACACACCCCACACACACACACCCCACACACACATACCCCACACACACACACCCCCCACACACACACCCCAGACACACACACCCCACACACACACACTCCACACACACACACCCCACACACACACACCCCACACACACACCCCACACACACACACCCCACACACACACACCCCACACACACACACCCCACACACGCACACTCCACACACACACACCCCACAAACACACACCCCACACACACACCCCACACACCCCCCCCACACACACACCCCCCCACACACACCCCACACACCCCACACACACACACCTCACACACACCCCACACACACACACACCCCACACACACACCCCCCACACACACACCCCAGACATACTCACACCCCACACACCCCCCCCACACACACCCCACACACACACACCACACACACACCCCACACACACACACCCCACACACACACACCCCACACACACACCCTCCACACACACACACCCCACACACACACACCCCACACACACACACTCCACACACACACACTCCACACACACAGCCCACACACACACCCCACACACACACACTCCACACACACACACTCCACACACACACACCCCACACACACACACCCCACACACACACTCCCCACACACACACACCCCACACACACACACCCCACACACCCCACACACACACACACCACACACACACACACCCCACCCCACACACCCCACACACACACACCCCACACACACACACCCCCCACACACACCCCACACACACACACCCCACACACACCACACACCCCACACACACCCCACACACACACCCCACACACACACCCCACACAAACACACCCCACACACACACCCCACACACACACCCCACACACACACCCCACACACACACACCCCACACACACCACACACCTCACACACACACCCCACACAAACACCCCACACACACACACCACACACACATCCCACACACACACCCACACACACCCCACACACACACACCCCACACACACACACCCCACAGCTCCCCACACACACCCCCCACACACACACACCACACACACACCCCACACACACACACACCCACACACACACCCCACACACACACCCCCACACACACACCCCACACCCCCACCCCACACACACACACCCCCACACACACCCCACACACACACCCCACACACATGCACCCCACACACACACACCCCCCACACACACACCCCACACACATGCACCCCACACACACACACCCCACACACACACACCCTACAACCACACCCCCCCCACACACACACCCCACACACACACACCCTACCACCCCCCCGACACACACACACCCCACACACTCACACCCCACACAATACAATACAATACAATACAATACAAATCGCTTTATTGGCATGATAAGGTACATCTTATGTTGCCAAAGCATCAAAATACATTTATGGTTGAACACATAAACGCGGTTCCATTCATAAAGTGTATAAACAGGTATGTCCCTGAGTTTATAAATATATTTTCGCCTTGTTTATATATACTCTTGTCTTAGTTTACTGGTTGTCCCTCTGTTCATGGCAAGCTGTAACATAGTGTGCCGCCAGTGTTACACAGCTTCTCTCCTCCCCCAGTAGGAATGGGAGTTTTTGGTTGTCAGTCAGATTTCTGAATTCAGGGCATATTTGTGAGAATTTTTGATAGAAATTCTCTCTGATGCCCTGATATTTTCCACAGGCTGTGAGGAAGTGCATCTCTGTCTCAACTACTCCCTGACTGCAGTGAGAGCATATCCTGTCTTCTCTTGGCAGCCTGGTCTGCCTGTGTCTGCCTTTTTCGATCGCTAGGCTATGTTCGCTAAGTCTGTACCTTGTCAAGGTTCTTCTCAGTTTGTTATCCTTTACCATGGTCAGGTAATCAGCTACATTGTATTGCCTGTTTAGGGCCAAGTAGCAATTGAGTTTGCTTTGGGTTTTTGTTGTTTCTGCCCAATATGACAGATATTTTTCCTTTTGCTTAGCGACGATTGTGTTGGGTCGAATTCTTTGTGTTACCCTGTCACTGTCCTGGGACTGGTTATTGTTAGTATTGTTATTAGTTACTTTATTGAGTCCCAGGACTAGTTGACTGAGGGTATTCTTCTTTATGGTCAGCTCTTGGCATTTCAGGGCGTCGTAGTGATAGCATTGGGGGTTGCTCATTTGTAGGTGATTCCAAAATTTGGTGGCTCTTTTTTGGATAGTGATTATTAATGGGTATTGGCCTAGTTCCGCCCTGCATGCGTTGTTTACTGTTTTCCTTTGAGTCCGGAGGATACTTTTACAGAATTCCGCATGTAGGATCTCAATTGGGTGTTTGTCCCATTTTGCAAAATCTTGTTGTGTTAGTGGTCCCCAGACCTCACTGCCATAGAGTGCAATTGGTTCAATTACTGATTTGAAAATTTTGAGCCAAATGCTAATTGGGATTTCTATTTGGATTGATTTTTTGATGGCATAGAAAGCCCTTCTTGCTTTCTCTTTCAGTTCATTCACAGCCAGTTTGAAGTTTCCCGTAGAACTGATTTTTAAGCCCAAGTATGTGTAGTGAGTGGTTTGTTCAATTTTGGTTGTTCCTACTGTGAAATTTATTGTGGGTCCATGTTGTTTGGATCTTTGCTGGAACACAAGGACTTTGGTTTTTTGGGGATTTATTGTCAGGGCCCAAGTCTGGCAGTACGACTCCAGCAGGTCCAGGTTCTGCTGTAGACCCTCCTTAGTTGGTGACAGCAGAACCAGGTCGTCGGCATAGAGGAGGAATTTAACCTTGGATTCATATAGGGTGAGGCCGGATGCTGTAGATTGTTCAAGTAGTTTTGCCAATCCATTAATGTAAATATTAAAGAGTGTCGGTGAGATTGGCGAGCCCTGCGTCACCCCCCGCCCCTGTGGGAAGTATTTTGTTTGTTTGTCTCCAATTTTAACTGCACATTTATTGTTTGTATACATTGATTTAATTACATCATATGTTTTACCTCCTACCCCGCTTTCGATAAGTTTCAGGAATAAACCGTCATGCCAGATGGAGTCGAAAGCCTTCTGGAAATCTACAAAGCATGCGTAGATTTTGCTTTTGTTATGGTGAACGTGTTTGTCAATTAGGGTCTGTAGGGTGAAGATATGATCGGATGTTCTATAGTTTGGCAGGAATCCAATTTGGCTTTTACTCAAGACATTGTGCTCTTCAAGGAAGTTTATAAGTCTTTTGTTTATGATGCTACAGAATCCCTTCCCCAGGTTACTGTTTACACAGATGCCTCGATAGTTGTTTGGGTCGATTTTGTCCCCACTTTTGTATATGGGTGTTATGAGTCCTTTGTTCCAGATGTCAGGGAAATAACCGACACTCAGAACTAAGTTGAAGAGTTTTAGGATAGCCAGTTTCAGTTTGTCGTCTGCGTGTTTAATCATCTCGTTTAGTATGCCGTCTGTCCCGCAAGCTTTTCCTGGTCGCAGGTCCTTGAGTTTTTCAAGAAGTTCTTTTTCTGTTATTATGGCGTCTAGCGGGTTTTGGTTATCTTTTATGGCCATTTCAAGCTTTTCCAGTTTTTTGCGTATTTGGTGTTGCTCTGGTCTTAGTGTGTTTTTCTGGTATAATTTTTCAAAGTGGTTTACCCATGTGTCCCCATTTTGAATGGACAAATCGTCGTGTTGTTTTTTGTGTAGTGTTTTCAAGTTGTCCCAGAAACAATTCGACTCAATGGATTCCTCCATGGAGCTGAGTGTATTCTTAATAAATTGCTCTTTTTTGGTCCTGAGTGTGTTTCTGTATTGTGTTAGCGTCTGACAATAAGTAAGGCGTAATTCCTCGTTTTCTGGATGTCTGTGTTTTTGGTTTGATAGTTTTCTAAGTTTTTTCCTCATGTTATGGCAATCATGGTCAAACCATTTTTCATAGTTTTTTGTTTTGGGTTTGTTCTTGTGAGCTTTCAAGTTTGCATTTGTTGCCAAATTATCAAAAATATTGTTTAGTTTACTAACTGCCCGGTTTACGCCTTCTTTATTGTGAGTGTATATGTTATCCAGAAAGGTGTCTAAGAGAGCTTGAGTTGATGCATTGCTAATTGTTTTCTGGTATTTTTCCGTGTCGTTTTTGGCCCATCTGTACGATTTTTTGGTGTTGTACAGTTTACTGGGTTGTGTTTCTATGTTGTTTGTTTCTGTCTTTTTGAGAAACATAGTAATTTGGCTGTGATCTGACAGTGTTGTTTGTGGTTTGACTGTGAATGCTCTGAAAGAGGATGGGTCCAAGTCTGTAATCATATAGTCTACTGTGCTGCAGCCAAGAGGTGAGCAGTAGGTCGATCTTCCTAGGAGGTCTCCTATGAACCTACCATTGACAATGTACAGACCCAGGTTTCGACAGAGCTGTAGTAGCTGTTTACCGTTGGTATTTGACTGCTTGTCGCAGTTATGCCTGTATGGAAGGGAAGGGATGTCAAAGTGGTTATTCCCAAATACGTAATTGTTTCCCTGATTATTGGTGAAGTCTGGTTCTTCGCCCGTTCTTGAATTGAGGTCCCCACAGATCAACACGTTCCCCTGGGCCTGGTATTGGATAATTTCCCCCTCCATGTTGGAGAAGGTGTCCTCTTTGTAGTACGGGGAATCGATTGGAGGGATATAAAGTGCGCAAATGTAAACATCTTGGTTGTTTGAGATAATCTCCCTCTCAAGTTTGAGCCACATATGGTTTTCGCCCTTTTTTATAAATTTGATGTAATTCTTAAGTTCTGTTTTAAACCAGATCAGTATGCCTCCGGAGTCTCTGCCTTGGGTTACACTTGGTAATTTATTGGAGGGGACCACTAGCTCAGTGTACCCTTGGGGACAGCCAGTGTGTCCTTTTCCTTTATACCAAGTTTCCTGTAAAATGATAATATCTAGATCTTTAGTTTCTTCTATGAACTCTGTGGTCCTACTCTTCACTTCTAGCACTGAAGAGCGTAGACCTTGGATATTCCAGGTCGAAATATATAAGGATTTCATGTTAAGTTTGATCTTTTACTATGATAGGTTAAAGAGTGGTACGTGTTTGTCGTGTCTAAGTGTGGGGAAAAAAAAGATCACCTCAGTTGTCCATAAAGGTTAATTCAATTTGGTTACAGTTCTTTCTATTAATTAGTCCTTGATCCATAAGGCGGAAGTAGATGCTGCTGCACATCTGCTTATTGTCTCTTAATGGATTGTTTCTGTCTGAGGTATTGCGTACGTCCTGTGCATCTCTCCCTCTGTCTGGCTGGGGGCAGTCCTATTCCCCTGTGGGACAGGAGCGGTGCAGGTCTGATATTGTTGATCCTCTCTGGTCTCGGTTGGTGTGGTGGTGGTCTTTGTAGTGTTCCTGATATGTACCCCGCTGATCTCTGGTGGTCGGGGGGGGGTCCTCTTGGAGTCTGAGTATGGACCCGGTTAAAAGCGACGTCCTTCAGGGCTTTAGCAAAGATCGATATTCTTTGCCTTTGGATGTGGACGTGGTCGTAAAGACATTCCTCATCGAGGGTGGGGTGTTGGGCCAGGTGTACGTTGTGGTTTGATTCGCAGTCTCTTGCTATGCTGGCATTTATCTCATGAATTGTGTTGTTGTTGAAGTCTGTTCTCGGCAATATTGTGGAAACAGTGATTCTAGTGTTTGGAAATGTACTGCTTGCCTTTCTAATCATTGCTCTGAGCGATGTTGCTACCTCTTTCTGTTTGGCCTTTAGGTCATTTGTGCCCGTGTGTATTATTATGTGTTGGGGGGAGCCTAATCTGGCTTTGGTCAGCCATCCCATGGCTCTGTCTGTTGTTGGGCACCAAATCTTTTCTACTTTACTTCTAGGGAAGAGCTTTTTCTCCCATAGAAATTTCCCATTTGAGTCTATGAGTATTACGACGTCAGCCTTGTTTGTGTTTACTGTCTGGTGGCTTTCGCCTGGACTCATAGTGTGTGTGCTGGGCTGGGGTGTCTGGTGTGTGCGTACCTCTTGTGAGCGGCTCGCTTGTGGTTCCACGGTGGTGGGGGAAGATTGCGAATCAGTATGCTGGTCGGTCTGTGTGGCACCCCTTGTATTGTGTGTCTGTTGCTTTTGTTCCGTGTGGGAGTGCAGCCGTTCCGTCCGGCTCTGTCTTGTCTTATCTCTAGCCTCTGGTTGCTGGTCTAATGGCGTTATCTCTCCTCTATGGCGCTCTTCTTTTTCCTGCAGCTCTTTCACCTGATTCCTAAGTAGATTCACCTGTTTCTCAAGTAGATTCAGCTCTCTCTTGTGTCTCTCCCTCTCCTGCTTTTGTTCGTCATTCAATTTGAGGAACTCCTCTCTAAGTTTCACCATCTCTATCTCTAATTGATTAAATTTATCTTTTGGTTGTATCTGGCTGTGTGATCCCTGGGTATGTGTCTGGTCGGCCCTGGAAGGCTCACTCACTTCCTGGCTAAACTGGTCGGCCCTGGAAGGCTCACTCACTTCCTGGCTATGCTGCTCTTCTGTTGGTGAGCTGGGAATGGCAGGGGGACTATGTGTGGCTTCCTCCCTGGTAGTTATGCTGGGGTTTGTCAGTTGTATCGTGTGGCTGTGGTTCCCCGGGGTTAGTGTCTGGTTTGAACTGTGTGGCTCGTTCACCTCCTGACCAGACAGATTTTCTCCTGGTAAGTTGTCAATGTTGGGGGGAGTGCGGGCCACTCTGAGGTTGTTCTTTCCCCTCGTAGTTAATCTTTTCAGTGTCCTGAAGGCCGTTGCAAATTTGTCGAGGTTGCCTTGCACTAATATTGTTCCGGTATTGTACGCGTTGACAGTCGTGGTTGAACTGTCTCCTGGTGTGTTAATTTTCATTATGGACCCATTTGCGGTATTTTCTAGCTTAACACTGGTATAGTGTAATTTTATTGCTGTGATCCAAGCCGTTGGCTGATCTGAGTAGAAAATGAGGTTACTTTTTGTCCCATTGTTGTAACAGTCAGCAAAAAGAGTTTGTGGTTTTTCTCTCACCTGCTCATGCTTGATCGCTTTTATAGCTTTTTTTGCGGTGTTGGGGGGAATCTGGAAGCGGGGCTGTTGTGGATCTTCTGATTCGCTCATTTTTGGTAAAGTATTGTTGATCTTAGAATAAGCTTTTCTGGGGCTCCGGGTTTGGTGTTTCCCTCTCCCTGTTCGCGAACTTTCCCGGTCCCCCTCTCCGACCCCGTGGTCCCTGGGCCTCGGCTTCTGGGTTCACCCTTCTCAGGTCTGAGTCTGTGAGCCGCTGTTTCCCGGTGCCTTCGGGCTGTTCCCCTCCCCGCTGTTTCCCGGTGCCTTCGGGCTGTTTCCCTCCCCATCAGAGGTCTCTGGGCCTCTGTCTCGGCCTGGCTCCTCGGGCCTTTCCCTGGCTTCAGTCTCCCTCCCTGGGCCCTGTACTCACAGTCTTGGTTTGCTTCTGGGAGCCTTCTGGTTGCTCCCCTTCTCCTCAGAGGTCTCTGGGCCTGGCTCCTCGGACCTTTCCCGGGCTTTCTATCCCAGCCGCCGCTCGGGCTGTGCCTCGTTCGCCGTTCGGGTGCTGGACTGCGGCCGTCGCTCGGGTGCTGGACTGCGGCCGCCGATCGGGCCGTGTCTCGTTCGCCGCTCGGGCTCCCCGAGTCACTTCGCTCCGGCTGCTGCTGCGTCTCCGTGCGGCCTCCCCGATTCGCCTCGCCTCGTTTCCCGAAGCGGCCTCCCCGAGTCACCTCGCTCTGGCTGCCGCTGCGTCTCCGTGCGGCCTCCCCAATTCGCCTCGCCTCGTTTCCCGAAGCGGCCTCCCGGAGTCTCCTCACTCCGGCTGCCACTGCGTCTCCGTGCGGCCTTCGCCGAGTCACCTCGCCTCGGTTCCCGATGCGGCCGAGTCACCTCGCTTCTGCTGCTGCTGTGGCCCCGTGCGGCCGCTGTTCTTTGGTTTGTATATTTCTTCCCTTATTTCTTTTTTGCTTTGGATTTTTTTTTTTCTAATTTCCTCTGGTTTTTTTTTTCCTTTGGTGATCTCTTTGGCGGTCTTTTCCGTCCTTACTTAATCTAGACTAAACTAAACTTAAACTTAACTAAACAAAACTAAACTAACTTAACTAGAACTAAATTTAACTTTAAAACCTTTTTAAACTTGAAATGAACCTTTTTTTCATCACTTTAAACACTAAAAACACTAAAAATTCAGCAGCCCATCTTCAGCGTGTGTATTCACTCTGTCTGGCTCGTCACTCCCTACACCCTACACTCCACACATCCTACAACCACACCCCCCCCACACACACACACCCCACAAACACACCCCCACACACACACACCCCACACACACCCCCCACACACACACACACACCACACACACCCCCCACACACACACACCACACACACACACCCCGCACACACACACCCCACACACACACACCCCACAAACACACCCCCACACACACACACCCCACACACACCCCACACACACACACACACACCACACACACCCCACACACACACACACTGCACACACACACCCCGCACACACACACCCCTCACACACACCCTACACACACCTCACACACACACCCCACACACACACCCCACACACACAAACCACACAAACACACACACCCCACACACACACACCCCACACACACACCTCACACACACACCCCACACACACAAACCACACAAACACACACACCCCACACACACACACCCCACACACACACCCCACACACACACACCCCACACACACACACCCTACAACCACCGCCCCCACACACACACCCCACACACAAACCCCACACCCCACACACATGCACCCCACACACACCCCACACACACACACCCCACACACACACACACCCCACACACACCCCACACACACACACCCCACACACACCCCACACACACACACCCCACACACACACACCCCACACACACCCCACACACACACACCCCACACACACACACCCCACACACACACCCCACACACACCCCACACACACACACCCCACACACACACACCCCACACACACACCCCACACACACCTCCCCCACACACACACACCCCACACACACCCCACACACACACACCCTACAACCACCCCCCCCACACACACACCCCACACACACACACACCACACACACCCCACACACACACCCCCTACAACCGCACCCCCCCCACACACACACACACCACACACACACACCCTACAACCACACCCCCCACACACACCTCCCCCACACACACCTCCCCCACACACACACACCCCACACACACCCCACACACACACACCCGACAACCACCCCCCCCACACACACACCCCACACACACACACACCACACACACCCCACACACACACCCCCTACAACCGCACCCCCCCCACACACACACACACTACACACACACACCCTACAACCACACCCCCCACACACACACCGCACATACACCCCACACACACACACACACCCCACACACACACCCCACACACACACCCCACACACACACACCCCACACACACACCACACACACACACCGCACACACACCCCCCACACACACCGCACACACACACACCTCACACACACACCCCACACACACACCCCACACACACACCGCACACACACACACCGCACACACACAGCCCACACACACACCCCACACACACACCCCACACACACCCCACACACACACACCCCACACACACACACCCCACACACACACCCCATACACACACCCTACACACACACACCCCACACACACACCCCACACACACACACCCCACACACACACACCCCACACACACACACCCCACACACACACCCCACACACACACCATACACACACACACCCCACACACACACACCCCACACACACACACCCCACACACACACCCCACACACACACCCCACACACACACCCCACACACATACACCCCACACACACACACCCCACACACACACACCCCACACACACACACCCCACACACACACACACCACACACACACGCCCTACAACCACCCCCCCACACACACACACCCCACACACACACACCCCACACACACACACCCCACACACACACACCCTACAACCACACCGCCCACACACACACCCCGCACACACACACCCCACACACACACCCTACAACCACACCCCCCCACACACACACCCCACACACACACACCCCACACACACACACCCCACACACACACACCCCACACACACACACCCCACACACACACACCCCACACACACACACCCCACACACACACACCCTACAACCACCCCCCCCACACACACACACCCCACACACACACCCCACACACACACACACCCCACACACACACCCCCCCCACACACACACCCCACACACACACACACACCCCACACACACACCCCACACACACACACACCCCACACACACACCCCCCCCACACACACACCCCACACACACACACACACCCCACACACACACACACACCCCACACACACACCCCACACACACACACACCCCACACACACCCCACACACACACCCCACAGACACACACACACCCCACAGACACACACCCCACACTCACATACACCTCACACACACACCACACACTCACACACTTACCTCAAACACACACCCGCACACACCAAACACACATACCACCCACACACACCCCACACACACACACAGGGGGAGAAATTCAGTTTCGCCATGTTTGGGGCGCAATACTCGAGCGGGCGCGAAATTTAGCGCCCGGCGCAAATTATTGCCACCTAATGCTAAATTGACCTGCTTCGCCCCAGGAGGTGCTTGGAGCGCTAAAACAGGCGCTGCACGACTGTCTTAAGGCACTAAGCCGGAGAAGCGAGGCGCTACCACCGAGGGCAGGCGCAGCGCAGGTGCGGCCAGTTAGCGATTGCACGCAGACATGCTGTCGCCAACAGCTCTTAAGGGGAGGTTCGATCTTGGATTGCAGCCACACCCTGCGCATTGGAGTCCTGATTCTCAGCCTGGACAGAACTGCTGCCACATTCTAACGCCTAGGACCATGGAGAGGGCCAGGGAGCGAGCGCAGCAGTTCAGTGAGGGGGCCTTGCAGGTTCTGTTTGGCGCGGTGGAGCGCAGGCAATCTATCCTGTTCCCGGACAGTGGCAGGAGGCCACTGCCCAACAACTATCGCAAAGCTTGGAGGGAGGTGGCTCACAGAGTGACCTCCAGCAGCATGGTGCCTAAGACCACTGTGCAATGCAGGAAGAAGTTCAACGACCTCGCTCGGGTCGTCAGGGTGAGTACCCTTTTCAGTATCCTCTTCATCCCTGCATGTCCACCTCACTTTATGGCCAAAGGGTCCTGAAAGCCCCAATGCTGAGCCCTCATCCAACAACTATGGGCCTTTCATGAAACTCACACGCACATTCAGCACTTTACACACTTTAAGGGCTATTCCACCATGGGAGGCAGTGCAGCCAAGATCAGGACTTCACACTGTAAGGGCTATTCGACCATGGGAGGCAGTGCAGCCAAGATCAGGGCTTCACACTGTAAGGACTATTCGACCATAGGAGGCAGTGCAGCCAAGATCAGGGCTTCACACTGTACTCAGAGCCCGTCCTTTCTCTTGCAGGTCAAGCTGGCCCATAACAGGAGGCAGCAGCAATGGGCCGGGGGAGGCCGGCCTCACCTTCAAGCCCTCACCAATCCAGAGCAGCGAGTCCAGCAGATTATGGCAGGCCGGATGATTGGCCCCGTCTCCACTGGAGATGCCGACCCAGTTCTGGACAGCAGTGGTAAGGTCATCACCTTTTTGACCTCTCTCCTTCCACTTGTGCCTCACACCAGCATCCTTTGCCACTATCGAACCAATACAGTGCATTGCAGCACTCATGCCTCCCACGCTGCCGCCCTGTCCTCACGCTAAAGCAACTCTTGTACCTCCCTGCTTTCAGATGCTGATTTGCCAGGTGAGGAGGCGGGCCATCGAGCTGCCACTGTGAGTGACTCTGAAGGTGAGTGTTGCGTTTGCAAAGATAATCCAGAGACCGTCGGTGAGTTCAGTTCATGCTGCTTTTATAATGGCTGCCACACACACACACCTCCAGGCACAAGCAATCGAATACCTATACACAATACAATGATCACAGCACTATCAAACTCCATGTGCTCAGGCCAAGGCAATCGAGTACCTATCACCAAATGTCAGACATAACATTTCCTCCCCCCTCACAGAATTTCAAACATGAAATGTAGTGACAAAGTCCTGTAGGTGGCCAGGGCGAGAACATGTAGGAACAGGCCGAGCTGTGGACTGGTGAGGAGCAGGCTGAGACACAACATCTGCTTGAGGGTTGGCTGGCTGAGCCACATGTGCATCCCACCACTCTGGGGGTAAGGCTTGGGGGTTAGGTCCGTATAATCTCGCATCAGGGGGTGCTGGCACCTTCCGAAGGCGGCTGGCATGCCACCGAGAGCCGTCAGTGAGGCAGAAAGTGGCTGGTCCAAGTTGGCGGCTGATTTGGAGAGGGGAGGACCAGAATGACGCCATCTTATTATTGCGGTGAGGCCTGCGGACTCTGACCCAATCGGAGACTGAGATGTTGGGCGCCTTGGCCCTCTTCGACTGGTCGAAGCGGAGTTTCATGTTCTCCTGCTGTCTAGCGACTGTGGCTTGAGCCGGTGGAGCAGGGCTCTGAGCTAGTGAGGGGCGGAGCCTGCCAAGGGGCAGCATGAGCTCACGGCCTAGCATGAGGGATGCGGGTGAGATCCCTGTAGTGGAATGCTGGGAGGCTCTGTAGTGCAGCAGTGTGTGAAGGAGGGCCTTGTCAAATGCACACCCCTGGGATAAGTGTGCTCTGAGGCCATTTTTCAGAGTCTGGTTAAAACGCTCCACCCCCCCATTTGACTAGGGGAGGTAGTACACTGTGTGAATGTGATGGATGCCCTTGCTCTCAAGGTAAGAGGAGAGTTCCGAAGTGACCATTTGTGGGCCATTGTCTGTGGTGATGGCCTTTGGATGCCCCCAGCGGGAGAAGAGGGACTCAAGGATATCAATGATGACCCGAGAGGTGACGGAGCCCACGGCAGTGACCTCTGGCCATTTTGAGTGCAGGTCATAGGTCACCACTAGGAACCGTTGATGGTGGGGGACACCATGGATCTCCCTGCAGACGTCCAGCTGCAGGTGCTCCCAGGGCTGAGAGGGCCAGGCAAGGGGTTGCAGGGGTGGGGGAGCTTGGTGGCCAGTCTTGCCACTTACAAGGCAGGCTGCACAGTCCTTGACCAGGGCCTCGATTTCCCTGTCGATACCCGGCCACCACACTAGGTCTCGGCATCGTTGTTTGAGCTTCACTATGCCCAAGTGGCCCTCACGCGCCATGGATAAAACACGTGCACAAAGGGCACTTGAGACCACAGTGCAGAGTCCACGTGCAACACAGGAGTCATTCCAGCAGGAGAGCTCCTCTTTAACTCTGGAGTAGGCAGACAGTTCCTCAGGCACCTTGCGAGGCCAGCCATCTCTGATGAAGGTGCACAGCTGGGAGAGGGCCAGATCCTGTTCAGAGGCCTCTTTGAGCTCCTGGAGAGAGACTGTGGTTTGGAGAGGCATGTGCAGCATCTGGACGATATCCTGTTCCACTTGTTCAGACCAGACGAGTGGGGCTGGGGCAGAGACAGTGCGGGAGAGCAGATCTGCAACAACATTGTCACATCCTGGTGTGAACTGGAGACTGAAATTGTATTGGCGGAGGCGGTCAGACCAGCAGTGTAGACGCAGTGGTCTGTGGCCCGTGCCGGATGTCGACAGCAGGGCAGTGAGAGCCTGGTGATCGGTTCGCAGGGTGAAGGCACGGCCATACGTGTACAGGTGCCACCGCTCACATGCCCAGACGCACGCCAGCGCCTCACGCTCGCCTACTGAGTACTTCTGTTCGGTGGGGCTAAGGGCTCGGGAGGCAAAGGCGATTGGTTTCTCCACTCCATTCTGTATCTGTGATAACACCACCCCCACAGCTGCAGCGGACGCATCGCAGGTGATGAGAGTGGGGCTGGCGACGTCAAAGTGAGCCAACACTGGAGGTGACTGTAATGATCAATAACATGTCATTCTATAGTGGACACTAGGTGGAGCCGTAGAGCTGTGTAGAGCTGCATATAAGACTACACTACCCAGCTGTATGTATATTAAGACTACATTACCCATGAGGCACTAGGCTACCCACAAGGCAGCAGTCAAGATGGATGCCTCTACAGATACTGTACCTAGTCCACATGTGCTCAATAAAAGTGTCTAGCAAAAGCTAGCTGTGTTCATAATAAGAATGTCTATTTATTAATGAACATAAGATGGTACCAGGATGGTGAAGATCTGCTGAAAATTGTGAAAAGCGACATGGAGAATTTGAAGCCACCAGAGCGTTTGAAACTCACAGGAAATATCGACTACAATTGGCAGACTCTTAAACAACAATTCGAACTCTACATTGCAGACATCGGATTCGGTACGAAGCCAGATGCAAGGAAGATAGCGTTGCTGCTTACGGTTGCAGGCCCACAGGCGATAGACGTATTTAATACATTTGTATTTAATCCAGAGGAGAACAGAGAAAAATTAGAAGATGTGCTAAAAAAATTTGATGCACATTGCTCTCCCAAAAAGAATGAGACCTATGAAAGATACATGTTCTGTTCAAGGACACAGCAGCAAAATGAGAATTTTGTTAGCTTTATAACTGATCTGAAACTGAAAGCACAGACATGTAATTTCTCTGAGCTGAAATCATCCATGATTCGTGACCAGATTGTGTTTGGTATTCATAATAAAAAAGTCAGGGAATGTCTGTTGAGAGAAACCAAACTAAATTTGGAAAATGCAGTGAAAATATGCAAAGCCAGCGAGCTAGCTCGAAAGCACGCGAAGACTTTCAGTGAAATCAATAATGATGCGATTGTAATGAGTGATAATGCTGCTGTCGGTGCTGTGTCCTACAAGGGGAAGAAACGTGGGCAGAACAGAAATGAAAAGCAATTGGAGGATGAAATTTTTAATTGTAAACGCTGTGGTTACAAACACCAGTTAAGACAATGCCCAGCGTTCGGAAAAATGTGCACAAAGTATAATGGAAAGAATCACTTTGCCAAACAATGCTTTTCAAAAGTACAAACTAAGAAAGGGCAACGAGTTAATGTAATTGAGGACACTGATTTAAGTGAGATATTTTTTGTTGGAATGGTGTCATGTGACAATATCAAAAAGGATACAGAAAATGTGCAGCCCTCAGAAATGGACAATGCTGAACATAAAGTTAATGCAGTAAAAGAGGACAAATGGATGATCCCACTGCAGGTAAATGGAGCATTAGTTACCTTGAAACTAGACACTGGGGCAAAAGCAAACTTAATCAGTATGAGTGACATTAACAATATGAAAGAAAAGCCCAAAATACGGAAAAAGTCAGTACTACTGAAGGACTATAATGGACAGAAAATGGATAGCTTAGGTGTATGCAGACTCAAAGTGACAGTCAAAGACAAAGTGCATCATCTCATGTTTTCTGTTGTGGCTGAAAGACTTGATTCACTACTGGGTGACAAATCTTGTGAGGACTTAGAACTGGTCAAGAGAGTCTACCGTATAAACTGTGCCATAAGCAGACCAGATGACTCGGTGGATTCTGTAGTGAATAATTTCCAGGATGTGTTCAAAGGATTTGGAGTTCTACCATTCACTTACAAGATCCAGCTAAAGGAGGATGCTCAGCCGGTGGTACATGCTCCACGAAGAGTTCCAGCACCCCTGCGTGACCGGCTCAAGAATGAACTGGACAGAATGACCACACTAGGAGTCATCAGGAAGGTCGAAGAGCCAACAGACTGGGTTAACTCCATGGTATGTGTAAAGAAAAAGAACAATGATCTAAGAATATGCATGGATCCAAAGGACTTAAATGCAAACATAAAACGTGAACACTACCAGATTCCCAAGCGAGAAGAAATCACCAGTGAAATGTTAGGTGCCAGATACTTTACAAAGCTCGATGCCTCACAAGGATTTTGGCAACTAAAACTGGATGAAGAGAGCACCAAATACTGTACCTTCAACACACCATTTGGCAGGTATTGTTTCCTCAGAATGTCTTTCGGGATAATATCTGCATCTGAAGTCTTTCATAGAGTGATGAAACACATAATTGAAGGTCTGGAAGGAGTTCGGGTCTATGTTGATGACATCATCATCTGGGGCTCCACACTGAAAGAACACAATGAGAGACTGACTAAAGTGCTACAGAGCATACGCCGGAATGGACTGAAGCTCAACAAAGCCAAGTGTCAGTTTGGCGTCCAGGAAGTCACTTTCCTAGGAGATAATCTGTCTGGTAAAGGAATAGAGCCAGATATGGAAAAAGTAAATGCCATACTCAAAATGCCCCAACCCACTGACAAAAAAGGAGTGCTACGCATCATGGGGATGATAAACTTCATTGGAAAGTTCATTCCTAACTTGTCAGCCAAGACAGCCTGTCTGCGAGACCTGCTACATAAAACAAATGAGTTCGCATGGACAGAAAGACATGAACAAGAGTGGATAAACCTCAAAACAGTGCTGACAACCACACCTGTACTCACCTTCTTTGACCCAACAAAAAGAATCAAAGTGTCAACAGATGCATCAAAAGATGGCCTAGGTGCGGTCTTGCTACAAGCAGAGGGTGACGATTGGAAGCCTGTTGCCTATGCCTCCAGGTCTATGACTGATACTGAGTGTCGATATGCCCAGATTGAAAAGGAATGTCTAGGCTTGGTAGTTGGACTAGAAAAGTTTCATGGCTACATATATGGACTTCCCACCTTCACAGTTGAGACAGACCACAGCCCTCTGGTTGCCATCATAAAAAAAAACCTGAATGAGATGTCTCCAAGGATTCAACGACTCATGATGAAGCTGCAAATATATGACTTTGAACTGATCTACACACCAGGCAAATACATAGTGTTAGCAGATGCACTATCCCGAGCACCCACAATGAGTCATGTGAGCTCTACTGAAGAAGACGTGGATGTTCATGTGAGTATGGTCACTGCTGCGCTGCCCGTGTCAGACACAAAATCAAAGCAAATAGCAGAAGAAACAGTAAAAGCTACAGTTCTTGAGGAAGTAGGACCACGGTCATACACTGTTAGAACTGAGGAAGGACAGATTCTCAGGAGGAACCGCCGTTCCCTCCTAAAAACACAAGAGACTATTCAAGAGCAGATTGATGACAATGCCGCAACTGCATCTTGTCATTCACTGCCAGAACAATCTCATGAAGACACATCAGACTTACCTGTGTTGAGAAGATCCACACGTGAAGTAAAAAAGCCTGATAGACTTCATCTTTGAGTACAATGTAAAGCTTTGAAAATGTGTTGACTGTTTTGAAAATGTTTCTGTTTATAGAGCACTAACAAAAGTGTTACTGATATTATCTTTATTGTTTTCTTGAAAGTTGATTGATATTGATTTTGTTAAACCTCAAAGAAAGGGGGATGTAATGATCAATAACATGTCATTCTATAGTGGACACTAGGTGGAGCCGTAGAGCTGTGTAGAGCTGCATATAAGACTACACTACCCAGCTCTATGTATATTAAGACTACATTACCCATGAGGCACTAGGCTATCCACAAGGCAACAGTCAAGATGGATGCCTCTACAGATACTGTACCTAGTCCACATGTGCTCAATAAAAGTAACTAGCAAAAGCTAGCTGTGTTCATAATAAGAATGTCTATTTATTAATGAACATAAGAGCGACGTGAGCTGCGATTTGAGGAGGCGAACAGCTTCTGTACAGGCTTGTGACCACACCCAGGGCTCATCCTTTTGCAGGAGCTGGCGCAGTGAGGCTGTGGTGGCTGAGTACTGAGGCAAAAACTTCAGGTAGTACCCAGTCATGCCAAGGAAGGAGGCAACCTGTGCTGCAGAGCTGGGCTCTGGGATGCTGTGAATGGCATCCACGTTTGACTGGAGTGGGGATATACCGTCAGCCGACAACCGAAACCCCACAAATTCGATCTCTGAAACAGCAAAGACATACTTTTCGCCATTCAGTGTGAGCTTGTGTTTTGCTAGAGCTGTGAAAACTCTGTGAAGGCGTTCGTCGTGAGTGGAGGTCAAGGGCCCATGCACGACGATGTCATCCAGGTAGATGGCCACCCCAGGAATGCCCATGAGCACAGAGGCCATCACCTTTTGGAAGCAGCTGGGTGCAGAGCTAAGTCCAAATGTCATCCTGGTGTACCGAAAGACGCCAGCATGTGTCACAAAAGCAGTGAGGTCCCTGCTGCTGGGGTGGAGGGGAACCTGTAGATAGCCCTGTCGAAGGTCCAGTTTCGAGAACAGGATGGAACCATAGAACTGCGCTGTGAGTTCCTCTGACGTGGGCAGTGGATACTTGTCAGGGATTACGGCCTTATTCACTGCTCGAAGATCGACACAGACGCGTAGACCACCTGACTTTTTCGTTGCGACCACCAGGTTGGAGACCCATGGGGAGGCATCAACTAGTTCGATGATGCCGGCTTCCAGTAGCTGCATTAGTTCAGCTGTGACCCCGTCACGGAGAGCAAGCGGGATGCGGCGCAGTGGCTGAATGACAGGGGTAATGGTGGAGTCAACCATGGGCTGGTGGGTGAAGGCAGTCAGGCAGCCCAGACCCTCGAAGAGTGCTGGCCATGTTTGGCGCCACGGTGAGGTGACGTGCAGAATCGCAGACCCGCCGGTGTCCAAGAGAGAAAAATCCAGGTCAGTGAAAAGATCCAGTCCCATCAGGTTAGCTCCTTGGCGTGCCACATGAAAACAAAAATCTGGCAAAACTTTTGTTCCATAGCATACTGTGAGGTTGACTGAGCCCACTAGTCCAATTTTCGAATTACCATACCCGCAAAGGGTAGTGGACGGCGCAGAGAGTGGCAGGGAGCTGAAAAAGCGTTTGAATGTGTCCACATTCAGCAGTGAGACGCTGGCACTGGTATCCAACAACACACATCATTCAGGTTAATTGTGCATGATTTGAAAGCCACTACTGGCCCAGAGCTCACGTTGTGAATTGTACGTCAACTGCTTGAGGACTGAGAGTGTTCATCTGTAGCAACAGGGGCAGAGCGGCAGACCTTGGCAAAGTGATTTTGTTTTCCGCAATTGCGACAGGCTTGGCCGCGTGCGGGGCAATTCTGCGCTCTGGTAGCATGTGAACGAGATCCGCAGTTTCCACACTGTTGCTGCGGTAGCGCGCGTTGCTGCTGTCGCACGAGCATTACCGTGTCAGAGCTGTCGGGGCCGAGGGCGCTGTCACTGGGTGTGTGTGCTAGTTTCGCTGCACATTCGGCTGCAGACTCCACTTGAAAGGCAATGTTGACTGCCTGTGACAACGACAGATCGTCGGACTCGAGTAACAGTCTTTCACGCACTCTCACGTTGTTTGTGTGCTCTATTAGTTGATCACGCACCATCTCATCTTGTAATGCACCGAACTTGCACGAGCTAGCTAACCCCCTCAAATTAGCCACGTATTGATGCACTGACTCGCCGAGGAGTTGGTGACGCTGTCTAAAAATGAATCGCCGCAGGAGGGCATTTTGTGGGGCAGAGAAGTGTGTGCTTAACAGAGCCACAGCCTCATCATATGTTTGGATGAGTCTGCTGTGCATAATGTCCCAAGAACACGCTGGCCCTCCGCTCCCAAGCAATGGGATAACAGTGCCTTTTTCCGAGCTGTACTCACAGTTTCTAGTCCAAGAGCAATGAGGTAGGTTTCAAAGGACTGTAACCAGCGAACCCATGGGATCGGGGGCTCACCGGGTAGTGCAAGGAAGGGAGGAGGTGGTGGAAGAGAGATTTCAGCCATCCTTGTTGCCAAATGTTGCGTTTGCAAAGATAATCCAGAGACCGTCAGTGAGTTCAGTTCATGCTGCTTTTAATATGGCTGCCACACACACACACCTCCAGGCACAAGCAATCGAAAACCTATACACAATACAATGATCACAGCACTATCAAACTCCATGTGCTCAGGCCAAGGCAATTGAGTACCTATCACCAAATGTCAGACGTAACAGTGAGGAGGAAGAGGAAGCCGGACCATCAGTGCCACCCTCAGCCGAGGCAGCCAATGGCCATAATAGGGACACGTCTTCCCTGGAGGGGTGCAGGGGGGAATGGTCTGAGGAGGGTGAAGCTCCGGGGCCCAGCGTGCTGCAGCAACGTGGGGGAGGGTAGGAAAGCTCAGCGGCCTTCTCCCCGGAGGGAGAGTCTGGCCTCGAGTCCTGCTACAGTGAGCACAGAAGAGGCACAGCTCCTCGCTGAAATGAGCGCCCAGGCGGAGCACAGGCACATTGAGCTCATGGCTGCAGTGGCAAGGATGCCCGAATCCATTGAGTCACTGGCAAGTCCAGGACTTCGGCGCAGCACTGGCAAGGAGTCTGCAGGACTTAGGTGCAGCACAGACAAGGAGTCTCCAGGACTTCGGCGCAGCACAGGCAAGGAGTCTCCAGGACTTCAGCGCAGCACAGGCAGCACAGGCAGCACAGGCGGCTTACACGCAAATGCTTAGTGGTGCAATGCAGTCAGTGGCTGGTCTGAGGCAGACTCAGATTGAGGCCACACGAGCACTGACTGCTGCCACCCTCGCTGGATCGGCCATGAATCGCCGGGGCCCTCGCCGCGCCGCAGCAGGCCTGCAGTCTGTGCTTCAGCAGATTGCTCCGCATGCTGCAGTGCCGCCCTACGGGAGTGCCAGTGTGTCGTCCGACCACGGAGTGGCTGTCCGCTGTCAGGATGGCAGCATTCCTGCTGCCAACACTGTCACTTCCCCACTGCAGCTGCCACCACCTGTAGGACAGACTGCTGCCGCCCATGCAGAGTTGGAGCAGTCAACAACCGGGCCCTCCAGGCCCACAGCTGGTCCAGGCCGTACCTCAAGGGCATCTGCCGACTCAGTTTCTGACACTCAGCAGCCTTCCCCCAGCCTTGCTGCAGCCACTGGGGTCCCATTGCGAAGGAGCTGCAGGGTGGGAAGGGGCCAATCTTGCAAGCAAAGCAGATCACCCTCGAAGGGCAAAAAGTAGGAGGTGTGGCAAAATGCTGTTAAATTTTTTATTGAAGGCCGAGGATTGTGGTCATTTTTTGGTTGCTCTTTTGTTCATTATCCCCAGGTTGTGAGAGCCAGTTATGTGTCTGACTGCTTTTTGGGGGGTTTCTCTCTATTACTTTGTCATGCGGGAAGGGCACACAGTTTGTTAAATAAAGAAGTGTCTTTATTCAGATTGTGCATGTTTGCTCTTTGAACTATTTGTTGCCTTGACCGGCTTAGGGGTTGCGGAATGGTTCCAGTCATGTTCTTTCAATCGCAAAAGCCATTCCCTCAGAGGGGGCCTAGAACCAACTTGCAATAAGCCGCTGACAGACGGCCCTTGCACTTTGTGCCTCCCTCCCGTCTTGGTGCTCCTCCTCCTCCTCCTCCTCCCCCTCCTCCTCCTCCTCCTCCTCCTCTGCTGGTGCTCCAATGTCTGGTGGCAGTGGCTGAGTCCTGATGATTGCCAGGTTATGCAGCATGCAGCACACTACAATGAAATGGGAGACTCGCTCAGGTGAGTACTGAAGGGCTCCCCCGGAATGGTCCACACAGCAGAACTGTTGCTTGAGCACGTCGATTGTGTGCTCAATGATGTTCCTGGTCGTTTGATGGCTCTCATTGTATCATTCTTCAGCAGGGGTGCTCGGTGCACGGAGTGGGGTCATCAGCCAGGTGCACAGAGGATAGCCCTTGTCTCCAAGAAGCCAGCCTCCTGGGTGAGCCGGGGCTTCGAAAAGGTCTGCCACAGAAGTCTGGCGCAGGAGGAAGGCGTCTTGGCTGCAGCCTGGAAAGCGGGCATTGACAGCGAGTATCATCTGTCTGTGGTCACACACCAACTGGACGTTCAACGAATGGAACCCCTTCCGGTTGCGGTAATCCTCGGCATTCTCTTGCGGCACCCGCAAAGCCACATGCATGCAGCCAATGGTGCCCTGGACCATGGGGAAGCCCGCTATTCTTGTAAATCCCATTGCGCGCTCTTGCTACTTGTCCAGGGTCATGGGGAAGGAGATGTACTGACGTCTCCTTTTAAAGAGGGCATTCGTGACTTGATGGATGCAGCAATGCACCGCGAACTGGGAGATATTTGCAATGTCCCCAGTAGCGGATTGGAAGGAGCTGGTGGCATAGAAGTTGAGAGCCACTGTGACCTTCACTGCCACCGACAGAGATGTCCTGCTCCTCAGTTGAGGCTGCAGAACTGGCTGAAGCAGGTGGCAGAGCTCAGTGACCACCTCCTTGCTGAATCGCAGCCTCCGAAAACACTGCTCCTCAGATATGTTGAGGTATGAGAACTGTTGGCGGAAAACCCTGGGACGGTAAGGTCTCGTGTGCCGACGCCTGTTGGCCCTCCTCCATCTGGCCATGATTGGCACTCTCTCTCGGCGTCTCTGTGCCCTCTCAATGTAATGGAGAAGCCCGACGTTTCTACCCATTGCAGCCCCCATAGTATGTGGCCACTCAAGGTTATGCCAGTGAAAAAGCAAACCAACTACAAAGTTCTGGTCAGAAGCCAGAAGTACCTCTGCGAGCGCTGACTCAATGCAGAAAGCTCTCTCCCTTTGTCTCTCTGCAAATCTCTCTCTCTCTCGCAGAAGGAGTGGGCCAAAAATGGCTACCACAAAGAAGCCAGGAAGAGCCCCCTTTAAATAGCGTCCCCCCCAGTCCCACAGCGACTGGGAACCGTTCCAGTCAACCAGTCGCTGGGAGCACCAGACGGAAAGGAGGGGGTCGCCACTGAATTTCCGGTTCGGGGTGCCGCAAGGGCGTTGCACCATGAAATGACGTCAGGAGCTGTGCGCGCAGCTGAGCGGGCGTTGCGGATTTGCGCCACCGCTAAATGTCCGCTCAATATCGCCCTCTTAAGGCGCTAATGTGTGGTGCAAACTACTGAATTTCTCCCCCACACACCCCCCACACACACATTCCATACACACACCCCACACACACACCCCGCACACAGACACCCACACACATCCAACACACATCCCCCACACACACCTCATACACACACCCCACACACACAACACACCCACGCAACACACACACACCCACAAACACACCCCACACACTCACACCCTACACACCCCACACACACCCCACCCACCACCCACAAACAGACCACACACACACATACACCCCACAAACACACCCCCACACACACACCCCACACACCCCACACACACCCACAACCCACAGACACACCCCACACACACACCCCACACACACCCCACACACACACCCCACACACACACCCTACACACACACCCCACAAACACACCCCCACTCACACGCACCCCCACACACACACCCCACACACCCCACACACACCCACAACCCACAGACACACCCCACACACACACCCCACACACACCCCACACACACACACCCCACACACACCCCACACACACACCCCACACACACACCCCACACACACACCCCACAAACACACCCCCACTCACACGCACCCCCACACACACACCCCACACACACCCACAACCCACACACACACCCCACACACACACCCCACACACACACCACACACACCCACAACCCACAGACACACCCCACACACACACCTCACACACACACCCCACACACACCCACACACACACACCCCACACACACACACCCCACACACCCCACACACCCCACACACCCCACACCCCACACACCCCACACACACACACACCCCACACACACCCCACACACACCACACACCCCACACACCCCACACACACACCCCACACACCCCACACACCACCCACAAATAGACCTCACACACACACACCCCACACACACCACACACACATACACACCACACGCACACCCCACACACAGACACACAACCCACACCCCACACACACACACCACACACCCCACACACCACACACACCCCACATGCACACCCCACACACACACACAAACACCACACACTCACCACACACACACACATGCACCCCACACACACCCCACACACGCCACACACACACCCCACACACACATACCCACGCACACACACCCCACACACACACACCCCACACACACACACCCCACACACACACACCATACACACACCCCACACACACATACCCCACACAAACACCCCACACACACACCCACACACCACACACACACCCCACACACACACTCCCCACACACACATAAAACACACACGCCGAACACACACACACCAAACACACCCCACACAGAATCCCCACACACACACCCCACACACACACCCCACACACTCACCCCACACACACACACGTTTGCCGATCACCCCTCTCCGATTCTTCCACTGACTGCCTGACATAAAGAAGAAAGAAAGAACTTTGAGGGAAAAATTTGTTTGCTACCATTTGGGTCGCTAACTTTGCCTGTGCGCTAAATTCAGCACCCGGTGAAAAATAGCACTGGCGATCTCTAAATTCAGTTTCACACCCCAAGGGGGAGGTGGAGTGCTAATACAAGCGCACCAATTCCTTCTTAGAGCACTAACCCCGAATATCAGGGTGGTGCGTTCTGCAGCACCACACACTGGGCCACGTAGCGCTGCCGCTCATTAAAGGGAAGGGCCCAAGCCCACAACTCTGCGGGGCCCTACCAGGACCACCGGGGAGCGGGGTGCCGTGCCAGGAGCCCGGCACTCAAGAGCAGTGCCGGGCAGCCAGATCATCGCACGGACCCTGCGTTGAAACATAGAAACATAGAAAATAGGAGCAGGAGTAGGCCATTCGGCCCCTCAATGAGATCATGGCTGATCATCCAAATTCAGTACCCTGTCCCTGCCTTCGCCCCATATCCCTTGATATCTTTAGCCTTAAGAAATATATCCAGCTCCTTCTTGAATATATTTAATGAATTGGCCTCCACTGCCGTCGTTGGTAGAGAATTCCACAGGTTCACCACTCTCTGGGTGAAGAAATTCCTCCTCATCTCTGTCCTAAATGGCTTACCCCTTATCCTTAGACTGTGATCCCTGGTTCTGGACTCCCCGGCCATCGGGAACATCCTTCCTGCATCCAGTCTGTCCAGTACTGTTAGAATTTTATAAGTTTCAATGAGATCCCCTCTCATTCTTCTAAACTCCAGCGAGTATAAGCGCAATCGACCCAATCTCTCCTCATACGTCATTCCTGCCATCCCAGGTATCAGTCTGGTGAATCTTCGCTGCACTCCCTCCATGGCAAGAACATCCTTCCTCAGATAAGGCGACCAAAACTGCACACAATACTCAAGGTGTGGTCTCACCAAGGCCCTGTACAACTGCAGCAAGACATCCTTGTTCTTGTACTCGAACCCTCTCGCTACGAAGGCCAACATACCATTTGCCTTCTTAACTGCCTGCTGCATCTGCATGCTTACCTTCAGCGACTGGTGCACAAGGACACCCAGGCCTCATTGCACTTCCCCTTCTCCCAATCTATTGCCGTTCAGATAATAATCTGCCTTCCTGTTTTTGCCACCAAAGTTGATAACTTTGCATTTATCCACATTATACTGCATCTGCCATGCTTCTGCCCAATCACCGGTCCAAATCATACTGGAGATTCTCAGCATTCTCCTCACAGCACACACGCCCACCCAGCTTTGTGCCGTCTGCAAACTTAGAGATATTACATTTAGTTCCCTCGTCTAGATCATTGATATATGTTGTGAATAGCTGGGGTCCTAGCACCGATCCCTGCGGTACCCCAGTAGTCACTGCCTGCCACTCGGAAAAAGAGCCGTTTATTCCAACTTTTTGCTTCCTGTCTGCTAACCAGTTCTTTATCCAAGTCAGTACCTTGCACCCAATCCCATGTGCCTTAACTTTACACACTAATCTCTTATGCGGGACCTTATCAAAAGCCTTCTGAAAGTCCAAATACACCACATCCACTGGTTCTCCCTTATCTATTCTACAAGTTACATCCTCAAAAAATTCCAGTAGATTAGTCAAGCACAATTTACCTTTTGTAAATCCATGTTGACTTTGTCCGATCCTGTCACTGTTTTCCAAGTGCTCTGCTATTACATCTTTTATAATGGCTTCTAGCATTTTCCCCATTACCGATGTCAGGCTTACCGATCTAAAATTCCCCGTTATCTCTCTATCACCTTTTTTGAATAGTGGGTGTTCTGGACATTATGTGACATTCTGGACATTTTTACATGCAGTAGCACCCTCTGGTGGTGGTTGTTGTGTTAGCAGTGTGTTTGTATGAAGCAGAGGTCATTTGACCTTTGTTCCTTTCTTCCTGTGTGAGGTCATTTGACCTTTGTTCCTTTCTTCCTGTGTGAGGTCATTTGACCTTTGTTCCTTTCTTCCTGTGAGAGGTCATTTGACCTTCGTACCTTTCTTCCTGTGTAACACAGGAAGTAGAATTCCAGGAAGAACCTGGCAGTAATGGAGGATTCCATAAGGGTTTCACAATCCAATGTAATCTGATTTCATATAAGAACATAAGAACATAAGAAATAGGAGCAGGAGTAGGCCAATCGGCCCCTCGAGCCTGCTCCGCCATTCAATAAGATCATGGCTGATCTGATCCTAACTGCCAATCTACTATCACAGAACTATCTCCTGAATCTAACAGAATTAGACACATGAAATAGGAGCAGGATGAGGCTACATGGCCCCTGGGCCCGCTCCGCTACCCACAGGGCCATGACCGATCCGAACCTAGACTCATGTCCAAATTCCTGCCCGCTCCCCGTAACCCTTAATTCCCTTTACTTCTAGGAAACTGTCTATTTCTGTTTTAAATTTATGTAATGATGTAGCTTCTACAGCTTTTTGGGGCAGCATATTCCATGGACCTACCACCCTCTGAGTGAAGTAGTTCCTCCTCATCTCAGTTTTGAAAGAGCAGCCCCTTATTCTAAGACTATGCTCCCTAGTTCTAGTTTCCGCCATCATCGGGAACATCCTCCCCGCATCCACCCGATCCAACCCCTTCACAATCTTATATGTTTCAATAAGATCGCCTCTCATTCTTCTGAACTCCAATGAGCAGAGTCCCAATCTACTCAACCTCTCTTCATATGTCCATCCCCTCATCCCCGGGATTAACCGAGTGAACCTTCTTTATACTGACTCGAGAGCAAGTATGTCTTTTCTTAAGTATGGACACCAAAACTGTATGCAGTATTCCAGGTGCGGTCTCACCAATACCTTGTACAACTGAAGCAATACCTCCCTATTTTTATATTCTATCCCCCTAGCAATGAAAGCCAACATTCCATTGGCCTTCTTAATCACTTGCTGCACCTGCATACTAACCTTTTGAGTTTCGTGCACCAGGACCCCCAGATCCCTTTGTACTTCAGTACTTTCCAGTTTCTTGCCATTAAGATAATAACTTGCTCTACGATTTTTCCTGCCAAAGTGCATAACCTCACACTTTCCAGTATTGTATTCCATCTGCCAAATCTCTGCCCATTTACTTAGCCTGTCTATGTCCCCTTGCAGGTTTTTTATGTCCTCCTCACTCACTACTTTCCCTCCCATCTTAGTATCATCTGCAAACTTTGATATGTTACACTCGGTCCCCTCCTCCAAATCGTTAATATAGATTATAAAGAGTTGGGGACCCAGCACTGACCCCTGCGGAACACCACTAGTTACTGATTGCCAGTCTGAGAATGAACCATTTATCCCAACTCTCTGCATTCTGTTAGATAACCAATCCTCTATCCATGCCAGAATATTACCCCCAATCCCGTGATTTTTTATCTTAAGCAATAATCTTTTGTGTGGCACCTTGTCAAATGCCTTTTGGAAGTCTAAATACACTACGTCCATTGGTTCCCCTTTATCCACCCTATATGTTACTTCCTCAAAGAACTCCAGCAAATTTGTCAAACATGACTTCCCCTTCATAAAACCATGCTGACTTTGTCCTATTAAATTATGATTATCCAAATGTCCTGGTACTGTCTCCTTAATAATGGACTCCAACATTTTACCTACCACAGATGTTAGTTTCCAGCCTTCTGTCTACTGCCTTTTTTAAATAAGGGTGTTACATTAGCAGTTTTCCAGTCTGCCGGGACCTTTGCTGAGTCCAGGGAGTTTTGGAAAATTATTACCAATGCCTGCAGAATCTCTACCGCCACTTCCCTCAAGACCCTAGGATGTAAGCCATCAGGTCCAGGTGATTTATCCGCCTTGAGTCCCATTATTTTACCGAGTACCACTTCCTTAGTGATTTTGATTGTGTTTAGCTCCTCCCCCCCCTATAGCCCCCTGTTTGTCCTGTGTTGGGATATTCTTAGTGTCCTCTACTGTAAAGACTGATACAAAATATTCATTCAGTGTTTTTGCCATCTCCATATTTCCCACCATTAATTTCCCGGTCTCATCCTCTAAGGGACCAACATTTACTTTAGCCACCCTTTTTCTTTTTATATAACTGTAAAAACTCTTACTTTCTGTTTTTATATTTTTTGCTAATTTACTTTCATAATCTATCTTCCCTTTCTTAATCAATCATTTTGTTATATTTTGCTGTCTTTTAAAGTTTTCCCAATCCTCTATCCTCCCACTAGATTTGGCTACCTTATATGCCCTTGTTTTTAGTTGAATGCTATCCTTAATTTCTTTACTTAGCCACGGATGGCTCTTTTCTTTTACACCCTTTTCTTTTCAGTGGAATATTTTTTTTTTGGAAGTTGTAAAATAACTCCTTAAATGTACACCACTGATCATGTATCATCTTACCCTTTAATCTATTTTCCCAATCCACTCTACTCAATTCCGCTCTCATACCTTCTTAGTCTCCTTTATTCAAGCTTAGCACGCTTGTTTGAGATCCAACCTTCTCACCCTCTAATTGAATATGGAATTCAACCATGTTATGGTCACTCATTCCAAGGGGATCCTTTACTAGGACATTTTTAATTAATCCTGTCTCATTACACAGGACCAGATCTAAGGTTGCTTGCCCCCTGGTCGGTTCAGTTACATACTGCTCAAGAAACCCATCCCTAATACACTCAATGAACTCATCCTCAAGGCAGCCCTGCCCAATTTGATTTGTCCAATTAATATGATAGTTAAAATCCCCCATAATTATAGATGTTCCCTTATTACAAGCCTCAACTATTTCCTGATTGATACTCTGTCCAACTGAGTTGCAACTGTTCAGAGGCCTATAGACTACGCCCACTAATGTTTTTTTCCCCTTATTATTCCTTATCTCCACCCAAACTGTTTCATTATCCTGATCTTTTGACCCAATATAATTTCTCTGTATTACAGTGATTCCTTCCTTTATTAACATAGCCACCCCACCTCCCCTCCCTTCCTGCCTGTCCTTCCTGATCATTAAATAACCTGGTATGTTTAATTCCCAGGCATTGTCACCTTGCAGCCATGTTTCTGTAATGGCCACAAGATCATACCCATATGTAGTTATTTGTGCCATTAACTCGTCTATTTTGTTATGAATGCTATGTGCATTCAGATAGAGAACTTTCAAATATGTTTTGTGACACTTAGTTCCTGATTTTGCCCTTTTTATTACTTTACCTTTTACTCCATACCTTCTGCCCCTTCCTGACACACTCTGGTTTTTAATTTCCCCACTGCTACCTAAGTCTATGACCTTCTCTGTTGTCATTTTTATTATTTGCTCTCTAGGAACCTCCCCCCCACTAGTTAGTTTAAAGCCCTCTCTACAGCCCTAGTTATATGATCCACCAGGACTCTAGTCCCAGCACTGGCCAAGTGAAGCCCATCCCAACAGAACAGCTCCCTCCTGCCCCAGTACTGGTGCCAGTGTCCCAGGAAGCAAAACCCATTTCTCCCACACCAGTCTCGGAGCCACGCATTTAACTCTCTAATTTTATTTGTCCTAGCCAAATTCACTCGTGGCTCAGGTAATAATCCAGAGATTATTACCCTTGATGTTCTGTTTTTTAATTTGACCCCTAGCTGCTCATACCCCTTTAACAGAACCGGCTTCCTAGTCCTATCTACGTCGTTTGTACCAACATGGACCATGACGACTGGATCCACCCCCTCCCACTGCAAGTTTCTTTCCAGCCCAGAGGAGATGTACTTAACCCTGGCACCGGGTAGGCAACACAGCCTACGGGACTCTCGCTCTTGGCTGCAGAGAACTCTATCTATCCCTCTAATAATACTATCCCCTACCACTACAACATTTCTATTTACTCCCCCCTCTTGAATGGCCCCCCGTTCCACGGTGCTGTGGCCAGGTTGCTCATCCTCCCTGCAGTCCCTGCTCCTGTCCACACAGGGAGTAAGGACCTCGAACCTGTTGGCCAAGAGCTAGGGCTACGGCTCCTCCAACACTACCTCCTGGATCCCCGTACCTGCCTCGCTCATAGTCACACCATCCTGACCCTGGCCATGGGCTACATCTGAATTAATTAACTTCATAGGTGTGACCACCTTCTGGTACACTGAGTCCAGGTACTTCTCCCCCTCCCTGATGTGTCGCAGTGTCTGAAGCTCAGACTCCAGCTCATCAACACGGAGCTGGAGATCCTGTAGCAGCAGACACTTGTCACAAATGTAATCACCGTGAACCTCAATGGGGTCTTCCGGCTCCCACATCTCGCAACAGTAACACATCACCTGCTCCATTCTATGTAATTAATTAAACTTTTTATTGTTAGTTATGGACACCCTCTACCCGATTTTAGATGCTAGTATCCCCTTTAATTAATTGGATTTAAATTAAATCAATCCCTCTAATTACACCAGTTAAATGGTTTACCAACAGTCACTCTGCACCAGAAAGGCCTTATTAAGTACAACCAGTTAAAGATATACTCTAGGGCGCTTATTTACCAACTGTGCCCACTACACCACAGAGACCCTAGAAAAATACACTGCAGAATTTAAGCTTGTAATGAAAAGGAGAAAGAAAGAAATACTCACCAACCAATCCAACCAATCACTTACCTGCTTCCTGGTGACGTCACACTTGGCTTACTTTTTACCTCTCCTCTGCTGCTGAATTGGTCGGGCCTCACCTCGCAACTGCCAGTATTTAAGCTCTGCCGCCGGTCACTGCTCCCTCACAGGTCCGATGCTCTGGTCGGGCCTCACCTTGCAACTGCTGGTATTTAAGCTCTGCCGCCGGTCACTGCTCCCTCACAGGTCCGATGCTCTGGTCGGGCCTCACCTCGCAACTGCCGGTATTTAAGCTCTGCCGCCGGTCACTGCTCCCTCACAGGTGCGATGCTCTGGTCGGGCCTCACCTCGCAACTGCCGGTATTTAAGCTCTGCCGCCGGTCACTGCTCCCTCACAGGTCCGATGCTCTGTTAGGCCAAGTGCAATATCTGTGAGTATCTTTGTTTCTTAGCATAATAGCAACATTGTCAGAGCAGTATTTTGATAACACTATGTTTATAAAAGGTTAATATTTGATAGTTATAGAAGTTAGTCCAAATGTTAGTTAGTTATACAATTAGTCTATTCTACTGTTGTAAATATGTTTATATCTTATGTAATATCGAATGTATAGTACTCAGTTTATGTACAAAACATACTTTATCTTTGTTTACAGTTTCACAAAAATTGTTCAAGTAAAGGCTTCAAACAGCAAACGGCTTCACGAAGAATTATTTTGAATAGAGTGTTTAACTTGCTGGATAACTAGATAGGAGCACGTCTAGCGCAGCCAGTACAGTGAAAAGATAGCAATACAGCTAGCTGTGAAGAGCGGAGCAGGAGGAACCCAGAGTAAGCCTTAACCTCGTAGAGCACATCTACCTCACATCAACATGTCAGAAGATAATAACGAAAATGCTTTGCAGCAAGTAGAAGACCTTAAACAGGCAGACGAAACTGTAGAACATGACAATCGGTCTATAAGCTCCGGTTACTACAGATCGCAAGTTGGTTCACGGTCATCGGGTGGTTCTAGAGTAAGCATAGCCATCGCCAAAGCACGGGCCAAGCTTGTAGCAGCTAAAGCCAGAGCCGCGCATGCAGACAGTGAAATAGAAATAAAAGTAAGACAAGCCCGTCTCCAAGCTGAATCACAAGCCGAACAGACCCGAAACCAAGCTGACCTGGCCCGTCACCAGGTTGAACGACAAGCTGAACAGGCCCGTCTCCAAGCCACATTAGACGC
Organism: Somniosus microcephalus; assembly: GCF_052327205.1. NCBI lineage: Eukaryota > Metazoa > Chordata > Chondrichthyes > Squaliformes > Somniosidae > Somniosus > Somniosus microcephalus. Next base: position 77,103,943 of record NC_140996.1, on the reverse strand, counting down.
TCTGCAGCAACAAAAAGAGATAGATGCTGCATTAGCCGAGACACAAGTATTCGAGGCAATTTGGAGGGAGCTGATCCCGAGACAGCTTACAAACCTTTAATTCCCGTTCCGTGGCAGAATCCACGACAGTGCACCATAGATTACGTGAGCGACCATGCCAACATACAGTTTACAGGAGAAAGGGATGGAGGCCCGCACATCTCTACAGACGCAAGCACTTCGTATAACATGCCACAAGTTGCCAACCAAGGTCAAAGCAGATGGCGTGCCTCAAGCCGCAAAGTCTCCCCCAGCAGAAAGGAAGACACGGTGCAGAGGAATAGGACGCTGAATAGAGAAAGTCAGAGGCAAATCCCCTCTCGGTTCCTTGAGACCCCCAACAGAGCCCCTAGCCAAGGCAACCCTGGCATAGGTCCCAGCACCTACGACCTTGCCAAATACCTTGCACGCACCCAGCTGGTGACTTCGGGGTTAATCAAGTTTGATGACAGGCCGGAGAATTATCGGGCTTGGAAGTCCTGCTTCCACGATGCCATATCGGGCTTAGACCTGTCGGCAGGAGAAGAGCTCGGCCTCCTTATCAAATGGCTCGGCCCAGAGTCCGCCGGACAGGCCTGCAGGATAAAAGCGGCCAATGTGGGACAGCTGTCAGAGGGGTTGGAGAAGGCTTGGGTGAGGCTGGAAGAAAGCTACGGCTTGCCCGAAGCCACTGAAAGGGCTCTCTTTGACAGGTTGGAGAACTTTCCGAGGTTGACGATTAAGGAACCCCAGAAGCTCCGCGACCTTGGAGATCTGCTGTCGGAACTCGAAGCCGCAAAGCAGGACGGCTACCTACCCGGTCTATCGTACTTAGACACTTCCAGAAGGGTAAGTTCCATCATTGAGAAGCTTCCATTTAACCTGCAGGAGAAGTGGATAACGTTTGGATCAAAGTTCAAGCTAAAGCACAACGTGGCGTTCCCACCATTCTCTGCGTTCGTTAAATTCATCCGTAAAGAAGCCAAAGACAGGAACGACCCCAGCTTCAACTTCTTCTCCGCCCACCCAGCACTTGCCAGAAGAAGCAAGTTCGACAGACATGGAAAGACACCAATATCTGTCCACAAAATGCAAGTGTCCTCAGCTGAGCACACAAAGATTCAGAAGAAACCTGAGGATATGAGCAAACAATGCCATATCCACAACAAGCCCCATCCTTTAAAGAAGTGCAGAGGCTTCAGGGAGATGTCCCTGGAAGATCGGAAACAATATCTTAAAGAGAACTCTATATGTTTCAAGTGCTGCTCTTCCACGAGCCATCTCGCCAAGAACTGCAAGGTAGATGCAAAATGCACTGAATGTGAAAGTGATCGGCACATTTCAGCACTACACCCAGGCCCAGCTCCTTGGAAGTCAGAGACGCCTCCTCCCACTTCAGAGCATGGCGGGGAGAGAGAGGGAGCTGCTGGTCCGGAGATTACATCCAGGTGCACCGAGGTGTGTGGAGAAGGAGTGAGCGCAAGAGCATGCTCCAAGATATGCCTCGTTAATGTGTACCTTGCAGGATGTCGCCAGGAATCTGAAAAGATGTGTGCCATACTAGATGAACAAAGCAATCGTTCTCTAGCAAGATCCGAGTTCTTCAACATCTTCAAGGTCAAAGGAAGTCTGTCGCCTTACACGCTGAAGACGTGTGCTGGACTTTCAGAGACAGCCGGCAGGAGGGCCTGCAGTTACGTTGTTGAGTCAGCCGACGGGAAGATTAGTCTCCCCCTTCCGACACTCATCGAATGTAATCAAGTCCCCGACAACCATTCTGAGATTCCCACTCCGAATGCAGCTCGTCATCACCGTCATCTGAAACGCACTGCAGACGAGATCCCACCTCTTGATCCAGATGCAAGCATACTTCTGTTGTTGGGAAGAGACATCCTAAGGGTACATAAGATAAGGGAACAGATCAACGGTCCACATGACGCCCCTTTCGCCCAAAGGCTAGACCTCGGCTGGGTTGTTGTTGGAGATGTGTGCCTCAAGGGCGCTCACAAGCCATCTCAGGTGAGCACACTCAAGACTTCCATCTTGGAGAATGGTCGTCCAAGCTACCTTACCCCATGCAGTAGTCAGATCCGAGTGACAGAGAAGTTCAGTCATACGGCTCAGCCTCAGAAAACCCCAGCGCTGATCTCCGCAGACAGCACACAGATGATGCTCACTGGAGAGAACTCGGGTCAGTCAGTCTTCTGTCGCACCGCCAACGACCAGAAACTTGCTCCATCGATCGACGACATGAGGTTCCTCCAGATTATGGACAATGAGGTCTCTCGTGACAGCTCTAACAGCTGGGTTGCACCCTTACCCTTCCGGAACCCCAGACGACGGCTGCCGAACAACAGGGGGTATGCCTATAATCGTCTTAACTCACTCCGTCGCACACTGGAGAAGAAGCCAGAGATGAAAGCACACTTCCTAGAATTTGTCAAGAAAATGCTTGTCAATGATCATGCAGAGATAGCTCCTCCACTCCAAGAAGGCCAAAAGTGTTGGTACCTCCCTTCCTTTGGAGTCTACCACCCCACAAAGCCGGAACAGATCCGCGTGGTGTTTGACTCCAGTGCACCATATCAGGGCGTCTCTCTCAACGACGTACTCCTCACAGGGCCCGATCTTAACAACAGCCTCTTGGGAGTGCTCATGAGATTCAGGAAAGAGCCCGTCGCCATCACTGCCGATATCCAGCACATGTTTCATTGCTTTGTGGTGAGAGAAGACCACAGAGACGTCCTCCGCTTCCTGTGGTATCGGGACAATGACCCCAATAGAGACATTGTGGACTACAGAATGCATGTCCATGTCTTTGGGAATAGCCCATCCCCTGCTGTCGCCATATACGGACTAATGAGGGCTGCCAAGGAAGAAGACGACGACTTTGGCAGTGATGTGAGAGGGTTCATTGAACGAGAGTTCTATGTCGACGATGCACTGAAGTCATTCCCGACCGAAGCAGAGGCCATCAGTACCCTCGGACGAGCTCAGGAACTACTTGCACTATCCAACCTCAGGCTGCATAAGATAGCCTCTAACAGACCAGCAGTGATGGAGGCATTCCCCCCTGAAGATCGTGCTAAGGACGTCAAAGACCTAGACCTCTTCACTGATGACCTCCCCCTACAGCGTAGCCTAGGGGTGTCATGGAACATAGCAACAGACACGTTCACGTTCCAAGTCTTAGATGCCAAGAAACCCTTCACACGAAGAGGAGTGCTCTCTACAGTCAACAGCCTATACGACCCTCTTGGCTTCTTAGCCCCTGTCACCATACAAGGCAGGCTGCTCCTCAGGGAACTCTCCACATGCGCTGAAGAGTGGGATTCACCTCTCCCTGAAGAGATGGAAGCAGAGTGGGACAGATGGAGAGACTCACTCCAAGACTTACAGGAGATCCGAATACCTCGCTGCTATTCATCTTTCTGTCCCTTAAATGCCCAATTCAAAGAGCTTTGTGTCTTTGCAGACGCATCTGCTAAGGCCATTGCAAGTGTGGCTTATCTGAAGGTCACCACTCAAGAAGGACAAAGCAAAATCGGCTTCGTCTTTGATAGAGGCAAGTGGCGCCCCAACCAGACCTCACCATACCCAGATTGGAACTGTGCGTAGCAGAACACAATCTACCTCCTCACAGCAGTCTAATGAAGCTGCATCCTATCATCGACACCGACGGACCGTCTCTGAGGTGGTTCTTCTTTTGTCACCAGAGGACTCCAGTGACAAGTAGAGCTCGGACTATGTGGAGTCATTAATGACCCCAGACGGGGAGTGTTCTGGACATTATGTGATATTCTGGACATTTTTACATGCAGTAGCACCCTCTGGTGGTGGTTATTGTGCTAGCAGTGTGTTTGTATGAAGCAGAGGTCATTTGACCTTTGTTCCTTTCTTCCTGTGTGAGGTCATTTGACCTTTGTTCCTTTCTTCCTGTGTGAGGTCATTTGACCTTTGTTCCTTTCTTCCTGTGTGAGGTCATTTGACCTTTGTTCCTTTCTTCCTGTGAGAGGTCATTTGACCTTCGTACCTTTCTTCCTGTGTAACACAGGAAGTAGAATTCCAGGAAGAACCTGGCAGTAATGGAGGATTCCATAAGGGTTTCACAATCCAATGTAATCTGATTTCATATGTTAGGCCAAGCGCAATATCTGTGAGTATCTTTGTTTCTTAGCATAATAGCAACGTTGTCAGAGCAGTATTTTGATAACACTATGTTTATAAAAGGTTAATATTTGATAGTTATAGAAGTTAGTCCAAATGTTAGTTAGTTATACAATTAGTCTATTCTACTGTTGTAAATATGTTTATATCTTATGTAATATCGAATGTATAGTACTCAGTTTATGTACATAACATACTTTATCTTTGTTTACAGTTTTACAAAAATTGTTCAAGTAAAGGCTTCAAACAGCAAACGGCTTCACGAAGAATTATTTTGAATAGAGTGTTTAACTTGCTGGATAACTAGATAGGAGCACGTCGAGCGTGGCCAGTACAGTGGGGTAACATTAGCTACCCTCCAATCCATGGGAACTGTTCCAGAGTCTATTGAATTTTGGAAGATGACCAGCAATGCATCTACTATTTCTAGGGCCACTTCCTTAATTACCCTAGGATGTAGATTATCAGGCCCTGGGGATTTATTGGCCTTCAATCCTGTCAATTTCCCTAACACCATTTCCCTACAAATACTGATTTCTTTCAGTTCCTCCCTCTCATTAGATCCTATGTTCCCTGACATCTCTGGGAGGTTATTTGTGTCCTCCTTTGTGAAGACAGAACCAAAGTATATATTTAATTGGTCTGCCATTTCTTTGTTCCCCATTATAAACTCCCCTGATTCTGACTGCAAGGGACCTACGCTTAACTTCCCCAATCTTTTTCTCTTCACATATCTATAGAAGCTTTTACAGCCATTTTTTATGTTCCCTGCAAGCTATTTTCCCCCGCTTAATTAATCCCTTTGTCCTTCTTTGCTGAATCCTAAACTGCTCCCAATCCTCAGGTTTACTGCTTTTTCTGGCCAATTTATGTCTTCTCCTTGGATCTTATACTATCCCTAATTTCCCTTGTTAGCCACGGTTGTAGTTCATCTGTGCGATCTTTGAATATTTGCCATTGCCTATCCACCATCAACCCTTTCATTAACATTCCCCAATCAATCCTAGCCAACTCCTGCTTCATACCATTGTAGTTTCCTTTATTTAAATTCAGGACCCTAGCCTCTGAATCAATTACTTCACTCTCCATCTTAATGAAGAACTCTATCTAATGAAGAAAGACAATTTCGTCGGCCGACCTTTTTTTCCCCGCCCGCCACCTCCCCTTTACTTATTGCCCCGCGAGCCTCCTGCACCTCCGTTCCCGCCCCCTGAATTGGTTGCTGTCATTGCCCAGCACAGATTCAGGGGCATGGGCCAATTTTGCAGGCAGGGCAAAAACAGGGCACTGTACACGGTGATGATGTCGTCATCGCCTGCGCAGCGGAGTGGGGCACTACAGATTACTGCCGCTGCTAAACTCCCGCTGAATTTAGCTGGTGTCATTAGCGGTGCCGCTAACGGAAGGCGCAAATGTACTGAATTTCTAGCCCTTTAGTACCTCTCGCATCCCCAAACTGTTTCACGGCTGTAAAGTACTTTTGTAGTGTAGTCACTGCTGTCATTTTGGGAAACACAGCAGCCAAATTGCACACAGCAAGGCCCTGTAAACAGCGATGAGATGAATGACCACTTAATCTGTTTTTGCTGGTGTTGGTTAAGTGATAAATATTGGCCAGGACACCGGGGAGAACTCCCCTGCTCTTTTTTTGAATCGAGCCATGGAATCTTTTACATCCACCTGAGAGGGCAAACGGAGCCTCAGTTTAACATCTCATCCAAAGACATCACCTCTGACAATGCAGCACTCCCTCAGTAACTCAAGTTTCAGCCTGGATTATGTGTTGAAATCTCTGGAATGTGGCTTGAATGCATAGCCTCTGTCTCAGAGGTGAGAGTGCAACCACAGAGCCAAGGCTGACACTCAAAAATCTAGTCCCAGATGCAAATGGACCTACCTTGCATTCCAACACTTTCTGTTTGTTTTTTTTTATCTGAACTCTGATAAAGGTTACTTAAAGTGGTAGGCAGAGTTTGTTTTGTTTGTTTACAAACAGAGCACATCCGGGGCAATGTCACAGAATTTACACTCTTGGCGTGGAGCTTCACATGAAGTGAGCACATTTTGGGAATTCAGATGCAGAGGTCAATGGGTCCGGTACAATTTTCTGTCCATTAATGGAAAATCCTATGGAGCTCATGATCTCCACACCTGGAGTTTCTCTGTGTGCTCCCGATGTGTGAAGTTCCATGCCAGGCATGTGAATTCATAAATTCTACTCTACCATTGCATCACTTATATGTGGTAGTATCATAACAAAAATGGTTCACCGTTTTTCTCCTTCCATAAAGATTTGCCAAACACCTCTTCATAATGATCATCCTTTTTAGTATCAGTACTCATGTGAGGGGTTTCAGAACTCTTTTTGTAATCTGTGTGTGAGAGAATGGAGATGGAGCACCTATATGGATATGGGATAGTGAAAGTCTGAGAACAATGAGATGACATAGAGATGTGGAGGAAACCTGTGGTCTGGACGGGTCAGGCTCAGCTATTTTCCAGTTCCTTCATGAAATTCACTGTAGTCCTGACATGATGTACTAGTAATGGAAGGTAAACATACGTGGTCCGATGTCAATTAGCAGACAATTTTCCATTCCTGATAGGCTGAGTAAACAGAAAAAAAACAAGTTAATGCCTTGGGTGTAACCTGTCGGCAGAATGTTTTGCCAAAGGGTTACACCCAAAATTTTAACCTGTTTTTTCACAGGTGCTGACTGTCCTGCTGTGTATTTCCAGTAATATCTGTTTTTGTTTCAGATTTACAAAATGTTCCTTTTTATTTATTCTATATACATCTTGCTCCAGGAGCAAAAACGTACATTCCATTCTGTGATAGCCTTGGGGTTAGGTTTCACCTTCCCTGTTTGGGCGCTAAATTGGTGGAGCAGTTTGCCTGCCCATTCTAGAGCTCGTCTGATTTTCATTTTCATTGAAGTCAAGTTTCAATGGAGTAGATCTTGGCGTTGTGTGATAGTGTAAAACAGTTGATAACAAGTCAGCAGCCTGGTTTCCATCTCTCCTGTTTTTATTCCCATTGTGGGAAAAAAAAACGGAGAGATATAAAATAGGCTGACGACCAACACAAACAAATTCAAGATCTACCTCAATGTGTCCATGTGTAACCCAAGGTTTGTCATACAAACGCCTTTAAATCTGAGTTTCTGAAAGGACAATTGTGAGTGACATTTTAAATAAGCACAGCAATGGACCAAGAGATGAAGTGGGTTTTGGTAAATCCAGTGATGGCATTGCTCATCTGATGGTCTGAAGTGAAAAGTCTTTCCTTCTGATAATGTTATGTTAGGAGATCAGTAAAGATCATGGCCTCGATTTTAACTCAGCTGTGGGCTATTGGCATGTTCCCCGAATTTCGTGTTTCCCACACGAATCTAAATGGATGTGTGAGATTGATGTAATTTTAACTCAATTGGCCAATTGATTTCCAACGTGTGGGAAGCCTTTGCAAATGAGTTTTTCATGACTGAAAGTCCCCTCCGATGACATCATCATTGCTGCTGCATTTAAGGTCCACAGCAAGCCTTGCTTCTTCTGCAGACTGCCAAGCTTTCTCCATTTGATGGCACAGGAACCTGCAGGAACAATGGCCAGCGGGAGGCCAAGAGCAGCTCCTAAGTTTGACGAGGCAGCACTACAGGCATTGGTGGATGGGGCTAGGGCCCACAGGGAGGTCCTGTTCCCTTCATCAGGGAGGAAGAGGCCTCCCAGTCAGACCAAGGCTGTGTGGATACAGGTGGCTGGGGAGGTCAACTCCTTGGGGGTCACACGGAACACCTGGATACAGTGCAGGAAAAGATTTCATGACCTTCAAAGCACTGGAAAAGTGAGTATGAAGTTTCCATCACCCTCAATCTGATCCCCATTGCCTTTCCTCACCAGCACTCAGCTTTAGCAATCTCTTCCTCCACATCCCACTTGACACTCACATCCATGCACCCTTACCCATTCCCTCTCTCTCTATGCTCACAATCACATAACTATTCCACCATGCAGCCCTCACACTCCCTATCACTCTGATGCTTTGAACACAACTGACAACACACAGGGAGGGCCCTTGGTCTTGCAACCTCACTCCATCTTTGTCTCCTTCTAAGTATCTATGCTATGCAATCTCTACACTCAGTCCTTCATTCTCACTCAACCTCCACTTGTCTCCCTCATTGCAGGAAAAGAGAGCTCACAATAAAAGGGAAAGAGCCAGGACAGGAGGAGGCCCACCATCATTAGCCCAGCTCACCCCCTGGGAGGAAGCCGTCCTGGAAATTGTCGGGGTTGAAAAAGATGCGCACATTGGGGACGGACAGACGGGTGCATCACAGCAAGTTGGTGACAGAATAGTTTTCCATCTCTCTCATTGACATTACATGAGTCGCTGATAATGAATCTGAAGCTATAACAGATGGAATATGCAATGTGCATGTAACCTTGACCTCACATCTCTAACTCTTTCCTTTACTCCCCCACAGGACCATCGAGAGCCCCCATCCCCACTGTCCAGGAGGAAGAGCCTGAGCTTCCAGACTCCTCAGAGGAGGCTGCAACCTCTGAGGGCGCAGTGTCAGCAGAAATAAGCGCACCCAGCACCATCGCAGATACTCACACCTCGGTGGGACCTTCGGGACATAGAGTAGTGTTGTCACCTGGTGTATCACAGCTCACAAGTGAGCATCAGCAGATTGTGGAGACAGGGACAGCAGTGGAGAGTCCTCGTCAGAGGGTGCAGAACTCTGCCAGCTCGGCTCAGCTGCATGTCGACCCTCTGCCTCTGGGTCCATCCATGAGATCAGAGGCGATGGAACTCCATGCACAGATACAGGAGTCTCTGGCAGGTTTTGTCTCTAGGGTCGCTGCGAGTGTGGAGCGAATGGAGGAGTCCATAGTGAACATGAGCAGAGCCTTTGTGGAGTCATTGGCGCATGAACGCATCAACACGGAAATGATTGCTGCCTCCATGGTAAGGCTGGCTACGGTATAGGAGAGGAGGGCTACGGCCATGGAGGAGGTTAGTCGCCAGGGTATGGAAAACATGGTGAGTGTTCAGAATAGAATGACATCTCTTGAGGAGCGATGGGCACCTATTGAACATAGAAACCAGACCTTCATGGAAGTCCTTCTGAGTAGGACTGCCATTGCAGATACTGGTCCCCATGGCCCCCCTGATGTGCAGCAAGGTGCTCTCCAGCCACTTGCAGGCATGGAGGGGGAGCTGACCCATGAGAGGGAGGTTGGTGGCAGACCTCAAGGAAGTGGGGGTTCCTCTCCAGGTGCTCACACTTCCATACCACTGCAGAGCACTCAGTCAGAGCCCCACCGGTGTCCACACCCAAGTGAGATAGACATCTCAACGCCTGCACAGCCACAGGAGCAGCAGACTGTTGACGAGCCCTCACAGGCTTGCCACCCCAGAGGACGCCCGCCAAAGGTGTCGAGACAGGAGCAGCAGGAAAGTGAGCAAGGGGCCTCCACATCTGCTGAAGCCAAAGGGGAACCATGACGTAGGAGCACACGTAAGAGGAAAATAAAGCACAAGTAGTCACAAGGGTAGTCACTTGGGTGAAATTTTATGTATTGTTAAAAAAAGCCATCAGATGAATTCTGTCAATAAAAAGTCTGATGGCTACTGCTGTATTTGTGGCGTGTGTTATTTCGCGAATGGGACTTTCACATTGAGGGCTTAGGATTACTTGCAATTGTCAGTATGCTGGACAAATAGCTAGGAATCCGCAGGGTCTTTGCCATTGTCGATGCTCAGGTAAGAAGCTGCGAGGCAAAAGTGCTTGATTGGCTAGGCTAAGCAAATCTGGCCAGGACGAGTGCGTTCCTTGCATCCCGGGCAGCAATGTTCTGGCGTAATGCTGCCGCTGGTTGTTGGTCCTCTGCAGGATGGTCGTTTTCGCCCTCATCATCATCATCTGAGGAGGGTATGTGAGGAGCCACTTGGTCCTCAGGAATCTGCAAGCCACGACGCTGTGCCATGTTGTGAAGTGCACAGCAAACCACGACGATTCTGGAGACGCTGGCTGCTGAGTACTGTAGGGCTCCACTTGTTCTATCCAGGCATCTGAAGCGCATCTTCAGCAAACCGATGGTTTGCTTGATAATGGATCTGGTGGTAATGTGGCTGGAGTTGTAGCGCTCCTCAGCTTTGTTGGCTGGCCTCCTCAATGGCGTAATTAGCCAAGTCCTCAGGGGATAGCCCTTGTCTCCAAGTAGCCATCCGTGAAGTTGGTCTGATGGCCTGAATAGCGGAGGCACACTAGACTGGCGCAGTATGAAGGAGTCATGGCAACTGCCAGGGTACATGGCACAAACATGCAAAATCTCCTTCTTGTGGTCACACACCAGCTGAACGTTAAGGGAGTGGAAGCCCTTGCGGTTGACAAAAATACCTGGATTGCGATGGGGTGCCCTAAGGGCCACATGTGTGCAGTCAACGACGCCCTGCATCCTTGGAAAGTCTGCCAGATGAGCTAATCCAACTGTTCACGCCGTCACACTTGCGCGATCCTTGGTAAAATGGATGTGATTGTGCGCGAGGGCAAAGAGGGTATCGGAGATGCAAGTGTGTGCGGCCGCCTGATGTCTGCTGATGATCCCTGGAATGAGCCTGAGACAAAAAAGTTGAGTGCAGTGGTGACTTTGATGGCCACCGGTAAGGAGTGTCCACCTGGTCCTCTGGGCAGCAGGTCTTGTTGTAGCATTGGGCAGATGTCACTCACTACCTCTCGCGAAAGTCGGAGCCGCCTTTGGCACTGCTGCTCAATCATGTTGAGGTAGCTGACCCTGTGTCTGTAGGCCCTGTTTGGGGGTATCTCCTGCGCAGGCGGGCTTCCAGGCGCTGGCCCCTTCTGGCCTGTGCTGCCTCAGGTGGGTGAGCAGCAGCCTGTCGCTCCTGCTGCTGCTGCTGTTGCTCGTGCTGCTGTTGTTCCTGGTTCTACTGCTGCCGCACCTGGTGCTCCAGCTCCTCTAATGCCCAGAAGGGAAGGAGAAAAATGGCTCCCATGCTTCTGGCATATGCCTCCGTTGAGGAAGCGCTGAGTGAAGGTGGCGAGAGGGGTTTCCCAGGAGTTCACACTGGAGATGTGTGTGAGGCTCCAACCTTCCACAGGTGTGGTTAAGCCTGGTAAAAGTTGCCCCAGGCCTGAGACAAAAAATCCTGCCACCTGCAAATGATGGCTGGTCAAATCTCCTCTTTTATGGTTGACCTGCAGCTGATAGTTAGCAAGCCAATAGTGCTCCCGCCAGGTTTCACAGTCTTGATTCCCACCAGGCGTGTTTTACGTGGGAAAAGGGTTAAAAGCGCAAGGGACAGTTAAAATGGCATTATAGAGGCCATTTAGTGATGATTAAGGGCCTTAAAGACCAGTCCCGCCTGTTAGATGCGGGACGGATTCGGGACCATCAGACACGCCTGAGAAAAAATGGCTCAGAGTCGGGAAACAGGCGGGGGGGTGGGCCCGCCCGCCAGTTTTTGTGATTTCAACCCCCCGCACGTCTCCAAGCCCGCCTCCACGGCTCAGTTAAAATCGCAGCCCATGTGTGCGGGAAGTGTATCCAGCTGCAGCTACTGGCAGACCGCATTGCGGCACTGGAGCTGCGAATGGATACATACTGGAGCATTCGCGATGCCGAGGAGGTAGTGCATAGCACGTTTAGGGGGTTGGTCACACCGCAGGTAAAAGCGGCACATGCAGGAAGGGAATGGGTGACCGCCAGGCAGAGTAGTAGGCACAGGCAGGTAGTGCAGGGGTCCCCTGTGGCCATCCCCCTCTCAAACAGATATACCGCTTTGGATATTGTTGGGGGGGATGGCTTATCGGGGCAAGACAGCAGCAGCCAACTTCCTGGCACCGTGGGTGGTTCTGCTGCACAGGACAGGAGGAAAAAGAGTGGGAGAGCTATAGTAATAGGGAATTCTATTGTAAGGGGAATAGATAGGCGTTTCTGCGGCCGCAAACAAGACTCCAGGATGGTATGTTGCCTCCCTGGTGCAAGGGTCAAGGACGTCTCGGAGCAGCTGCAGAGCATTCTGGAGGGGGAGGGTGAGGAGCCAGTTGTCGTGGTGCATATAGGTACCAACGATACAGGTAAAATCTGGGATGAGGTCCTAAAAGCTGAATATAGGGAGTTAGGAGGTAAATTAAAAAATAGGACCTCAAAGGTAGTAATCTCAGGATTGCTACCAGTGCCACGTGCTAGTCAGAGTAGAAATAGAAGGCTATTTCAGATGAATACGTGGCTAGAGGAATGGTGCAAGGGGGAGGGATTCAATTTCCTGGGACATTGGAACCGGTTCTGGGGGGGTGGGACCAGTACAAACTGGACGGTTTGCACCTGGGCAGGACTGGGACCGATGTCCTAGGGGAGTGTTTGCTAGTGCTGTTGGGGAGGGTTTAAACTAAAATGGCAGTGGGTTGTGAACCTATGCAGGGAGACAGAGGAATGGGAAACAAGGATAGAAGAAAAAGACAGAAGGAAAAAAGCAAAAATGGCAGGCAGAGAAGTCAAGGGTTTAAATCAAACATGGGCACAGTAAATAATAGTTCTAAAAGGTCTAAGAGTATTAAAAAAAACAAGCCTGAAGGCTGTGGGGGAGAAATTGGGTATGTAGCACCACCTATTAGCGCCTAAAGAGGGCAGTCAGTGGCTGCAGCGCCACTGGCCGCGCCTCCTGCGATATTCAGCGGGAGCGCTAATGGTGGCGTTAGCCTGTTGCGCTGCGCCTCCACCGATGACGTCATCGGTGTACGCAGCGCCCCATTAGTGCCCCGATCGCGATATTTGGTAGCGAACGCCGCTGTAGCGTCGTTCGCTACCCGCGCCCAGTTCACAGGGCCTTGCTGTGCCGGCAGTGGCGCAAGTTAAGGTAGAGGTGCGGGGAATCCACCTTTTTCGGCGGCCGCCTGCCAGCACCTCCGTCCCCGGCCTCCTGACGCCCCCCCCCCCCGCGCGGCATTGCCGGCTGTTTCCCGAGAGCCCAGCACTTCTCCTCGGTGCCGGGCTCTTTTGCCGGCACTCGCGATCGGGGATCGCGCTGTTGCAGGCCCCTCCCCCTTAACAATGGGAGGAAGGCCTGCAGTACCGCAGCGTGCCGTGCCGCAGCGTGTGGCGCTGCGACACGTTGTGCTGCGATATTCAGTTTCAGCACCCTAAGAGGGACACGGAGCACCTCGAGCCTCGCCCCGTCTCCCTCTAGGGGCGCTGAAACTGAATTTGACGTTCGTTAACGCTCCGAACGCTGCGCAAAAATCAGCGCCCAGGCGAACTTGGCGCCACTTTGGCGCCGCAACTCAATTTCTAGGCCTTTGTGTCTTAATGCGAGGAGCATTCATAATAAGCTGGATGAATTAGCTGTGCAAATGGATGTAAATGGATATGATATGATTGGGATTACGGCAACATGGCTCCACAGGTTCACCACTCTCTGGGTGAAGAAATTCCTCCTCATTTCAGTCCTAAATGGCTTACCCCTTATCCTTAGACTATGACCCCTGGTTCTGGACTCCCCGGCCATCCGAAACATCCTTCCTGCATCTAGTCTGTCCAGACCTGACAGAATTTTATAGGTTTTGATGAGATCCCCTCTCAATCTTCTAAACTCCAGTGAGTGTAAGCACAATTGACACAATCTCTCCTCATACGTCATTCCTGCCATCCCAGGTATCAGCCTGGTGAATCTTCGCTGCACTCCCTCCATGGCAAGAGCGTCCTTCCTCAGATAAGGTGACCAAAACTGCACACAATACTCAAGGTGCGGTCTCACCAAGGCCCTGTACAACTGTAGCAAGACATCCTTGTTCCTGTACTCGAACCCTCTTGCTATGAAGGACAACATACCATTGGCCTACTTAACCGCCTGCTGCACCTGCATGCTTACCTTCAGCGACTGGTGCACAATAACACCCAGGTCTCTTTGCACTTCCACTTCACCCAATCTATTGCCATTCAAATAATAATCTGCCTTCCTGTTTTTGCCACCAAAGTGGATAACCTCACATTTATCCACATTATAGTGCATTTGCCATGTTTCTGCCCAATCACCCAACCTGTCCAAAGCGTACTGGAGTTTCACGACAGCCTCCTCACAGCTTACCCTCCCACCCAGCTTTGTGTCGTCTGCAAATTTGGAGATATTACATCCAATTCCCTCGTCCAGATCATTAATATATATTGTGAACAGCTGGGGTCCTAGGACCGATCCTTGCAGTATCCCACTAGTCACTGCCTGCCACTCGGAAAACGACCCGTTTATTCCAACTCTTTGCTTTCTGTCCGCCAACCAGTTCTCTATCCAAGTCAATACCTTGCCCCCAATCCCATGTGCCTTAATTTTGCACGCTAATCTCTTATGTGGGACCTTATCGAAAGCCTTCTGAAAGTCCAAATACACCACATCCACTGGTTCTCCCTTATCTATTTTACCAGTTACATCCTCAAAAAATTCCAGTAGATTAGTCAAGCATGATTTACCTTTTGTAAATCCATGTTGACTTTGTCCGACCCTGTCACTGCTTTCCAAGTGCTCTGCTATTACATCTTTTATAACAGACTCTAGCATTTTTTTTGAACAGTGGGGTAACATTAGCTACCCTCCAATCCATGGGTACCGTTCCAGAGTCTATCGAGTTCTGGAAGATGACCAGCAATGCATCTACTATTTCTAGGGCCACTTCCTTAAGTACCCTGGGATGTAGACCATCAAGCCCTGGGGATTTATCGGCCTTCAGTCCCATCAATTTTCCTAACACCATTTCCCTACAAATACTGATTTCTTTCAGTTCCACCCTTTCATCAGACCCTATGTTCCCCAGCATCTCTGGGAGGTTATTTGTGTCCTCCTTTGTGAAGACAGAACCAACGTATGTATTTAGTTGGTCAGCCATTTCCTTGTTTCCCATTATAAATTCCCCTGATTCTGGCTGTAAGGGACCTACGCTTGACTTCACCAATCTTTTTCTCTTCACATATCTATAAAAGCTTTAACAGTCAGTTTTTATGTTCCTTGATAGCTTACTCTCATATTCTATTTTCCCTTTCTTAATTAATCCCTTTGTCCTCCTTTGTTGACTCCTAAACTGCTCCCAATCCTCAGGATTATTGCTTTTTCTAGCCAATTTTGCCAGGCAGGCAAAAAGGAAAAGGAGGTGGGGTAGCATTGCTGGTTAAAGAGGAGATTAACACAATAGGTAGGAAGGATATTAGCTCTAATGATGTGGAATCTGTATGGGTAGAGCTGAGAAAGACCAAGGGGCAAAAAACGTTAGTGGGAGTTGTATACAGTCCCCCAAACAGTAATGCGGAGGTTGGGGATGGCATTAAATGGGAAAGTAGAGATGCATGCAATAAGGGCACAGCAGTTATCATGAGTGGCTTTAATCTACGTATAGATTGGGCTAACCAAATTAGTAACAATACTGTGGAGGAGGAATTTCTGGAGTGTATACGGGATGGTTTCCTGGACCAATATGTCGAGGAACCAACCAGAGATCAGGCCATCTTAGACTGTGTATTATGTAATGAGAAAGGGTTAATTAGCAATCTTGTTGTGCGAGGCCCCTTGGGGTGGAGCGTTCATAATATGATCGAATTCTTCATTAAGATGAAGAGTGAAGTATTTGACTCAGAGACTAGGGTCCTCAATTTAAATAAAGGAACCTATGATGGTATGAGGCGCGAGTTAGGTAGGATGGACTGGGGAATGTTACTTAAAGAGTGGACGGTGCATAGGCAATGGCAAACATTTAAAGATTGCATGGATGAACTACAGAATTTGTTCATCCCTGTTTGGCATAAAAATAAAACAAAAAAGATGATTCAACCGTGGCTAACAAGGGAAATTAGGGATAGCATAAGATCCAAGGAGAGGGCATATAAATTGGCCAGAAAAAGCAGCTAACCTGAGGATTGGGAGCAGTTTTGGATTCAGCAAAGGAGGACAAAGGGATTAATTAGGAGGGGAAAATAGAATATGAGAGTAAGCTTGCAGGGAACACAAAAACTGACTATAAAAGTTTCTATAGATATATGAAGAGAAAGAGATTGGTGAAGTCAAGCATAGGTCCTTTGCAGTCAGAATCAGGGGAATTTATAATGGGGAACAAAGAAATGGCAGACCAATTAAATATATACTTTGGTTCTGTCTTCACAAAGGAGGACACAAATAACCTCCCAGAGATGCCAGGGAACATAGGGTCTGATGAGAGGGTGGAACTGAATGAAATCAGTATTTGTAGGGAAATGGTGTTAAGAAAATCGACGGGATTGAAGGCCGATAAATCCCCAGGGCCTGATAATCTACATCCTAGGGTACTTAAGGAAGTGGCCCTAGAAATAGTAGATGCATTGCTGGTCATCTTCCAAAATTCGATAGACTCTGGAACAGTTCCCATGGATTGGAGCATAGCTAATGTTACCCCACTATTCAAAAAAGGTGGTAGAGAGAAAACAGGGAATTATAGACCGGTAAGCCTGACATCGGTAGTGGGGAAAATGCATTATAAAAGATGTAATAGCAGAGCACTTGTAAAACAGTGACAGGATCGGACAAAGTCAACATGGATTTGCAAAAGGTAAATCGTGCTTGACTAATCTACTGTAATTTTTTGAGGATGTAACTGGTAGAATAGATAAGGGAGAACCAGTGGATGTAGTGTATTTGGACTTTCAGAAGGCTTTTGATAAGGTCACGCATAAGAGATTAGCGTGTAAAGTTAAAGCACATGGGATTGGGGGCAAGGTACTGACTTGGATAGAAAACTGACTGGCAGACAGGAGGCAAAGAGTTGGAATAAATGGCTCTTTTTCCGAGTGGCAGGCAGTGACTAGTGGGGTACCGCAGGGATCGGTACTAGGACCCCAGCTATTCACAATATATATTAATGATCTAGATGAGGGAACTAGATGTAATATCTCCAAGTTTGCAGACGACACAAAGCTGGGTGGGCGTGTGTGCTGTGAGGAGGATGCCAAGAAACTCCAGTATGATTTGGACAGGTTGGGTGATTGGGCAGATGTATGGCAGATGTAGTATAATGTGGATAAATGCGAGGTTATCCACTTTGGTGGCAAAAACAGGAAGGCAGATTATTATCTGAATGGCAATAGATTGGGAGAAGGGGAAGTGCAAAGAGACCTGGGTGTCCTTGTGCACCAGTCGCTGAAGGTAAGCATGCAGGTGCAGCAGGCGGTTAAGAAAGCAAATGGTATGTTGGCCTTTGTAGTGAGAGGATTCGAGTACAGGAACAAGGATGTCTTGCTGCAGTTGTACAGGGCCTTGGTGAGACCGCACCTTGAGTATTGTGTGCAGTTTTGTTCACCTTATCTGAGGAAGGATTTTCTTGCCATGGAGGGAGTGCAGCGAAGATTCACTAGACTGATATCTAGGATGACAGGAATGACGTATGAGGAGAGATTGGGTCGATTGGGCTTATACTCGCTGGAGTTTAGATGAATGAGAGGGGATCTCATTGAAACTTATAAAATTCTAACAGGGCTAGACAGACTAGATGCTGGAAGGATGTTCCCGATGGTGGGGGAGTCCAGAACCAGGGGTTACAGTCTAAAGGTAAGGGGTAAGCCATTTAGGACTGAGGTGTGGAGGAATTTCTTCATCCAGAGAGTGGTGAACCTGTGGAATTCACTACCAAAGAAGGCAGTTGAGGCCAATTCATTAAATATATTCAAGAGGTAGTTAGATATATTTCTTAAGGCTAAAGGGATCAAGGGATATGGGGAGGAGGCAGGGACAGGGTACTGAGTTTGGATGATCAGCCATGATCTCATTGAATGGCGGAGCAGGCTCGAGGGGCCAAATGGCCTACTCCTGCTCCTATCTTCTATCTATCTATCTATAAGCACTAAGATAGCTGTTTCCTTAGTCACAATTCTCTAAAGTGAAAGGCCTAGAAATTCACTGGTACCCCGGTAGAAGTCGCGGCCGACCGCCGCAAATTCAGTTTGCGCACCCCAGAGGGAAGCGCGCCGCTACTTGAGGCGCCCCGCATCCCTCTTGGGGCGCTGCAACTGAAGTTCACAGCGCAACGTGCCGCAGCGCCCCATGCTGCGGCATGGCGCGCTGCGGTACTGCAGACCTTCCTCCCCTTCTTAAATGGGAGGGGCCTGCTGCAGCGCGCTCGAAGAGCGCGAGTGCCGGCAAAAGAGCCCGGCACCGAGGAGAAGTGCCGGGCTCTTGGGACAAAGCCAGCACTCCGCGGGGGGTAGGGGGGGTTAGGAGACCGGGGACGGCGGCGCGGAGAGGTGTTGGCAGGCGGCCAGCAAAAAAAATGGCCGCCCCGCACCTCAGCGCCTCTACTGCCGCAGGTAGGCCCCCCTGAGCCGGTCGCAAATTGCGACCGGCATTAAAGCAGGGGGCGCTACTAAATTTCACGATCGGGGTGGTAGCGGGGCGCTGCGCACACCGATGGCGTCATCGGTAGCGGCGCAGCGCTAACGGCTAGTGCCGCCATTAGCATCCCGCTAAATTTAGTGGGAGGCATGGCCAGTGGCATAAAACCCACTAAGTGCCCTCTTAGGGCGCTAACGGGTGGCGCAGCCCACTGAATTTCTAGGCCAAAATGTTTCCTTTGTAACACTTCACCAAACATCATCCACGTGACAGTGGAATTATGGTTTCTAACTTCCTATCAATTACAACTGTATAAATATAAACACAGAGAGCTGACTCTTTGGGGTTTTGCTGAAGCGTTCCCTATTGTGGATAATGTTTGATTATACCAGTGAGAAACAATAACAGTCAATGGTGTATAGCCCTCCAAGAGAACAAGCTACATTCTTCTCTGAATAAAGCTGTGACAGTTTTCTTCTATTACTAGAATTCAATCCCTGCTATGAACTGTTCAATACAGAGATTTTCCACTTGTCAGTCCTATGAGTGACAGATAAACAGATATAAATAGTAAACATTCAAACCACTTTCATTCCTAAAATTTATGTTAAATATGCATGCCATCAAATAATTATTTACTATCGGTGTATCCACTGGCAAAATCATTTGCGATCCTCCTCGCAAACAAAATCTAAAATAAAGTTTACAGCTATCAAATTGTATTAAATTGGATCTTTTAACTCTGGAACACACTAATCAAAGCCACTTTGATTCTATCTCACTTGGGAATGTTGAAAGGGATAAAACCTGCTTTTGGAAGACAAGTTTTTGAACTCCTGGGCAGAACAATTGTGGCCTCAAAGCTTCTCTGAAACTATGGGGGGAATTTTAACCCCAAAAAATGGGTGGGTTGGGTGGGAGGTTAAAGAGTTAAAAATCTGAATCCCAACGCCAACCCGCCTCAAACCCGCCCACTTTCGGTTTTAACAGAGGTGGGACGGAAGGTGGGCTGCCAACCCACTCGCAGGAGGCGGGTTGGCACTTTAAATATTATAATGAGGCTCCATGCCTCATGGTGATTCATCATTTTAAATTTAACTATGGGCGGGCAGTTTTCCCAGGCCTCAGGGAACCCGCCAGCTAAACGGAGGCGAGGACTGCTGGATTCAGGAGCTAGGTGCCTTTCCACTTAACTGCTGGATCCAGCATTCCTGACTTGCCAACCTCCAACCCTTCCGACCTCCCATCCCGCGAGACCTCCAATCTCCGGCTTACAAAACCCTGGTCACTGACACATCCTCCGGCCTTCTGACCTCCTCCCTCCGGCCTTCCAACCCCCCACCAGCCTCCGATCCGCCCCTTCAGCCTTCTGACCCCCCACCCCCAACACCCCCATCCCAAGTCCCCGATCCCTCCCTCCCTCCTCTCTGTGGCCTGGAGTCACAGGCCTACCCGCCCAACAGTCTGCCAGCTTCTCCATCTGGCTGGCTGCAGGCGGGAAACAGAGATTCAAAATGTTAATCAGGCCCTGCCATTAAATTCGGCAGGGCCTGAGGGAAACTCGTTCTCCCAAATTTCCCGACTACATTGCAGCACCCACCCAGCCCCCGACCCACGTCCAAATTAAAATTCTGACCTATGTCACTGAGCTGTGAAAGTACCACAGACACATGGATTTTCATCTGGATCTGTGGAATGA
This sequence comes from Somniosus microcephalus, assembly GCF_052327205.1. NCBI lineage: Eukaryota > Metazoa > Chordata > Chondrichthyes > Squaliformes > Somniosidae > Somniosus > Somniosus microcephalus. The sequence continues at coordinate 77,083,694 of NC_140996.1, read as the reverse complement.
CTGAAGTAGCTTTTGTGGCATTAATTAATGTTCAACCAGACAGTAAGGCAGAAAATGAGTCAAGTTTCTTCACAGAAAGTTAAACCACTAAAAATAAAAATGCATTTCTATCCTGGGGGATGAAACAAGGTTACAAGAGATAGAAGGAAACAGAATGATGCCCCTTGCCTGATCATTAATGGATCTGGCAGGTTCCAAATCGTTCGCTCCCCTTTATTCCCTTACTTCTTTATTACTGATGCCATTGCCAGAATTTTCACATTGCAGTGTGCGAGGGTTTGGGAGCAGGTCGGAAGTAAAAAGCGCTGAAATTGACAGCGCATCGGGAACCTGCCGTCATCCTGCTGACTTCTGCCTTTCACTCGGGTGTGTTTCGAAGCGCACCACGGACCCGCTCGGGAGAGGCGGGCGACCTCATTGAGATCATTAACTGTTGTGTCTGTGTATAATAAGACACAAACTGCAGGAGAAACAGTACAACAGGTGTTTACTCAACGTGGCTCACAGTGGAACTGATCTGTACAGATTACTACTCAGTGCTATATACAGGTGTGGTCACTGCCGGTACTAGAGTATACATGAGCTGTAAAAAGTAGTTCCCCCCTTAAAGGTATATACATTACAATTCCTCCCCTTTTAGATTAACAGTACCATAACACTCATTTAACAATTAAATATCAAACTAATTACAATTAACACTTTTAACATGCAACATTAACTGAAAATAGTCAATTTATATATTCAGTCTTTGGGGAGGCTTCCTGATCCTTTCTGGATAGCGCCTTTCCCGAGCGTCTTGCTCTTGGTGCGGAGGCGATTCTGGCCCCCTGTCGTCGGTTGGTTCATCAGCTTCCGATGCTACTGTTTCTGGGGTAGATGCGACCTGTACGTCGGGTTCATCAGCAGGTACGTATGGATGAGGCATGGGGTTGACTTGTTCCTGTGACTCTAGGATCTGGTCATCATGGCATCTCACGATGCTCTCCCCAACATCCACTATGTACATTAGTGGGCCCTGCTGTGTGCATATCGTTCCTGGCTGCCATTTTTCTGTTCAGTAGTTGCGGGCCAAGACTGGTTGCCCTACATTGAAGCTCCTTGTTGGCTTCTCATGGATGTGCTGGAATTGCTTACTCTCAACATCTCTTTGTACGTTTGGTCTGAGCAAATCCAGGCGAGACCTTAACCTTTGGTTAAAGAACATCATGGCTGGGGCCTGGTTGGTGACTGCATGTGTCGCATTCCGGTAGGCGAACAGGAAATTGTCCACCTTGTGCTGCAGCGGAATGTTGTTATTGTACATAGCCTTTATTGCCTTCTTAAAGGTTTCTACGAACCTCTCAGCCAATCCATTTGTGGCTGGATGATACGGGGTGGATGTGTAATGCCTTACCCCATTCTTTTTCAAGAACCTCCGGAACTCATCGGACATAAACTGTGGTCTGTTGTCGGAGCAAATCTGTTCTGGCAAGCCATTCCTGGCAAAAATGGTCCATAGGACTGCAATAGTTTTCTCCGTGGTGGTGGAGGACATTTTGATGACCTCAGGCCATTTCGAGTGCGCATCCACGGCTATTAAAAACATTGAGTCCATGAATGGACCAGCAAAATCAATATGCACCCGTTGCCATGGAGATGAGGGCCACTCCCATGGGTGTAGAGGGGCCTGTGGTGGTGCATTTTGGATTTCTGGCATCCTGAAGCAGCTCTTGGTCAGGTCCTCGATTTGTTTATCGATTCCCGGCCACCACACATAAGCCCTGGCTAGGCTTTTCATTTTTACCCCTCCCAGATGACCCTCATGAAGCTCATTGAGCACTCTATCCCTTAACTTGGGTGGAATTACCATTCGGGATCCACACATCAAGGTCCCCCGGCACACTGACAGCTGTTCTCTCCTTGTCGAGAATGCTGGCAACGGTGAGTCACCATGTGCTGGCCATCCCTTCACCGTCAAATCATATACCCGAGACAGTGTCGGGTCATTTTGTGTTTCCTTTTCGATACAAGCGTTAGTTACAGGGAGGTATTCAAGTATAGTCGAATGGAATATTTCAACAGAACCCACAGCTGGTGCTTCCTCCGTAGTAGGCAGTGGCAGGCGTGATAGCCCATCAGCATTTCCATGCTGTTTCGTGCCCTTATATTCAATCTCATAGTGGTGCACCCCTAGAAAAAGTGACCATCTTTGTAGTCATTGTGCAGTCATCGCCGGAACGCCCTTCTTCGGATTAAAAATGGAGACAAGAGGCTGGTGATCAGTCAGCAAGATGAATTTCTGCCCGTGCAGATAGTGATTGAACTTTTTCACTCCCCACACTAGGCTGTGGGCCTCCCTGTCAATCTGGGCATAGTTACGCTCGGCTGAGGTTAGTGATCGTGACGCAAAGGCTATTGGCCTCTCTGAGTCGCCCGAGAATTTGTGTGACAGCACCGCTCCAATGCCGTAGGGTGACGCATCACATGCCAACCGAATTGGTAATGCTGGGTTGTAATGGGCCAATACCTCTTTCGATGTGATTAGTGTTTTGCTCTTCTGGAAAGCTCATCTACATTCGTCACTCCACTTCCATGGCACCCCAGTTTGCAGTAGGGTGTTCAGTGGGTGTAGTATTGTAGACAAATTTGGCAAGAACTTATGGTAGTAGTTTACCAGCCCGAGGAACGACCTCAGTTGTGACACATTTTCCGGTGCTGGAGCCTTGACTACTACCTCAATCTTCTCTGGGGACTTATGTAACCCCTCTTTATCGATAACGTGGCCACAATACGAGATCTGTTTTCTAAAAAACTCACATTTGGGGCGGTTAGCTCGGAGCCCATATTCCTGCAATCTAGTGAGCACCTGCACCAGGTTGGCAAGGTGATCACTGTCACTTTCGCCCGTGACCAGGATGTCGTCCAAATAACACTTGGTCCCTGGGACCCCTTGCAGAACTTGTTCCATTGCCCTCTGCCAAATAGCCGGAGCTGATGCTACCCCGAATACCAGCCGGTTGTATTGGTAGAGACCTTTATAGATGTTGATTGTGAGGTATTTTTTTGATGCTTCTTCTACCTCCATTTGCAGATACGCCTGGGCCAGATCAATCTTAGTGAAGCGTTTCCCTCCAGATAGCGAGGCGAAAATATCTTCAATCCGCGGAAGTGGATATTGTACGGTGTGAAGGACCGGGTTCACTGTTACCTTAAAGCCCCCACAGATGCGAACCTTCCTTGGTTCCCCAGGCGTGCTGCTCAATGACTTTTTCATCACGGGGACGATGGGTGTAGCCCACTCGCTCCAGTCCACCTTGGACAGTACACCTGAACGTTCCAGACCCTCCAGCTCTGCTTCGACGGCTGGGCGGATCGCATAAGCTGCCGGTCTGGCCTTAAAAAATTTGGGGCTTGCGTTTTCTTCAATTTTAATCGTCGCTGTCATGCCTTTTAGTGTTCCGAGTCCTTGCTGGAACACTTCTTTCGCATCAGTTAGGATCTTTGACAGTCGCCCAGGTGTGACGTCGTCATCCTTTTTGTCAGCCACAGTCAGTGCCTGTATGGAATGCCAATCCAGTTGTATTTTCCGGATCCATTCACGTCCCATTAATGGTTGTAATGTATGTACCTTTAAGGGGAGAACTACTTTTTACAGCTCCTGTATACTGTAGTACCGGCAGTGACCACACCTGCATATAAACCCTGAGTAGTGATCTGTATTGTTAGTTCTAGAGTAACCCTCATTCAGTAAACACCTGTTGATCCTCTTGCTCTATGTGGGAATTCAGGGACGCTGCCAGTGTCCCTGATGACCATGTGTGCCAGAAATGCATCCAGCTGCAGCTACTAACGCGCTGTATTGAGGCGCTGGAGCTGCGGATGGATGGGTTGTGGAGCATTCACGATGCTGAGAGGGTGGTGGAATACACATTTGATGAGTTGGTCATGCCGCAGGGTAGGGCTGCACAGGTAGAAGGGAAATGGGTGACCACCAGGCAGAGCAGTAGAAGCAGGCAGGTAGTGCAGGAGACTCCTGTGGCCATCCCCCTTTCAAACAGGTATACCAATTTGGATACTGTTGAGGGGGATGACTCACCAGAGGAAGGCAGCAGGAGCGAACTTCCTAGCACCGGGGGTGTTGCTGCTGCTCAGGAAGGGAGGAAAAAGAGTGGGAGAGCAATAGTGGTAGGGGATTCTATTGTAAGGGGAACAGATAGACGGTTCTGTGGCCGTAGACGTGACTCCAGGATGGTTTGTTGCCTCCCTAGTGCCAGGGTCAAGGATGTCACTGAATGGCTGCAGGGCATTCTCAAGGGGGAGGGTGAACAGGCAGAGGTCGTGGTTCACATTGGGACCAACGACATAGGTAGGAAGAGGGATGAGGTCCTGCAACAAGAATTTAGGGAGCTAGGTAGCAGATTAAAGAGCAGGACCTCAAAGGTTGTAATCTCTGGATTACTCCCGGTGCCACGTGCTAGTGAGTATAGGAATAGGAAGATAGAACAGATGAATGCGTGGCTAAAGGGATGGTGCAAGAGGGAGGGCTTTAGTTTCCTGGATCACTGGGCCTGCTTCTGGGAAAGGTGGGACTTGTACAAGTCGGACGGGTTGCACCTGAACCAGAGTGGGACAAATATCCTTGCGGGGAGGTTTGCTAGCACTGTTCGGGGGGGTTTAAACTAAAATGGCCGGGGCTTGGGAACCTGAGCAGGGAGACAGAGGAAAGGAAAACAGGGATAAAAGCAAAAGATAGGAAGGAGAAAAACAAATGTGGCAGTCAGAGAAATCAACGATTTCAATCAAACGTGGCCACAGTAAATAATAATTCCAATAAGTTTAAGAGCGTTAAAAAAACAAGCCTGAAGGCTTTGTGTCTTAATGCGAGGAGCATTAGTAATAAGGTGGATGAATTGGCTGCGCAAATAGAGATAAACGAATACGATTTGGTTGGGATTACAGAAGCGTGGCTCAAAGATGGCCAAGACTGGGAACTCAACATCCAGGGGTATTCGATATTCAGGGAAGATAGGCAAAAAGGAAAGGGAGGTGGGGTAGCATTGCTGGTTAAAGAAGGGATTAATACAATTGTAATGAAGGATATTAGCTCTGATGATGTGGAATCTGTATGGGTAGAATTGACAATTACTAAGGGGAAAAAAACATTAGTGGGAGTGGTATATAGACCTCCAAACAGTAAGGTGGAGGTTGGGGATGGCATTAAAAGGGAAATTAAAGAAGCGTGCAATAAGGGCACAGCAGTCATCATGGGTGACTTTAATCTACATATAGATTGGGCCAACCAAATTAGTAACAATACTGTGGAGGAGGAATTCCTGGAGTGTTTACGGGATGGTTTCCTGGACCAATATGTCGAGGAACCAACCAGAGATCAGGCCATCTTAGACTGGGTATTATGCAACGAGAAAGGATTAATTAGCAATCTTGTTGTACGAGGCCCCTTGGGTCAGAGCGATCATAATATGATCGAATTCTTCATTAAGATGGAGAATGAAGTAGTTGACTCAGAGACAAGGGTCCTCAATATAAATAAAGGAAACTACGATGGTCTGAGGAGTGAGTTGGGTAGGATTGAGTGGGGAATGGCGCTAAAAGGGTTGACGGTGGATAGGCAATGGCAAACATTCAAAGACCAAATGGATGAGCGACAGGATTTGTTCATCCCAGTTTGGCGTAAAAATAAAACAAAAAAGGTGACTCAACCGTGGCTAACAAGGGAAATTAGGGATAGCATAAGATCCAAGGAGAGGACATATAAATTGGCTAGAAAAAGCAATAATCCTGAGGATTGGGAGCAGTTTAGGAGTCAACAAAGGAGGACAAACGGATTAATTAAGAAAGGGAAAATAGAATATGAGAGTAAGCTAGCATGGAACATAAAAACTGACTGTAAAAGCTTTTATAAATATGTGAAGAGAAAAAGATTAGTGAAGTCAAGCGTAGGTCCCTTACAGTCAGAATCAGGGGAATTTATAATGGGAAATAAGGAAATGGTAGACCAACTAAATGCATACTTTGGTTCTGTCTTCACAAAGGAGGACACAAATAACCTCCCAGAGATGCCAGGGAACATAGGGTCGGATGAAAACGAGGAACTGAAAGAAATCAGTATTTGTAGGAAAATGGTGTTAGGAAAATTGATGGGACTGAAGGCCGATAAATCCCCAGGGCCTGATGGTCTACATCCCAGGGTACTTAAGGAAGTGGCCCTAGAGATAGTAGATGCATTACTGATCATCTTCCAGAACTCGATAGACTCTGGAACGGTACCCATGGATTGGAGGGTAGCTTATGTTACCCCACTATTCAAAAAAGGTGGTAGAGAAAAAGCAGGGAATTATAGACCGGTAAGCCTGACATCGGTAGTGGGGAAAATGCTAGAGTCTGTTATAAAAGATGTAATAGCAGAGCACTTGGAAAGCAGTGACAGGATCGGACAAAGTCAACATGGATTTACAAAAGGTAAATCATGCTTGACTAATCTACTGGAATTTTTTGAGGATGAAACTGGTAAAATAGATAAGGGAGAACCAGTGGATGTGGTGTATTTGGACTTTCAGAAGGCTTTCGATAAGGTCCCACATAAGAGATTAGCGTGCAAATTTAAGGCACATGGGATTGGGGGCAAGGTATTGACTTGGATAGAGAACTGGTTGGCGGACAGAAAGCAAAGAGTTGGAATAAACGGGTCGTTTTCCGAATGGCAGGCAGTGACTAGTGGGGTACCGCAAGGATCGGTCCTAGGACCCCAGCTGTTCACAATATATATTAATGATCTGGACGAGGGAATTGGATGTAATATCTCCAAATTTGCAGACGACACAAAGCTGGGCGGGAGGGTAAGCTGCGAGGAGGATGTCGGGAAACTCCAGTATGATTTGGACAGGTTGGGTGATTGGGCAGAAACATGGCAAATGCACTATAATGTGGATAAATGTGAGGTTATCCACTTTGGTGGCAAAAACAGGAAGGCAGATTATTATTTGAATGGCAATAGATTGGGAGAAGGGGAAGTGCAAAGAGACCTGGGGGTCCTTGTGCACCAGTCGCTGAAGGTAAGCATGCAGGTGCAGCAGGCGGTTAAGAAGGCAAATGGTATGTTGGCCTTCGTAGCAAAAGGGTTCGAGTACAGGAACAAGGATGTCTTGCTACAGTTTTGTACAGGGCCTTGGTGAGACCGCACCTTGAGTATTGTGTGCAGTTTTGGTCACCTTACCTGAGGAAGGACGTTCTTGCCATGGAGGGAGTGCAGCGAAGATTCACCAGGCTGATACCTGGGATGGCAGGAATGACGTATGAGGAGAGATTGTGTCGATTGGGCTTATACTCACTGGAGTTTAGAAGATTGAGAGGGGATCTCATCGAAACCTATAAAATTCTGTCGGGTCTGGACAGACTAGATACAGGAAGGATGTTTCTGATGGCCGGGGAGTCCAGAACCAGGGGTCATAGCCTAAGGATAAGGAGTAAGCCATTTAGGACTGAAATGAGGAGGAATTTCTTCACCCAGAGAGTGGTGAACCTGTGGAATTCTCTGCCACAAAGGGCGGTGGAGGCCAGTTCATTAAATATATTCAAGAAAGAGTTGGATATATTTCTTGAGGCTAAAGGGATCAAGGGATATGGGGAAAAGGCAGGGACAGGGTACTGAATTTGGATGATCAGCCATGATCACATTGAATGGCGGAGCAGGCTCGAAGGGCCAAATGGCCTACTCCTGCTCCTATCTTCTATGTTTCTATGTTTCTATGATCGTTCCCTGCAGTCTCTTGTCTAATTATTGAAGGACACAACATCAAGATACACGGATCTAACAATGGTGGTCCTCCATCTTGCAATACATACAGGTCTAGTTTTGGTGTTTCCTTACCGTTATATATAACGGTCACCTTATTTTTCCTTTGGGGTAGACTTTTTGCCCCGTGTACGTCTTCAAAATAATTTTTGTGCCTCTCAAGGGTATGTGTGAGAATAGCCGCTCGTAGTCCCATCGGTTTATGACTGTTAGGGCTGATCCTGTGTCCAATTCCATCTTTACCTGGACTCCTGCTATCTTGAGAGTGACCCAAATGGTTCGGTGATCCTCCGTTGTGATCACATTATGTAGTTTCAGACAACTTAGTTCCCTTCTTTCGGAGTCGTTATCACTCTTTTGTTCGTCTGAACTATTCTCCGTCATCTTATGTACCTTCTTGTACTTTCCTTTGGTAGGTTTCTTATTGCTGGTTTTCTTTCCCGACCTGCAGACTCGTGCTATGTGTCCTACTTTTCCACACTGTCTGCACACTTTGGGCTGGATTTTGCTAGGGCCGGGGAGGCGGGATTGGAGGTGTGTGGGGGATAAAAATCGCAAAACTGGCATGCGGGCCCGAACCCGCCTCCATCCCGCCTCCACGCAATTTTCCTAAATTCGTGTCTGCTGGTCCCGACTCCGTCCCGCCTCCAGGAGGCGGGATAGGCCCTTAAGGCCCTTAACAAGCCCTCAATTGGCTCTATAATCCCATTTTCCTAACCACTTGCAAGTTTACTCGTTTTCCCACGTGAAACACGCCTGGTGGGAAACACACATCTGAAACCTGGCGGGAGCACAACTGGCAGATTTGAACAGGCTTTAATTGCAGGTGGCATAACTTTGCTCTCTCAGGTCTGGGGGATCTTTCAGAAGGCATACCCACAGCTCTGGAAGTTTGCAGCCTGACAACCATCTCCAGTGTGACCTCCTGGGAAACCCCTCTCGCCACCTTCACTGAGCGCTTCCTCAACTGAGGCATCTACCAGAGGCATGGGAGCCATTTTTGTCCTGTCCTTCTGGATATTACATGAGGCCGCCCAACAGCAGCAGCAACAACAGTTGCGCCAAGCTGCTGCTGCCCCACCTGAGGATGCACAGGCCAGAAGGCGCCAGCGCATGGAAGGCCGTCGGCGCAGGAGATACCCCCGAAACAGGGTCTACAGACGCAGGGTCAGCTACCTCAACATGTCTGAGCAGCAGTGCCAAAGGCGGCTCCGACTTTCGCGAGAGATAGTGGCTGACATCTGCGCAATGCTGCAGCAAGACCTGGAGCCCAGAGGAGCAGGTGGACACCCCTTATCAGTGGCCGTCAAAGTCACCATCGCACTCAACTTTTTTGCCTCAGGCTCATTCCAGGGATCAGCAGCAGACATCAGCGGCATCTCCCAGGCGGCCGCACACACCTGCATCAAGCGGGTAACCGATGCCCTCTTTGCCATCGCGCACAATCACATCCATTTCACCAAGGATCGCGCAAGTGTCATGGCGAGAGCGGTTGGATTTGCTAATCTTGCAGGCTTTCCAAGGGTGCAGGGCATCGTTGATTGCACACATGTGGCCCTTAAGGCTCCCCATCGCAATCCTGGTATTTTTGTCAACCGCAAGGGCTTCCACTCCCTCAACGTTCAGCTGGTGTGTGACCACAAGAAGGAAATTTTGCACGTTTGTGCCAAGTACCCTGGCAGTTGCCATGACTCCTTCATACTGCGCCAGTCTACTGTGCCTCCGCTATTCAGTCCGCCACACCAACTTAACAGATGGCTACTTGGAGACAAGGGCTATCCCTTGAGGACGTGGCTATTGACACCGCTGAGGAGCCCATCCAACGCAGCTGAGGAGAACTACAACTCCAGCCACCTTTCCACCAGAGCCATGATCGAGCAGACCATTGGTCTGCTGAAGATGCGCTTCAGATGCCTGGATAGATCAGGTGGAGCCCTGCAATACTCAGCAGCCAGGGTCTCCAGAATCGTTGTGGTTTGCTGTGTGCTTCACAACATGGCACAGCGTCGTGGCTTGCAGATGGCCGAGGACCAAGTGGCTCCTGACATATCCTCCTCAGATGAGGAGGAGGAGGAGGGGGAGGAGGAGAGCGAAGACGAACATCTTGCAGAGGCTCATCAACCAGCGGCAGCAGTGCGCGAGAACATTGGTGGCCGGCATGCAAGGAACGCGCTCATATTGGGCAGATTTGCTGAGCCTCGCCCATGAGGGACTATTGCCTCGCATCCTTTTACCTGAGCACTGACAATAGCCAGGAACCAGCTGACTTCTAGCGATGTGACCACCATACTGACCCCAAAGTGAAAGTCCCATTCGCGAAATGACACACGCCACAACTACAGCAGTAGCCAACAGATGATTTATTAACATTATTCTGATGGCTTTCAACCATAACACATTAAATTCCACCCAAGTGACTACCCTTGTGACTATTTGTGCAGTTTCTTTCTCTTACGCGTGCTCCTACGTAGTGGTTCCCCAGTGGCATCAGCAGATGTGGAGGCCCCTTGCTCACTTCCTTGCTGCTCCTGTCTGGACACCTTTGGCGAGCGTCCTCTGGGGTTGCGAGCCTGTAAGGGCTGCGCAACAGTCTGCTGCTCCTGCGGCTGTGCAGGGGTTGAGACGCCGATCTCACTTGGGTGCTGACTCAGGTGGGGCTCTGACCGAGGACTTGTCAGTGGCATGGAAGTTTGAGCGCTTGGAGAGGAGCCCCCACCTCCTTGTTCTCTGCCACCATCATCCCTCTCATGGGTCAGGTCCCCCTCAGTGCTTGCAAGTGGCGAGAGAGCACATTGGTGCACATCAGGGGAGCCATGGGGACCCGTGTCGGGACTGGCAGTCCTTCTCAGAGGGACTGCCATGAAGGTCTGGTTTCTCTGTTCAATAGCTGCCCATTGCTCCTCCAGAGATATCAGTCTAGTCTGAACACTCACCATGTTTTCAACACTCGCGCGACTTATCTCCTCCATGGCCGTAGCCAGCCTTTCCACGGAGGTTGCCATCCTTTCCGTGGTAATGCGTTGATGCGCCAATGACTCCACAAAGGCTCTGCTCATGTTAGCGATGGACTCCTCCATTCGCTCCACACTCGCAGCAACCCTGGAGACAAAACCTGCCAGAGACTCCTGCATATTTTCCTGGAGTGCCATCACCGCTGATACTGTGGATGGACCCAGAGGCAGAGGGTCGACATGCAGCTGAGCCGAGCTGGGAGAGTGCAGCGCCCTCCGACTAGGACTCTCCACTGCTGTCCCTGTCTCCACCATCTGCTGAGGCTCACTTGTGAGCTGTGATACACCAGGTGACAACACTACTCTATGTCCCGAAGGTCCCACCAACGTGTGAGTGTCTGCGCTGGTGCTGGGTGCGTTGCCTTCTGCTGACGCTGCGCCCTCAGAGGTTGCAGCTTCCTCTGAGGAGTCTGGATGCTGAGGCTGAACCTCCTCCTGCATCCTGGAGACGGGAGCTTGCGATGGTCCTGTGGGGGAGTAAAAGAAAGTGTCAGAGATGAGAGGCCAGGGTTACCTGCACAGTGCTTATTGCAGATGATCAGAGGTCCATCTGCTAGAGCTTCCAAGTCATTATCAGCGAGTCATGCAATGCAACTGAGAGAGTTGGAAAACTCTTCTGTCACCAGCTTGCTCTGCTGCACCGGTCTCTCCGTCCCCCACTTGTGTGTCGTCCTGGATGCCGACGATCTCCAGGATCGTCTCCTCCCATGGGGTCAGCTGGGCTAAGGAGGCTGCCCCTCCCCCTGTCCTGGCTCGCTCTCTTCGGTTGTGAGCTCTCTATTCCTGCAATGGGGGAGACAAGTAGAGTTTAAGCGAGAATGAAGGAGTGAGTGTAGAGAATCGATGGCATAGATGCTTAGAAGGAGAGAAAGATGGAGTGAGATGGTAAGACCAAGGGCCCTCCCTATGTGATGTAAGTTGTTTTCATAGCACGACAGTGATAGGGAGTGTGAGGGCTGCATAGTCCATTAGTTAGGTGAATGTGACCATAGAGAGAGAGGGAGTGGGAAAGGGTGCATGGATGTTAGTGTCAAGTGGGATGTGGAGGAAGAGATTGGTAAAGCTGAGAGCTGGTGAGGAAAGGCAATGGGGATCAGATTAAGAGTGATGGGAACATCATACTCACTTTTCCAGTGCGCAGAAGGTCATGGAAGCGTTTCCGACACTGGATCCATGCTCTGCTGGTATTCGAGCTGGCGTTCACCTGCTCTGCCACCCTCAGCCACACAGCCTTGGTTTGCTGGGGTGGCTTCTTCCTCCCCGAGGAGGGGAAGAGCACCTCCCTGCTCTCTGTCGCTCCCTCCACCAATGCCTGGAGGGCTGCCTCGTCAAATCTGGGGGATGCCTTACTCCGATGTGTCGCCATGATTGATGATGGTAGCAGCAGCTGCCAGGGCCAGAAGCTTGGCAGTCTGCTGAAGTGAGCAAGGCTTGTGGAAGCCCTTAAATGAAGCAGCAGTGATTATGTCATCGGAGGCGAGCTTCCCACCTGAAAAGCTCACTGGCTAGGGGTTCCCACACGTGGGGAATCAATTGGGCTATAAAATCAAAATTGCATCAATTTCCCACATCGTTCAGGATTCGTGTGGGAAACACGAAATGTGGGGAACACGACCCCAACCCGCCCCCATAGCAAAATCCAGCCCTTTGTCTTTGAACCAGCAATCATTCTGGTCGTGTGTTGTTCTGCCACAGCGATAGCACTTCTCTGTTCTATACGACATTTCGTTTGTGCCATATTCTTGCGGTCTCTGTTGTATCTCTGCAGCGCCCCGTGCTGCTGCTTCATATGATACCGCAATGCTGCAAGCCTTTTCCAGCGTAAGGTCCTTTTCAGATAAAAGCCGTTTCTGGGTTCCTTGACTTTGAAGCCCACACACAAACTTGTCCCTTAAGGTATCTGCCAGTCCCGCTCCAAACTGGCAGTGTTTCGATAGTTTGCGCAGTTCTGTTAAATAATCAGCATTGCCCTCATCCTTACGCTGGTTCCGTTTGTGAAACTTGAATCTTTCTGCTATCAGCAGCGGTGTGGGGTTTAAATGTTCCTGTAGTATCGTTACTATGTCTTCAAAACTCTTTTCCATTGGCTTCGTTGGGGTTACTAGATTTCGTAATAAACCATACGTCTTTGCACCCATGGAATTTAACAATACCGACGCTTTCTTCTCATCTGACACCTCATTTGCCTTGCAGCATACTTCTATTCGTTCGACATATGTAGTCCAATCTTCGACTTCATTGTCAAATGCGGTGATACTGCCACTCTTCGGCATTTTGGGTGTGGTTTAAAATGGCATCTCCCAATGGCTTAAAATGGTGTCTCCCGCGCTTTCCTTCCTTCCCCGCTGCTGCGAACGCCGCTCCTGGCGGTTCTCGTGGCAATGGCGGCACCCTGTAGGTTTTGCGCGCTTCTCCTGCGCTGCTGCCAACGCTGCTCTCAGCAGTCCTTGTGGCAATGGCGGCGCCTCGTGGGTTTCTGCGCGTCTCTCTCTCCCTCTCTTTGACGCTGCTCAGCCCCTGAACACCGGCTGCGCCCTGTGCGCTCTGCCCTCTCTCTCTCTCCCCCGTCAACACTGCTCGGCCCTTTGCCGCTCGGTCGGGCTCTAGCCCGCCGCTGTCCGGGAAGGGTCTGCACACTACCTGTTGCCAGCCCATTTTGCTGGATCACCTCGACTGGAAAGCCAAGCCTGGCTCTCGACAGCCTCCCCCGCAATTCTCGAGTCTCTGGCCTTGACCTCTAATCCACTGATCTCCAGGAACGAATCCCCGGGAGGTGATGTAGAGTTGCAGGTAGGTTCGAACTTGCCTTGTCGCCAATGTTGTGTCTGTGTATAATAAGACACAGACTGCAGGAGAAACGGTACAACAGGTGTTTACTCAACGTGGCTCACAGTGGAACTGATCTGTACAGATTACTACTCAGTGCTATATACAGGTGTGGTCACTGCCGGTACTACAGTATACATGAGCTGTAAAAAGTAGTTCTCCCCTTAAAGGTATATACATTACATTAACTGCTTGCTTAGAGACCCTTAACAGCCTTTTTAACATGAGGTTTCAACTTTAACTGGTTGCGCACAGGATTCACGGACCTCTGGAAGCTCGCCTGTGAAGGGGAACCGGGAGCTCAATGGCCATTGTGCGAGTTCATTAAGAGACAGCTGGAAAAAGCACATAAATACACACAGCTTACACCTGCTCCCTTGCCTAAGGAAAAGGCTCTTGCTGACACGCTTTTGTGCAGAGATTTTGCTTTCAGGAGTTTGCAGGTGATTCCTGCAACCTCGGAAGCCACTCTCAATGCATTGCAAGTCGCTCTCACAACATTGGAGGATTGGGCCTCTGATCTCCACTTTACCTGGCATCTATCAGATCAGCATGCTTTCTCACCTTGGACCACAGATTCAGACCAGGATGAGCCCCACCACCAACAACACCAGCCACACCAGCAGCAGCAGCGGCCACAACACCAGCAGCATTCTCCTCAGCAACTTGATGCTCCACAGGAGAGAGGGGGTCAGCACAGGAGTGCACTGCACCGGTGGCGATACCCCCAACACAATGGACCTGGTGGACACACCTTACCAGTGCTGTCAAAGTCACCACTGCCCTCAACTCCTTCACCTCAGGCTCCTTCCAGGAATCTGCAGCAGACATTTGCAGGTACTCGCAGTCGGCCGCCCACAAATGAATCACCCAGGTGACCAATGCCATGTTTCACAAGTCAGCCACTTATGTTAACTTTGCCACTGATGAAGCCAGTGTTACTGAGTGGGTGCTCAGCTTTGTGGCTCTGGCTGGCTTCCCACAGGTGCAGGGCATCATCAACTGCACACATGTGGCCATCAAGGCACCCCCACATCACCCAGGCATGTTTGTGAACCGCAAGGGCTTCCACTCCCCCAATTTGCAGCTCATCTGCAACCATAAAAAGATTCCCATGGAACTGCCATGACTCTTTTGTCCTGCGTCAGACCACCCTCCCTCAGCTCTTCACACCTCCAAACAGATTTACTGGCTGGCTCCAAGGAGACAAGTGCTATCCACTGAGGACGTGGCTGATGACACCCTTGAGGATGCCAAGCAATGAGGCCGAGGAGTAATAGAATGAAAGCCTCATGACGACCAGATGTGTCATGGAGCAGGCATATTGGCATGATGAAGATGCGCTTCAGATGCCTTAGCAGATCTGGTGGAGCCCTTCAGTATGCACCAGCCAGGGTCTCCAGAATCATCGTCATATGCTGCACACTGCACAACATAGCGCAGCAGCAAAGATTGGAGCTGCAGCAGGAGCAAGGCGCAGAGCACACAGCCTCTTTGGAGGAGGAGGAAGAGGAGGAGGACGAGGAGGAACCTGAGGCGCAGATGGCACCAGCATTGCTGCCAGGAATGCCCGGTTTACTTAAGTTGCACCTGTGCACCCATATGGCTCCCAGACGCTGTACCAACATGCCCCCCTCCACAAACACCACAAAGCAGTCCTAAAATAACCAAACCATTCCTGTCAACCAAGCACCCATTTCTTGAGGTTAATTAATGTCTCACCATTCACTCCAAGTGACAAAGCCACTTCCCAGGTAGCAGGCAAAAATGGACAAGACAGGAAAGTAGTGCAAAGAAATAAATTTATGTGCGTCATAAATAGAACTGAAATTTAACACAAACATTTTGGCAAACACCCATGTGGATACCCTTGTGCATCTACGATTGTGTCTTTTTTCTTTTCCAAGTGCATCTATGAGGTCCAACACCTGTGGCTTCAGCAGAGGTAGAGGCAGGCTTCTCACTTCCCTGCTATGACTGCTTTGAAACTTTTGGCGGACGTCCTCTGGGTTTTACGGCCTGTTAGGGCCCCACCAAAGACTGCTCCTCCTGCAACTGTGCAGGGGCAGACTCGGCCATCGGGATCCAAGGCAGCATGTGGGGCTCTGACTGAGGGGGAGGCAATGGGGGAGAAGTGGGAGTGCTTTGAGCAGAGCCCCCACTTCCATGTGCTCTCTCACCATCATCCCTCTCATGGGCCACCACACTTCCCTGCTAGCAAGGAGCTGGAGGGCACCTTGTTGCACATCAGTGGGGCGATGAACGCCCAAGTCTGTGTTGGTATCCCTCCTAGAGATGAGGTCAATGAGAGTCTGCAATCTGTTGTTCTCATTCGACTGGCGCACTAGCTGCTCCATGCAGGTGGCCATCCTTTCCATGGAACAACACCTCATCACCATCACCTGCGATATGGTCATGCTCAAGTTGGAGATGGACTCCTCCATTCTCTGGACAATCGTGCTCATCGCGGCTGGAAAAGCTGCCAGAGCCTCGCGCATTTGTTGCTGCTCCTCCAAGATCAACCTCTTTGTCGATGGCCCCCGAGGCTCAGCGTCTGCATCCAGCTGAGCAGAGCTTGGAGCAACCTGCGCCCTCCACTACCTGGCCCGGCCGCACTCGCCCGGACTCCAGGGTAAAGATTCCCGCCCGTGCTTCAATAGATTAAACTCACCTCCTGTTAAAGAGAGATAACATAGATGAACATTGCATAAGTAGATCAGATGCATCTGTGGTATTTGTTGTTTATTCTTTGAATAGCACTTTGTATATTGTGTACTTCTGTTATGTGTTTGCATGTTGAAAATCTCAAAGAAAATATTTATATCTGCACTTATATGTACTAGTGGATCTTTTGTGGCATTACAAATGGCAAATAGGAGAATAGGATCTCTCTCTTAACTGCCTCCATTATCTTCATGTTTCTGTTTCTCTGTCTCTCATTTTCCACTTCTGTGTCTCTTTCTCTTCACTTCTGCTTCTCTCTCACTCACCCTTTTATTTTTCATCGCTCTCTATCCTCTTCGAATACGCCTCCTTCATTTTCTTTTCTTCTTTCCTTTCTGGTCAGAGGAACAGCATGATGTGGCATGGTATAATGAGAGTAGGCTGCATTTCCAATGGGAAGTGCAGAGAAAATGTATCCCTCAGTAGCCCCCTTCCAATACTTCCCATCGCTCATGCTTCCCCCTATCCTATCGTATCCCCTACCACTTTGCCTTCACACTACTCCCACCCCTTCCTACTACCTCCTTACTCCCATTACTACCCCTACCACTTCCCCTTTGAGCTACTTGCTCAATTCCTATATCCTCCCCTCCCCTTAACTCTGCCGCCACTCACCTCAGCCTTAACCTTCCATCCACTCACCCCACTCCTACTTTCCCTCTTCCCAAGGGTGGGTAGCAAGAAGCAAGGGGCACCCTCAACCTGTTTTCAACCTCTATTCCTCCTTCTATCCTCTCCTGCTATGCTTTTCCATCAGAGGTTTTATTTACTTTCAAAATTCAACTTTTTTCAAAAAATTAAATTAAATTAGAATTAGGAAAAATAGGTCTTCCCTCTCTTATGTTTGTGTACATGTCTCGCAATTCTTTTTGAAGTTTATTGACTATGAAACAAGAGCTACAACTGTACCAAATTTAATACAATGTCAATAATGCCAACCCCACCATCTCATAAATCAAGAGACAAACTCTTAAAAATCAAGGTTTGGTGACGAAATCAGGATTGCTATTTTTTACAAACATAAACCAATACAGATATATTGACAGTTGGTAAAACCTCCTTAGTGGCTTAATTAATTTCTATCAGGTCAGAGCTCTTTACAAGAACTATATTACTGCATCTGAAAATGCTTAACAAAAAACGTATTAAAAATCCTACCTGTTATCACCACGTTGCTATGTTTAAGGTTATGATGACCGTGATTCACGTGGGCTCCGCAGCCAGTCTGAGAGCAGGCAGGTCATTCCAACGACTCGAGAGTTTACAAAGCGCCAGCCCTCGAGCACTGTTCTTACACCAAGCGGGTAGGCCCGAGTCCCAAACATGACTCTGAGATTGCCGGACAAACTGGCGCAATGCATCATGGGCAGCAGTTGTGAGCCAATCAGGACATGGGACACTGCAGTAAATCAGCTGCATCAGTACAGCAACCAATCAGCGACGGGGAAATAACAACCAATCAGCGTTGGCTAAATAGATCTTCAGGCTCCCACGTAGGGGTACACATATTTAGAAGCATTGATATGCCTTGGTAACAATCACTCCGAAAAAAATCCTGAAAATTTGGAGTTCCATTGCGAGATCATGAGTGATGCTTTATTTCACTCAGAAATCACGTCTCTCACGATAAGTTTGCGAGCGTTAGCAATAATGTAATGTAGATATCTATATAAATATATTAAAATCTTATATCTATACATACTTCCAGTCAAATTTTCATTTTAAATTCCTATGTCTACAATTAATATAGAAACTATCTATATAAACTTGTTATGCTCTAATTGCACCATTCTCCCAGTTACCTTATTAAAACTCTTCATAACTTGGAGCATCTCAAGCAGATTTCCTCTTAATCTTCTCTGTTCTAGTTTAAAGAACCTCAGTTTCTTCTGTCTCTGAGGAGTAAACCCTCTCATCTCTGGTATTATCTTAGTGAATCTCTGCTGTACACTCTCCATGGCCTTGACATCCTTCTTAAAGTAAGGTGTCCAAAACTGGACACTTAGGTCAGATTTCCCTCTGCTTGCACTTGGATATAAAGGATTGTTTGGGTGCAGCATATAGAGGAATATCAGGTGAGTGGGATCGCTTGCTCATAAAGATTTTCCATGTGTTGAAGATAACAGACAGATGATCAGCCAATCATGCGATGCTCCCCATCTGATTTTCCTCTGTACACTGAGCCCAAGTCATAGAGTCAGAGTCATAACGGCACAGAAGGAGGCCATTCGGCCCATCAAATCCATGCCGGCTCTCGGTAGAGCAATCCAGTCAGTCCCATTCCCCCGCTCTATCCCCGTAGCCCTGCAAGTTTATTTCCCACAAGTCCCTATCCAGTCACCCCTTGAAAATATTGATTGTCTCCGCTTCCACCATTTCCATCAGCAGTGAGTTCCAGGTCCTCACCACTCGCTGTGTAAAAAAGTTTTTCCTCACATCCCCCCTGTATCTCTTGCCCAAAACCTTAAATCTGTTTCCCCCAGTCCTTGTACCATCAACTAGTGGGAATAGCCTTTCCCTGTCTAGCCTATCCAAACCCGTCACAATCTTGTACACCTCTGTCAAATCACCCCTCAACCTCCTTTGCTCTAATGAAAACAAATCCAGCTTCTCCAACCTGTCCTTGTAGCAAAGATCCCCCATCCCCAGAACCATTCTGGTAAATCTCCTCTGCACCCTCTCAAATGAACATTAACTCTTTGCTTCAGTAATCTGTACCCCATTTATAAATCCAAAAATATGACAAATTTATTTTTAACGACTTTATCAATATGTCCCACAAAAAACATTACTTAGCCTAGAATCTAAGTACAGTACTTTCTCACAGCAAGCCTGAAAATCCTGCATCGAGTATATTTATCTTCACACATGACAACTAAATGAAAGCATGAGAGATATAATGGGCCAGTAATTCCGGTCCCAACGCGTGAGTAAGGACGGGGTACTCACGCGTGGACCCGATGGAAGTGCCGGTTTCTTGCATGCACAGCGCATGCGCGGGAAACCGGCATTTCCTCCAAGGGGTTCAGAGGTCCAACGCGTGTGCGCAGGACTCTGCGCGCACGCGTTGAACTTCCTTCTTTTTGACAGGTTTGCCCGTGTGTAAAGGCCTGAACTTTTTAGACATATAAAAAGGAGGCATAAGGACTTGATTCTTTAAGGTAAGTGGTCTATTATTTAAAATTATAACATTTTTTCCACAGCTTTATTGTTTTTAAGGACTTTAGTGTAAGGTAAGTTTATTTTTAGACCCGATTTCTTTAAAAAAAAAAATTTCAAAAATTTGATTAATTGTTTAAAATAGTTTTTTAAAGTTATTTATAGTTTATTTAATTATTGGGATGTTTTTAAAATTTTATTTAAAGTTAAACTAGTCTTTTGGGCGCCCGTACTTTTCATGAGTTTGACAGTTCTTACCATCAAACTCATGAATGAAGTTTCCCCTCCCCTGATTGACTGCACAGTGCTCACCTGATCCCAGCCGGCACATCGCACTAACTACGCCGCTGGATCAGGCAAGCACAGCGCGCCGACATCTGAACCGGGCCAGTGACAGGAATTCCAAGCAGGCCCAGGCTTCAGATGTCGGCGCGCCGGGTGAGTGCACATCGGGGGCTTGCACGCGCGGCAAGCCCCCGAACCTAATTTCTGGGCCATTAATTGGTATAACTTAGACACAGATGCTCATGTAAACAGGGATCAGTAATTGGATGCACAATTATTAAAGGACATTCCTGCTGAATCCAGTCTGACTTGTTAACTAGTTCTATAACAGAGGTCTACTTTGACCAACACGCAAATATTTTTTAAAATTTTTTTACAAACGGCACTTTAGTAAAATAAATTGGCCATGCATTTCCGCGTTGGGTGCAATTGTCAATCTGGGTACAAATTGTGTTCAAATTAAGAAGTGGGGTTCTTTTTGCTCAAGTTGCCCTTCAAACTCATTTGCATGGATAGAGAATTGGCTAACTAACAGAAAGCAGAGAGTCGGGATAAATGGGTCATTTTCTGGTTGGCAAACGGTAACTAGTGGGGTGCCACAAGGATCGGTGCTGGGGCCCCAACTATTTACAATCTACATTAATGACTTGGATGAAGGGATTGAGTGTAATGTAGCCAAGTTTGCGGATGATACAAAGATGGGTGGGAAAGAAAGTTGTGCAGAGGACTCAAAGGGCTGGATTTTGATACTGGAGGCGTGATGGAGGTGGGACTACAACTTTCGGGGTTGTAGTCACACCTCCATCGAGTTGTGGCCAACCCAAACACTGACAATCTGTACTCCAAGTTAATTCCTTCCTCTCAGGCTGATTTAGAGATCTCTCCAGAACAGAAAGCTGAGACCTGAAGGAAGGAAGGCTGTAAAGGTAAGTAAAACTTCTTTAAACACTTTACACACACCAAACACACTTACCTTTGCACTCATGCACCCATCACTCACCTGAACCCTCCAAGCCCTTCAGCCCGACGGTCTGCCTCACTAACTTGGTGTGTTTTGGAGCCGTCAGGAATCCCACACTTCAGCAATAAAAATAGGGATTAGGCTAAAACTGCCTGTTAACTACCTGTTAACAGGCAGTTAATTGGCACTAATCCCCTTCCTGCCTCGGGGAGGCGGGTCCCAGCACAGGTCGGGTATCCGCCTCCTTTCAAACTGGCATGGAGGTGGGTTGGGGGTGGGATGGGTTCATGCCCCCCCCACCAATTTCGAGATTTTAACTCCCCACATGCCTCCAATCCCACCTCCACGGCCCAATGAAAATCCTGCCCAAAGAATATGCAAAGGGATGTAGACAGGCTAGGTGAGAGGGCAAACATTTGGCAGATGGAGTATAATGTGGGAAAGTGCAAGGTTATCCACTTTGGCAGGAAAAATAAAAAAGCAAACTATTATTTCAATGGAGAGAAATTACAAAATGCTACAGTTCAGAGGGACCTGGGGGTCCTTGAGCATGAAACACAAAAAGTTAGCACGCAGGTACAGCAAGTAATCAAAAAGGCAAATGGAATGTTGGCCTTTATTTCAATGGGGTTGGAGTATAAAAGCAGGGAAGTCCTGCTACAACTGTACAGGGTATTGGTGAGACCACACCTTGAGTACTGCATACAGTTTTGGTCTCCTTATTTAAGGAAGGATATACTTGCATTGGAGGCAGTTCAGAGATGATTCACTAGGTTAATTCCAGCGATGAGGGGATTGACATATGAGGAAAGGTTGAGCAGGCTGGGCCTATACTCATTGGAATTTAGAAGAATGAGAGGTGGTCTTATTGAAACATATAAGATACTGAGGGGGCTCGACAAGGTAGATGCAGAGAGGATGTTTGCCCTCATGAGGAAATCTAGAACTCGGGGGCACAGTCTCAGAATAAAGGGTCGCCCTTTTAGAACTGAGATGGGGAGGAATTTCTTCTCTCAGAGAGTCGTAAATTTGTGGAATTCTCTGCCCCAGAGAGCTGTGGAGGCTGGGTCATTAAATACATTTAACGTGGAGATAGACACATTTTTGCAAGATAAGGAAGTGAAGGGTTATGGGGAGCGAGTGGGGAAGTGGCTTTGAGCCCTAGATCAGCCATGATCTTATTGAATGGCGGAGCAGGCTTGAGGGGCCCAGTGGCCTATTCCAGCTCCTCACAGAATCACAGAATCACAGAAACCCCACAGTGCAGATAGAGGCCATTTCGGCCCATCGAGCCTGCACCGACACATAGCCCACCCGATCCCCGTAACCCCTAAAACAACACATATCCCACCCTATCCCCGCGTATTTAATCCCCCTAACACTAAGGGTCAATTTATCATAGCCAATCAACCTAACCTGCACATCTTTGGACTGTGGGAGGAAACCGGAGCACCCGGAGTAAACCCACGCAAACACGGGGAGAATGTGCAAACTCCACACAGACAGTCGCCCGAGGCCGGATTCGAACCCGGGTCCCTAGCGCTGTGAGGCAACAGTGCTAACCACTATGCCACATATTCTTATGCTATTATGTATATCGCCGTACGTAAAATCTTCCATGAATCAGCACAATCGGACAGCATTTTAGAAAGTAATTTTTAAAAAGTCCTTGATATATTTAAGAGCGGTAATCTGGTGCAGATTTATTAATATAGCTAAACATGGCTTTATCACAAAATTAAGCATTCTTAATCAGGGTCCACAACCTGTGAGTAGCCCGATTTTAAATAACTGAAAATGACTTTAAAAAACTCTACAAAACCATTTGCTAGTTATATTCGGCTGCAGTAGTCAGTTTCTTAGGAAACTAAAACAATATTTAAAAGCTTTTGAAAGGTGCCTATTAGTGCCCTTCACCTAAAAAAAATAATTTTAAGAGCCTCCTTGAAGGTCTACAAATGAGTGCAATTAGCAAAAACTGGCAATGCTGATTAATTCGATCTGGAGACGAGGCCAGTTTTATGAGCGGGGCTGGCTTCTAGTGTAATGTTTATTAAACTAGCCCAAAATATTGCAGAAACTCAATTTGCTCTGAACGTAATTTGCACTTGAAATTCCTCGATCTTTGGCGCTGGTTTGGCCAATTTCAGGTGAATTGCGCTGAAGAAAACAGGTCAACCTAACGGAAACTCTAGGCCATTATTCTTTAACTTTAAACACCAAAGAGGGTCAGGGTAAATCTTACCATTTGATACTCCAGGCACAGAGCACGGTGAAGGGAACACTTAGTGGAAATTCCGACTGAGAGGGAAGTTAGCCTGATTTGTAACCCTACGATTTCCTGTCCATTAAAATTAATAACTGGCATTTCATGCGACACAAAAACTTAGTGTAATGACCTCTGCAGCAGGCAGTGAATCAGGTGCATTGACCTCTGTGTGCCGTGAATCGGGCGCACTGACAACCGTGGGCAGTGATTTGGGCACACTCACCTTCTCACACCATAAATCGTGAACACTAACCTCCGCGGGAGTGATTTGGGCACACTCACCTTCTCACACCATAAATCGTGAACACTAACCTCCGTGGGAGTGATTTGGGCACACTCACCTTCTCACACCATAAATCGTGAACACTAACCTCCGTGGGAGTGATTTGGGTATATTCACTTTCTCACACCGTGAATCGGGATCACTGACCTCCGTGGGAGTGATTTGGGTATATTCACTTTCTCACACCGTGAATCGGGATCACTGACCTCCGTGGGAGTGATTTGGGTATATTCACTTTCTCACACCGTGAATCGGGATCACTGACCTCCGTGGGTGTGATTTGGGCATATTCACTTTCTCACACCGTGAATCGGGATCACTGACCTCCGTGGGTGTGATTTGGGCATATTCACTTTCTCACACCGTGAATCGGGATCACTGACCTCCGTGGGAGTGATTTGGGCATATTCACTTTCTCACACCGTGAATCGGGATCACTGACCTCCGTGGGAGTGATTTGGGCATATTCACTTTCTCACACCGTGAATCGTGAACACTAACCTCCGCGGGCAGTGATTTCAGCATACCCAGCTTCTCACACGTGAATCGGAAACACTGACTTCCGCGGGCAGTGATTTGGGCACACTCACCTTCTCACACCAGGAATCATGCACACTAGCCTCCACGGGAGTGATTTGGTCACACTCACCTTCTCACACCAGGAATCATGCACACTAGCCTCCACGGGAGTGATTTGGTCACACTCACCATCTCACACTGTGAATCGGGCACACTGAACTCCACGGGTAGTGATTTGGTCACACTCACCTTCTCACACCGTGAATCGGGCACACTGAATTCCGCGGGCAGTGATTTGGTCACACTCACCATCTCACACCGTGAATCGGGCACATGACCTCCGTGGGCAGTGATTTGGGCACACTCACTATCTCACACTGTGAATCGAGCACACTGAACTCCACGGGCAGTGATTTGGGCACACTCACTATCTCACACTGTGAATCGAGCACACTGAACTCCACGGGCAGTGATTTGGGCACACTCACTATCTCACACCGTGAATCGAGCACATGACCTCCGTGGGCAGTGATTTGGGCACACTCACTATCTCACACTGTGAATCGAGCACACTGAACTCCACGGGCAGTGATTTGGGCACACTCACTATCTCACACCGTGAATCGAGCACACTGAACTCCACGGGCAGTGATTTGGGCACACTCACTATCTCACACCGTGAATCGAGCACACTGAACTCCACGGGCAGTGATTTGGGCACACACACCTTCTCACACTGGGAACCGTGCGTACTGGCCTCTGTGGGAGTGATTTGGGCACACTCACCTTCTGACTCTGTGAATCGGGCACACTGACCTCCGCGGGCAGTGATTTGGTCACACTCACCTACTCACACCATGAATCGGGCACACTAGCCACCACAAGCAGTGATTTGGGCACACTCACCATCTCACACTGAATCGTGAATACTGACCTACACGGGCAGTGAATTGGGCACACTCACCTTCTCACACCATGAATCGTGAATACTGACCTCTGCGGGCAGTGATTTGGGCACACTCACCTTCTCACACTGTGAATCAAGTACACTGAGCTTCGTGGCCAGTGATTTGGGCACACTCACCTGTGAGGGAATAAGCCATATTTCAGAAAAATACACCATAATATGAATAGAATTCTGATATTTATTAATACATGATATACTGGGTTTAAAAATCTAAAGCCTCGGAGACACAGGCTGCAAACAGAAATACAGGCTGCTGAGATAAAAATCAGTTGTATAACAAAGTTGTAAAAACCAAACAAGCGTTGAAATGGGAATTAGTTAAATATACTAAAACAATTACCTTATTGAAATGGCAGTTTGGCACTTCCAGAGGGTCTGGAGTTTGGAAATAACACAATGGAAGACCCAGTTTAAGGTGTTATAAGCTAACACGTTGAACAGAAACACAAACATTAAAAGAGGCATGTGCCTTTGAAAAGATGACATCAAGTAAAAGAAACACCTGCTGGTCAAATAGTTTATATGTTAAACTTGGATAACAGGAAACACATTTAAATATGCAACCAATTGAGATAGCTAGAAATGCATGAAACACACAGTCAAAGTGTCTTTAATTTACACATAGTAAAAATGATACCAACAAGAACACTTTGAAGATATGACTTCAATAGATACACCAAGCAATTACATTGTGTTTGTATTGAACTTGGAGCAGTTAGGAGACTCAACGTCTGCTAAAACCAGTAAAGCCAATATTAAGAATTGAATGAAAGCATTTTGTAAGAATGGCATCAAACAGAAACCATTGCTGTCATATTGTTTTTATGATAGTTTTTGGAACACCTAAAGGTAGAGACATAATTATGCATGCAATAATTGAATTGACAGTAAGATAGAAAGCATTCAACAGAGGTATTAATAAAGACAATTAGTTGATATCAGCAGAGAACTTCAAAGAATAAACCACTGCAAAAAGGTTATAAAAATAAGAGCTTTTCAAACAGAAAGTCAGAACTCGCTGAATGGGCAAGTGTTTCTCAACTTCACAGGCACGCTCTGTAAGTTTTTAACTTTGAGTCTTGGGTAATCAAAGTAATTGATTTTGGTGGATAATCTGGATTTAGAAATAAGTAAGAAATGTAGAAATGTAACGAAGTGAAGATTTGAGAATAAGGATCTCTGAGAAATAAGAAATGTAAGCTATTTGTATTTTGAATTGTTAATGTTGTGACTGATTCAACAGCTGTTAACTGAATGTCAGCTCTTAAATAAAACTATATATTTTTAGAATTGTCTCAAAGAGTATTTCTGTATAAACTCATGAACCCAATTTCTGTACACTCTTTTGTAATGAGTTGCAGAATTCTGGGGGGTATTCCGGACCCTCATAATATCCAGAAGCTTACAGTCTAGTTAAACTTATTAAAAGTGCTATCTGGAGGACGGTAACATCTTCAGTCATTCCTTTTCTTTAGGGAGAGATAGCCTGAACCTTTAGACCCATTTAAGCATCTTATAGAATTCGGCTATCTCTAACTTTAGTTGAAGGTGAACGTCTGAGGAATACGCCTGACCTGGGGTAGCCCGAACAGGGCTAGGACTTGTAATTATCCCTTCACACCTTCTCACCGGGAACTGTGCGTACTGGCCTCCGCGGCCAGTGATTTGGTCACACTCACCTTCTCACACCGTTAATAGTGGATACTGACCTCCGCGGCCAGTGATTTGGTCACACTCACCTTCTCACACCGTTAATAGTGGATACTGACCTCCGCGGCCAGTGATTTGGTCACACTCACCTTCTCACCCCGTGAATCATGAATACTGACCTCCGCGGCCAGTGATTTGGTCAGACTCACCTTCTCACATCGTGATTTATTCTAATAGCTGTATAATTGAACTTGATAGCAGCAAAGTTCCAAGATAATTTGAAAGCTGAGATAAAAAAAAATTTTGTAAGTTTACTCAAAGTTTATACCTTACTGTTTTTAATAAAATACATCCAAATATGTAAGGTTTTCTTCCAAGAATTGATTTTTTGTCATGCTGATGTGACATTATGAATGTGCGAGGAGCAATGATTCCTCTAATTTTTTTTTGTGAGCGGCACCTTTAAATTTGCTGCGTGGTGTCTTGAATACAAACAGCTTGTGAGCAGCCGGCACGGTAACTTCCCAATTGCTCCATGTCCGCGCACGCACACAGCTTAGAGGGAACATTGATGGTCTTGTCTAATGGATCTTCATGTTGAGAAGTTGTGGGCACACTTCCTATGATTTTCCGTGAATTTATGTTAGTGAATGGAGTCTATCACGGGCAGTACATGCGTGATTCACTATGTGGGGTTAATGAAGGAGGCTCCCGCTGGTGACGCACATACATAAAATGTCCCCCTTTAAGCCAAACATTACATTTTCTTGGCCCTGTAATATTACAGCCTTATCTCCACTCCTGGCATGGCGTCTCACTAGGTAAGACCGCAAGTCACAGAATTGTCCCGGTAGTATTATAGCTTTAGCTCTGCCCATGCAACCATCTCATGAGGCTCCACCCTGGGAGCTTTGCCTTGTAAAATCAGCCCTCAAAATGAAAGATGTATTGGTGCTGTGTACAGCATTGGTCACACCCCACCTGGAGCAATGTGTGTATCTGTGGTCATCTAATGATAGGAAGAAGGTTATTGGTCTTAAGTGCACTGCACCTTCAAAGACTGCAGCAGCATTTCACTTACTCCTCCAAATGGGAGTGCATGCAGCTGCAGCCCATACACACGCCATTTGGAGGAGCTGCGATTGCATGCATACCCACTTGGAGGTGAGAGTTGAACCCGGAAAAATAGGCAGCTTCAGGTTCATTCAGATGGACCTTGGGCAGGGAGTGGAGTTGGGGGGAGGTGTGTGGAGGGTGGGGGAGAGCAAGGGAGGAAAATTAATCTCATCACGTTTAGAAACAAATGCTGATTTACACGCACACACGCATAAGTTCACTGGTGCCCGTGGACAGTCCATAACTAATCAAGGAGATTGACCCTTTAACTCCCAGTGCCGTACATATTTACTTCACCTTGTTGTTTCCACAGTACATTGGGCTGATTGGGCTGGATCGCGGCTGCCGTCGGGGACCAGGTAAGTTTTACCCTCGCAGGGCCTGCAGTGATGGCCCTTCCCTTTAAGGGAGGGAAGGAGCCTTACAATGCAGCAGCGCTGCACGGCCCATTGTGCAGCGCTGCTCACCTACTGCCCCGCCTGCTGCCTGTTGTGCTCCAAGAAGGAAGTGGAGCGCTTGATTTAGCGCTCCACATCCATCCTGGAGCGCAAAACCAAATTTTTTAAAAATTGAAAAACATTAGCACCTGGCTAATGTTTCACCTTGGTCCTCAGAATTCCACCAAGATCAGCCCAAACACCAGCATCGCTGGGCACACCAGCAACAACAACAACAACAACACCAGCCTTCTCCGCAATTATCTGATGCTGCACAGGACACAGGGCATCGGCACCCGACCACATTGCTACCCAGGATGCCAGAGATGGCCTCACCATAGCCAGATTTACTTCACTTGACGCTGTACACCCTGGATGCCATATGATGCGGCAGGTTGGCACCACCCCACACCAGCAACATAAAGCATCCCTTCAATGCCCAA
The DNA here is from genome assembly GCF_052327205.1 of Somniosus microcephalus. Classification (NCBI taxonomy): domain Eukaryota; kingdom Metazoa; phylum Chordata; class Chondrichthyes; order Squaliformes; family Somniosidae; genus Somniosus; species Somniosus microcephalus. Next base: position 77,055,252 of record NC_140996.1, on the reverse strand, counting down.
GCCATTCCTTTCACACTCATCACCATTGCGGGGGGGGGGTACCCTTATCACAGACATCACAGAAACCCCACAGTGCAGATAGAGGCCATTTCGGCCCATCTAGCCTGCACCGACACATATCCCACCCGATCCCCGTAACCCCTACACCAACACATATCCCACCCTATCCCCGTAACCCCACGTATTTAATCCCCCTAACACTAAGGGTCACATTTTATCATAGCCAATCAACCTAACCCGCACATCTTTGGACTGTGGGAGGAAACCGGAGCACCCGGAGGAAACCCACGCAAACACGGGGAGAATGTGCAAACTCCACACAGACAGTCACCCGAGGCCGGATTCGAACCCGGGTCCCTGGCGCTGTGAGGCAACAGTGCTAACCACTATGCCACCGTGCTGCCCCCACCGTGCATGTCTCACTATTCACTGCAACTCACTAAGCCACTCCCAAAGGTGCATACAAATCTGTCCAAGAATACAAAGTGCTGAAAATAAAGGTTTCAAATGTTTGACAGCACATTACCAGAAACTTCATATGAACATTGGCTAAACCACCCATGTCCCTACCCTTGTGTGTTGTTAGTTGGTATGATTGGACTAGGATGAGGGTGAGTGCGAGTGTAAGGTTCGGAGAAGAAGAAGAAGGGAACTTCAAAATCCACGACAAGTCACAAGAGTATCCGAACCAGGAGAAGACATCGTCGAATGCCTCATGGCAACCAAAGGCCCCAAGAAACAAACAACCAAGAATATTACCAGCAACTAGGTAATATTGGGCCCCCGTGACCGACAAGAAACCAACCTGGAAGAAACCGAAGATTCGCAAGTTTGTTTCCACTCTACAAACTATCCTGACTTACCCCTGGGTAAGACTTGATGAAAAGACTCTAAGCCCTATTTCTGACCAAAAGAAATTGGGTACTTACCTGATAGATCCAATACGCACCCGACCGCATCAGCAGACACGCGGAGACTAAAAAAGCAATGCAGGTGAAGTCTTCTACCATGTCCGGGGTACAGCAGGCCCCAACCGCCACACCGAGAGAACCCTGAAATCGTGAACCTCTACAACAGTCAAGGAAGTCATTTGGTGAGCATTATCCCTGGTCCTCTGGAGTCCAACTTAGTTAGAATAGTGGGATTGGGAGGGGTGAAGTATTCTGTCTATTGTTATTCTCCCTCATATATTCCAAAGTGTTCCCCCTTTTAGAGTGATAAGATTGTTGTGTTGTGTATATTTTCTTGTCTCAAATAAAATCCAAGTTCTTTCACCAACTCAGTTGTCTGTTGCAAGTTCATTACAACCCCCAAATAAGTCCAGGTCTAGAACCAAGGGAGTGGGAGCGATTCGAACCACTCATAAGTCAGAGGTGAAGCTGACACCAAAACACCACCCCTTACAGAAATGGTGACCGCGGCAGGACCTTGGCAAAAGGGATGTAATGCAGTAGACCCTGTGTTTGACGAAAGAACGAAGATGGAAGAGAGGACTTCCTCTTTTATGTTTGGGAAGGTGAATATCACCAAGAAATGGGTGACCAGTCTGTTGCGCACTGAGCAACTCATGGACGCTGCAGCCAAATGGACTGAGAGCAAGGATCATAAGAATCGGTGGAAAAGGCCATCTGGTTGGTCTGCGCCCTGCGACAGATCCAGCTTTTAGATCAGCACATTAAGATGTTAACAGAAGAGCTGCGGGAGGCAGCCAAACTGTCTCAAGCAAGAGCTATAGCAGGGGAGGGATTACTGCAGGAATTACAGGCCCAAAGTCAGGAGAAGTTACAGATAGCGGAGAAGCACAGGAACAGACATGAGTATTTTCGGTGTCAAGTCACCGAGGCTAAATGCAATGAGTTAGTGTTAAGAGAGGAGAACACTCGCCTAACCAGACAGTTAAAAGAACAGGAAGAGAGGTTAAGCGATGTGCAGGCAGCTTATAAGATAGCAAGCACTAGGGATTTTGAAGCGGGAGATCACGGCCCCTGCCAAAAGCAGATCAACAGTTTAAAACTTGCTCGGTCCAGGGCAAAAGGCATGGTATGCCTAGTGAGCGCGGGTGCGGCCCGAGTGGACCTGGAAGTAGAAGGAGAAACTGTTCAGACGTCACCTGTGGTGCCGGGGAATGACTTGGTCAGGCAGCAGGAAGGACAGGCAAGAGAGCACACCACCACCACCTGTGGCGCCGGGTTTTGACTCGATTTGGCAGCAGGCAGCAGGGGGCAAGCCAATGCAGGAAAGGTCAGAGCCAGGGCCGATGTGCCCGGCTTGGCAGCAAAAGTTTGGCCCGCCCGGCGGTGGTAGGGGCCAGGGGCCCCTTGAAAGCCAATTTGTGATTCCCCACGGTACCCAACAGCTTAGGGCTATGGTAAGCCACCTGAACAAACTCACCCAAAAGGGAGACCACTCAGTCCACTTCATGGAAGTGGAACAAGCAGCAGGCATCAACGAGTGCGATGACTCTGAGATGGCCAAAATGCTTCTGTTCTCCCTGGATGGCAAGTTGTACCAGTCCCTATCTTCAGAGAGCAAGAAAGGGCAAGGGGGGTACACTGCCATCCGGGAGCAAATTCTGGAGGCCATGGCTATGAACGGTGGTAGTCCTTTCTCCCGGGTGGAGAAGACTACTCAATTAGCAAGGGAGACCCCACAGGCTTTCGCAGACAGGCTGTGGCCTGTGTATAAGAGTGCCTGTAATGGGGATCTCGACCGGACTAACTTGAACCAGGAATGAGCTGGCCCACTGGCTCCAGAGTCTGGTGGCAAACAGCTTGCCATGGATAAGGGCCAAGGCCGAGCTGTGGTTTGACCCAAAGGGCCCCCAGGTCACCGAGGAGACAGTGGTCAGGCAACTGACCCGGACTTACCGCAACGGTAGAGGGGCCGAAGAAGCACAAATGAAAGGAAAGGTTCACGAATTAAAACCAAGCCAAAGTAAGAAAGAATGGCACCAGGAAGGGGGTAACCCTTCTGATACGCGGCGTAACTGCTTCGGGTACGGGAAAAGTGGGCATTGGAGAAGGGACTGTAGAAATCCGTGGAAGGAGAGTGTGAGAAAAAACTCCCCAGCTCCTGCCCCAAAACCAGAAACACTGACCCCTTCCCCACGACCTCCACCCCCCACAGTTGATTCATTAGTAGCTGCACTTCGAGTTTTGTTGGCTGGCCCAGGGAAGGTAGCCGCAGCCACGGGTGCTTTAACTCCATCTGCCCCACCTAACACAGATTTATGACCAGAGCCAGCGCAGCCTGTCTACCTGTGTCCCCTTGAGTACGATGTATGGAAGAGACCGCTTGTTAAGATGGAGGTGGAAAAGGTGAAAGGGACCTATCTGTTGGACACGGGAGCATCGAGCACCATAGTCTATTCAGATAACCCCGCCGCCTCACCTCTGTCTAACGGGGTCCCGTACAGCTTAGTGGGGTTTACAGGTAATGAGCAGGCTGGCTCGTTCTCCATCCCGCTGTCCATTCATTTAGGAGCACTCCACACCAAGTGGACAAGTGTTTTAATGAAGTGGGAGCAGGAAGGGAAAGGGATCCTGGGGGCTGATTTTATCATAGGCCACAGGATTCTAGTGGAACTTAGGAACCACTGTCTGTGGGGAGCATGCAAAGAAAGTAAAGTGGCAGTTATCCCAGAGAAACAGGGCAAGGGGGCCTTGTGCACCCTAAAACCCAAGGAGGGTTACGACCTCGAACAAATGGTCAGTAACACTCCAGTGGAGTACCAGGCATTTGTGCGAGCACACCTCGGCGCATTTGCCATGCATAAGCACGATTGTGGGAGGGTGAACGGGGTCGAGGCTAGTGTAGACGGGGACCCCATGACCCGACCACAAAAGCAGTATAATTTCCCCAAAGAGGCGGAGACAGACATGGAAACGGCCATGAACTCTCTGGTCAAACAGGGGGTATTGAGACCGATAGCCACCCATGTAAACTCTCCACTGTGGCCGGTTAGAAAACCGGACAACTCCTGGAGAGCCACAGTGGACTATCGGGTACTCAATCGAAACATCACTGTCGCAGCTGTCGCCGACCTCATTGGAAGTATCCCAGCCTCCACAACCACCTTCACGGTGCTGGATATTTCCAACGGGTTTTGGTCCATCCCTCTACAGAGAGAGGACCAGTACAAGTTCGCCTTCACTTTCAAAGGCCAACAGTACACCTGGAACTGCCTAGCTCACGGTTTCCACAATACAGTAGCCCCAGCATTTTTCACCAGTGTATGGCAGATTGTTTAAAAGGCTTCAGCCGGCCCCGACAGTCACTTCAGTATGTGGACGACCTGTTCCTATTCACCGATGAAGGAGAGGAACACGGTCTGCTACTGGCTGAACTGCTGGAGTTGCTCAGGCAAGAAGGATTTAAAGTAAACCCTAAGAAGGTACAGATCGGCCAACAGGAAGTAAAATTCCTAGGGCTGGCTGTGCGCACAGGGGAAAGGGCCATCGACATAGCAAGAAGGGAAGTGTTGTGTCTGTGTATAATAAGACACAGACTGCAGGAGAACGGTACAACAGGTGTTTACTCAACGTGGCTCACACTGGAACTGATCTGTACAGATTACTACTCAGTGCTATATACAGGTGTGGTCACTGCCAGTACTGCAGTATACATGAGCTGTAAAAGATAGTTCCCCCCTTAAAGGTATATACATTACAATTCCTCCCCTTTTAGATTAACAGTACCATAACACTCATTTAACAATTAAATATCAAACTAATTACAATTAACACTTTTAACATGCAACATTAGCTGAAAATAGTCTATTTATATATTCAGTCTTTGGGGAGGCTTCCTGATCCTTTCTGGATAGCGCCTTTCCCGAGTGTCTTGCTCTTGGTGCGGAGGCGATTCTGGCCCCCTGTCGTCGGTTGGTTCTTCAGCTTCCGATGCTACTGTTTCTGGGGTAGATGCGACCTGTACGTCGGGTTCATCACCAGGTACGTATGGGCGAGGCATGGGGTTGACTTGTTCCTGTGACTCTAGGATCTGGTCAGCATGGCGTCTCACGATGCTCTCCCCAACGTCCACTGTGTACATTAGTGGGCCCTGCCGTGTGCATATCGTTCCTGGCTGCCATTTTTCTGTTTGGTAGCCGCGGGCCAAGACTGGTTGCCCTACATTGAAGCTCCTTGTTGGCTTCTCATGGATGTGCTGGAATTGCTTACTCTCAACATCTCTTCGTACGTTTGGTCTGAGCAAATCAAGGTGAGATCTTAACCTTCGGTTAAAGAACATCATGGCTGGGGCCTGGTTGGTGACTGCATGTGTCGCATTCCGGTAGGCGAACAGGAAATTGTCCACCTTGTGCTGCAGCGGAATGCTGTCATTGTACATAGCCTTTATTGCCTTCTTAATGGTTTGTACAAACCTCTCAGCCAATCCATTTGTGGCTGGATGATAAGGGGCGGATGTGTAATGCCTTACCCTATTCTTTTTCAAGAACCTCCGGAACTCTTTGGACACAAACTGTGGTCCGTTGTCGGAGCAAATCTGTTCTGGCAAGCCATTCCTGGCAAAAATGGTCCGTAGAACTGCAATAGTTTTCTCCGTGGTGGTGGAGGATATTTTGATGACCTCAGGCCATTTCGAGTGCGCATCCACGGCTATTAAAAACATTGAGTCCATGAATGGACCAGCAAAATCAATATGCACCCGTTGCCATGGAGATGAGGGCCACTCCCATGGGTGTAGAGGGGCCTGTGGTGGTGTATTTTGGACTTTCTGGCATCCTGAGCAGATCTTGGTCAGGTCCTCGATATGTTTATCGATTCCCGGCCATCACACATAAGCCCTGGCTAGGCTTTTCATTTTTACCCCTCCCAGATGACCCTCATGAAGCTCATTGAGCTCTCTATCCCTTAACTTGGGTGGAATTACCACTCGGGATCCGCACATCAAGGTCCCCCGGCACACTGAAAGCTGTTCTCTCCTTGTCGAGAATGCTGGCAACAGTGAGTCGCCATGTGCTGGCCATTCCTTCACCGTCAAATCATACACCCGAGACAGTGTCGGGTCATTTCGGGTTTCCTTTTCGATACAAGCGTTAGTTACCGGTAGGTATTCAACTATAGTCGAATGGAATATTTCGACAGGATCCACTGCTGGTGCTTCCTCCACAGTAGGCAGTGGCAGGCATGATAGCCCATCAGCATTTCCATGCTGTTTCGTGCCCTTATATTCAATCTCATAGTGGTGCGCCCCTAGAAAAAGTGACCATCTTTGTAATCGTTGCGCAGTCATCACCAGAACGCACTTCTTCGGATTAAAAATGGAGATAAGAGGCTGGTGATCAGTCAGCAAGGTGAATTTCTGCCCGTGCAGATAGTGATTAAACTTTTTCACTCCCCACACTAGGCTGAGGGCCTCCCTGTCATTCTGGGTGTAGTTACGCTCGGATGAGGTTAGTGATCGTGACGCAAAGGCTATTGGCCTCTCTGAGCCGTCCGAGAATTTGTGCGACAGCACCGCTCCAATGCCGTAGGGTGACGCATCAAATGTCAACGGAATTGGTAATGCCGGGTTGTAATGGGCCAATACCTCTTTCGATGTGATTAGTGTTTTGCTCTTCTGGAAAGCTCGTCTACATTCGTCACTCCACTTCCATGGCACCCCAGTTTGCAGTAGGGTGTTCAGTGGGTGTAGTATTGTAGACAAATTTGGCAAGAACTTATGGCAGTAGTTTACCAGCCCAAGGAACGACCTCAGTTGTGACACATTTTCCGGTGCTGGAGCCTTGACTACTGCCTCAATCTTCTCTGGGGACTTATGTAACCCCTCTTTATCGATAACGTGGCCACAATACGAGATCTGTTTTCTAAAAAACTCGCATTTGGGGTGGTTAGCTTGGAGCCCATATTCCTGCAATCTAGTGAGCACCTGCTCCAGGTTGGCAAGGTGATCACTGTAATTTTCGCCCGTGACCAGGATGTCGTCCAAATAACACTGGGTCCCTGGGATCCCTTGCAGGACTTGTTCCATTGCCCTCTGCCAAATAGCCGGAGCTGATGCTACCCCGAATACCAGCCGGTTGTATTGGTAGAGACCTTTATGGGTGTTGATTGTGAGGTATTTTTTTGATGCTTCTTCTACCTCCATTTGCAGATACGCCTGGGCCAGATCAATCTTAGTGAAGCGTTTCCCTCCAGATAGCGAGGCGAAAATATCTTCAATCCGCGGAAGTGGATATTGTACGGTGTGAAGGACCGGGTTCACTGTTACCTTAAAGTCCCCACAGATGCGAACCTTCCTTGGTTCCCCAGGCGTGCTGCTCAACGACTTTTTCATCACAGGGACGATGGGTGTAGCCCACTCGCTCCAGTCTACCTTGGACAGTACACCTGAACGTTCCAGACTTTCCAGCTCTGCTTCGATGGTTGGGCGGATTGCATAAGGTACAGGTCTGGCCTTTAAAATTTTGGACATGCGTTTTCTTCAATTTTAATCGTCGCTGTCATGCCTTTTAGTGTTCCGAGTCCTTGCTGGAACACTTCTTTCGCGTCAGTTAGGATCTTTCACAGTCGCCCAGGTGTGACGTCGTCATCCTTTTTGTCAGCCACAGTCAGTGCCTGTATGGAATGCCAATCCAGTTGTATTTTCCGGATCCATTCACGTCCCAGTAATGGTGGTCCTCCATCTTGCAATACATACAGGTCTAGTTTTGGTGTTTCCTTACCGTTATATATAACGGTCACCCTTATTTTTCCTTTGGGGTAGACTTTTTGCCCCGTGTACGCCTTCAAAATAATTTTTGTGCCTCTCAAGGGTATGTGTGAGAATAACCACTCGTAGTCCCGTCGGTTTACGACTGTTAGGGCTGATCCTGTGTCCAATTCCATCTTTACCTGGACTCCTGCTATCTTGAGAGTGACCCAAATGGTTCGGTGATCCTCCGTTGTGATCACATTATGTAGTTTCAGACAACTCAGTTCCCTGCTTTTGGAGTCGTTATCACTCTTTTGTTCATCTGAACTATTCTCCGTCATCTTATGTACCTTCTTGTACTTTTCTTTGGCAGGTTTCTTATTGCTGGTTTTCTTTCCCGAACTGCAGACTCGTGCTATGTGTCCTACTTTTCCAAACTGTCTGCACACTTTGTCTTTGAACCAGCAATCATTCTGGTCGTGTTTTGTTCTGCCGCAGCGATAGCACTTCTCTGTTCCATATGACATTTTGTTTGTGCCATATTCTTGCGGTCTCTGTTGTATCTCTGCAGCGCCCCGTGCTGCTGCTTCATATGATACCGCAATGCTGAAAACCTTTTCCAACGTAAGGTCCTTTTCAGATAAAAGCCATTTCTGGGTTCCTTCACTTTGAAGCCCACACACAAACTTGTCCCTTAAGGTATCTGCCAGTCCCGCTCCAAACTGGCAGTGTTTTGATAGTTTGCGCAGTTCTGTTAAATAATCAGCATTGCTTTCATCCTTATGCTGGTTCCGTTTGTGAAACTTGAATCTTTCTGCTATCAGCAGCGGTGTGGGGTTTAAATGTTCCTGTAGTATCGTTACTATGTCTTCAAAACTCTTTTCCATTGGCTTCGTTGGGGTTACTAGATTTTGTAATAAACCATACGTCTTTGCACCCATTAAATTTAACAATACCGACGCTTTCTTGTCATCTGACACCTCATTTGCCTTGCATTATACCTCTATTCGTTCGACATATGTAGTCCAATCTTCGACTTCATTGTCAAATGTGGTGATACAGCCACTCTTCGGCATTTTGGGTGTGGTTTAAAATGGCGTCTCCCAATGGCTTAAAATGGCATCTCCCGCGCTTTCCTTCCTCCCCCGCTGCTGCCAACGCCACTCCCGGCGGTTCTCGTGGCAATGGCAGTGCCCTGTAGGTTTCTGCGCGTCTCTCTCTCCCTCTCTTCAACGCTGTTTGGCCCCTGAACACCGGCTGGCCCTGTGCGCTCTGCCCTCTCTCTCTCTCCTCCGTCGACGCTGCTCGGCCCTTTGCTGTGCCGCTCGGTCGGGCTCTAGCCCGCTGCTGTCCGGGAAGGGTCTGCGCACTACCTGTTGCCAGCCCGTTTCGCTGGACCACCTTGACTGGAAAGCCAAGCCTGGCTCTCGACAGCCTCCCCCGCAATTCTCGAGTCTCTGCTGGATGACTGGGCGGTTGCCCATGGTCGACGCCCGAGTCTCTGGGCTTGACCTCCAATCCACTGATCTCCAGGAACGAATCCCCGGGAGGTGATGCAGAGTTGCAGGTAGGTTCGAACTTGCCTTGTCGCCAATGTTGTGTCTGTGTATAATAAGACACAGACTGCAGGAGAACGGTACAACACGTGTTTACTCAACGTGGCTCACACTGGAACTGATCTGTACAGATTACTACTCAGTACTATATACAGGTGTGGTCACTGCCGGTACTACAGTATACATGAGCTGTAAAAGATAGTTCCCCTCTTAAAGGTATATACATTGCAGGAAGCAGTGCAGGAGTTACCAGCCCCCAATACAGTGAACGGAGTGAGATCTTTTCTAGGGCTAACCGGGTACTGCAGAGATTTTATTGAGGATTACGCGGCCACAGCAGCCCCTCTGCTCCGACTCCTACACAAGGGAGTGGAGTGGGTTTGGGATGAGGGGTGCGAGGCAGCATTTGTAAAACTCAAACAAGACCTGCAGACAGCGCCGGCTCTAGGGGCTATTGATGGGGGAAAGGAGTTATTCCTGGAGGTAGCAGCCAGCGAGGACAGTCTGAGTGCAGGAGGTCCAGGAGCGGCATGGTCAGCTGAGACAGGTGGTTTACTCCTCCAGGATACTCACAGATGTGGAGAAGGGCTACTCCAACTGTGAGAGGCACCTCCTCGCCACTCACTGGGCTGTGAAAAGATCATTGATCTTCACAGGCACCTCGCCCATCACCCTCCTCACCCATCACATGCCCACCCAGATGCTCCTAGATGGGAGAATTAAAGGTGGGACAGTGAGCAGTGCCTGCATTGCTCGCTGGACCCTGCTTCTCTCCCAGATGGACCTAAGGGTGAAAGGTCTCTGCGAGCTGAAGCTCGCAGCCAACATGATTTATCCAGGGATGGCCCACCGGTGTTCCATTGAAGGAGTATGGGAAGTCAAGGTAGGTTTTCGGGCCGGGATACACCCCACAGGCTGCAAAATCTATGTAGACGGTTCGAGCACAGTATCTGCTGGGGAATAACTTACAGGGTGTGGAGTTTATGACCCAGGGGTGGACATTGCCCTGGCAATTAAACTCCCCAGCACCATGAGCGCCCAGCAGGCTGAACTGTCCGCGGTAGTGTACGTGGTTACACACCCTGAGAAATTCCCTACCCCGTACACGATTTGCTCGGACAGCATGTTCACATGCAATTCATGTATGGAATACCTGGCCATCTGATCCCGTCGCGGATAGACCTCCGCTGACGGGAGACCCCTGGCAATCAAGCCTCTGCTGGAGAAGATCATGACAGCCGTAGGGGAGGAAGGGAAGGTCTATATCCATAAGGTTAAAGCCCATTCAAAGACAGAACCCATGCAGGAGGGCAACCAAAAGGCAGATGAATTGACCAAGCAGGGAGCCAGGGAAGGAGAGTTTTGGGACCCCTACCGAACAGGTTCGGTAGCCGCAATCCGGGACAAGGGAGGTACACAAGGGGTAGCTTTGGTCCCAGGCCTAAAGCAGGCCCAGGGACAAGATCCCATCCTCAGGACCGTCCTGGATCTGCTCACGAAAGGGGAGAAGGTAGAGGGCCCATACAGTACAGCAGCCATCACCGTCAAGGAAGGCATGCTGTTCAGGGGGGAGCAATGGGTAGTGCCGCCGCAGCACCAAAGGGAATTCCTCCAACTGGCCCATGAGGGTCCAGGAGCGGGGCATCCCGGGCCTGAGACCACCTGGCAGCGGGTGGAACAGGCAGGATGGTGGCCAGGACTGAGGGAACATGTCCGCGAGTTCTGTGCCGGCTGTCTGGTGTGTGCTGCCAATAACCATGACCCCCCAGAAAAGGAAGGTATCTTTGGGACACATCAGGAGGGTAGAGGGACCATGGCAGTCTATCCAGATCGATTACATCAGGCCCCTACCCACCGCCCAGGGAGGCTACAAGTACTGCCTAGTCCTGGTGGATGTGTTTTCAAAGTGGGTGGAAGCTTTTCCCTGCCGAACAGCTACCGCATTGGGTACAGCTAAGATCCTGGTTAGGGAAGTGTTCTCATGATGGGGATACCGCAGTATGTGGAGTCTGACCAAGGGAGTCACTTTACCGGGCAGGTCATGCAAGAGACCCTCATGGTACTTGGCATCGAGGGGAAATGGCACGTCGCCTACAACCCACAGTCATCGGGTCCTGTAGAGCGTTTAAACCGTACCATAAAAGAAAGGCTGCGCAAGGAGACGGGAGACTCACCCACGAAGTGGGTGGAAGTCCTACCGTTGGTCCTAATGGAGATCTGAGCCAGCCAGTCAAAAAGCACAGGGTATTCCCCACACGAGCTGATGACTGGCAGGGTTATGCGGACCACCACCCATGTGCTAGCCCCAGTGCTCACGGAAGGTCAGCTCAGAGAGGTGAACCGGGACAGCTTCATCAGGAATCTGTTTGAGCATCTTAAACAGATTCACTGGCAGGCTGCTAGCAACATGGGAAAACAGCACCGGAGTAACCGACTGCTGCTAGAACCCAACAGGCACCACGAGTGGGAGATAGGGGACCAGGTCATGGTGAGGAACTTTGCCCGGTTGGGAAGTTTCGAACCATTGTATATGGGGCCGTACAGCATTGTGGATAAGGCAAGCCCCATGGTCTATGCTGTAAAGATGCCCCGCCGCACAAAGTGGTTCCACATTAATCAGTGCAAGCTGTTCAAAACTGAGAGTGGGGAACGGCCAGCAAGGGCGAACCGTGTTAAAGCTAGAGATCATCAGCCTGCAGCTGTGGCGGACTCACAGACCGCAAAGGTGGGGGCAGTAAGGTGTGTGACTGGAGAGGCCCTCCCACCGATTATGTGGGACTCAGGTACATCCCCAGTAGCCGGAGCCTTAAGAAGGTCTCCTCGCATAGCACAACCTAAACTACCATGGAATACCCGAGTATCAGTTTAAACGGTCCAGCCCCAGGAGAGCCCTTAACAGAAAGGGAAAAACCAAGGTCAGGGACCAGTCTAAGGACACAGATCCCCAGCCTGCCGCCTCCAAAGGTAAGGGACTCACAGGAGAGGTAGCGTTGGGCAGAGAGAGAGACAAGGGTCCCCAGCCTGTGGCATCAGGCAGCGGGGAACCCACAGGACAGGATAGGGACTCGGCAGCCACACAGAAAGGGGTAGTGTGCTGCAGCACAGGAGGGCACACTTCCCCGATTAACTGGGGTTCAGGGAAACTCCCAGTTCTTTTAAGAAGGACTCTCCGGGTCCGGTGGCACAGGTCACCTTACGCCCAGGCATACAAGCTGCCCAGGTTCCACAAAAGGCAGAGGCCTATCAGGGATTAGCCTGGCCGTCCGGAGATGGGCGGCGGATGTATATAGCTTTTAGCTTAAGAGTGTTTTACAGTTTCTTAGGTTTTGGAATTTTAATAGACTAATTTTAGTTTATGTAGGTTTAAGTTTTTGAAAATGTCAGTAACTGTGTCAGGCCAGAGAACCTTCTCGGGACATGGCTATTTTGTTTTGTGTGTCCCTACAGAAAGGAAATCGGCATGAAAAAGGTGCTGCTCCTGCTCGCCCTGGTAGGGGTGAGCATCGGTGACCGAGGAGACGTGGAGAACTCCCACATCTATGGGTGCTCGGGAGAGAGAGCACCGATCGTTACCACAGGGGCTGGCGAACGGGGTGTGGAGGAGCTCGCCATTTACTTCCACGAGGGAAGGTGGCCAGGTTGCTTGGGGTCTAACGCCACACAGTACTCCAGCCAGACTGGGATCACATACGGGAGGCCTCCATCCCGTGCCCCAGGGTGCAGATCATTGCTACAAGGGTCAGCGTCACCGAGGGGAAACGTGTGTGTTTGACATGTAAGGGACAGATTCTTTTGGATAGGTGGCTCAGAAAACTGAGCTGGAACATAGGAAACCCCGCAGTCGACTGGGAACGATTGGGGGAACAATACCCATCGGACGATTACAGGGACCCGAGGGGGAGTGAGTGTGTGCTGGGACAAGTGGTGGAAGCTGGATCAGGGGATTTATGTTTATATGTGGGGGTCAGAGAAAGTCTGCCCCACAGGCATATCCATCATCTTCCACAGACAATGGCAAGATGCCAGCGAGGGGATGGAGTGGGATTCTAGCCTGCATGCCTGCGTGGTCCCACACTCCCCGATTCCAGTCAACGCCACTGAACTCGTAATCCGCCCCCGGAAGCCCCTGCCCATGACCACGATGTTAGATCTGTGTGTTAATGGAGACACGGAATGCAGGAGTTGATTCAACAAGTGTTTACTGAACAAAGTCTGGAGGTGAACTAACTACACAAGACGCTATACAGGCTTATATGCCCAAGTGGTCACTACTGGTACTACAGTACACAGGGGCTTCAAAAACATAGTTCCTCTTAAAGGTACATACACTACAATTCCTCCCCTTTTAGATAAATAGTACATAACCTTTTAAGTAATCATTAAATAACATTTTTACAAGAACAATAATCTACACATTTGCTGAAGTTAATCAATTACAAATTCAGTCTCTCTGGAAGTTTCCTGACTCAGTCCGGATAACGCCTTGGTGGTGTAGTAGGTTTCGGTGGTGTAGTAGGTTCTTTTGGCAAGGTCGATTCGGCTTCAATGCCAGTGTCGGGTTCATCTGGTTCCAGTATCACCGGATCGGAGGTAGATACTATGGGTATCTCTGCTTCATCACTAGGCGTATAGAGTTGTGGTGTAGGTTGTCCTTTTTCGGATGACTCTATGATCTGGTCAGCATGGCGCCTTATTATGCTTTCTCCAATGTCCACGGTATACATCAGCGGTCGTAGTCGTGTGCAAATAGTTCCAGGCTGCCATTTCTCGGTACGGTAGTCCTGGGCCAAAACTGGTTGACCTATCTGGAAGGTTCTAGTTGGCCTTTCATTCATGCTTTGAAATTGTCGGTTCTCTACGTCCCTTCTGACGTTTGGCTTGACCAAATCCAGCTGGCATCTTAGTCTTCTATTGAAAAACATCATGGCGGGGGTTTGGTTTGTAACCACGTGTTGCATTCCTGTATGCAAACAAGAAGTTATCTACCTTATGTTGTAGATTTATGTCTTCATTGCCCATGGCCTTTATGGCCTTCTTGAAGGTCTGGACAAACCTTTCAGCTAATCCATTGGTGGCGGGATGGTATGGGGCGGATGTGTAGTGCTTAACTCCATTGTTTTTTAAGAACTTCCTGAATTTTTCGGATACAAATTGCGGTCCATTATCAGAACAGATCTGTTCAGGCAGCCCATTCCTGGCGAATATGGTCCTTAATACTGTGATGGTTTTTTCCGTGGTGGTGGAGGACATCATTATTACCTCCGGCCACTTGGAGTGTGCATCCACCGCGATTAAGAACATTGAGTCCATAAATGGACCAGCAAAGTCGATATGTACCCTTTGCCATGGAGATGAGGGCCACTCCCATGGATGTAGAGGGGCTTGTGGTGGGGCGTTTTGGACCTTCTGGCATCCTAGACAGCTCTTGGTCATTTCTTCGATGTCTCCATCGATACCTAGCCACCACACAAACGCTCTGGCTAAGTTCTTCATTTTCACTACACCGAGATGCCACTCGTGAAGCTCCTTTAGCATTTATCCTTGAGTTTGGGTGGAATCACCACTCTGGATCCACACATCAAGGTTCCTCGGCACACTGACAGCTGTTCTCTTCTTTGCGAGAATGCTGGCAACAGTGGTTCGCCATCTGCTGGCCATCCCTTCACCGTTAAATCGTAGACTCGTGAGAGAGTCGGGTCATTTCTCGTTTCCTTTTCAATGGTAGAATTTGTCACCGGTAGACATTCCACTATGGTCGAATGGAACATCTCCACTGGGTCCACTGTAGGCGCCTCTTCTACCGTTGGCAACGGTAGGCACGATAACCTGTCAGCATTCCCATGCTGTTTTGTTCCTTTGTATTCTATGTCATATTGGTGTGCCCCTAGGAAAAGGGACCACCTCTGTAGCCTTTGCGCTGTCATAATGGGAACGCCCTTTTTAGGGTTGAATATGGAGACGAGGGGTTGATGGTCAGTCAACAAGGTAAATTTTTGTCCGTGGTTGAATGGTTGAATTTCTTCACCCCCCACACCAGGCTGAGTGCCTCCCTGTCGATCTGGGCATAGTTACGCTCAGCTGAGTTCAATGAGCGTGACACAAAAGCTATCGGCCGCTCTGAGCCATCAGGGAATCTATGCGATAATACCGCTCCCACGCCGTAAGGGGATGCATCGCACGCCAGTCTGATTGGCAGTGATGTGTTGTAATGAGCCAAGACTTCCCTGGACGTGATCAAGCCTTTGCATTTATGGAAGGCACGTTTACAGTCTTCGCTCCATTTCCAAACTACTCCCGTTTGTAGCAGTGCGTTAAGAGGGTGCAGAACCGTTGACAAGTTCGGTAAAAATTTATGATAGTAATTTATTAATCCCAGGAACGACCTTAATTGTGAGACATTTTCAGGCGCGGGGGCTTTTATGACCGCTTCAATTTTTTCAGGTGACTTATGCAACCCTTCTTCGTTAATGACATGGCCACAATATGATATTTGTTTCTGGAAAAATTCGCACTTGGGGCGATTTGCTCGTAGGCCCCGTTCTCTCAGCCTTGTGAGCACCTGCTCCAAGTTGGCAAGGTGCTCGTTGTCATTTTCTCCTGTTACAAGGATGTCGTCTAGGTAGCATTGAGTCCCCGGAATCCCTTGCAGGACTTGGTCCATAGCTCTTTGCCAGATAGCCGGAGCTGATGCCACTCCGAAAACCAGTCGATTGTACTGGTACAGGCCTTTGTGTGTGTTTATCGTGAGATACTTTTTAGAGGCCTCCTCAATCTCCATCTGTAGATATGCCTGTGCTAAGTCAATTTTGGTGAAACGTTTCCCTCCGGATAGTGAGGCAAAAATATCTTCTATCCTCGGAAGAGGATACTGTACCATGTGAAGAACCGGGTTTACAGTCACCTTGAAGTCCCCACAGATGCAAATTTTTCTCTGTTCTTCAGATTTATCATTATTCAACGTTTTCTTCATGACCGGGATGATGGGTGTTGCCCACTCACTCCAATCTACCTTGGATAACACGCCTGCTTTTTCCAAATTCTCCAGCTCTGCCTCGACGGCTGGACGAATTGCGTATGGCACCGGCCTTGCCTTAAAAAACTTGGGAATTGCCGCATCTTCCACTTCTATTGAGGCGGTGGCGCCTTTCAGGGTTCCTAGTTCCTGTTGAAACACTTCTTTGGCGTTAGCCAAGATTTCTTTTAATCGTCCAGGTATGACGTCATCATCATTTTTTTTCTTACTGGTCACCGTCAGTGCCTGAATGGAGTGCCAGTCTAAACGTATCTTTCTGATCCATTCACGTCCCAACAACGGTGGACCACCATCTTGCAGAACGTATAAATACAACTTCTGTATTTCCTTGCCGTTGTATACAACAGGCACCCTTATTTTCCCTCTGGGGTATACTTTCTGCCCCGTATATGTCTTCAAGATAATGGATGTGTCTTTCAAAGGTATATGCGGAAATAGCCGCTCGTAATCCCGTCAACTCATGACGGTCAGAGCTGATCCTGATCTAGCTCCATTTTGACTGGGGACCCCGCTATCATGAGGGTAACCCAAATGGTCTGGTAATCTTCTTTGGCAATTACATTATGTAATTTGAGACACCTTAGTCTCTTGTTTCCGGAGTCGCTATCGCTCTTCTGGTCTTCGGAGCTACTGTCCGTCATCATTTGTACCTTTCTGTACTTTTCCTTATTGACCTTTTTACTATCAGCGGATTGTTTTCCAGATCTGCATACACATGCAATGTGTCCCATCTTTCCACATTGCCTGCATGCTTTGTCCTTGAACCAGCAGTCCTTCTGGTCATGGGTGGATCTGCCGCAGTGATAACATCTCTCGAAACCCCGTGTCATTTCATGGGTGCCAAAGTCCTGTGGCTTTTGCTGTATCTCTGCAGCTCCTCTTGCTGCTGCTTCATATGATACAGCCACACTGAAAGCCTTGTCCAGTGTCAAATCTTTCTCAGAAAGTAGTCTTTTCTGTGTTCCTTCGCTTAGGAGACCGCAGACGAATTTGTCTCGTAGAGAATCTGCCAGTCCTGCCCCGAATTGGCAGTGCTTTGACAGCTTTCGTAATTTGGTGAGGTAATCAGCGTTACTTTCATTCTTGTGCTGATTCCTCCTGAAGAATTTGAATTGTTCCACTATCAGCAGCGGTGTTGGGTTTAAGTGCTCCTGTAAGGTATCAACAATCTCCTTAAAATTCTTGTCCATCGGTTTGGCTGGAGTGATCAAGTTTCATAACAGCCCGTATGTCCTTGCGCCCATCAGATTTAGAAGTACCGATGCCTTTTTATCATCCGCTACTTCATTCACCTTGCAATATACCTCCACTGTTTCCACATATGTGGTCCAATCTTCTATATCACTATCGAAAGCAGTAATATTGCCAGTCTTCGGCATTTTGAAAATCCAAAATGGCGCTTCCCGCGCTTTTCCTCCGTCCCCGATGGATCAAAATGGTGCCTCCCACGCTTTTCCTTCTTCCCCGCCGAGCCAAGATGGCACCTCCTGCGCTTTCCCGCCACTGCCGCTGCTGCCAACGCTGTTCTCCACGGTTCCCGTTGCGACCTGCAGCTTTTCGCGGTATTTATATATATATATTTTTTTATATATCTCTTAAATAGTTTCTCCGTTACTTGGAGAACCATTCCCGTCGTGGAGCGGACCCTCTGGGACTTTCCCCTCCCTCTGCTCGGTCCGAACGCCGACCTGCTTTGCAGCACCGGCCGCCCCCTGAGTGTTCCACCCTCTGTCTCTCTTTGCTTCTGCTTTCCGACTCGCTGCCCGGCCCCATTGCAGAGCCACCCGATCGAGCTCTAGCCCGCCGCAGCCCAGGAAGCATCAGTGCACTACCTGCCACCAGCCCGTTTAGCTGGTGAAACCACAGTTTGTTTGTTTTTTTTTTCCTTCTGGCTTCAACCTTCGTCTGAGGAATCGATCTCCTTGAGGTGCTGCCGAATTGCAGGTAAGTTCGTTTCTAACTCATCGCCACTGTTAGATCCGTGTGTTAATGGAGACACAGAATGCAGGAGTTGATTCAACAAGTGTTTACTGAACAAAGTCTGGAGGTGAACTAACTACACAAGACGCTATACAGGCTTATATACCCGAGTGGTCACTACTGGTACTACAGTACACAGGGGCTTCAAAAACATAGTTCCTCTTAAAGGTACATACACTACACATGACATCACAGACTATAGTACAGAGGTGTCCTACCACCACCAAGGGACCAGGGAATGGGTTAGTCCTAGTGCCGACCGATAAGTTACTGTACCGGGGGTACACTATGCAGTGGCCTCAGTGATCCTGAACCTGACCGAGGTACACTTACCTGAATGGTGCCCGAAGGAGACAGAACAGTTGTACCAGGCCCTGCTGAAGGAAATCTTTGCCAATGTAGACAAAGCGAAACTGGACAGTTTACACTCTGAGCACACTATGGGCATGGGGAGACAAAGAAGGGGAACCTGGAATGATATTTTCACAGCCTATA
Organism: Somniosus microcephalus; assembly: GCF_052327205.1. Lineage (NCBI taxonomy): Eukaryota > Metazoa > Chordata > Chondrichthyes > Squaliformes > Somniosidae > Somniosus > Somniosus microcephalus. Next base: position 77,036,532 of record NC_140996.1, on the reverse strand, counting down.
ATACAGGATCCTCGGTAATAAACAGCCTGGATGATATAGAGTTACAAACACAGATAAATGGTCTAAAGACCCAATTAAGAAAAATCCTAACAGAGGAGGACGCAGTGGTTGGCTCAGAGCTACACGAGGACCAAGCTATGATGGTCCATTTAAAAGAGATTATTGCTGAGCTAGAGAGACATGCTAAAACAGTAAATGCACTCATACGGGAGGACATGAATGCTTCGGATCAGGCTGCACAGAATGAGGTGTGCGTGCTATATGGGGCACGGTTGCTGGGCGAGGGCCGCAGCAACCTGGAGGATTTAAAACAGGGTTTAGTCCCCTCCTGGATTAGCACCAAGCACCTCGCAGCCCTCCGCCCATTTAGTAATTCGCTGAGCCCGTGTCAGCTCCGTCTAGCCTCTGAAGCCTACCCTGTCCCAGTGGATTGTGGACGTTCCAATCACACTATCATGGGGATAGTAGTGAGGATGCCGGCCATGGGTGGGACAGCCCGACCCGCACCGGTATACAGGGTGGAGAACATTGGGATCATTCAAGGGGGTGCACACATCTGTTTTGCAGCGGTCTCACCTTATGTCATAAAGTGGGAGCACGCTATGATGGGTACAGACCTCTCCGGGTGCCGGAGCCAGGGAGCACACATAATATTTTGTCCCCAGCACTTGAATGCCTATTCTAGACCACAGTGCGGGTTTAAAGCTGCTGGCGCACAATCTGTGAACTGTACCATGGAGGTAATGGCACAAGGCCATGTTCCCCCACAGGTAGCATTCATAGGGGGTGGGACATATTGTGTCACCACAAGTGCGGCCCACTACCAGCATGGACAGCACATCTGGTGTCCGGTGAGTGACAGCAGTTTCTGCTTTAAACCCGAGGCAGAAGTTCAAGTGGCCCAGGAACGGATTGTACCCATCCCTGAAGCCTCAACTGTTCGCCTCACTGTCAGGGAAAATATTACCAACCTGCAAAATTACGTAACACATTTTGGCTATGAAATTCCCCCTCTACCCAACATCTTACCGCCCTATTAAAAGCAGTGGTCATATCACAAAAGCATTTCTACACATTAGAGCAGAAGACAGTCGAGATAGGGGCCAAGATCTTGGATATCATAGTTCCACCCTGGTGGGACATTTTTGAAAATATAGAGGTCCCTTCTTGGATCAGATTGGCTTCACACATTTTAGTAGTCTGCCAGCTCGGTATAGTTTTCCACTTATTGTGCACAAAGTGCAAGGGGAGAGACAGGATGCTCCAATCTCAACATGAGGGAGCATGGGACAAACATAAAAATAAAGTCTATGACCAAGTATAAAACAAACCATAACCATTATTAAAAATAAAGTTTCGTGACTATGTGTGATTATTTTTCTTTCTATGTGTGTACTATGTTTCTCCAAGTGGTGCAGTGGTGTTAGACCCCCTCCGTGCTTGGATAATTTTGAACACTACACCTAAAGGGGAATGGGAGAGTGTTTTGTTTTTGAGTTTTAGTTTAGATAATACAGGGGAAGGTTGGCTCCCCCCTTTTAGAGTGATAAGATTGTTGTGTTGTGTATATTTTCTTGTCTCAAATAAAATCCAAGTTCTTTCACCAACTCAGTTGTCTGTTGCAAGTTCATTACAGCCCCCAAATAAGTCCAAGGTCTAGAAGCAAGAGAGTGGGAGCGATTCGAACCGCTCATAAGTCAGAGACGAAGCTGACACCAAAACACCACCCCTTACATGAGGGGTGGCTATTGAGATGGGGATGTGATAATGTAGATAGAGAGGGATAGGTGGAGGTGCAAGGTAAGTTGGTGTGAGTAAAGATGTGCAGGAGTAGGGTAGGGAAGGCAGAGTGATGGGGATGTGATGAGTGGCACAGCAGAATGAGGTTGAGTGTGGCTTTGCAGTAATGCTTCGTGATCTACTGAGATAATTGAAAGGCTTGCGCAGTGAGATAAATGATCAAATAATCTGTTTATGGTGGTGTAGGTTAAATTGATGATGTTGAAAGAACAAAATTAAAGGATTTTAGACAGTCACAAATTTTTTCCCAGTGTTTTGGGGATTAACTTTCATGATCCCCTACATTTTTCTGTGAAAACCATGAATCAGTGTTCTTGCGAATAATGTCTGAATGACCATGTGAACTGAGGTAGAGAACTAATGATAGACTGGTCAACTGAAGGATTTGACCTCCAGTCCCACTCGTCAACCAGCCAACATATTCACAGCTCCCTCCTACAAAGCACATACCTGTATAGCATTGCTTAATTAAGGAACAGCACGATTAACACAGACTGATATGACTGCAGCTTTGTTCTTCAGTTTTCTTTAATTATAATATAGGTAGAACTAACTAGTCAAAGACTTCAGAATCCATTAATATATTAAAAGAAGAATGCAAGGATTTACACCAGTGCAGACTAGTGTTTAACTGTGGTAAGTAAATATTAGCATTTGTAAGTTAAATAATCCTAAATGCTAGAGTACCTTAATAGAGTATATATTTTCCAGCTGCAAAGTGTGCTTCACGTGCCCATGCCCCTCATCTTCGATTAAAGTTTTCTTCTATCTTGTTGGATTTCAATTGTAAAATAATTGGTTTAATCAATCACAGTACAGTAATGATGTCATTTATCTCAAGAGGCCTCAAAGCCAGGTGATGATCATTAATCTTTAATGGGGTGTTGTTTGCGTAGCCACAAGAGATATCTGCTTGCATTCTTTCAGGAGCAGGAATGTTTTCTAAGTACTGTAGTGCACCAAAAACTTGATTTTAAGCCTTTTGAACCCCGCAGGCTCTGGCTAAAATATTTGCAGTTTCTTAAATAGTAATGTTACATTGTCATTACAGGTAGGAGAATTACATCGACATTACAGCACGGAAACAAGCCGCTCTGCCTAACTAGTCAGTGCTGTTGTTTATCCTCCACATGAGCAATAGTCCTAATCCCATGTGCTCACTGTGTTCCCATATTCCTTTATTCCCCTTTCCTTCACCCGCCTATCTAATCAAATCTCAAATGATGACATGGTCTATGTTTCAATCACTAACTCTGGTAGTGCATGCCACAGACTCACACGCTTCTGTGTAAAAAGTTTCTCCTGCTCTGTGTCCTAAATCGCTCACATTTAATCTTATATCTATATTACCTTACCATAGATCGCTCAACTACTGAAACAGTCTGCTTGTATCTATTTGGTCCCATCCCTTTTATAATTTAAAAAATCTCTATCAAATCGCCTTGTATTGTCCTCGAAAACAGCTCAAATTTTTGTGTCAAATTATTATTTCTGCAAAGGCTCATCATTTTACAATTTTTATGCTAGAGGTAAAGGGGGGGAATGTTAATCTCCAAGAACAGGTGGATTGGGGACGGGTAGGTTGTTAAAATAATTGATTTTTGGATCGCGACTGCAAAACAGTGCACCCACTTCCGACATTAATGGAGATACAGTTGTATTTTTAATTAGTGTAGGCGGGTGTGTAGTTATTGCTGCAATTAACATCCTTAGGAGACATTAATGAGGGCTTTTTAAATTGAATTTTACTTAAGTTTAAATTTAACATTTCCATCACGGGTTTCCTGTCGGAAAACTGGCCAGTGAAATGGAGGCAAGATTGAGCTGCAGTACCAGGGAATTTAAACTTGTGATTGCCCCATCTGAATAAAACCTCACATATTACAGCTGGTGCCTCAGTTCCCTCTGGCAAGCGTTTAGCAGAGAGTTTTCGGGTGGATACAGTGTTTTCTCAACTTTGGCGGCTTTCAAACTGACAAGATCAGGATGGGAGGCAAGTTGGATGTGTTTGACAGCACATCAGAAGAGGAAGGCCATCACCATTGTGGAAGATATGTAAATTTCCCCTATGATGACAATAGCCAGAATGAGTGGGATCTCAGATTTGCCTCTCTAGCTGGATTCTCCCAGGTAAAGGGTGCCATCGTCTGCACACACGTGGCAATCCAAGCACCTGCACAGCAACCAGGTGTGTTTATAAACCGCAAGGGATATTCGTCCATCAATGGGATCAGCACATGCACAGGAGGGAGGTGCACAGGAGAGGGGCCAAGGTTGTAGGAGGCACTACCCATGGCACAGGGTTTATAGACAGAGGCTCAGCTTCCGTGACCTCTTGGAAGAGCAGTACTTCCGCAAGCTGAGGTTACAAGTCAGGTGGTCGCAGACATCTACAACCTCCTTGAAGAAAATTTGCATCCTGCTGGATCTGGCAGCCGTGCATTACCAATAGCTGTGAACGTCATCACCGCCCTCAATTATTTTGCCTCTGCTTCCTTCCAGGGCACTACCGGAGACATCTTGAGGGTCTTGCAGTCCATTGCACTTATATGCATAAGCCACTGATGGCTTGTTTGCCAGGGCTGGGAGTTATGTAAATGTCCTCTGTGATGACAATAGCCAGAATAAGCGAGCACTCAGATTCGCCTCACTGGCTGGTTTCTCCCAGGTACAGGGTGCCAGCATCTGTAAACACGTGGCAATCCAAGCATCACCACAGCAACCAGGGGTGTATATAAACCACAAGGGTCCATCAATGTTCAGCTGGTGTGCAACCACAAGAAGAGGTTCATGCTGGTCTGCGCCAGATTCCCTGGAAGCTGTCATGATGTATTCATACTGAGGCAGTCCTACATCCCAGGCTGTTTTGTTCCAGGACTGGCTCATAGGAGGGCTGGCTCATAGGAGACAAGGGATACCCACTTCAAACTTGGCTAATGACACCTGTGAGGAACCCCACTAATGAGGCGCAGGAGCGCTACAACAAGAGTCACATGACCACCAGGTGTGTTATAGAGCAAGCCATCAAAATGTTGAAGATGCACTTTAGGTGCCTAGATAGGTCTGGAGGCACCTTTCACTACTCGCCAGCCAGGGTGTCCAAAATGATAGTGGTGTGCTGCATCCTGCACAACAGTGCACAGCAGAGGAGATTACAGGTGGAGGAGGACAAAGGGGCTCATCACTCACCTTTGGATGAGGAGAATATTTAGGAAGAGGAGGATGAAGATGGGGCACCCATCGCCAGACGAGCTGCTTACATTGCTGCCCGTGATGTCCTAATATTGCAAAGGTTCACCTTGTGTAAAACATAAGAAATGAAATCCTGTGGTCCACTCCCACCATCAGGACCACCTTCCCACCCTCCTTTGCACTAAACAGTCCTTCAACCACGCATCTACCCATTGCACATCTGCCCAATAGCTTCTGTCATGTATTGATATTTTTCATGAAAAAAGTAAAAGGGTGAGTTGGCACTCGGGATGCAATAATGGCAACACATGGAAGTGGTATTAATCAATACATTTTATGTGACATTATAAAGAAGGGAAACATAACAACTTAACTTTTTGTCAAACACCTATGTGCATACACTTGGTGAATTACAATTGCCCAGAAATTCGGGTCTCCACGGGTGAGTACGCATGGGGTACTCACCCGTAGGCCCAATGGAAGTGCCGGTTTCCTGCATGCACTGTGCATGCGTGGGAAACCGGCACTTCCGATCCCCTGAACGAAGGGGTTCAGAGGTCGAACGCGTGCGCAGGAGGGGCTGCACGTGCGCATCGAACTTCATTTTTTTTTACAGGTTTTCCCGGGAGGGTAAGTCTCCAGAAGTTAGAAATGTAAAAATCAGGCATAAGGCCTGCTTTTTACAAGGTAAGTGGTGAATTAATTAAAATAAAAACATTTTTTCCACAGGATTATTATTTTTAAATACTTTAAAGCAAGGTAAGTTTATTTTTAGCCCCATTAGAAAATAAAATTATTTTTTTCAAAAATTTAAATTATTGTTTTAAATAGCTATTTCATGTAATTTATAGTTTATTTAAAAAATGTGATTTTTAAAAAGTTTATTTGAAGATTTAGTGCTGTTTTGGGGCCGTAGTATTTATAAGTCTTGACAGCACTTCCTGTCAGAATTATGAATGGAGCATTCCCTGCTCCGATTGGCTCCCCATGGCCCACGTGATCCCAGGGACGCATCGAACTAACTGCGCCTCTGGAATACGCAAACACTGTGCGCTGGCAGCTGGACCAGGCCCCGGATCAGAATTCCACGGGGGCCCACAGCTCAAGGTAAGTGCAGATCGGGGGCTTGCACCTGCGGGAAGCCTCCGACCTGAATTTCTGGGCCATTATCTTTAACTTATGCTTCCTACTGCTTCTATGTACTGCATCCTGTGTGGCTTCAGCAGGCTTTTCAGATCCCTGCCCTGATTGCTGAGATGCTTTTAGCCTATGCCCTCTGGGATTTGAAGCCACTGAGGACCCCGCCAAAGACTGCTCCACCAGCACCTGTGCAGGGGCAGACTTGGCCACTGGGAGACAAGGTTGCATGTCGGGTACAGGCAGAGGGGGAGGGCAACGTGTGAGAACTGGGAGTGCTTTGAGTGGAGTTCCTACTTCCATGTCCCCTTTTGCCATCACCCTTCTCCTGGGCCAGGGCCACATCACTCCTACCACTCTGCTACAGAGCAGATTGGTGCAGATCTGTTACATGTTGTTATGCCACGGATATGGTATCTGTCAACCTGTTTAAGGCGGCAGACATCTCCTGCACAGTCATGGCCTGCATGGACTCATTTGAGAGCCATGCTTGAAGCTCCATGGAGGCTGCCATCTCTCCATGGCAGACATTCTCACAACTCCCTGCACCACCAACACACTAGCGAACGAGTTGGACTCTTCCATCCTCCCCGCTATTGTGGAGAGTGTGCGTGGCACATCTGTCAGTACCTGGCTAAGTTGCTGATGCACCTCTAGCATTCTCCTGCTCAATGATAGCCCCTAGGATTCAGCATCTGCGTCCAGCTGAGGAGAGCTTGGAGAGGAATGTGCCCCCTGTAATGATATCAGCAAATAGTGATGGTATTTGCCTGTTTGATTATGATGCCTTACCAGCATATTTGCCTGTTTGATTATTTATGCCTTACCAGCAGAGGGCATGTGAGAGAGACAGTTTAGTTTTAGTTTCGTTTTGTATGGATCTCTAACATGGTGTCTCCTGTAATGCTGTTAACTGAGTTGAACATACTTTAGATTAAAAGACATTCTCTTTCATGAATGTGTCGTCATTGAACCCACATACAAATCAATACATGGTGTCAGAAGTTAGAAGTGATTGAAAGAGATGAAGAGGAAAAATCTGAAGTTAAATCAGCTCTCCACATATTAGCAAGCCAAAAGAGAACATCGTTACTTACCATTGGAGAATAGCTAAAGAAGTGAAAAAAATGGAAGGTTTACTCCCACCGGTGAAGCTTCAGTTGACAGGTAATGTGGCTGAAAATTGGAGGAGATTCAAACAACGTTTGGAGTTGTATTTAGCAGCAATCGGAGCTGACGATAAAAGTGATAAAATGAAAGTGTCAGTGTTCTTACATGTCGTGGGTGATGAAGCGCTGGAGGTGTATAATAACTTCACATTCGCTGCTGATGGAGACAAAATGAAGCTAGATAAAATAATGGAACAGTTTGAGGCCTACTGCATACCTAAACGTAACGTGACATTTGAGAGGCACAGATTTTTCACATGTGTACAGAAAACGGGGGAGACTATTGATCAGTATGTGACTGAACTGAGAAACAGAAGCAAAACATGTGAATTTGGGGGACTGACAGACTCGCTGATAAAAGACAGACTGGTGTGTGGTATTCCAGATAATGGTCTAAGGGAAAGACTGCTAAGAGAGCAAGATCTAGACCTGGGAAAAGCCATAGCACTGTGTAGGGCTACAGAGACTGTGAAGTCGCAGGCAAAGGAGCTGTTCAGTGACAGTAGCTGCAACGTGGATGCAGTGAGAAAGAACGGACACAAACCGTTTAACAAAAAGAGCGCCAATGTGAAAAAAGAGGCGTGGCCAGCGAACAAAAATGGAAGGGGCAATTGAAAGTCATGTAGTCGATGCGGTACACAGCATCCACCAAAAAAGTGTCCAGCATATGGTAAAACATGCAATAGTTGCAACAAAAACAACCATTATGCCCGTTGCTGTAAGAACCAAGCGCAACAAAGCAAGGTCCATGCAGTAGATGAAAGCGAGATAGAGGAGTTCTATGTAGATGTCGTGTCTGAAAACAAAAAAGAAAAAAGAGACTGGATGTTGACACTAAAAGTGAATGACATACACATTCCATTTAAATTGGATACTGGAGCACAAGTTAATGTGATATCAGAGACTGATTTTAAGAAAATTAGACCCAGACCAAAGATACATGGAATAAAAGTGAAAGTGACAGGATACTCAGGTACTGATATACCAGTGAAAGGAAGATGCATTGTCAAAGTGACACACAAGGACAGAGAGCACACGCTAGCATTAATCGTGGTGCCAAAGGATGTGCAGGCCATATTAGGTTTAATAGCCTGTGAGAGACTGAACCTGGTAAAGAGAGTCCTTGTTGTGGAAAGCGAAGGAGAGACAGTCTATGATGAACTTATGAAAGAGTACAACGACCTATTTCAGGGTCTAGGCTGCCTTCCAGGAGAACACACGATCAGAGTAGTTAAAAGTATGCCAACGGTCATACATCCATGCAGAAAAGTTCCGTTTGCTCTTCAAAAGCAACTGAAGGCAGAGTTGGACAGGATGGAAAGCCTGAACGTGATTCAGAAGATAGATGAGCCAACTGAGTGGGTGAGTTCCCTCGTCGTTGTGGACAAAAAGAATGGAAAGCTCAGAATTTGCCTGGATCCAAGAGATCTAAACAGAGCAATAAAGAGAGAGCACTTCAAGCTTCCCACACGTGAGAAAATCATGTCACAGTTTGCAAATGCAAAGTATTTCAGCAAGTTAGATGCATCATCAGGATTTTGGCAGATGAAACTGGACAAGGCAAGTTCAAGACTGTGCACGTTCAACAGTCCATTTGGCAGATACAGATTCCTAAGGTTACCATTTGGCATTGCCTCAGCTCCTGAAGTGTATCACAAATCTATCCATATGACCTATGAGCACCTGGAGGGAGTTGATACATCAATGGATGACATCATAGTATGGGGAACCACGAGAACTGAGCATGACGAGAGACTGAAAAAAGTGCTGGAAGCAACAAGGAAAACAAACCTGAAGCTGAATAGAGAGAAATGCCAGCTCGGGGTGACAGAACTGACATTCGTGGGAGATATCCTTAGCAGTGAGGGCATCAGACCAGATCCCAGAAAGGTGTCCGCCATTGAGAATATGCCAAAGCCACAGTGCAAATAGGACGTGCAGAGGTTTAATGGAATGATCAACTACATGGGTAAATTCATATCCAACCTGTCAGAAAAGATGGCGCCACTGAGACGACTAACTGAAAAGAACATAGAATGGGAATGGAATCATGAGCATGAGAAGTCATGGAGCGATCTAAAGAAACTGCTCACAAAGGAACCAGTTCTGAGGTTTTATGACCCAGCGAGACCCATCAAGATATCATCAGATGCATCACAGAGTGGGCTCGGTGCCATTCTTCTGCAAAAATATGACTACTGGCAACCTATTGCATATGCATCACGCTCAATGACAGACGCGGAGACGCGATATGCTCAAATAGAAAAGGAGCTGCTCAGCATCACATACGCCTGTGAAAGATTTCACCAGTTTGTGTCAGGACAAGCAATCAGTGTAAAGACTGACCATAAGCCCTTGATTGCATTGTTCCAAAAGCCACTAAATAGCTGTCCGCTTAGAATACAAAAAATGATGATCAGGCTGCAACGCTATACACTGAATGTTGCGTACACACCGGGTAAGCTGATGTATACAGCAGACACGTTGTCCAGAGCTGTTGACCCAAGTGAGCCCGCAAACACCAAAATGGATGAAAAAGTGAACGCCTACGTGGACATGATCACAAGTGCACTGCCCATAGCAGATGCAAAAATGGAGCTCATAAAGACTGAGACAAACAAAGATGAAACAATGAGATGACTGAGGAAAAGCATCTTGGATGGATGGCCCAACATGAAGCAAGACTGCTCACCTGACATGGCAGAGTACTGGAACTGCAGGGCGGAACTATCAGTGGTCGAAGACATCATCTACAAAGGAAGTAAAATAGTTATCCCAAAGAGTCTGAGAAAAGAGATGCTAAAAAGGATCCATGGAGGACATCTGGGAATCGAAAAGTGTAAGAAAAGAGCACGAGAGGTGATGTACTGGCCACGAATCAACCAAGATGTGACAAATGAGGTGTCAAACTGCACAATATGCCTGAAATATCGAGCAAGCAATCCAGTAGAACCACTAAAGCCACACCCAGCGCCAGACAGACCTTACCAGAAGGTAGGCGCTGACCTATTCGTATGTCAAGGGAAGGACTATCTTGTAGTCACAGACTATTACTCCCTGTATCCACAGGTTTGTAGACTGTACACCACCACTGCAGATGCTGTGATAACATGTATGAAAGCCATATTCTCCAGACATGGCGTGGCAAGCGAGGTCTTCACAGACAACGGACCCCAGTTTTACAATGCAAGTTTCCGACACTTTGCCAAAGAGTGGGACTTTGTCCACACAACGTCAAGTCCTCACTTTCCACAGTCCAATGGACCAGTGGAAAAATCGGTCCAGACAGTGAAAAGACTGATGTACAAGGCAAGAGACAGTGGAACTGACTTCTACCAGAGCATGCTTGTATACCGCACAACGCCGCTTGAGTGTGGTATGTCACCAGCTCAACTCCTTATGGGACGTCTGCTAAGGTCAAACCTACCCATCCCGGAGAACCTCCTGAAAACAAAAGAGGGGGAGAAAGTGAGGAAGTTCAAAGAACAACAGAAAGAAAAGCAAAAGTACTACTATGACAGAGGAACACAAAACCTACCTGAATTCCACACTGGTGACCAAGTAAGGTTCAAAGACAAAACAAACATATGGACTCAGAAGGGAACTGTCCTGAGTGAAGTCCAACCAAGATCATACACCATTCAGACAGATGAGGGTGCTGTTCTGAAAAGAAATCATCGAGATCTTCTCATGGGACCAGCCACAGCAGGTCAAAAGACTGATACTGTTGAACAACCTGATCACACAGCAAATCAAAAGACTGATACTGTTGAACAACCTGATCACACAGCTGAGAAACCATCATCTGAGGCAACAACTCAGATTCAAGGACAATCAATCAGAAAATCCTCAAGACGCGTGAAGCCTCCTGAGAGACTCATTGAGCAAGTTTAAGGACTCTTGTTATAGAAGGAAGTAATGTTATCTTATTCTCTCTTCAAGTTCTAGTGTATTTACATGTTTCATGTGAACACACAAAACAAGGTTAAAAAACCTTGATAATGATAATGATAATGTAAGTTAATTAAGTGTTACAGTTAAAATGCAGAGTAATACAAAGAAAACATGTTGTTAGATAAAAGTAAAATACTTTTGTTTTAAGAAAGGGAGATGTAATGATATCAGCAAATAGTGATGGTATTTGCCTTTTTGATTATGATGCCTTACCAGCATATGTGCCTGTTTGATTATTTATGCCTTACCAGCAGAGGGCATGTGAGAGAGACAGTTTAGTTTTAGTTTCGTTTTGTATGGATCTCTAACATGGTGTCTCCTGTAATGCTGTTAACTGAGTTGAACATACTTTAGATTAAAAGACATTCTCTTTCATGAATGTGTCGTCATTGAACCCACATACAAATCAATACAGCCCCCACGTGGTCTCTCCACAGCTGCCCCTGCCACCAGTGTCTGCTGGTGCTCACTTGTGAGGTGTAAATAACCAGGTGAAAACCCAACTAACTATCTAAGTGGACCCACCAAAGTGCAAGTATTTCTGCTGGTGCATGGTAGTACGTCCTGTGATGATGCACCCTCAGAAGGAGTGAGGTCCTCTGAGCAATCGCCCTCATGCATGTTCTGTGACACTTGCTGTATACGTGAATGCCATGGAAGACAAAAGAAAGGGATAGGATTTAGTCGTGGCAAAGTCACAATCTTGACAATCACCATACTCAGTCTTCCCATAGTTCAGTCATTGATGAAATAATGCCAGCATATGTGTGTCAGAGATATCTGTAATTCTGTCAACAGCTGTCTGCGAGCTCCCTGTCTCTCTATTTTGATTGAGCATGGCACAGATCACAGAATCACAGAAACCCCACAGTGCAGATAGAGGCCATTTCGGCCCATCGAGCCTGCACCGACACATATCCCACCCGATCCCCGTAACCCCTACATCAACACATATCCCACCCTATCCCCGTAACCCCACGTATTTAATCCCCCTAACACTAAGGGTCAATTTATCATAGCCAATCAACCTAACCCGCACATCTTTGGACTGTGGGAGGAAACCGGAGCACCCGGAGGAAACCCACGCAAACACGGGGAGAATGTGCAAACTCCACACAGACAGTCACCCGAGGCCGGATTCGAACCCGGGTCCCTGGCGCTGTGAGGCAACAGTGCTAACCACTATGCTATTTATTTCCAGGGCATACTCCCCTGCATCAGTTAGCTGGACTATTTGTGGCGGCCCACCTCCAGTCCTGTTCCTCTCCCTTGCACTTTATGCTCTATTCTCTCACAAGGGGAGAAAAAATAGACACGTGAGTGAGTGAAGGTGAGGTATTCACCCCATGGATGCAATGCATTCCCTGAGGGTGACTATGAGTCAGATGTATCACATTGCACAACGATTGGGGTGAGTGTTGTGTCAGTACCTTTCTACCTAGACACAATTTAGGACTCAGAACTCAGAGATTCAAAAATGTCGGCCTAAAAATTGGGTATAGCCTCGCTTGAGGCGTTAGAACTGGTGGAGCGCTAGGTTTATAGCCAGACGAAAGTTATCGCTGCCTGGCGAGATATTGGGTTGCATCGCCCCCAAAGGGGATTGAGGCGCTAATTCAGCCATTGCACGGTGCTCTTAAGGCGCAAAAGTTCAGGCGCTACTCAATATCGACACGGACGGGCGCAGCGCAGGTGATCTCAATTACGGGAAACCACGAGACCTCCAGGCGCCGGCTGGCTCTTAAAGGGGTGGGTCAGTCAGCCTGAGCTTCAACACCCAACGCCCTGTAGGCCTCAGATTTGGCGCTCGCCCTTGTCTGGCGGTACAAACTTGTTCAACATGGAGAAGGTTAGACAGAGAGCAGAGCGCTTCAGCACTGAGGCTCTGGACCACTTGGTGGCTGCAGTTGAAGGCCGTCGCGAGGTCCTGTATCCGGATAATGGCAAGAGGCTGAATCAGAAGGCTTACCGACGATCTTGGAGGGAGGTTGCTGTGAGGGTCAACTCCAGCAGCATGGCGACCAGGACCCCTGTTCAGTGCAGGAAGAAATTCAATGACCTCACACGGATCGTTCGGGTGAGTGATGGTTTAGCAATCTTCTGATTCCCTCCATCTGCAGGTGACTTCGGGCACTCTGCTGCAATGATGCCCCAATGGCCATCTGTCAGCATGCACCCATGGCCCTTTCTGGGCACACACATGGACAGATGTCTCAAGGCCTCATGTAAGGGCTCTTGCACCATGGGGGGCATGCGATGATCTCTCAAGGCCTCATGTAAGGGCTCTTGCACCATGGGGGGCATGCGATGATCTCTCAAGGCATCATGTTACAGAACTTCCCCTTCTTTCCCCTGCAGTCCAAACTGGCGATGATCCGGAAGGAGCAGCGTCGAACTGGTGGCGGACCTCCACAAGTGGTCACCCTGACGGATCTGGAGGAGAGAGTGCACCAGATTCTTGGAGGACGTCTGTCTGGTCCTGTGGCCACTGCATCTGCCGACCCCATTACCGACAGCGAGGGTAAGACTCTCACCTTTTTCACCTGTTGCCTTCCACTTGGTCCCCCCACCAGCATGCATCCTCAGTGTGCAGCCATGTCAGAGCCTTGCCGCAACCTGGCATGCCTTTCAGCAAACCTGTCCTTTTGCTAAAGCCACTCTTCCTTCTCCCACTTTCAGATGAAGCAGCACCAACTCGGGCTCAACGCGCTGAAGCTGCCAGTGCCAGTGCCACCGGAGGCGAGGACCAGGGGGAATCCGGACCAGCCGTTGCAGAATCCGGGGAGCTGACACATCTACAGACTGGGGATAGTAGTCCCCTGGAGGGGAGGGGGGGCTGCACTGAGGATGAACCAGTTGCCGGACCAAGCGGCATGCAGCAACGCACGGGGGATAGGCAAGTTCGGCCACCGTCTCCCCGGAGGGCAAGGCAGGTCGTGATGACTGCTGCACAGAGTGCAGATGAGGTGCGTCGCCTGACTGAGATGAGCAAACAAGCCCGGGTCAGACACATGGAGCTGATGGCTGCAGTCGAGAAGATGCCTGAGTCAATAGATTCATTGGCTAAGAGTATGTTGGACTTCGGGGCAACAATGGAGAGGACTCTCCAGGGCTTTGGGGCAACAATGGACAGGACTCTGCAGGTGTTCGGGGCAACAATGGACAGGTCTATCCAGGGCTTCGGGGCAACAATGGACAGGACTATCCAGGTCTTCGGCCCAACAATGGAGAGGACTGTCCACGGCTTTGAGTCGGCTATGGAAAGGACTGTTCAGGGCTTCGGACAATCCCTGGAAAGGTCTGTGCAGGGCTTGTCCGAGGCAGTGGAGCGGTCGGCACCTGGCTTGTCCGAAGCAACTGTCCAGGCCTTCTCCGAAGCACTGGAACCTGGCACACAGGTCCTCACTGTTGCCACGCAGTCACTTGCTGGGCTCCTCCACAGCCAGATTGACGCAACGCGATCTCTCACTGTAGCCACCCTCTCTGCATCAGTTAGGATCACCCCGGGCCCTTCCAGTCCCATACAAGGCCAGCAATCAGTGGAGCATGCGATTGTGGCAGATGAGCCGAGCCGCTCCCCTCAGATAGCCAGTGTGTCGTCCGACCATGGTGCAGGTGTCCTCTCTCGGCAGGAGACCACTGCACATGCCAGCGCTGGGACGCCTGCATTGCAGCTGCCACCACCTGCAGGCCACACTGCTTCCAGCCATGGTCACGTCAAGCATCCTGATTCCGCACCCTCCAAGCCCAGAGGTTGGCCAGGCCATCCCTCAGGGGCTTCTGCGCTTCCAGACAGTCAGCGGGCGCCCCCCAGCCTTGAGGCCACCACTGGGGTCCAATTACGTAGGAGCAGCAGGGAGGGAAGGGGCCGGGCGCGAAAGAGAAGTCGTTCTCCCTCAAGGGGCCAGTTGTTGAGGGAGGTGCTGAGACGTTTGTTTGTCCAAATTGAAGGACACCCTCACTTTTTGTTATATTTGCAGAAGGTTTGTTGAGTTTTGCGGCTTTGCCGAACAGTTCACAGTTATTTTGAAAGTTATGGTTTCTGTTGACATTACGTTGTTTAGCTGTAATGAAAGACTTTTGTGCCAATAAACAGAAGTTTCAATGTGGCATGGTGCATGTGACTAGTTTCAGTGATGCTGGCATTCAGAGGCCCTCAAACATCCAAAGTGCGCATGAGTTAAGACTCTCATCATTCCGCCACAGGGGTCTCGACACGAGTCCAGATGAGCCTCTGACGTATGGCCCTTCCACTTTCAGCAGCCCTTCCATCTTCCTCCTCCTCCTCCTCCTCCTCCTCATACTCCTCCTCCTCCTCCTCCGCCTGCTCTTCCTCCTCCTCCTCCTCATACTCCTCCTCCTCCTCCTCCGCCTGCTCTTCCTCCTCCTCCTCCTCCTCCTCCTCCTCCTCCTCCGCCTGCTCTTCCTCCTCCTCCTCCTCCTCCTCCTCCTCCTCCTCCTCCTCTGCCTGCTCTTCCTCCTCCTCCTCCTCCTCCTCCTCCTCCTCTGCCTGCTCTTCCTCCTCCTCCTCCTCCTCCTCCTCATACTCCTCCTCCTCTGCCTGCTCTGCTGGTCGTTGAGGGACAGCTGGAATTGGCTGGGTGCGTCGATTCGCCAAGTTGTGGAGCATGCAGCAGACGACGACGATGTGTCCCACTTGCTGCGGCGAGTACTGCAGGGATCCCCCCGAATGTTCCAGACATTGGAAACGCTTTTTGACAACACCAATAGTGTGCTGTTTACAGTGCCTGGTCGCCTGATGGCCGCTGCTGATCAGCTCTTCTGCTGGCGTGTCGGCCACACGGAGTGTTGTCATCAGCCATGGTCAGAGAGGATAGCCCTTGTTCCCAGTAAGCCAGCCTCATCTTCGAGGCAGCCACTCAAAAAGGTTACAAACTGAGGTCAACCGCAGGATAAAGGCATCGTGGCTGCACCCTGGGAAATGCGCGGTGACTGCCATGATGATTTGGCGGTGGTCACAGACCAGCTGCATGTTGAGGGAGTGCAACCCCTTGCGGTTGCGGAAGTCCTAAGGATGATGGCATGGCGCCCTCAAAGCCACGTCTGTGCTGTCACTCACCCCCTGCACCATGGGGAAGTCCACAATAGAAGCGACACCCTGCGCGCCCTCCGCCTGCTTGTGCAGGGTCCGAGGGAAGGTCATGATTTGATGCCTTCGCCTATAAAGGGCTTCTGTAACTTGCCGGATGCAACAGTGGACTGCAACCTGAGCGACAGTCGCAATGTCCCCAATGGCTGACTGAAAGGATCCGTTGGCATAAAAATGGAGGCCATCAGTCAGTTTAGCCATCATGGACAGAGAGGTTCTGCAGCGTTCACACGGCTGCAGATCCTGACCAAACAGGTGGCACAGATCAGTAAAAATGTCCCTCCAGAATCGGAGCCTTCCCAAACACTGCTCCTCCGACATGTCAAGGCTTTGTCACCTGCTGCCTAAAGACCCTCGCAGCTTCCCGTCGGATTGGCCGACCTCCATTGCCCCTCCTCCTTCTGGCCAATCCCGGCCCTCTCTCCCGCCGCCTCTCTGCCCCTTCACAGTGTTGGGCGATGAGGCCGTCGCCCTCCAAACAAACTCTCATTCTGATGCCAGTTGGTCAAAAGGCTTTTAGGTGTAGTGCTGCAAGTGCTTCGGACAGGTTTGAAGGACCCAAGTACTGTAATGCTAAATTCCCAGAACTCCGCTCCACATTAGCTCGCCAACTCCCTCTAGCAACGATCGCAATGAGCAGGCCAAGTGGCAGAAGATTCTGCACTAAAGCTGTCCCCTTTAAATAGCGCCCCCCTACTCCGAGAAGGACCTGTTAGCCCTCCTTCGAACTGTCACTAATAGTGCTGGGCGCTAAGGCTCCGGGCGCCACCCAATATGCGCTCAGGCGATCCTAGAAGGCGTTGCACACTGAAATGACGTCATGAACTGCTTGCGCTCGCAGGCGCGCGCAAACACTTAGCGCAGGCGCTAAATGTATCGTCAATATCTGAGTTGTCGCTATCTTCATAGCGTCAGCCCCAACATAGGGCATCGCCCCAATTCTAGGTCTCTTTAGGCGCTCAGCGCCGACGCTACCAACCCAATTTCTAGGCCGAAGTGCTTTATTGGAAGGAAAGGAAGTTCTGGAAAGTTCCAAACAAAGAGAGCTAAACTTAACCGAGAGAACACCCAACCATTTATCTCCTGTGACAGTGCCACCACAGGTGGGAGGAGAACACACAATACATAACATTTCCTCCCCTCTTAAATGGAAGGTCCACATTATTCCTCAATAGGTAAGTTACTTTCAATGCACTCAACGAACCTAGGGTAGAGGTAGACTGCCTCAACCCCTGACTTTACCCTGGGGTTTATTCTGTCCCAGTCTTGTGGGTAAGTCACTAAGCCTACAGATCCAAGCGTCTTGGAGGCCGCCGCTCTCTGACAGGATACCGGCAGTCATCGCTGGCTTCCACAGCAGTAGGCATTGACACAGGCCTGGATGGAGAAGGTGCCTGTTTCAGTTGAAAGTCAGGAGTTTGCACAGGTGGAACAATCTCTTTGACTTCCTGTGTTGGAGAAGAGCACTGTGGCAAAGGATGCTGGTTTGCGGTATCATCCGGAAACAGTTCAGGCCAACCAGCCGTTGGAGCCTCTGTGGCTGTCTCTGCTCCTAGCAACAGTTGATCTGTGTGTCTTCTCCAGACAACGCCCTCAGCAGTCTCAACCGTGTAAGACACAAGGCCCATCTGCGCGATCACCGTAGCAGGAACACATTTCGGTCCAGTGTTGTAGTTTCGAGCTAGGATGTGTTCTCCCGGATGAAACCGTCTCTCCTTGGCTCTTTTCTCTCTCTTTTCAACTTGAGCTTGTTGTTGACGATGAACAACCTGCTCCGCCCTTGGAGGTTTGAGTAAGTCAAAACTTGTCCGCAACTGCCTCTTCATCATGAGCGAAGCGGGGGAAGTTTTGGTTGTGGCATGCGGCTCGTTCCTGTAGGACAACAGGAAGCTGTTCAGACGTTGGTGGATTGAGACCTGACCTTGCGATGCCTTCAAGGCGTGCTTCAAAGTTTGCATGAACCTTTCTGCCTGGCCGTTAGTAGAGGGATGATAGGGCGCAGACCTGATGTGTTGGACACCATTCACATGCAGGAAGGTTGCAAACTCCTGTGATACAAATTGTGGACCGTTGTCACTTACGAGTTGTTCCGGTGAGCCATAACGGCTGAACATTTCACCAACTTTCTCAATTGTTTTCTCTGCCGTGGTAGACCTCATCACAACGACCTCCGGCCACTTGCTATGAGCGTCTACAACCACCATAAACATCTTCTCTTCGAAAGGACCGGCGAAGTCCACATGTACTCGCTGCCACACTTCTGCAGGCCAATCCCAGGGGTGTAGGGTTGCCAGCTGTGGAACATTCCAGACCCTTTGACATGGGGAACATGTTTTGGCTTTCTCCTCAATATTCCCATCGAGACCTGGCCACCAGAAGCAGCTTCTTGCCATTTCCTTCATCCGAACCATCCCACTGTGGCCTGTATGAAGTTGTTGCAGTATAGGTTCCCTCAGAGGTGGCGGAATGATGACACGGCATCCCCAAAGAAGACAACCTGCCTGGATGGAGAGCTCATTTCTTTTTGAAACGTAAGGTTTCAAACTAGGAGAATCTCCTATAGCTCTCCCTCGAATGACTTCGTCCATTACCTCAAACAGGACTGGATCGTTGCGGGTGTACCTTCGCACCTGAACTGCAGTGACAGGTGCTCCCTCCACTTGTCTAAAGTAGAAGATGTCTATCTGACGAGGCTCTGGGGGAGTAACAGGCAAGGGTAGCCTCGAGAGACCGTCTGCGTTGCCGTGCAAGTCTGATTTGCGATATTTTATGTCGTATGTGTGTCCTGACAACAGTAAAGCCCACCTTTGCATCCTGCTTGCAGCGAGAGACGGAATTCCGGTGTGGGGCCCGAAGATTGAAGTCAATGGACGGTGGTCCGTCAGGAGTGTGAACCTTCTCCCAAACAGGTACTGATGAAATTTTCAAATTCCAAAAACGATTCCCAAGGCCTCGCGCTCGATCTGCGCATAGTTACTCTCGGCCTTGTTCAAGGTGCGTGATGCGAAGGCGATAGGTTTCTCTTCACCCGAAGGCATGATGTGGGATATGACTGCTCCCACACCATATGGTGATGCATCACATGCTAGCTGCATGGGTAGCTTTGGGTCGAAGTGTGTCAGGACCTCCGATTTCAGCAATGCTTTCTTTGCTTGGGCGAAAGCTTCGTTGCACAGTTCAGTCCATTTCCATGTTTTGCCTTGACATAGCAACTGATGTAACGGCTTCAGCAAAGTTGCTAAGTCTGGAATAAACTTCCCATAGTAGTTAAGTAGCCCAGAAATGAACGTAACTGGCTCACATTTTGGGGTGCTGGGGCCTCCACGATCGCCTTGACCTTTGACGGCACCTTATGCAGGCCAGTAGCGTCAATCACATGCCCCAGGCACTCAACTGAAGACTGAAAGAATTCACATTTGTCTTTACGAACTCTGAGTCCATACTCTTTCAGTCGTTGTAGTGTCGCATCCAAGTTCAGAAGATGATCCTCCTCATTTGTCCCAGTGACAAGGATGTCGTCCAGGTAGCACTGGACTCCTGGCAGTCCACTCAAAATCTGATCCATTGCCCTTTGGAATAGAGCAGGGGCCGACGTAATTCCAAACAGAAGGCGGCAGTACCTGTATAGCCCCTTGTGTGTCACAATTGTCAGCAGCTCCTTTGATTTGTCATCGACATGCATTTGTAGATAAGCCTGGCATAAGTCTATTTTGCTGAACTTTTGCCCTCCGGCCAGGCCCGTAAAAAGATCATCAATAAGGGGAAGAGGGTACTGTTCCACAGACAGCACCGGGTTAATAGTCACTTTAAAATCCCCGCAGATTCGAACAGATCCATCCTTTTTCAGGACAGGAACAATGGGTGTGGCCCATTTGCTCACGCTCACAGGCTCCAGGACTCCATTCTCGACTAAGGCCTCCAAGTTAGCCTCAACTTTTGGCCTAATTGCATAGGGTACAGGTCGGGCTTTGTGAAACTTCGGCTTGCTGTCAGGTTTAATGCCCAGTCTCACGCTGATCTTTTTCATGCTCCCAAGTTCCCCATTGAAGAGTTCTGCATGTTTGTTTAACACTGCAGTCAGACCTGACTCCCCTTTTGACATCATGCGGACTGCAGGCCAGTCCAGCATGATTTTCTCTAGCCACGCATGTCCCAGTAGAGATGGGTAATTTCCCTTTACCTCATATAGTGGCAGTTTTGCAGTCTGTCCATTCAATTTAACTGTCACCTCAATGGCGCCTCTCATGGCCACAGGTTCGCCGGTATACGTCTTTAGCACGATGTTTGTTGGCTGAAGGGTAAGATGCTTTAGCATTTTGTTGTAGACAGTGTCTGAAACAAGGGACACAGCCGTGCCTGTGTCCACCTCCATCCGCACTGATTGTCCCTCCACCAGTGGTGACACCCAGTAGCCATTTGAATCACCTGCAACCGTCAGTATATGCACCTCTTCCTCCTCAGAGGTGTCGCTCCCCTCTGTTTTGCTTGTTCCATCATACTGCACTGAATGAACACTCTTTTTCCTCTCTTGTCCAAATACAGACATTTTGCTTCCATGCTTCCCAGCTCTGTCTGTTCTTTTTTTACCTCTACAGGCGCGTTCAATGTGACCCTTTTTGCCACAATTTCGGCATTCCAGCTCCGTACACCAGCAGTCATTAGCGTGATGGCCCGTTTTCCCACAACGGTAACATGTGCCGTTCCACGCACCTTTAGGCTCAGACGACACCTTGTGAACTCTCCCTGTTGAACTCAACTGGTGAGCCTCCTTTTCCACCATCTCCATGGAGACACTAACTTCAATGGCCTTTTCAAGAGTAAGGTTGTCCTCAGTAAGAAGGCGCTTCTGTGTGGCTGCATTTTGCAGACCACACACGAGTCTGTCTCTAATGGTGTCCTTCAGCACTTCCTTGAACTCGCAGTGTTCTGATAACCTTTTTAAAGCAGCAATAAACATCATCACTGATTCCCCCTCCTCTTGATTCCGTTTGTGAAATCTAAATCTCTCAGCAATAACCAGAGGTTTTGGTGAAAAATGTGCTCCAAGAATTTCCACTAGTTGCTTATATGTTTTAGTTCCTGGCTTATCTGGCTGCACGAGGCTGCGAAGTAAATTGAATGTCTTCGGCCCGATTACACTCAAAAAGGTAGGCACGACCTTTTCATTTGCCACCGCATTCGCCAATACAAAATAGTCAAAACGTTCCATATATGCGCTCCATTGCTCCACATTTTCATCAAAATCACTGATGTTTCCTAATATAGTAGCCGTCTCACGTTTCAAATTAAAATTTCTGTTTACTCACTGCCGTAGCATTAATGTGATGCTGCAATCTCTGTTCCGAGTGTTTTGTAGTCGAAAACAAGAAAGTTCCCACAACACAGATTCATCCGATCCTCGTCGCCACTTGTTGTGTCGGTACCTTTCTACCTAGTCACAATTTAGGACTCAGAACTCAGAGATTCAAACATGAAGTGCTTTATTGGAAGGAAAGGAAGTTCTGGAAAGTTCCAAACAAAGAGAGCTAAACTTAACCGAGAGAACACCCAACCATTTATCTCCTGTGGCAGCGCCACCACAGGTGGGAGGAGAACACACAATACATAACAATGAGTGCCAAAGGTGAATGGATAAATGGGCTGGTGATGAAGTGCATAGAAAGTGAAGGGTGGGTGCTGCTGAATTTTGAGTGGGTGTGAGGGGTGATGTCATGGAGAATGCTGAGCAAGACAGAGTAAAAGGGTTAGGGACGCTAAGGATGTAGTTGAATCAGCCAATGTACTCACAATTCTTGACCTGGTTAGGTCATTAAATCACTTCCTACATTGCATCCATAACCTGGGCACAATGCTCCCACTGCTCACCTCCTCAGCTACCTCCAACCACGCCTTCTTGGTGAGAGCAGCAGGTTCCTTCCTCTCATTGCTGGGGAAAAGTATGCCCCTCCTGCTCCTGACTGCACCCAGCAGTACTTCCAATGAGGTATCATTAAATCTGGGTGCTGCCCTTGCTCTATGTCCTCCATCCATCCTCAACACCTCCAATTTCTATTTGTGGACTGTCCCCTTAAATACAGCTGAGATCATGTCATGCGGGTACACATTTTGCTCGCTGCTCAGCTTGGAGACGCAAAACTCAGAAGACAAAATTATTTGCTTGAATTCTTCTTCTTTCATATGGTAGTAGCAACAAACAAATTAAATATCAATATCTAAGTCAGATATCCAGGCCAAAGCTTCCGGTGTAACAGCATGGATATCTTGTAGGCTGCCTGTCAATTTCCTCTGAGGGCAGTGCTCAATGATGTGCTCCAGGGCCTGATTAGGTGCTCCACAGTCACATGATGGGGATGCTTTCATCTTCCATTTATGGAGAAGGTGGCAGCATCTACCATGACCAGTTTTGAGGCTGTTGATGGTTGTCCACTGCTTGCGAGGAAGGTTTGATCCTTCAGGTTGTACTGTGGAGTCCTCTATAAGGAATCCATTTGGTATGTCGCTGTTCTTCAAAGCATTTCACCATCAGTCATCAAGGCTGAGGGGAGATTGCTGAAGGGCATCAGTGACGGTCCAAAATGGCCTTCTAGATTTGAGACGATTGGTGGTAGGTTGGTCAAGTCAGCCTGGATCGGCATGTCTTTGCTGGTGTAACGGTTGTATTCTCTGAAGACTGCATATTCATGGCGTAGGTGTTGTGGTGTGATGGCAAGCTTGGGCAGCCAAGGTGTTGGTATCGAGGGAGGGAAGCCAGGGTAAGGGAAGTTCAAGATTTCCTTTTGGGACCCAGAGGAGCATTGTGCATCAGTTTCTCCTGCAAGAAGATAGAGTTAATGAGGAGAAGTAACAGTTGAAGAGGGTGTGCCAAGTGGCATGCAAGAGGTGAAGTAAGGAATGTAGAGGTATGAGCCTGGAGGAAGGGGTTCTGGATTGGGTATGCAAGTAATTGCTGCTAGGGGAGCTGGACATCCATAGTGCAAAATGCTGAGTTTTAGATGCCTCCTTAACTTGTGCAGGGCTAGCTGTACAAGTATTGCTTTAAGGAGGTGAAGAATGTGTTAATGCACAGGAAGAAAAGGGAGAGTGTCCAATGTGTTACCTTGCCTGTTCTGGTGAGGTCATTAAACTTCTTGGAGCACTGGTAGGCAATCCTGGAAATGAGAGATTTAGCACTCAGTGCCAGTACCACCTCTCCCCTGGCAACATTCCTGGTATGCTTGCTGGCACAGACACCCAGGAGTATCAAGGAACGCTTTGAGGTCCAAGCCAGAAAAATTCTGTGTTCCTCTTCTGAGCCTGGGAGGCATGCTGTGCTGACTTGTTTGGCTGCTTGTTCTAGAGGACCCTGCTGCAGAAAGACTTGAGAAGTATGATAAAAAGACTGACGAATTATCTCAAAATCAAATACGTGAGCCCAGTGCTGCTCCTTCCATACCTTCTCGCTCCCAGTCTGCTCCTGGAGTGTGCAAGTGGAGCTTTTTTTTTAAAGCCTGTACTTCAGTTTCCATGCATTCCTGCAGATTACACCACTTTTACACGGGATATATGCCAATCACTACTCCAATAGATATGCAAATGAGCTGCCCCAACAAATCCATGTGTAACTTCCTCTACTGACCACTGCCAAATCTTTTTTCATTAGCATCAAAGCAGCACAACTCACTATGTGAAAATTCACCCCCCAAAACCTGGATTTTAACTCCAGGCATGAGTGCAACACGTGGGACTGAGCCAGGCAGGAAGCGCTCATGACAGTGCTGGTGTGAGGCCCAGGTTATTTTAACTCCCGGACCTCATTACCAGTAATGCCAACCCCACCATCTCATAAATCATGAGACAAAAAAATCATGAGATTTGGTAAGAAATCATGAGTTGCTTTCTTTTCCCAACCTGACCCCTCCCTGACCTTTGCTCCCGGACAGGAAGCTCATTCGGCCATCACTAACCAATTACTGACATAAGAACATAAGAAAATAAGCAATAAGAGCAGGATTGGGTGGATCGGTGGCCCTGCTGTTGCGTCACTTGCAGGCCGGCCTCGCTCTGCTTTTGACCGTTACTCTTTCCGGAACATAACCTCAACCAGCCCTTCAACCAGCTCTGCGCTCCTCCAATTCGGGCCTCTTTCGCATTCCTGATTTTAATCACTCCATCTTTGGTGCCTTCAGCTGCCTGGGCCCTAAGCTCTGGAATTCCCTCCCAAAACCTCTCTGCTTGTTAACGTCACAGCAGCTTGCGCTATGGATTTCCCTCTACACTGCACTGATCTCAATTGAACAGCAGAAAAGCCAAACTTCTCACCAGAGATTGCGAGATCTTTATGGGAAGCTTTCTTCGGGTCCAGCAGCGAACGCCTTTGCTTCGCCACTGATCGCAAACTACAGGCCGTTATGAATTTGTGTTCCCAGGAAGAAGCTTTGCAGGTCAGGAGCATATCTCAGGAATTCCCATGTGAAAGTTAGAATTCCTGAATTACTGCACGTTGGATTTTACAATAATTAAGGTGAATGGGCAGAAAATGAAGAATGCCCCAATCAGATGCACGTACCTGTGCCAGATTCTCCAATCCGCTCCCATATGATGTAACTTTATGTGCAATGTTTAGTTGCCATTACCAGGCTGGCTCTAGATATCACCATACTTTGCGATCGTTCTCACCTATCTGTCAGTTCCTGTGCTTGTCTATTGTCACTTTACCATTCAGATCCTCTGTCCCCACACTTCAGCTTTGGACTTCCACTCAAAAACAATGATAAACACAAATCATATTAAAGTACTGCAACTTACAAACCGAATAGTCATTGGAAATGTTAGTTTACAGGAGATAAACTACTTATGTTGCCAGTGACATAACGCAGTCACAATGTGCCCCTGTGAGTTACGCAGCTGATGTCATTTGGTGGTTATAGGTCTTTGACAAATAAGAGCTGATATTGTATGACTCCGCTCTGAGTGTCCAATTCTCTGATCTGCATTGCCATCAAATGAAACACTGCGCTGGGGGTGGAGTCCCACAACTTCAAAGCTTCATTGTTTATGATGTGCAAATTACTCTGTTCTGAGGAGGGGCTCATTACCCTGCGATGTCTCTGATACCTGTGCATAATTTCATCATTTTCACTCATAGAATAAACTGTGTATTTTATTGATCCTTATTATTCATTTCCTATCAATTCATAAAAACAACCCTGACATTCTCTTTATAAAAGAATATCTTGGTGCGGATTTTGCATTGAGAATAACGGTGAGGCTGTCAGCACCAAAATTCCCTCTAAGCTGTGCGGCCTCGTGGTCGCTCAGCTGTCTGCTGGTCCCGCACAGCCTGGCACTGGCTTTTCCAATGTGAGATTTTGCGCATGCTCAGCCCATTGAAATTAGGAGGAACATTGATCAGCACACTCGCATGCCACGGATCCCCTGTTGAGGACACTGCGCTGGATCAGACAGCGGATTAGAGCAAGTCTGCACTCTCCACACATCTGGAGTATTGTGTCCAATTAGAGCCATAGGCCTAGAAATTCAGTGGGCTGCACCACCCGTTAGCGCCTTAAGAGGGCGCTAAGTGGGTCGGAAGCCACTGGTCACGCCTCCCCCTAAATTCAACGGGACACTAATGGCTGCGCTAGCCGTTAGCGCTGCGCCGCTACCGATGATGTCATCGGTGTGCACACTGCCCCGCTAACGCCCCGATCATGATATTTAGATGCGCCCCCTGCTTTAACGCCGGACAGTATTTGCGACCGGTTCAGGGGCGCCTACCTGCGGCGGTAGAGGCGCTAATTAAAGGAGGTGCGGGCGGCCATTTTTTTTGCTGGCCGCCAGCCAGCACCTCTCCGTGCTGCCGTCCCCGGCCTCCTGAGCACCCCCCCCCCCCGCGGAGTGCCAACTGCGTTCCAAGAGCCTGGCACTTCTCCTTGGTGCCGGGCTCTTTTGCCAACACTCGCGATCCTCGATCATGCTGCACAAGGCCGCTCCCCTTTAAGAAGGGGAGGAAGGCCTGCAGTACCGTAGCGTGCCGTTGCGCAGTGATATTCGGCTGCAGTGCCCCAAGAGGGATGCGGGGCGCCTCCAGTAGTGCCGCGCTTCCCTCTGGGGCGCGCAAACAGAATTTCCGGCGGGCGGCCGTGACTGCTTCCGGGGCGCTACTTTTAGCGCCCTGGCGAGGCGCCCCAAACAGGGCGCTACTGAATTTCTAGGCCATAGAGTCATAGGGGGAGAAATTCAGTATCGCCCCGTTTGGGGCGTAAGTATCGAGCGGGCGCGAAATTTTGCGTCCGGCGCAAATTATCGCCACCTACTGCTAAATTGACCTGCTTCGCCCCAGGAGGTGCTTGGAGCGCTAAAACAGGTGCTGCATGACTGTCTTAAGGCACTAAGCCTGAGACGCAAGGTGCTACCACCGAGGGTGGGCGCAGCGCAGGTGCGGCCAGTTAGCGATTGCACGCAGACACGCTGGCGCCGGTCAGCTCTTAAAGGGGAGGTTCGATCTTGGATTGCAGCCACACCCAGCGCATCGGAGCCCTGATTCTCGGCCTGGACAGACCTGCTGCCACATTCTTACGCCTAGGACCATGGAGAGGGCCAGGGAGCGAGCGCAGCGGTTCAGCGAGGGGGCCTTGCAGGTTCTGGTTGGCGTGGTGGAGCGCAGGCAATCTATCCTGTTCCCGGACAGTGGCAGGAGGCCGCTGCCCAACGACTATCACAAAGCTTGGAGGGAGGTGGCTCACAGAGTGACCTCCAGCAGCATGGTGCCTAGGACCCCTGTACAATGCAGGAAGAAGTTCAATGACCTCACTCGGGTCATCAGGGTGAGTACCCTTTTCAAAATCCTCTTCATCCCTGCATGTCCACCTCACTTTATGGCCAAAGTGTCCTGAAAGCCCCAAAACCCAGCCGTCATCCAACACCTATGGGCCTTTCATGAAACTCACACGCACATTCAGCACTTCACACACTGTAAGGACTAATCGACCATGGGAGGCAGTGCAGCCAAGATCAGGGCTTCACACTGTAAGGGCTATTCCACCATAGGAGGCAGTGCAGCCAAGATCAGGGCTTCACACTGTAAGGACTAGTCCACCATGGGAGGCAGTGCAGCCAAGATCAGGGCTTCACACTGTAAGGGCTATTCCACCATGGGAGGCAGTGCATCCAAGATCAGGGCTTCACACTGTAAGGGCTATTCCACCATGGGAGGCAGTGCAGCCAAGATCAGGGCTTCACACTGTACTCAGAGCCCGTCCTTTCTCTTGCAGGGCAAGCTGGCCCATAAGAGCAGGCAGCAGCAACGGACTGGGGGAGGCCGGCCTCACCTTCAAGCCCTCACTGATCTGGAGCAGCGAGTCCAGTGGATTATGGCAGGCCGGACGATTGGCCCCGTCGCCACTGGAGATGCCGACCCCGTTCTGGACAGCAATGGTAAGGTCATCACCTTTTTGACCTCTCTCCTTCCACTTGTTCCTCACACCAGCATCCTTTGCCACTATCGAACCAATATAGTGCATTGCAGCACTCATGCCTCCCTCGCTGCCACCCTGTCCTCACGCTAAAGCCACTCTTGTACCTCCCTGCTTTCAGATGCTGATTCGCCAGGTGAGGAAGCGGGCCCTCAAGCTGCCACTGTGAGTGACTCTGAAGGCGACAACGAGGAGGAAGCTGGACAATCAGTGCCACCCTCAGCCGAGACAGCCCATGGCCATAATAGGGACACGTCTTCCCTGGAGGGGAGCAGGGGGGAATTGTATGAGGAGGGTGAAGCTCCAGGGCCCAGCGGGCTGCAGCAACGCGGGCGGGGGGAGGCGGGGAAGGGAAGCTCGGCGGCCTTCTCCCCGGAGGGAGAGTCTGGCCTCGAGTCCTGCTACAGCGAGTGCAGAAGAGTTGCGGCTCCTTGGTGAAATGAGCACCCAGGTGGAGCACAGGCACACTGAGCTCATGGCTGCAGTGGCAAGGATGCCCAAATCCATTGAGTCTGTAGTGGCACTCCGTAGTTTCCAATATGCAGTCACTGAGCTTTGAGGCTTTTAGCAACGAGTAGACGCGTGTCGAAATAAAACGTTCCAAAACATAACTTTGTCTTTTAACTGTTTATTATAGTACATTTTAAACAGGATTTCAAAGTAAAACACGTTAAACACACACACTGTCAAAAATTGTATTGCATCACAGCCCTCAAAGCTTCTACCTTTTCCAGCCTCGTGGAGCTTGAACTGTAAAAATGGCTGGATATCATGTGACAAGCTTAAGGACTGTACCATTGTAGCAAGAATAAAGGGGGTCTCTCAGACTATACTATTGGAACAAGAAAAGAGGGGGTTTCTCAATACAATAATCAGTCAGGTAAATTAACTATATTATACTAGAATATGCAATAATAAACAAATGTACATACATACTGTACCATAATATTTAACCAATATTTTAAAGTATTTTCTTTCTTCTTTACACTTTCTTAAACTTTCATGACTCTTACAGAGTCACTGGCAAGGAGTGTCCAGGACTTTGGCGCGTCACTGGCAAGGAGTCTCCAGGACTTCAGCGCAGCACAGGCGGCTGCCACGCAAGTGCTTAGTGGTGCAATGCAGTCAGTGGCTGGTCTCATGCAGACGCAGATTGAGGCCACAAGAGCACTGACTGCTGCCACCCTCACTGGATCGGGCATGAATCGCCGGGGCCCTCGCCGCACCGCAGCAGGCCAGCAGTCTGTGCTTCAGCAGATTGCTCCGCATGCTGCAGTTCTGCCCCGTGGGAGTGCAAGTTTGTCGTCTGACCAGGGAGTTGCTGTCCTCTATCAGGATGACAGCATTCCTGCTGCCAACACTGTCACTTCTCCACTGCAGCTGCCACCACCTGTAGGACAGAATGCTGCCGCCCATGCAGAGTTGGAGCAGTCAGCAGCCGGGCCCTCCAAGCCCAGAGCTGGTCCAGGCCGTCCCTCAATGGCATCTGCAATCTCAGTTTCTGACACTCAGCAGCCTTCCCCCAGCCTTGCTGCAGCCACTGGGGTCCCATTGCGGAGGAGCTGCAGGTTGGGAAGGGGCGAATCTCACAAGCGAAGCAGATCACCCTCGAAGGGCAAAAAGTAGGATGTGTGGCAAAATGCTGTTAAATGTTTTATTGAAGGCCAAAGATCGTGGTCATTTTTTGATTACTCTTTTGTTCATTGTCTCCAGGTTGTGAGAGCCAGTTATGTGTCTGACAGCTTTTTTGGGGGTTTCTCTCTGTTACTTTGTCATGCGGGTAGGGCACACAATTTGTTAAATAAAGAAGTGTCTTTATTCAGAATGTGCATGTTTGCTCTTTGAACTATTTGTTGCCTTGACCGGCTTAGGGGTTGCGGCACGGTTCCATTCATGTTCTTTGAATGGCAGAAGCCATTCCCTCAGAGGGGGCCTAGAACCGACTTGCAATAAGCCGCTGATGGATGGCCCTTGCACTTTGTGCCTCCCTCCCGTCTTGGTGCTCCTCCTCCTCCTCCTCCTCCTCTGCTGGTGCTCCAATGTCTGGTGGCAATAGCTGAGTCCTGAGGATTGCCAGGTTATGCAGCATGCAGCACACAACAACGAAATGGGAGACTCGCTCAGGTGAGTACTGAAGGGCTCCCCTGGAATGGCCCAGACAGCGGAACCATTGCTTGAGCACGCCGATTGTGTGCTCAATGATGTTCCTGGTCGCTTGATGGCTCTCATTGTATTGTTCTTCAGCAGGGGTGCTGGGCGCACGGAACGGGGTCATCAGCCAGGTGCACAGAGGATAGCCCTTGTCCCCGAGAAGCCAGCCTCCTGGGTGAGCCGGGGCCTTGAAAAGGTCTGCCACAGAAGTCTGGCGCAGGATGAAGGCGTCATGGCTGCTGCCTGGAAAGCGGGCATTGACAGCGACTATCAGCTGTCTGTGGTCACAGACCAACTGGATGTTCAAAGAATGGAACCCCTCCCGGTTGCGGTAATCCTCGGCATTCTCTTGCGGTGCCCGCAAAGCCACGTGCGTGCAGTCAATGGCGCCCTGGACGACGGGGAAGCCCGCTATTTTTGCAAATCCCATTGCGCGCTCTTGCTGCTTGTCCGGGGTCATGGGGAAGGAAATGTATTGACGTCTCCTGTTAAAGAGGGCATTCGTGACTTGACAGATGCAGCAATGCACTGCGAACTGGGAGATATTGGCAATGTCCCCAGTAGCGGATTGGAAGGAGCCGGTGGCATAGAAGTTGAGAGCTACTGTGACCTTCACTGCCACCGACAGAGATGTCCTGCTCCTCAGTTGAGGCTGCAGATCTGGCTGAAGCAGGTGGCAGAGCTCAGTGACCACCTCCCTGCTGAATCGCAGCCTCTGAAAACACTGCTCCTCAGACATGTTGAGGTATGAAAACTGTTGGCGGAAAACCCTGGGACGGTAAGGTCTCGTGAGCCGATGCCTGTTGGCCCTCCTCCGTCTGGCCATGACTGGCACTCTCTCTCGGCGTCTCTGAGCTCCCTCAATGTAATGGAGAAGCCCAACCTTCCCACCCATTGCAGCCCCCATAGTATGTGGCCACTCAAAGTTATGCCAGTGAAAAAGCAAGCCAACTACAAAGTTCTGGTCAGAATCCAAAAGTACCTCTGCAACCGCTGACTCAATGCAGAAAGCTCTCTCCCTTTGTCTCTCTGCAAATCTCTCTCTCTCTCACAGAAGGAGTGGGCCAAAAATGGCTACCACAAAGAAGCCAGGAAGAGCCCCCTTTAAATAGCGCCCCCCCAGCCCCACAGCGACTGGGAACTGTTCCAGTCAACCAGTCGCTGGGAGCGCCAGGCGGAAAGGAGGGGGCGCCACTGAATTTCCAGTTCGGGGCACCCCAAGGGCGTTGCACCATGAAATGATATCAGGATCTGCGCGCGCAGCTGAGCGGGCGTTGCGGTTTAGCGCCGCCACTAAATGTCCGCTCAATTTCACGAGAGGCGCAGGTCTCGCCGCTCCCGGGCGCTAGCCGCCTCGCGCCCCACTTATCGCCCTCTTAAGGCGCTAACGGGTAGCGCAACCAACTGAATTTCTCCCCCATAGAATTATACAGCACAGAAAGAGGCCCTTCAGCCCATCATGTCCACGCTGGCCATCAAGCCTTGTCTATTCTAATCCCATTTTCCAGCACTTGGTCTGTATGCTATGGCGTTTTAAGTGCACATCTAAATGCTTCTTGAATGTTGTGAGGGTTCCTGCCTCTACCACATAGAAACATAGAAACATAGAAGATAGGAGCCAGAGTAGGCCATTCGGCCCCTCGAGCCTGCTCCGCCATTCAACGAGATCATGGCTGATCATCCAAATTCAGTACCCTGTCCCTGCCTTCTCCCCATACCCCTGGATCCCTTTAGCCTTAAGAAATATATCCAACTCCTTCTTGAATATATTTAATGAATTGGCCTCAACTGCCTTCTGTGGCAGAGAATTCCACATGTTCACCACTCTCTGGGTGAAGAAATTCCTCCTCATTTCTGTCCTAAATGGCTTACCCCTTATCCTGAGACTGTGACCCCTGGTTCTGGACTCCCCGACCATCGGGAACATCCCTCCTGCATCTAGTCTGTCCAGTCCTGTCAAAATTTTATAAGTTTCAATGAGATCCCCTCTCATTCTTCTAAACTCCAGCGAGTATAAGCCCAATCGACCCAATCTCTCCTCATACGTCATTCTTGCCATCCTAGGTATCAGCCTGGTGAATCTTCGCTGAACTCCTTCCATCATGTCCGCGCCGGCCATCAAACCCTGTCTATTCTAATCCCATTTTCCAGCACTTGGTCCCTAGCCTTGCATGCTATGGCGTTTCAAGTGCTCATCTAAATGCTTCTTGAATGTTGTGAGGGTTCCTGCCTCTACCACCCTTTCAGGCAGTGAGTTCCGGATTCCACCCACCCTCTGGGTGAACATGTTTTTCCTCAAATCCCCTCTAAACCTCCTGCCCCTTATCTTGAATCTATGCCCCCGGGTTATTGACCACTCTACTAAGGGGAAAAGTTCCTTTCTACCTACCCTATCTATGCCCCTCATAATTTTGTACACCTCAATCAGGTCCCCCCTCAGCCTTCTCTGCTCTAAGGAAAGCAACCCCAGCCTGTCCAGTCTCTCTTCAGCGCTCCAGCCCAGGTAACATCCTGGTGAATCTCCTCTGCACCCTCTCCAATGCAATTACATCCTTCCTATAGTGTGGCGACCAGAACTGCACACAGTATTCCAGCTGTGGCCTAACTAGCGTTTTGTACAGCTCCATCGTAACCCCCCTGCTCTTATATTCTATGCCTCAGCTAATGAAGGCAAGTATCCCATATGCCTTCTTAACCACCTTATCTACCTGTCCTGCTGCCTTCAGGGATCTATGTACATGCACAACAAGGTCTCTCTGATCCTCTGCCTTTCCGAGGGTCCTACCATTCATTGTGTATTCCCTTGCCTTGTTAGTCCTCCCAAAATGCATCAACTCACACTTATCAGGTTAAATTCCATTTGCCACTGTTCTGCCCAACTAATCACCCATCTATATCATCCTGTAGCCTGAGGCTTCCCTCCTTGCTATTTACCACTTCACCAATTTTCGTGTCATCTGCGAACTTACTGATCATACCTCCGACATTCATATCACACAGAATCACACAGAAACCCCACAGTGCAGATAGAGGCCATTCGGCCCATCGAGCCTGCACCGACACATATCCCACCTGATCCCCGTAACCCCCACACCAACACATATCCCACTCTATCCCTGTAACCCCACGTATTTAATCCCCCTAACACTAAGGGTCAATTTTATCATAGCCAATCAACCTAACCCGCACATCTTTGGACTGTGGGAGGAAACCGGAGCACCCGGAGGAAACCCACGCAAACACGGGGAGAATGTGCAAACTCCACACAGACAGTCACCTGAGGCCAGATTCGAACCCGGGTCCCTGGCGCTGTGAGGCAACAGTGCTAACCACTATGCCACCGTGCTGCCCTATCTAAATCATTAATGTACACTTTTACACTATAAACAGCAAAGGACCCAGCACCGATCCCTGTGGCACACCACTGGACACAGGCTTCCAGTCACAAAAACAACCTTCGACCATCACCCTCTGGCTCCTGCCACTAAGCCAATTTTAGATCCAATGTGCCAAATTGCCCTGGATCCCATGGGCTCTTACCTTCTTGACCAGTCTCCCATGCGGGACTTTGTCAAAAGCCTTACTGAAGTCCATGAAGACTACATCAACTGCTCTACCCTCATCCACACACCTAGTCACCCCCTCGAAAATTTCAATCAATTGGTTAGACATGATCTCCCCCTGACAAAGCCATGCTGACTATCCTTGATTAATCCTTGCCTCTCCAAGTGGAGACTAATTCTGTCCCTCAGAATTTTTTCCAATAATTTCCCTACCACTGATGTTAGGCTCACTGGCCTGTAATTCCCTGGTTTATCCCTACTACCCTTCTTGAATAATGATACTACGTTAGCTGTCCTCCAGTCCTCTGGCACCTCCCCTGTGGCCAGAGAGGTTCTGAAAATTTGTGTCAGAGCCCTTGCAATCTCCCCCCTTGCCTCACACAGTAGCCTGGGATACATCTCATCTGGGCCTGGGGATTTATCCATTTTTAAGCCCACTAAAACCGCTAGCACGTCCTTCCTCTCAATACTAATTTGTTCAAGTATATCACAACCCCCCTGCCTGATTTCTATGCCCACATCGTCCTTCTCCATAGTGAACACAGATGCAAAATAGTCATTTAAAACCTCACCTACATCTTCCGGCTCTACACAACGATTGCCACTTTGGTCCCTAATGTGCCCTATGCTTTCCCTGGTTATCCTCTTGCCCTTAATATACTTATAAAAGACCTTGGGGTTTTCCTTTATTTTGCCCGCCAGTGTTTTTTCATGCCCCCTCTTCGCTCTCCTAATTTCTTTTTTAAGTACCCCCCTGTACTTTCCGGGCACTGCACTTTAGTAAAAATGTGAAGGCATCAGGGAGGGTGCAGAAAAGATTGACAAGAATGGTTCCAGGGATGAGGGACTTCAGTTACATGGATAGACTGGAGAAGCTGAGATTGCTCTCCTTAGAGCAGAGAATGTTGAGAGTTTATTTGCTAGAGGTGTTCAACATCATGAGGGGTCTAGACAGAGTAGATAGAGAGAAACTGTTCCCATTGGCGGACGGGCCGAGAACGAGATTTAAGTTGATTGGCCAAAGAACAAAAGGCGACTTGAGGAAAAAATGTTTACGCAGCGAGTGGTTATGATCTGGAATGCATTGCCTGAAAGGATGGAGAAGGCAGATTCAATCGTGGCTTTCAAAAGTGAATTTACCTGAAGGAAAATAATTTGCAGGGCTACCGGGATAGAGTAGGGGATTGGAACTAGCTGAAGTGCTCTTGCAGAGAGCTGACACGGGCTCGACGGGCCAGATGGTCTCCTTCTGTGCTGTAACTGTAATGATATCAGCAAATAGAGATGGTATTTGCCTGTTCGATTATGATGCCTTAACAGCATGTTTGCAGATATTGATTGCTTGTGCCTGACCAGCAGAGGGCATGTGACCGAGACAAGCAAGGCAGTTTAGTTTAGTTTCAGTTTCGTTCTAGATGCATCACAAGCATCGTGTCTCCTGTAAAGCTGTATAAAGAGTTGAACAGACTTTAGATTAAAACTCATTCTCTTTCATAAATGTCTCATCATTGAACCCACAAAGAAATCAATACATGGTGTCAGAAGTGATTAAAAGAGATGAAGAGAAAAAATCTGAAGTTAAATCAGCTCTCCACAAATTAGCAAGCCAAAAGAGAACATCGTTGCTTACCATTGGAGAATAGCTAACGAAGTGAAAAATGGAAGGTTTACACCCACCGGCGACGCTTCAGTTGACAGGTAATGTGGCTGAAAATTGGAGGAGATTCAAACAACGTGTGGGGTTGTATTTAGCGGCAATCGGAGCTGACGAGCAAAGTGATAATAAGAAATCATCAGTGTTCTTACATGTCGTGGGTGATGAAGCGCTGGAGGTGTATAATAACTTCACATTCGCTGCTAATGGAGACAAAATGAAACTAGATAAAATAATGGAACAGTTTGAGGCCTACTGCATACCTAAACGTAACGTGACATTTGAGAGGCACAGATTTTTCACATGTGTACAGAAAACGGGAGAGACTATTGATCAGTATGTGACTGAACTGAGAAACAGAAGCAAAATGTGTGAATTTGGGGGACTGACAGACTCGCTGATAAAAGACAGACTGGTGTGTGGTATTCCAGATAATGGTCTAAGGGAAAGACTGCTAAGAGAGCAAGATCTAGACCTGGGAAAAGCCATAGCACTGTGTAGGGCTACAGAGACTGTGAAGTTGCAGGCAAAGGAGCTGTTCAGTGACAATAGCTGCAATGTGGATGCAGTGAGAAAGAACGGATACAAACCGTTTAACAAAAAGAGCGCCAATGTGAAAAAAGAGGCGTGGCCAGCGAACGAAAATGAAAGGGACAATCGAAAGTCATGTAGTCGATGCGGTACACAGCATCCACCAAGAAAGTGTCCAGCATATGGTAAAAAATGCGATAGTTGCAACAAAAACAACCATTATGCCCGTTGCTGTAAGAACCAAATGCAACAAAGCAAGGTCCATGCAGTAGATGAAAGCGACATAGAGGAGTTCTATGTAGATGTTGTGTCTGAAAACAAAAAAGAAGAAAGAGACTGGATGTTGACACTAAAAGCGAATGACATACACATTCCATTTAAATTGGATACTGGAGCACAAGTTAATGTGATATCAGAGACTGATTTTAAGAAAATTAGACCCAGACCAAAGATACATGGAATAAAAGTGAAATTGACAGGATACACAGGTACTGATATACCAGTGAAGGGAAGATGCATTGTCAAAGTAACACACAAGGACAGAGAGCACACGCTAGCATTAATCGTGGTACCAAAGGATGTGCAAGCCATACTAGGTTTAAAAGCCTGTGAGAGACTGAACCTGGTAAAGAGAGTCCTCGTTGTGGAAAGCGAAGGAGAGACAGTCTATGATGAACCGAATGTTGCGTACACACCGGGTAAGCTGATGTATACAGCAGACACGTTGTCCAGAGCTGTTGACCCAGGAGAGCCCGCAAACACAGTGAAAAGACTGATGTACAAGGCAAAAACAGTGGAACTGACTTCTACCAGAGCATGCTTGTATACCGCACAATGCCGCTCGAGTGTGGTATGTCACCAGCCCAACTCCTGATGGGACGTTGGCTAAGGTCAAACCTACCCATCCCAGAGAACCTCCTGAAAACAAAAGAGGGGGAGAAAGTGAGGAAGTTCAAAGAACAACAGAAAGAAAAGCAAAAGTACTACTATGACAGAGGAACACAAAACCTACCTGAACTCCACACTGGTGACCAAGTAAGGTTCAAAGACAAAACAAACACATGGACTCAGAAGGGAACTGTCCTGAGTGAAGTTCAACCAAGATCATACACCATTCAGACAGATGAGGGTGCTGTTCTGAGAAGAAATCATCGAGATCTTCTCATGGGACCAGCCACAGCAGGTCAAGAGACTGATACTGTTGAACAACCTGATCACACAGCTGAGAACACATCACCTGAGGCAACAACTCAGATTCAAGGACAATCAATCAGAAAATCCTCAAGACATGTGAAGCCTCCTGAGAGACTCATTGAGCAAATTTAAGGACTATTGTTATAGAAGGAAGTAATGTTATCTTATTCTTTCTTCAAGTTCTAGTGTATTGACATATTTAATGTGAACACACAAAGCAAGGTTAAAAAACCTTGATCATGATAATGATAATGTAAGTTCATTAAGTGTTACAGTTAAAATGCAGAGT
Organism: Somniosus microcephalus; assembly: GCF_052327205.1. Taxonomy (NCBI): domain Eukaryota; kingdom Metazoa; phylum Chordata; class Chondrichthyes; order Squaliformes; family Somniosidae; genus Somniosus; species Somniosus microcephalus. The sequence continues at coordinate 76,999,335 of NC_140996.1, read as the reverse complement.
AATACAAAGAAAAGATGTTGTTAGTTAAAAGTAAAATACTTTTGTTTTAAGAAAAGGAGATGTAATGATATCAGCAAATAGAGATGGTATTTGCCTGTTCGATTATGATGCCTTAACAGCATGTTTGCAGGTATTGATTGCTTGTGCCTGACCAGCAGAGAGCATGTGACCGAGACAAGCAAGGCAGTTTAGTTTAGTTTCAGTTTCATTCTAGATGCATCACAAGCATCGTGTCTCCTGTAAAGCTGTATAAAGAGTTGAACAGACTTTAGATTAAAACTCATTCTCTTTCATAAATGTCTCATCATTGAACCCACAAAGAAATCAATACAGTAACAATTCTATGATTCTACGATTCTAAAGGCCGCAAAGACTCTATGGGCAGCTGTCAGCATAGTGAACGGCGTGCACCATTCCTTTGCCGCTGACCACAAAATTCGGGCCTTTGTGTTTTTCTAAGGTAAAGTTTGAATTTAGCTGATATGCTGCTCTTTATGAAAAATTGTTTTACTTATAGCAAGATAATTTTATATTTAATATTCATTAGACCTTGAAAGATTTCTGCAGTTTACCACTTCCAGATTTTTCTACATTTGAAGTTACGATACATTTTCTCACTTGAAGAAATTAACTGGAATGGAAGATTGATTAAAAATGCATTAAAATAACATTGTGGTACTAATCAGACAGTTCCAGGTTTTATTACTCTACTGTGACAAGTTAGCTGATCTCAACCAGGGCAACAGTCCAAGCCCTGCAGTGACCCTCACCAGCCCAGGGCTAAGGATGGAAAGATCAGCCAGGATTCTCATTCTTAATTGTAGCCATTGGATAGAAGCAGCATTGGATCCAGCTGAGATTCTCTGCACAATTAAGTAGCCTGCTGATGCTCACTGGCTGGATTCACAATGTGCATTTGGGCAAGGTATCAGAAAGAGGGCAGCTGACACTTATGGAGCTGTACCCCACAACAGTCACCTCCTTCAGATGAAGGGAGAGAATTGGAGAAATAGAAATGTAAAATCAAAGCCTTCTCCCATCTCTCACAAAGAGCGCCGAGAGCGGGAGCAGCACTGGAAGGAGCGGACCTGGTGGAAGCACAGCGAAGGCGAGCAGTTAAAAGGAGCAGTCATGAGCGGCAGCAACTCAACAGAGGCAGTTTTTGGAAAAAGTAACATCAGAGTAAAAAAAGTGACGTCGGCACAAGGGAAGGAGCTGATTGGTGAGTAGCTGGTGAGTGTCTTTTGTTAAGTTTTAAGTTTATTTCTGCTGGGTTAGTTCTTAGTCTTATAAATAGAGGCATGGCAGGGCAGCTCCGTCCCGTGGAGTGCACATCCTGTGCCATGTAGGAAGTCCTGGACGCTTTGCATAGCCTGGACAACCACATGTGCGGGAAGTGTCGCCAGCTACAGCAACTCGAGCTCCGGGTTATGGAGCTTGAGTGGCGGATGGAGTCGCTGCGGTGCATCCGCGAGGCTGAGAGTTACATGGATGGCATGTTTGTAGAGGTGGCCACCCCACAGCTTAAGAGTGTGCAGACAGAGAGGGAATGGGTGACCACCAGACAGAAGAGGAGGACCAGGCAGGTAGTGCAGGAGTCCCCTTAGTGCATCGCACTCTCCAACCAGTATTCTGTTCTGAGTACTGGTGAACTATGGTTCCTCTGGGGAGTGCAGCCAGAGCCAAGTCCACAGCAGCATGGAAGGCTCAGCTGCACAGGGCGGCGGGGTGGGGGGGGGTGGGGGCGGGGGTGGGGGTGGAAAAGGACAGGGAGAGCAATAGTGGTAGGGGATTCAATAGTTAGGGGAGCAGACAGGCATTTCTGTGGCTGTAGACGTGACTCCAGGATGGTATGTTGCCTCATTGGTGCCAGGGTCAAGGATGTCACTGAGTGGCTGCAGGACACTCTGAGGGGGGAGGGTGAACAGCCAGAGGTCATTGTTCATATTGGTACCAATAACATTTGCAGAAAGAGGGATGAGATCCTGCAGGCAGAGTTTAGGGAGCTAGGAGTGAGATTAAAAAGCAAGTCTTCAAAGGTAGTAATCTCCGGATTACTCCCGATGACACGTACTAGTGAGTACAGGAATAGGAGGATAGAACATATGAATGCGTGCCTGGAGAGATGGTGCAGGAGGAAGGGCTTTAGATTTCTGAGGCATTGGGACCGTTTCTGGGAAAGGTGTGACCTGTTCAGGCCAGAGGGGTTACACCTCAACAGAACCGGGACCAGTATTCTCGCGATAAGGTTTTGTTAGTACTGTTGGGTAGGGTTTAACTAGCTTGGCAGAGGGATGGGCACCAGCATATAGGAGTAGAAAAGAGGAATAAGGGGCATAAAAGAGTGATTGAGTTGGATAGTACTAGTGAAGATAGTACTAGAGGCGGTAGTAGTACCATATTAGATAGGAGCAGACTAAGAAAGACTATGAAAAAATCAAAAATGGGTTTAGAATGCATGTACATAAATGCACAAAGTGTGGTGAATAAGGTTGGTGAGCTACAAGCACAATTTGTCATATAGCAATGTGATGTTGTGGCAATAACAGAAACGTGGCTTAAAAACGGTGAGGACTGGGCACTTGATATTCAAGGGTACAAGGTGTTCAGATAAGATAGGTGTTGTGTATGTACCTTTAAGAGAATAACTGGTCTCAGACTGCAGTACCGGCAGTGACCACCCCTGTATAAAAGGTGCTGGAGAGCCTCTGTTGGTTAGATTCGTTTATGCCTTTCACCAGTAAAGATCTCTTTGTTTCTCTCCTGCTAGTCCGTGTCTCAATCATTCACGGACTTAACACTGGCGACGAGTTAGAAACGAACTTACCTGCAACTCAGCAGCAACTCCGACGACGTGTTGAAGGTCGGAGCCAGAAGAAAGAAGAAAAAAAAAAAAAATAGGCCATTGAAACTCGAGAAACGGGCGTCGACCGTCAATCATCGATTTCAAAACTTGCAGGAGAGACTGTCCAGAGCCAGGCTGGGTTCCTCGGTCCGTGGTTTCCCAGCTAATCGGGCTGGTGGCAGGTAGTGCTCTGATCCTTCCTGGGCTGCAACGGGGCCGGGCAGCGAGTCGGGAAGCAAGGAGAGAGAGAGAGGGTGGAGCATACAGGGCGCGGCCGGTGTTTCGAAGCTGGGCAGCGTTCGGACCTCAGAAGAGGGAGGGAAGTGTCCCAGAGGGTCCGCTCCATGACGGGAAGATAATAAAAGAAAACAAATTAATATTTAACGCGCAGGAAACCGTGGAAAGCAGCGCTAACAACAGCGGGGAAGAAGAAAAAGCGCGGGAGGCGCCATTTTGTTAAATCGGAGAAGAAGGCAAAGCGCGGAAGGCGCCATTTTAGATTTGCAAGATGGCGAAGACTGGCTGTATCACTGCTTTTGATAATACATTAGAGGACTGGACCACGTATGTGGAAAGAGTCGAGGTATATTTCGAGGCAAAAGAAATAGCGGAGGGGAAAAAGGCATCAATATTGATAAATGTAATGGGCGCTAGAACGTACAGCCTAATGCGGGATCTGATTACTCCAGCCAAACCGAAGGCGAAGAGTTTTACCGAAATTGTTGCTGTTCTACAGGAGCACTTAAACCCTGCACCGCTGTTGATAGCAGAAAGATTTAAATTCCACAGGAGAACTTAGCACAAAGATGAGAGCAATGCTGAGTATCTTACGGAACTACGCAAGCTATCAAAGCACTGCCAGTTTGGAGCAGGACTGGCAGATACCCTACGGGACAAATTTGTCTGTGGACTCCTGAGTGAAGGAACACAGAAGAAGTTACTCGCAGAAAAAGAGCTGACGCTAGATAAGGCTTTCAGCGTGGCAGTATTGTATGAAGCAGCAGCCAGGGGAGCTGCAGAAATTCAACAAAAACCACAGGAATACGGCACCCACGAAATGACACGGGGATTTGCAAAATGTTATCGCTGCGGCAGAACTAACCATGACCAGAAGGACTGCTGGTCCAAAGGCAAAATATGCAGACAATGCGGGAAGATTGGACACATTGCACGAGTTTGTAGGTCTGGGAAGAAAACCAGCGACAACAAAAAGGCTACTAAGGAACCGTACAAGAAAGTACAATAGATGACGGACAGTAGTTCCGAAGACCAGATGAGCGATAGTGAATCCAAGAACAGGAGATTAAGCTGTCTCAAACTTCACAATGTAATCACAAAAGAGGATCACTGAACCATTTGGGTCACCCTCACGATAGCAGGGTCCCAAGTTAAAATGGAATTGGATACAGGATCAGCGCTAACCGTCATGAATCCACGAGACTATGAGCGGCTATTTTCACACATACCCTTGAGAGAGACATCCATCGTCTTGACGACGTATGCGGGGCAAAAAGTATACCCCAGAGGAACAATAAGGGTGCCTGTCGAATACAATGGCAAGAAAATACAGAAATTGTATCTCTACATACTGCCAATTGGTGGACCACCATTATTGGGATGGGAATGGATCAGGAAGATAAACTTAGATTGGCATTCTATTCATGCAATGATGGTGGACGGTAAAAAAGATGAAGACGTCACTCCTGGATGATTGTCAACAATCTTAGCTAACGCCAAAGAGGTATTTCAACAAGAACTGGGCATGCTTAAAGGCGTAACCGCCTCGTTAAAAATAGAAGAGAATGCAGTTCCCAAGTTTTTCAAAGCGAGACCGGTACCATATGCAATTCGTCCAGCCGTCGAGGCAGAGCTGGAGAATCTGGAGAAGGCGGGCGTGTTGTCTAAGGTCGACTGGAGCGAGTGGGCGACACCCATCGTTCCTGTCATGAAGAAAACGTTACGCAATAAGTCCGGAGACCCAAGGAAGATTCGCATCTGTGGGGATTTCAAGGTGACGGTGAACCCTGTCCTTCACACAGTACAATATCCTCTTCCAAGGATAGAAGACATCTTCACCTCACTGTCTGGAGGGAAGCGTTTTACAAAAATTGACCTAGCACAAGCATATTTGCAGATGGAGGTTGAAGAGTCCTCTAGGAAGTATCTCACGATAAACACTCCCAAAGGTCTTTACCAGTATCATCGATTGGTATTCGGAGTAGCATCGGCTCCGGCGATATGGCAAAGAGCGATGGAACAAGTCCTGCAAGGGATTCCGGGGACTCAGTGTTACTTGGACGACATCCTTGTAACAGGTGAAGATGACAGTGAACACCTTAACAACCTAGAACAGGTGCTCACTAGACTACGGGAACATGGGCTGCGAGCCAACCGCCACAAGTACGAATTTTTTAAGAAACAGATATCGTATTGTGGCCACGTGATTGATGAAGAGGGGTTACATAAGTCCCCTGACAAAATTGAAGCGGTTGTTAAGGCCCCAGCGCCTGAAAATGTGTCGCAACTGAGGTCATTCCTCGGGTTGGTGAATTACTATCGTAAGTTTTTGACAAATTTGTCGACAATTCTGCATCCACTGAACACCCTGCTACGAACGGGGGTAGCATGGAAATGGAGCGATTGTAAACGTGCTTTTCAGAAGAGTAAGGACTTAATCACTTCGAAGGAAGTATTGGCTCACTACAACCCAGCACTGCCAATCAGGCTGGCGTGTGATGCGTCTCCCTACGGCATTGGGGCGGTACTGTCACATAAGTTCCTTGATGGTTTGGAGAGGCCGATAGCTTTTGCGTCACGCTCGTTAACTTCTGCCGAGCGTAACTACGCCCAGATTGACAGAGAGGCCCTCAGCCTAGTGTGGGGGGTGAAGAAGTTCAATCACTATCTGCACAGTCAAAAATTTAGTCTACTAACCGATCATCAACCTCTTGTCTCCATTTTCAACCCTCAGAAGGGCGTACCGATAATGACAGCACAACGGCTGCAGAGATGGTCCCTTTTCCTAGGGGCACACCAATATGACATCGAGTACAGGGGAACTAAACAGCATGGAAATGCTGATGGATTGTCACGTCTACCGTTGCCGACAGTGGAAGAAGAAGACCTTGCAGTGGATCCAATGGAGTTATTCCACTCGACCATAGTCGAATGTCTCCCTGTGACGAATGCAAACATAGAAAAGGAAACACGGAATGACCCGACACTATCACGGGTCTATGATTTAACGGTGAAGGGATGGCCAGCACATGGCGAACCACTGCTGCCAGCATTTTTGCCAAGAAGAGAACAGCTGTCAGTGTGCAGAGGAACCTTGATGTGTGGATCCAGAGTAGTAATTCCACCTAAGTTGACGGATAGAGTGCTCAATGAGTTTCATGAGGGTCATCTGGGTGGGGTAAAAATGAAGAGCTTAGCCAGAGCGTTGTGTGGTGGCCGGGAATCGATAGAGAAATCAAAGAGATGACCAAGAGTTGTACAGATGCCAGAAGGTCCAAAACGCCCCACCACAAGCTCCTCTGCATCCATGGGAGTGGCCCTCATCTCCATGGCAAAGGGTGCACATTGATTTTCCTGGTCCCTTCATGGACTCGATGTTTTTAATTGCAGTGGATGCACAATCAAAGTGGCCAGAGGTAATAAAAATGTCCTCAACCATCACGGAAAACACTATCGCAGTTTTACGAACCATATTCACCAGGAATGGGCTGCCTGAACAGATTTGCTCTGACAATGGACCACAGTTTGTGTCTGAAGAGTTCCAGAGGTTCTTAAAGAACAATGGTGTTAAACATTACACATCTGCCCCATATCATCCAGCCACTAATGGATTGGCCGAGAGGTTTGTCCAAACATTCAAGAAGGCTATCAAGGCAATGTGTAATGAAGATATACCCCTACAACACAAGGTGGACAACTTCTTGTTTGCCTACCGGAATGCGACACATGCGGTTACCAACCAAACTCCAGCCATGATGTTCTTCAATCGAAGACTACGATGCCGCTTGGATTTGGTTAAGCCAAACGTCCGAAGAGATGTGGAGAACAGGCAGTTTCAGAATATGAATGAAAGGCCGACCAGGAGTTTTAAGATAGGTCAACCAGTTTTGGCCCGGGACTACCGCACTGAGAAATGGCAGCCAGGAACGATTTGTACACGACAAGGACCTCTCATGTATACCGTGGACGTTGGGGAGAGCATTGTAAGACGCCATGCTGACCAGATTCTAGAGTCACTGGAAAACGTCAACTCCACACCACGATCTGATACACCTGGTAATGAAATCGACGTTCCAATTGCAGCTACTGCAGAACCGGTAATATTGGAAGCAGATGAACCAAACAACGACATTGATTACGACTCAACATTGCCAGAAGAACCTGATACTCCAAAGAGGCGTTATCCAGACAGAATCAGGAAGCCTCCTCAAAGACTGAACTTATAATTGCTTAAACTTAACCAATGTATCTAGCAACAGTAATTGTGATTGTAATTCATTATCATTAGTTGTTAAATGAATGTTATGTACTGTTTATCTAAAAGGGGAGGAATTGTTGTGTATGTACCTTTAAGAGAATAACTGGTCTCAGACTGCAGTACCGGCAGTGACCACCCCTGTATAAAAGGCGCTAGAGAGCCTCTGTTGGTTAGGTTCGTTTATGCCTTTCACCAGTAAAGATCTCTTTGTTTCTCTCCTGCTAGTCCGTGTCTCAATCATTCACGGACTTAACAATAGGGAAGGAAAAAAGGGAGGTGGGGTGGCAGTGCTGATTAAGTAAAACATTGCAGTGTTGGAAAGGAAGGATGTTATTGAGGGGACAAGGACAGAATCCATTTGGTTAGAATTGAGGAGCAAATATGGTATGATCACGCTATTGGGGGTATTACACAGGCCTCCAAATAATGAGAGGGAGGTAGAGGAGCAAATCTGCAGGGAGATCGCAGAACGGGAGGGCAAATTATTATTTAAATGGCAATAGATTGGGAGAGGGGGAAGTACAGAGAGACCTGGGTGTTCTTGTACACCAGTCACTGAAGGCGAGCATGCAGGTGCAACAGGCGGTCAAGAAGGCAAACGGTATGCTGGCCTTCATAGCAAAAGGGTTAGAATACAGGAACAGGGATACCTTGCTGCAGCTGTACAGGGCACTGGTGAGACCACACCTCGAGTACTGTGTACAGTTTTGGTCGCCTCATCTGAGGAAGGATGTTCTTGCCATGGAGGGGGTGCAGCGGCGATTCACCAGGCTGATACCAGGAATGGCGGGAATGACCTATGAGGAGAGACTATGTAGTTTAGGGATGTACACACTGGAGTTTAGAAGATTGAGAGGGGACCTCATAGAAGTGTATAAAATTCTGACAGGTCTAGACAGACTGGATGCAGAAGGAATGTTTCCCTTGGCGGGTGAGAACAGAACTAGAGGACATAATTTAAGGATAAGGGCTAAACCATTTAGGACAGAGATGAGGGGGAATTTCTTCACTCAGAGAGTGGTGAACCTGTGGAACTCATTGCCACAGAGGGCAGTGTATGCCAGCTCATTAAATATATTTAAGAGGGAATTAGATATATTTCTACGGGCAAAAGGGGTTAAGGGTTACGGAGAGAAGGCGGGGACGGGATACTGAATTAAAGGATCAGCCATGATCTCATCGAATGGCGGAGCAGGCACGAAGGGCCGAATGGCCTACTCCTGCTCCTATCTTCTATGTATCTATGTATCTATGTATATGCACGAGCTAGAGGGTGGTGATATTGGGGGACTTTAATTACCCAAATATTGATTGTGATACTGCTAGGGTAAAGGGAAAGGAGGGGTAGGAATTTCTGAAATGTTTTCAGGAGAATTTCCTTGACCAGTATGTTCTTGGCCCAACTGGGAAGGAGGCATTGCTGGATCTGGTGCTGGGGAATGAGGTGGGCCAGGTCGACCAAGTGTCTGTGGAAGAACACTTGGGTACGAGTGATCATCGTATCATAAATTTTAGATTAGCAATGGAGAGGAGCAAGGAACAATCTGGAGTGGAACTTCTAACCTGGAATAGGGCTAACGTGAATGGGATGCGAAAGGGTCTAGCCAGGGTAAAATGGAACCAAAGACTGACAGGAAAAACTGTAACGGAACAATGGGTGATCTTTAGGAGGAGATGTTCTAAGTACAGGCCAGGTATATTCCAACAAGAGGGAAGGATAACAGAACCAAAGAAAGGGCTCCTTGAATGACGAGGGAGATAGAGAAGATGATAAAACAAAAAAAGAGGGTGTATGACGCATGACAGGTGAATTCTTCAAGGGCGAACCAGACCAAATACAATAAGTTGAGAGGGGATGTGAAGATGAAAATAAAATTGACAAAGAGAGAATATGAGAGTAGAATGGCGGTTAACATAAAAGGAAACCCAAAAATATTCTACCGACATGTAAACAGTAAGCGGGTAGTAAGAGTTGGGGTGGGGTCTATTAGGTGATATATGCTTAGAGACACAGGGCAAGGTTAGAATACTCAATGAGTACTTTGTATCGGTGTTTACTAAGTAGGTGGATGCTGACAAAATATCAGAAGTGGAAAAGGTAGAAGAAATGAAGGGGTGAAAATTGATAGACAAGATGTACTAGAAAGGCTGGGTATGCTTAGAGTGGACAAGTCGCCTGGTCCAGATGGCTTTCATCCCAGGTTGCTAAGGGAATTGGGGGAGGAGATAGCGGAAGGGCTTGCCATAATTTTCCAATCTTCCCTAGATGCGAGGGAGGTGCCTAAGGATTGGAAAGTGGCAAATGTGACACCATTGTTCAAGAAAGGGAGTAAGGACAATTTCAGTAACTACAGGCTAGTCAGTTTAACATCAGTGGTGGGTAAAGTTTTAGAAACAATAATCAAGGAAAAAATTAACGGACACTTGGAGAGGTTTAAGCTAATTAAGGAGAACCAACAGGGATTTGTAAAAGGCAGATCATGTTTGACTAATCTAATTGAATTTTTTGATGAAGTAACAGAGAGGATTGATGAAGGGAATGCAATGGATGTTGTCTACATGGATTTTAGGAAGGCGTTTGACAATGTACCACATAGAAGGCTGGTTAACAAAATTGAGGCTCATGGAATTGGTGATTCAGTGGCAGCTTGGATAAGGAATTGGCTTAAGGACAGAAAACAATGAGTTGTGGTAAATGGCTGTTTTTCAGACTGGAGGATGGTAGACAGTGGTGCTGCCTAAAGGTCGGTGGTGTTGCCACTGCTTTTTTTTGATATATATAAATGACCTGGATATTGGAATACAGAATAGAATTTCTAAATTTGCCGATGACACCAAACTTGGGTGTGTGGCAAACAGTGATGATGATACCAATCGACTGCAACAGGACATAGCATGGCTAGCAGAATGGGCAGACAAGTGACAGATGGAATTTAATACAGAGAAATGTGAGGTGATGCATTTTGGCAGAAGGAACAGGGAGAGGCAATATACACTTAATGGCACAGTTTTAAAGAGTGTGCAGAGACAGAGGGACCTGGGAGCTAATGTGCATAGGTCCCTGAAGGTGATAGGATATTTTGAGAGAGTGGTTAACAAAGCAAATGGGATCTTGGGCTTCATAAATAGAGGTATTGAGTACAAAAGTAGAGAAAATATGCTGAATGTTTATAAAGCGCTGGTTAGGCCACAACTGGAGTATTGCATCCAGTTCTGGTCACCACAATTTAGGAAGGATGTGAAGGCCCTTGAGAGGGTGCAGAGGAGGTTTACCAGAATGGTTCCGGGGATGGGGGATCTTAGCTACAAGGACAGGTTGGAGAAGCTGGATTTGTTTTCATTAGAGCAAAGGAGGTTGAGGAGTGATTTGATAGAAGTGTACAAGATTATGATGGGTTTGGATAGGCTAGACAGGGAAAGGCTGTTCCCACTAGTTGATGGTACAAGGACTAGGGGACACAGATTAAGGTTTTGGGCAAGAGATACAGGGGGGATGTGAGGAAAAACTTTTTTACACAGCGAGTGGTGATGACCTGGAATTCGCTGCCGATGGAAGTGGTGGAAGCGGAGACAATCAATGTTTTCAAGGGGAGACTGGATAGGCACTTGAGGGAAATAAACTTGCAGGGCCACGGGGATAGAGTGGGGGAATGGGACTGACTGGATTGCCCTACAGAGAGCTGGCATGGACTCGATGGTCTGAATGGCCTCCTTCTGTGCCGTTATGACTCTATGGGGGGAAAATTTGGTTGCTTTGCGGCTCCCGTTAGCATTGGGGCGCAAGGCAACCAGCACCCGGGTGCGGTGATATTTGCGCAGCTTGTGAAATTGACCAGACATTTTGCGGCGGCGCTAAACACTACCACCATGATCTCCTGCGCTTGCAGATCGTGACGTCAGTCGAGCGTGCAACGCTCTGGTAGCGCCCCAGACTGGATATTGAGTGGCACCCCCTGCCTTACCACCTGCCGCTAGCAATGACAGGTTGAGGGGAACATTTTGCAGTCAGGAAGGCACTGGGGGAGTGCTATTTAAAGGCGACCACTTCCTCCCTTTTTTTGTCACCGACATTTTTGCACCACGCATTCTGAGAGAGAGCGAGAGGCTTCTGGAGAGATTCGACGCTGTGTGATGGAGTTTTGGGTACTGAGCAGCAATTTGCAGGTTCATTTTGATTTGACCTTCCTTGCATCGATTTAGAAGAGACTATGGGGGCTGCACTCGGAGCTCTTTCCCTGGGTCTCTCCATTGTTCTTTCTGTAGTGTATGTACCTTTAAGAGGGAACTACTTTTACAGCTCCTGTATACTGTAGTACCGGAAGTGACCACACCTGTATATAAGCCTTGAACATGCCTCTGTACTGTCAGTCTTTAGACTACCCTCCTCCGGTAAACACCTGTTAATTGTTAAGTTACAGCCTCCGTGTAGTTATTGGAAAACATCATACTTTAAGAATCACGGATTTAACAGTGGCGACGAGGTCGATTCGAATCTACCTGCAACTCTGCATTTCCCTTCAAGGATTCGCTCCGGGAGGGCGGTGGAAGAAAGTTGAGGCCAGAAGCACGGGCGTCGACCACGAGCAACCGCCTAGTCGTCCGGCAGAGAGTGAACATCGCAGGGGAGGCTGTTGAGAGCCGGGCTTGGTTTCCCAGCCACGACGATCCAGCAACAGACTGGCAACAGGTACAGCGCAGACCCTTCCCGGACAGCGGCGGCTGGAGCCGACCGACGGCATAGAAAAAGCTGAGCAGCATCGACAGGGTAAGAGAGAGGGTGAAGCGCACAGGGCGCAGCCGGGGGTTGAAAACCAAGCGGCGTCGAGGAAAAACAAAACAGAGAGAGAGAGGGTAAAGCAGCAGCCGGGTTCAGGAATGAGTGGCGGCAACGGGAGAGGCGCACAGGAGAACACGCAGAGCACAGCCAGTGCTCAAGGGCTGAACAGCGTCCGCGGGGAGAAGAAGGGAGAGCGCGGGAGACGCCATTGAGCCGCGGAGAAGAAGGGAGAGCGCGGGAGACGCCATTTTAGAAGCCGCAGTGGAGAAGAAGGGCAAGCGCGGGAAGAAAGGAAAGCGTGGGAGACGCCATTTTGTGCCAGCGGAGAAGAAGGGAGAGCGCGGGAGACGCCATTTTAGACAGTTAAATCACACCCAGGGATGCCGAAGAGTGGCAGTATCACTGCGTTCGACAATGAAGTTGAAGATTGGGCGACATATGTGGAACGCATTGAGGTGTACTGCAGGGCGAATGAAGTGCCAGATGCTAGGAAAGCACTGGTTTTGTTAAATTCCATGGGTGCAAAAACTTATGGCTTACTGCAAAACCTAATAACCCCGGAGAAGCCCGTGGATAAGAATTTCGAAAGCATAGTGGAAATCCTACAGGACCACTTAAACCCCACACCGCTGCTGATAGCAAAAAGATTTAAGTTCCACAAAAGGAACCAGCATAAAGACGAAAGTAATGCTGAGTACTTAACGGAACTGCGCAAGCTATCGAAACACTGCCAGTTTGGAGTGGGACCAGCAGATACGTTAAGGGACAAGTTTGTGTGTGGGCTTCAAAGTGAAGGAACCCAGAAACAGCTTCTATCAGAAAATGATCTTACGCTGGACAAGGCTTTCAGCATGGCAGTATCACACGACGCAGCCGCAAGGGGCACTGCAGAGATACAACGGAGACCGCAAGAATATGGCACCAAGGAAATGTCATATGGAGCAGGGAAGTGTTATCACTGCGGCAGAACAACACACGACCAGAAGGATTGTTGGTTCAAGGACCAAGTGTGTAGACAGTGTGGAAAAGCAGGACACATAGCAAGAGTCTGCAGGTCAGGGAAGAAAACCAGCAGCAAGAAATCTCCACAGGAGAAGTACAAAAAGGTACATAAGGTGATGGACAGTAGTTCAGACGAACAGAAAAGTGATACAGACTCCGGAAGCAAGGAGCTGGGTTGTCTGAAACTACAGAAGGTAATCAAAATGGAGGATCACCAGACTATCTGGGTCACACTCAAGATAGACGGAGTCCAAGTGAAAATGGAATTGGACACAGGATCAGCCCTAACAGTCATAAACCAAAGGGACTACAAGCGGCTATTTTCACATATACCCTTGAAAGCTACAGAGATTGTCTTGAAGACGTACACGGGGCAAAAAGTCTACCCCAAAGGAAAAATAAGGGTGAAAGTGATATACAAAGGCCAGGAAATACCTAAAATGGACTTATATGTATTGCCAGATGGAGGACCACCACTACTAGGACGTGAATGGATCCGGAAGATACAATTAGATTGGCATTCCATACAGGCACTGAAGGTTGAGGTCAAAAAGGATGACGACATCACACCTGGACGACTGTCAAAAATGCTAACTGATGCACAAGAAGTGTTCCAAGAGGGACTCGGAACACTAAAAGGCATAACAGCGACGATTAAAATAGAGGAAAATGCAAGCCCAAAGTTTTTTAATGCCAGACCAGTGCCTTATGTGATCCGACCAGCCGTCGAAGCAGAGCTGGAAGGGTTGGAACGTTCAGGAGTACTGTCCAAAGTAGACTGGAGCGAGTGGGCTACACCCATCGTTCCTGTAATGAAGAGGTCGTTGAGTAATACGCCCGGGGAACCAAAGAAGGTCCGCATCTGTGGGGATTTTAAGGTGACAGTGAACCCAGTCCTTCACACGGTACAATATCCGCTTCCACGGGTTGAGGATATTTTCGCCTCGCTATCTGGAGGTAAACGCTTCACCAAAATTGATCTGGCCCAGGCGTACTTGCAAATGGAGGTAGAGGAAGCCTCGAAACAATACCTCACGATCAACACTCATAAAGGTCTCTACCAATACAACCAGCTGGTGTTCGGAGTAGCATCGGCTCTGGCTATTTGGCAAAGGGCGATGGATCAAGTCCTGCAAGGGATTCCAGGGCCCCAGTGTTATTTGGACGACATCCTGGTCACGGGCGAAAATGACAGTGATCACCTCGCCAACCTGGAGAAGGTGCTCACTAGATTAAAGGAATATGGGCTATGAGCTAATTGCCACAAGTGCGAGTTTTTCCAGAAGCAGATCTCGTATTGTGGCCACGTTATTGATGAAGAGGTGTTACATAAGTCCCCTGAAAAGATTGAGGCAGTAGTCAAGGCTCCAGCACCGGAAAATGTGTCACAACTGAGGTCGTTCCTCGGGCTGGTGAACTACTACCATAAGTTCTTACCAAATTTGTCTGCAGTATTACACCCACTGAACACCCTACTGCAAATGGGGGTACCATGGAAGTGGAATGACGAATGTAAACGAGCTTTCCAGAAGTGCAAAGAATTGATCACATCAAAAGAGGTGTTGGCCCATTTCAACCCAGCACTACCAATTCGGTTGGCATGTGATGCATCACCCTATGGTATTGGAGCGTGCTGTCGCACAAATTCCCAGATGGGTTGGAGAGGCCAGTAGCCTTTGCGTCTCGGTCACTAACCTCAGCCGAGCGCAACTACGCCCAGATTGACAGGGAGGCCCTCAGCCTAGTATGGGGAGTAAAAAAATTCAACCACTATCTGCATGGGCAGAAGTTCACCTTGCTGACTGACCACCAACCACTTGTCTCCATCTTTAATCCAAAGAAGGGCATTCCGGTGATGACTGCACAATGGTTACAAAGATGGTCCCTTTTTCTAGGGGCGAACCAATATGAAATAAAATATAAAGGCACGAAACAGCATGGAAATGCTGAAGTGCTATCATGCCTGCCACTGCCTACTGTGGAGGAAGCACCAGCAGTGGACCCTATCGAGATATTTTATTCGTCAATAATTGAACGATTGCCAGTAACTAACGCGGATATAGAGAAGGAGACCCGCAATGATCCGACACTGTCCCCGGTATATGATTTGACGGTGAGGGGATGGCCAACACATGGCGACTCACTGTTGCCAGCATTCTCATCCAGAAGAGAACAGCTGTCAGTATGCCAGGGGACAGTGATGTGCG
The DNA here is from genome assembly GCF_052327205.1 of Somniosus microcephalus. Taxonomy (NCBI): domain Eukaryota; kingdom Metazoa; phylum Chordata; class Chondrichthyes; order Squaliformes; family Somniosidae; genus Somniosus; species Somniosus microcephalus. The sequence goes on along the minus strand of NC_140996.1, from coordinate 76,984,009 downwards.
GATCCCGAGTGGTGATTCCACCCAAGTTAAGGGAGAGAGTGCTCAATGAGCTTCACGAAGGTCATCTGGGAGGGGTGAAAATGAAAAGCCTTGCGAGGGCTTATGTGTGGTGGCCGGGGATCGATCAACAAATCGAGGACCTAACAAAGAGCTGCTCAGGATGCCAGAAGATCCAAAATGCACCACCACATGCCCCTCTACACCCATGGGAGTGGCCCTCCTCTCCATGGCAACGGGTGCATATTGATTTTGCTGGTCCATTCATGGACTCAATGGCCTAGAAATTCAGTATAGCCACTTTTGGGGCGGAAAAGTCGGGCAGCTGCTAAAGTTTGCGCCCGGCGCAAAGTCGAGGCCACTTCGCCGATATTCAGTAGCTTCGCCCTAAGAGTTTGCTCGAGCGCTAAAACTGGCGTTCCACAACTATCTTTCGGCGCAAAGCCGGCGGTGCTGAGCTAAACCGTCGAGGCCGGGCGCAGCGCAGGTGCGGTCATTTCTTGATGGACAGCAGACACCCTGGCGCCGGCCAGCTCTTAAAGGGGGAAGGGTCGAGTTCGTCTGCTGCCACGCCCTGGACACTGCAGCCCTCCAGCTAGGCCTAAACACTGCTGCTGAACAGAAATAGCACCGGGAAAGATGCAGAACGCCCGTGAATGAGCGCAGCGCTTCTCTGGCCATGATTTGAAGCTGCTGGTTGGGGCTTTGGAGAGGAGACGCAAAGTCCTGTTCCCGGACAGTGGGAAGAAGCCTGCGACCAGCGTCTACAGGAAAGCCTGGAGGGAGGTCGCCATCAGGGTGACAGCCAACAGCGAGGTCCCCAGGAACTCTGTCCAATGCAGAAAAAAGTTCAATGACCTCACCAGGATTGTCAGGGTGAGTACCCTTTCCAGTGTCCTCCTCATCCTTGCATGTGCACCTCACATTATGGGCAAAGGGACCTGAAAGCCCTAATGGCCAGCCCTCATCCAGCAGCTATGGGACTGGCATGAACATCAATTGCACATTCTGCACTTTCCACACTGGCCAAGCTATTCGACCATGGGAGGCAGTGCACACCAGATCAGGGCTCCACACTGGCCAAGCTATTCGACCATGGGAGGCAGTGCACACCAGATCAGGGCTACACACTGTACTTAGAGGCCATCCTTTCTCTTGCAGGCCAAGCTGGCCCACAATCAGAAGAGCCGGACTGAGACCGGGGGAGGCGGTCCCCAGATCCAGCAGCTCACTGACCTGGAAGAGCGCGTGGGTCGCCTCATGGGAGCCCGGGTGATTGGGCCCGTTGCCAGTGGAGATGCCGACCCTGTTCTGGGCACCAATGGTAAGGACATCACCTTTTGGACCTCTCTCGTCCCACTTGCGCATCAGATCTACATCCTTTGCCACTGTCCGACCAATGCGCTGAATGCCACCACTCATGCCTCCCTCGCTGACGCCCTCTCCTCAATCTAAAGCTACTCTTGTCCCTTCCTGCTTTCAGATGGTGAGGAGGAGGTCCCTGAAGCTGCCAGTGACAGCCCCTCGGAAGAGGAGGAGGAGGAGGAGGAAGAAGAGGAAGAGGAAGGCGGCCCATCAGGGGAACCCTCACCCGCGCCAGGGGATGCCAATGTAGGGGACACGTCTTCCCTGGAGGAGAGCCTGGGGGAAGTGTCGGAGGGGAGTTTCGCTCCTGGGACCAGTGGCGTGCAGCAACGCAGGGGGTGTGCGGTTGCTCAGCGGCCTTCTTCCCAGAGGGGTGTAGTTGCTGGGCCCAGTGGCATCCAGCAACGCGGGAAGGGTCGGCCAGCTCGGCGGCCTTCTCCCCAGAGGGAGAGTCCGGCCTCCAGTCCGGCGACGGTCAACTCCGAGGAGTTGCGCCTCCTCGATCAAATGTCCGTGGACTCGGAGCGCCGGCACACCGAGCTCATGGGGGTTGTGGCATGGATGCCTGAGGCCATCGAGTCCCTGGCTCATAGTGTGGCCGAGTTCGGGGCCTCACAGGCCAGGAGTTTGGAGCAATTCGGGGCAGCACAGGCCGCGAGTCGTGCCGAATTCGGGGCAGTACAGGCCGCGAGTCGTGCCGAATTCGGGGCAGCACAGGCAGCGAGTTGGGTGGAATTCAGGGCAGCTCACACAGCAAGTGGGCAGTGATGTGCCTCAATAAATCCGAGACTCGATGTTAGCGAAACAAAACAAGGCTTTTATTGACTTAGCAGGTAACACACAGAGGAGAATGTATCTTCCATCCAGAGGTCTGCCGTACTGGATGTGCTGCAGGCTGCGCCAGCTTACATAGGAGCCAGGTATGGGCGGAGCCCTACACACAGTACAATACAATGGAAATGAAACTGAAACCAACCACAGTCACAGGCAGAGAAATACTGATGAGTGATGAATGGAATATTTCATCACAGGCAGGTGATCAGTGGTGCCGTGCAGTCACTGGCTGGTCTGATGCGATCACCGACCAGGGCAGCACGGGCACTCACTGCTGCCACACTCGCTGCGTCAGCCAGGCATCGCCAGGACACCCGCCGCGCTGTAGCAGCACAGCGGTCTGTCGTTCGGCACATTGCAGCGCATGCTGCAGTGCGGGCCCGGGCGAGTGCCAGTGTGTCACTTGACCAGTGGCCGTCTGCCATACGCCAGCTTGCACCCATTCCTCCAGCCGCCACTGTCACTCCCCCAGTGGAGCTGCCACGAGATGCTGGTCCGACTGATGCTGGCCAGCCACAGCTGCAGCATTCACCAGCCGGCCCTTCGAGGCCCAGACCTCGTCTAGGCCGACCCCCAAGGGCATCTGCCGTGATGACATGTGCCCCTCAGGAGCCTTCCCCCAGCCTTGCAGCAGCCACTGGGCATGGTTTGAGGAGGAGCAGCAGGGCGGCCAGGGGCCGGCAAAGGCTGGACAAGGAGTCGCCCTCGCGGGCCACAAAGTAGAGGGTGTGGACAAATGTTTGTTTATATTGGGATGGTTATTTTGTTTCTGGGGATGGTTGTTTTGTTAAGGCCGAGGATGAAGGCCATTTTTGTTTAAATGTTTTGTTATTCCTCCCCAGGTTGTGGGAGTGAGTCATGTGTGTGACTGTTTTTTGGGGGGTGTTGTCTGTTTTTGGGTTTCATGTGGGAAGGGCCCTGAGTTTGTTCAATAAAGCATTTTATTTATTCATATTGTCCATGTTTGATCTTTGAAGTGTTTGTTGCCTTAAGCGGCTGAGGGCTTGCGGAGCGGCTGCATTCATGTCCTTTCATTGGCATAAGCCATTCCCTGACAGGGGACCTAGAAGTGACGTTCAATAAGCCGCCGACGGGCGGCCCTTGGACCTTGTGCCTCCCTCCTGGCCTGGTACTCCTCCTCCTCCTCCTCCTCCTCCTCCTCATGCTCCTCCTGCTCCTCCTCCTGAGGTGGTGCTCCAGCGTGAGGTGGCAGTGCCTGAGTCCTGCGGATAGCCAGGTTGTGCAGCATGCAGCAAACGACCACGAACTGGGAGACTCGCTCTGGCGAATACTGCAGAGATCCGCCGGAACGATCCAGGCAGCGGAACCGTTGCTTGAGGACGCCAATTGTTTGTTCTATGATGTTCCTAGTCACTTGATGGCTCTCGTTGTATGCCTCTTCAGCAGGGGTCCTGGGCGCGCGGAGCGGGGTCATGAGCCAGGTTCACAAAGGATAGCCTTTGTCCCCGATAAGCCATCCTCTTGGGCGAGGCTGTGCCTGGAAGATGTCAGCCACAGTAGTCTGTCGCAGGATAAAGGCATCGTGGCTGCTGCCTGGAAAGCGGGCATTGACAGCTAGGATGCGCTGCCTGTGGTCACACACCAGCTGTACGTTGAGGGAATGGTAGCCCTTCCGGTTGCGGTAATCCTCGGGATGGTCCAGAGGTGCCCGCAAAGCCACATGCGTGCAGTCAATGGCGCCCTGCACCATGGGGAAGTCCGCAATTCTTGCAAATCCCACTGCACGCTGCTGCTGCCTCTCCAGGGTCATGGGGAAGGAGATGAATTGGCGTCTCCTTCTGAAAAGGGCATTGGTGACCTGGTGGATGCAGCAATGCACGGCGAACTGGGATATGTTAGCAATGTCCCCAGCAGCTGATTGGAAGGAGCCGGTGGCATAGAAGTTCAGAGCCACCGTCACCTTCACTTCCACCGACAGAGACGTCCTGCAACTCAGCTGTGGACGCAGATCTCTGTGAAGCAGATGGCAGATCTCTGCAACCACCTCCCTTCTGAATCGCAGACTCCTAACACATTGCGCGCCAGTCATTTTGAGATACGAGACCTGCTGGCGGTATTGCCTGAGTGGGTAAGGCCCACGTTGCCGACGCCTGTTGCCCCCTCTGCGTCTAGCCAGGGCTGCCCCTCTCACACAGCATCTGCGAGCCCTTCCGACATAATCCTGAAACTCAGCATTGGCACCCCATGCAGCCCCCATAATATGCTGGCAAACAATGAGATATCAGTGAAGGCGAATTGCAAAGCTCTGGCCTGAAGCCAAAAATACCTGTCCTAGTGTTGGCCCAAAGCAGTAAGCTCCCTTCCTTGGTTTTTTTCAAAAAATCCATTGCACAAGAGTGATTGCTGCAAAATGGCTGCCCTTTATAGTGCAGGGTAAGTGCCTTTTAATTTGCGCTTCCCGCGGCCCGCTTCGGCTGTGCACCGTTCCACTCCACAGTCGTTAGGGCCGCCCAGCGCACAATGGGCCGGCGCGACTGAAGTTCCGGTTTGGGGCGCACAAAGGGCGTTGCACGAGGAAATGACGTCATAATCTGCACGCGCAGCAGGGCGCGCGCAAAGACTTTGCGCCGGCGCTAAATGTCTACTGAAGTTGGGGCGAGGCGCAGATCGCGCTGCGCCCGGGCACTAAGCACCTAGTGCTCGAGATCTACTCCTCCTAAGGCGCTAACGGCTGGCGCACGCAACTGAATTTCTAGGCCAATGTTCTTAATAGCAGTGGACGCTCACTCGAAATGGCCTGTGGTGATAAAAATGTCCTCAACCACTACAGAGAAAACGATTGCAGTCCTATGGACCATATTTGCCAGGAACGGCTTGCCAGAGCAGATTTGCTCTGATAATGGACCACAGTTTGTGTCCGAAGAGTTTCGGAAATTTATGAGAAGGAATGGGGTAAGGCATTACACATCTGCCCCGTATCATCCAGCCACAAATGGATTGGCTGAGAGATTCGTACAAACCTTTAAAAAGGTGATAAATGCCATGTGCGATGATGAAATTCCACTACAGCATAAGGTGGACAATTTCCTGTTAGCCTACAGAAATGCGACACATGCAGTTACCAACCAGACCCCGGCCATGATGTTCTTTAACCGAAGGTTGAGATCTCGTCTGGATTTGCTCAGACCAAATGTGCGAAGAAATGTTGAGGATAAACAATTCCTGCACATCAATGAGAAGCCAACAAGGAGCTTCAATGTAGGGCAACCAGTCTTGGCCCGTGACTACCAAACAGAGAAATGGCAACCCGGAACGATATGCACACGGCAGGGGCCATTAATGTACACAGTGGATGTCGGGGAGAACATTGTGAGACGCCACGTCGACCAGATCTTAGCATCACAGGAACAAGTCAACCCCATGACTCGCGTACCTGAGGATGAACCCGACATACCGGTAGCATCTACCTCAGAAACAGTAGCAGCGGAAACTGATGAACTAACCGACGAAAGGGGGCCAGAATCACCTCCGCACCAAGAACAAGAACTTCAGGAAAGGCGCTATCCAGAAAGGATCAGGAAGCCGCCCCAAAGACTGAATCTATAAATGGACTATTTCAGTTTAATGTGCATGTTAAAGTGTTAATTGTTATTTGAATATTATGGGTGTTGAGTCTGTGTGTCCCAGTTATGCTTATGATCAATCACTGGACACAGACAACAAGAATAACTTTTAACAGGTCTTTACTGTTCGGAGGTCAGGGTTCAACTGCCCAGCAAATCCCTACACAACACTTATATACCGGTGTGGTCACCACCGGTATTACAGTATACAGCAGCCAAGAGAAAGTAGTACATCTCTTAAGGTAGTTCTCTTAAGGTGGAACAGGTTACATACACCAAAATCCTCCCTTTTTAGCTTAACAGTTATATCCCCATTTAACATAACATAATAACATATATATATACAACTTCATGCAAAACAGTTCAAAGATTCAGACCTAGAAATTCAGTTTGGGCCCGCCAGCTGGTTTGCGCCCAAAGGTTAGCGCTGGGCGGGGAGCCATTAGCGACCGTCAGATATTCGGCTTCTGCGCCCCAAGTCGGAACCGGGCGCTATTCCAGGGTGTGGCCGCCCCTGCTTGGGGCGCTGAAACTGAATTTCAGCGCTGTAGGCGCCGCTGCGCCACCCGATGCAGTGCGGCAGGCTGCGGTACTGCAGGCCTCCTCCTTCTCTTAAGGTGGAGGTGCCTGCAACGGGGAGATCGCCGCTGGATTGTGCCGGCAAATGAGCCGGGCACCACGGAGAAGTGCCGGGCTCGCGGAAAGCAGCCGGCAATGCCGCGGGGGGGGGGTGGTGGAGGAGGCCGGGGAAGGAGGTGCGGGCAGGCAGCCGCCGAAAAAGCGGCCGGCCGCACCTCCACCTTTATGCGCCCCACTAAGGCTGCAGTAAGGCCCTGGTCTCCGGATGTAAGTAGCGGCCGCCACGGAGGAGGCGGCGGCAACTGAATATGGGATTCGGGCCGATATCGGGGCGGAACCAGGGCACTGCGCACACCGATGACATCATCGGTGCCGGCGCAGCGCTACCGGCTACCGCCGCCATTACCACAGCGCTGAATATCAGCGCGAACTCCTCTATTGGCGCAAAAGCCCTCTTTGGGCGAAAACTGGGCACAAAGCCAACCGAATTTCTAGGCCTCAGTCTCTGAGGAGGCCTCCTGATTCGAGTTGGATAACGCCTTTCAGGGGTCTCTGATTCTCGTTGCTGGGGTGACTCATCTAGTTGGTCTCTTATGGATTGGACATCATCATCAGGTACATTCACTTCTGAGGTAGATGCTTCAGGTTCACTAACTTCTTCCACGGTTGTCTCTGCCGTAACCATGGGTTCGACCCTTGTTCTCGATTCTACCAGTTGGTCAGCATGACGCCGTATTACATTTTCACCAATATCTACCGTGTACATCAGGGGTCCTTGTCTGGCCCGAATTGTTCCAGATTGCCATTTCTCGTTTTTATAGTCCCGGGCTAACACTGGTTGTCCTATTTCGAAACTCCGAGTGGTCTTGTTATTTATATGCTGGAACTGTTTGTTTTCAACTTCCCTCCACACATTTGGTTTTAACAAGTCCAACCTGGACCGCAACCTCCTGTTATAGAACATCATGGCAGGACTTTGGTTTGTCACTGCATGAGTGGCATTTCGATATGCCAGTAGGAATTTGTCCACCTTGTGTTGTAGTGGAATCTGATCTTCGCTCATGGCCTTTATTGCTTTTTTGAACGTTTGTACAAATCTCTCGGCCAACCCGTTTGTAGCCGGATGATATGGGGCAGAGGTATAATGTTTCACCCCATTCTTCTTCATGAATTTCTGGAACTCTTCTGACACGAACTGCGGTCCGTTGTCTGAACATATTTGTTCTGGCAATCCATTTCTTGCAAATATCGTTCTTAGCACCGTGATCGTCTTTTCCGAGGTAGTGGTAGTCATCTTAATCACTTCTGGCCATTTAGAATGTGCGTCCACCGCAATTAAAAACACGGAGTCCATGAATGGACCAGCAAAGTCAATATGTACACGTTGCCATGGGGTTGAAGGCCATTCCCATGGATGCAGCGGTGCAATCGGAGGTGCATTTTGCACTTTTTGGCACCCTGAGCAGCTTTTCGTCAGATCCTCGATCTGTTGGTCGATACCCGGCCACCACACATAAGCCCTAGCAAGGCTTTTCATCTTGACTCCCCCCAGATGACCTTCATGCAGTTCCTTTAGAACCCTCTCTCTTAACTAATGAGGAATAATCACCCTTGTTCCATACATCAATGATCCTTGACAGACGGACAGCTGTTCTCGTCTTGCTGAGAATGCCGGTAACAGTGGATCACCATGTGCTGGCCATGCCTTCACTGTCACTTCGTAGACCCGGGACAGTGTCGGGTCATTCCTGGTTTCTCTTTCAATACTTGCATTGGTGACTGGTAAAAATTCGATGATGGTCAAGTGAAATAACTCAACAGGGTCAACCGTCGGTGCCTCCTCCTCTGTAGGTAGTGGCAGGCGCGACAGCCCATCAGCATTACCATGCTGCTTTGTACCTTTGAATTCAATCTGATATTGATGTGCCCCTAGGAAAAGGGACCATCTCTGGAGTCTCTGTGCTGTCATCACCGAAACACCCTTCTTAGGGTTAAAAATGGATACCAACGGCTGGTGGTCTGTCAGAAGCGTAAACTTTTGGCCCTGCAGGTAATGATTAAACTTCTTTACTCCCCACACAAGGCTGAGAGCCTCCCTATCTATCTGAGCATAGTTGCGCTCCGCGGAGGTCAATGATCTGGATGCGAACGCGACTGGCCTCTCCAGGCCATTTGGCAGCTTGTGTGAGAGTACTGCCCCAATACCATATGGAGAAGCATCACAAGCCAAACGAATAGGCAGCGTTGGGTTGAAGTGAGCCAACACTTCCTCTGAGGTGATCAATGCCTTGCTTTTGCGAAAGGCCCTCTTACAGTCCTCGCTCCACTTCCATGGTACTCCCTTCTGCAAAAGAGCGTTCAGCGGGTGCAGCACCGTGGATAAATTTGGCAGAAACTTATGGTAATAGTTAATCAACCCTAGGAACGACCTCAACTGGGATACATTATCCGGAGCAGGAGCCTTCACAACAGCTTCGATCTTGTCAGGAGACTTATGAAGCCCCTCCTGGTCAATGACATGACCACAGTACGAGATCCGCTTCTGAAAGAACTCACATTTCTGGCGATTAACTCGAAGTCCATATTCTTTCAATCTGGTGAGCACCAGTTCCAAATTTGCAAGGTGTTCCTCGTCATCATCTCCTGTAATCAGAATATCGTCCAGGTAACATTGTGTGCCTGGAATTCCCTGTAATACCTGCTCCATGGCCCTCTGCCAAATTGCTGGAGCCGATGCCACTCCAAAAACCAGTCTATTATACCGGTACAAGCCTCTATGCGTGTTGATCGTGAGATACTGGCGTGACTCTTCCTCAACTTCCATCTGTAAGTACGCCTGCGCCAGGTCTATCTTGGTGAAGTGTTTCCTGCCAGACAATGAAGCGAAGATATCCTCAATCCGCGGAAGCGGATACTGCACCGTGTGAAGCACCGGATTAACAGTGATCTTGAAATCGCCACAGATGCGAACCTTCCCCGGTTCCCCCGGCTTGTTGCTCGATGAACGCTTCATGACGGGAACAATGGGCGTGGCCCACTCACTCCAGTCTACCTTAGACAGTACTCCTGAACGTTCTAGCCCTTCCAGCTCAGCTTCCACAGCAGGTCGTATCGCATAAGGTACCGGTCTGGCTTGGAAAAATTTCGGGTTTGCATGTTCTTCAACCTTGATGTTTGCCGTAATTCCTCTCAGTGTTCCCAGTCCCTGTTGGAACACCTCTTTAGCATCGTCCAATATTCTGGACAATCGTTTAGGTTTGACATCTTTTTTACCGGAATCTACTGTTAGTGCTTTTAAGGAATGCCAGTCCATATTTATTTTCCTAATCCACTCCCGTCCCAGTAGTGGTGGACCTCCCTCAGGTAGCACATATAAGTCCATTCCTCGGCTTTCTTTGCCCTTGTGGACCACCTTTACCTCTATCTTCCCGATGGGGTATACTCCTTGCCCCGTGTATGTTTTCAATACAATCTCCGTATCCCGTAGGGGAATATGTGGGAATAACCTTCTGTAATCTTGCTTATTCATGACCGTCAATGCCGATCCAGTGTCCAATTCCATCTTCACTTGGACTCCTGCTATCTGAAGTGTGACCCAAATTGTTTGGAGGTCTGCTCCCTTACCAACATTGTGTACTCTTAGACTACCCAGTTCATTACTGCTGGAGTCTGAATCTGACTTCTGTTCGTTCGAACTGTTCTCTGTCACCTTGTGTACCTTTCTGTACTTTTCCTGCGGTGACTTTTTGTTGCTGGTCTTCTTTCCTGACCGGCATACTTTAGCTATGTGACCAAGCCTGCCACATTTTCTGCATTCCTGATTTTTGAACCAGCACTGGTTCTGATCGTGCATTGTCTTTCCACAACGATAACATTTTACTGTACCCAAGACCATTTGATTGGTGCTGAGTTCCGGTGACCGTAGCTGCATTTCCGCCGTCCCTCTCGCTGCGGCTTCTTGCGATGCTGCAATAGTGACAGCTTTATCAAGCGTAAGATCATTCTCCTCAAGCAGTCGCTTTTGTGTTCCTTCTTTTAACAATCCACACACAAATTTATCTCTCAGCGCATCTGCTAGTCCTGTTCCAAACTGACAGTACTTTGATAGCTTACGCAGTTCAATTAAAAATTCAGCGTTGCTTTCGTCTTTCAGCTGCGTTCTTCTGTAAAATTTAAATCGTTCTGCTATCATCAGCGGCGTGGGGTTTAAATGATTTTTCAGGACAGTAACAATATTCGCGAAAGTCTGATCCGTCGGTTTATTTGGTGATAGAAGGTGCTTCAATAGCCCGTATGTCTTCGCACCCATTGAGCTTAATAAGGTTAGTGCTTTCTCATCATCTGGTACCTTATTTGCTTTACAATAAACTTCCATGCGTTCTACATACGTGGTCCAATCTTCGATATCGCTATCAAAGGTATTAATGTTCCCATGTTTAGGCATCCTTGCAAGTTTTTAATTTTTCTTTTTCTCAAAATGGCGGCTTCCCGCGCTTGTCTTCTTCCCCCGCCTACTAAAATGGCAGCTTCCCGCGCTTGGCGGTCTTTCCCGCACTCGTCTTCTTCCCCCGCCGACTACAATGGCGGATTCCCGCGTTTGCCTTCTTCCCCCGCTGGCTGCAACGGCGATTGCCGTGCTGCTGCTGTTCTCGCCTCCCCAGCAGTTCTCAATTCCCCGACGCTGCTTTGCCTCGCAGCCCCGCTTGCAGCCCGGTCCTTTACACCGGCTGCGTTTGAGTTCTCCACGGCTCTCGTGCCTTAAGCTGCCCCAGTCGCTGCGCCTCTAGGCCTCGATTGCAGCCCGGCCCTTTTTTACCGGCCGTGGTCGAGTTCTCCGCCCTTATTCCTCCGTTTTCCCTCCCCTACTCCACAGCCAACGCGGCCGACTTTCTGCTCGTGTCGCTGATCGGCTTACCCACCACCGTGGTAGAAGGGATGATCACTGCCTGTCGCTGATGGAGGGCTTCGTGGTCACAATTTTTCTTTTTAACCCGGGTTCTCGATGCCTCCCGTGCGATGGTGTTCAGCAGGATGATGAGGGCGGATGCCTCTTCTCGACGCCCGTTCTGAGGACGAAGCTGCCTTGGATGTAAAACTGCCGCAGGGTAAGATCGGACTCGTCGCCACTGTTGAGTCTGTGTGTCCCAGTTATGCTTATGATCAATCACTGGACACAGACAACAAGAATAACTTTTAACAGGTCTTTACTATTCGGAGGTCAGGGCTGAACTGCCCAGCAAATCCCTACACAACACTTATATACCGGTGTGGTCACCACCGGTATTACACTATACAGCAGCCAAGAGAAAGTAGTACATCTCTTAAGGTAGTTCTCTTAAGGTGGAACAGGTTACATACACCACAATGGGTACTGCTAATCTAAAAGGGGAGGAATTGTAGTGTATATACCTTTAAGAGAGAACTACTTTTACAGCTCCTGTATACTGTAGTACCGGCAGTGACCACACCTGTATATAAGCCTTGAGCATGACTCTGTACTGTCAGTCTTTAGACTACCCTCCTCCAGTAAACATCTGTTGATTGTTAAGTTACAGCCTCTGTGTAGTTATTGGAAAACATCATATTTAAGAATCACGGATTTAACACTTTCCAGCAGATTTGATGTACAGGTCTCTCCAGGCCGAGTTTCAAGGCTGTAATGAGCAGGGTGTGGATGGAGAGCAAGATCGACCCTCCCCTTTAAAAACTGGCCAGCGCCAGTGTGTCTGTTTTCCATTGCTGACTGACATCACATGAGCTTCGCCAGCGCTCTGAGGTAGCGCCTTGCTCCTCGGCGTTAGTGCCTTAAGAGAGGTGTGTAGCGCCTGATAGTGCTCCAATCAACTCCAGGGGCGATAAAAGCCAAGTTTGCAGTCGGAGGCGATAATTAGCTCCAGGTGCTAAACTTTGCGCCCGGTCAATAATTGCGCCCCAAACGGGGCGATACCGAATTTCTCCCCCTATGATTCTCTGTTCAACCTAGATATAATACAATTGAAACAGCTGTGTAATATGTCCTGGAGAATTGTGAGAGAATTCCTAAAGTAATTTGGAATCTCACTCGACCTCTGCACTCAATTCGTGGCACTCCTGATTTTTCTGGTCACTAAAATTAATGATGGTAAAATCAAGAGCAACACAAATCAGGCGCTCTGTCTTTTGCACCTAATTCTCCAATTCGCACTCCCATCCAGCAAGGCTGGAGTAGAATCCCTGAAAATTCACCTCTATGTTTTTTTAGCATGAATTACTTCAAAACCTCTGTGTTATTAGCACCTCAGGCAAACAAGAATCAGCATGCATTATCTTTGCAATCCATTTCTATTACTCATGTGTTTTGAAAGCAGTGTGTCATTGGAACAACACCCTGTTGGCAGTCGGACGTTGGAAATCTTAGCATACAACAAATATATCTGGTCAGCTGCTTGAGATTTTTTTAGGCTTTGAAAAGAGACACAAAACAATAAATGAACAGCAGCTAAAGTATTGTGTCTTCCCTGTTAGAATTTAAGAATTATCATTGCTCATGATGTTTGCTCCATGCAAGCTGTTTTTTCCCTATGGTAATCATTATGCAGTAAGCTAGTCTGTCAACTCACACTAGTGACTGACATGCTGATTTTTCACTGTTTATCTTTTTTCTCCTTGGGCAAAAGGGAGGGTAATCAGCACTGAGGCTGTTAATCTTTGTTGATGTGGGAGGACAGCTGTTGGAAATCACACAGGAGGCTGATGTCCATTTACCCAAATTTCTGTACTTTTGTTCAATTTGTTCTTGGGATGTGGATGACTCTGGCAGGATTGCCCAACTCTGGTTGCCCTGAGAAGGTGGCAGTGGTCCTTCTACATGAACTGCTGTAGTCCTTGTGGTACTGCTGCTCCCACACTGGTGTTGGTTAGGGAACAATGGTGTGAGGTAGCCTTCATCATTCTTTAAATAAGTGTATGATTTTCTCCACGTTGCTGGAAGAAACATATTATTGCAGTGTAGATTGAGTTCATTTAGACTGCCATAGGCCTAAAGGCAGCCAGTGACCCACGTTGTACCCAATATCTTTGAATTTCAAGAAGGAATAATTAAATAAATTACTTGCAGTATAAACAAGAGAATTTCTTGCCATTTTTGTTTTTTTTATATAGCATCAAACATTGCTGAATTCTATTAAGGACTTGCACCTCCCCATCTTGCTCCTCACAGATCCCTTTCATGTAAACTTGGTGCATACCATTTGTTGTATATACTTCTCAGCTGTCCAACACTACAACACAATTCCACAGTCTCTTTGGGTTCCTTCCTGGTGCCATCCTCTTAAGCTGATCCCCTTTAATCAATTCCAGTAACTTTTGCTCTATCTGGAATATTCTTGCAACTGCTAGCCCTCTGCTCCTCTAGAAGGTTTTAGCTTCTCCTGACTTGATCGGGCACATTGGTCTGACACAAGCTGTGGTCCTATTGAGGCAGCTGCTTCACTAAGTTTATTCAGTTCAGAGTTGTTAATATTATGCTGTCTTTTGGATGAGATATTAAACCAAGGTCCTGTCAGCCATCTCAGGTAGAGGCAAAAGATCGCATGGCACTATTTGGAAAAATAGCAGAGGAATTCTCCTGGTGTCCTGGCCAATATTTAAATAACAATAACATCACTAGAACAGATTTATCTGTTGATTATTTCATTGCTGTTAGTGGGACCTTGCTGTGTGAAAATTGGTGGCTGTATTTCCCTACATTAAAAGCACCATCTGCTGTAAGGAAAACTGCAGCTAGCACGCACCATAGAGCTAGCACAGGTTGGGGCAAATGGCCTGTTCCTGTGCTGTATATTTATCGCCTCCTGCCACACTTACTTTCTAGAACACTTTTCTGTCACATTTACCCATTACACTTTCCCTATCACATTCTGTGAGCAAGGCCAAATGAGATCTGTTAGTGTTACAATATAAGTTCTGCTGTAAAGGACAGCATAAAACTAAAGGAAAGGGCATACAAAAATGCAAACAATAGCACAGATCCCGGTGAATGGGAAAGATACAAAGAACAGCAAAGGGTCACAAAACAGGTAGCAAGGGCTACAAAAAGAGAATATAAAAAGATACTTGCAAGGGATATCAAAATCAATACGAAGAATTTTTACAGTTACATTAGGAAAAAGAGGGTCGTCAGGTGCAATTTTGGCCCCTTAAAAACTGAAAGTGGTGATATTGTCAATGACAATGTGAAAATGGCAGACATGTTGAATAATTACTTTGTGTCAGTATTTACAGTAGAAGAAGAGGATAGCATGCCAGAAATCCCAAAGAAACTAATATTGAATTGGGGACAGGGACTCAATAAAATTAACGTAAGTAAAATAACAGTAATGAAGAAAATAATGGCATTAACGAGTGACAAATCCCTAGGATCAAATGTTTTCCATCCCAGGGTTTAAAGGAAGTAGGTGAGCACATTGCAGATGCCCTAACTATAATTTTCCAGAATTCTCTAGATTCAGGAACCGTCCCTTTAAATTGGAAAATTACATATGTCACTCTGCTTTTTAAGAATGGCGAGAGGGGGAAACCAGGGAACTATAGATCAGTTAACCTAAAAACTGTTGTTGGGAAATTGCTGCAGTCTAAAGTTAAGGCTAGGGTGAATGAACACCTCACATTTTCAGTTGATCAGAGGGAGCCAGTATGGATTTGTGAAAGGTAGGTCATGCCTGACAAACCTGATTGAAGTTTTTGAAGAGGTGACTAAAGTAGTGGGCAGGGGAATGTCTATGTATGTTATTTATATGGACTTCCAGAAGGCATTTGATAAAGTCCCACATAACCATAGCCATTACACTACTATGTGTATTCTATAGGCTACCTACTAGTGTGAAGGATATAGAACAACAAATTTGCAGGGAAATTACAGAGAGGTGCAAGAATTATAGAGTAGTGATAATGGGGAACTTTAATTATCCGAATATAGACTGGTATAGTTATAGTCTAAAGGGCAGAGAGGGGGAAGAATTTCTGAAGTGTGTTCAGGAGAACTTTCTTGATCAGTTGTTTCCAGCCCAGTGAGAAAGGAGGCATTGCTGAATCTGCTTCTGGGGAATAAGGTGGGTCAGGTAGATCAAGTTTCAGTAGGGGAACATTTAGGGGACAGTATTCACTGTATCATAAGGTTTAGACTAGCTATGGAAAAGGACAGGGAGCAATCTAGAATCAAAATACTTAACTGGAAGAAGTCCAATTTCAGTGGGTTGAGAACGGAGCTGGCCCGGGTACATTGGAATCAAAGATTGGCAGGCAAAACTGTAATCGAACAATGGGCTGCCTTTAAAGAGGAGATGGTTCGGGTAGAGTCGAGGTACATTCCCACAAGGGTGAAGGGTAGGGCAACCAAAACCAGAGCTCCTCGGATGATGAATGACATAGAGAGTAAGATGAAGCAGAAAAATGGGGGCATATGACAGATGTCAGGTTGAGAATACAAGTAAGAATCAGGCTGAATATAGAAAGTTCAGAGGGGAAGTTGAAAAGGAAGTAAGAGGGGCAAAGAGGGAGTATGAGAATAGAATGGCAACTAACGTAAAAAGGAATCCAAAAGTCTTCTGTAGGCATATAAATAATAAACAGGTACCAAGAGGAGGGGTGGGGCCAATTAGGGACCAAAATGGAGACCTATGCATGGAGGCAGAGGGCATGGCTGAGGTACTAAATGAGTACTTTGCATCTGTATTTACCAAGGAAGAAGATGCTGCCAAAGTCATAGTGAAAGAGGAGGTAGTTGAGATATTGGATGGGATAAAAATTGATAAAGAGGAGGTACTAGAAAGGCTGGCTGTACTTAAAGTAGATAAGTCACTAGGACCGTGTGCTGAGGGAAGTAAAGTTGGAAATTGCAGAGGTACTGGCCATTATCTTCCACTCCTCCTTAGATATGGGGGTGGTGCCAGAGGACTGGAGAATTGCAAATGTTACACCCTTGATCAAAAAAGGGTGTAAGGATAAACCTAGCAACTACAGGCCAGTCAGTTTAACCTCGGTGGTGGGGAAGCTTTTAGAAACAATAATCCAGGACAAAATTAACCATCACTCGGACAAGTATGGATTAATTAAGGGAAGCTAGCATGGATTTGTTAAAGGCAAATCATGTTTAGCCAACTTGATTGAATTTTTTGATGAGGTAACAGAAAGATTTGATATGGGCAATGTGGTTGATGTGGTGTACATGGACTTCCAAAAGGCATTTGATAAAGTGCCACATAATAGGCTTGCCAGCAAAGTTGAAGCCCATAAAATAAAAGGGACAGTGGCAGCATAGACATGAAATTGTCTCAGTGACAGGAAACAAAGAGTAGTGCTGAACAGTTGTTTTTCAGACTGGGGAAAGGTATACAGTGGTGTTCCGCAGGGGTCGGTACTAGGACCACTGCTTTTCTTAATATATTAATGACTTAGGTGTACAGGGAACTATTTCAAAATTTGCAGATGACACAGAACTTGGAAGTATAGTGAACAGTGAGGAGGATAGTGATAGACTTCAAGAGGACATAGACAGGCTGGTGAAATGGACCGACACGTGGCAGATGAAGTTTAAAGCAGAAAAGTGCGAAGTGATACATTTTGGTAGGAAGAACGAGGAGAGACAATATAAACTAAAGGGTACAATCCTAAAGGGGATGCAGCCTGAGGGCATATGTGCACAAATCATTGAAGGTGGCAGGACAGGTTGAGAAAGCGGTTAAAAAAACATACGGGATCCTGGGCTTTATTGTCACGGGGCCGTGCATTCACGGGGCCGTTTAGCTAGGGTTTCGGTAGTGGACCCAAGCGCAGGAAACCTATCCAAGGACTCAAGACCGGGTAGAAGTCGAAAGATGCTTCACTTGATACTCGAAAACACAGAGATATGGTAGCACTCGAAAGGAGATTCACTTGAGACTCGAAAACACAGAGACATGGTAGCACTCGAAAAGGAGATTCCTTGAAACTCGAAAACACAGAGAGACTCAAGAGAGCTGCTACTTGCAGGCAGGTGAACCCAGGACTGAGCAAAGAGGACAGGAAACAGGAAGCTTAAATACAGGCCAGAGTGGTCACGTGACATAATTATTCAAATGAGACAGGAGACAAATACTTTAACAACACACAGGTGAGGCCAGAGGCACAGAGACAAAAACCGAACAACTTTATTAACTAGCCTAATTACTCTGATGAGATCAATTACTTGAGAAACAGGTGCGGCGAGGGGCCCAGAAGGCACGGCAGCAGTGCACCGAGGCCTCAAAAACCGCCCTCAGGTGGCGAGCAGAGGGAAGTGCCACTGAAGCCGTTACATTTATAAATAGAGGCATAGGGCTAGATTTTGATACTGGAGGCATGTAGGAGGCAGGACTACAACTTTTGGGGTTGTAGTCCCGCCTCCATTGAGTTGTGGCCAACCCACACGATTTTCACTTGATTGACCTTGTTGAGCCTGCCCAGCGGGCTCAGCAGGCCAATTAAGGGCCACCCAGCAACAGGTGACAGCACAGATTGTCATTTCATCTGTCAAGAGCTTTTGACAGATGAAATATCAGCGTTTGGCAGCTCTTTGAAGCTGTCAAACACTGACAATCTGTACACTAAGTTAATTCCTAACTCTCAGGCTGATTTAGAGATCTCTCCGGAACAGAAAGCTGAATGCTGCAACTTTTGACAGATCGCGGCCATTCTGGTTTTTGTGCCGGTGAGATGAGGGACTCCCGAGACCTGAAGGAAGGAAGCCTGTAAAGGTAAGTAGAAGTAATTAAACTTCTTTAAACACTTTACACACACCAAACACAGTTACCTCTGCATTCATGCACCCATCACTCACCTGAACACCGGACATCTCAAACCCTCCAGGTCCTTCAGCCCGACGGTCCGCCTTGCTAACTTGGCATGGTTTGGAGCCATCGGGAATCCCACACTTCAGGAATCAAAATAGGGATTAGGCTAAAAACTGCCTGTTAACTACCTGTTAACAGGCAGTTAATTGGCACTAATCCCCTTCCCGCCTCAGGAATCCGCCTCCTTTCAAACTGGCATGGAGGCGGGTTGGGGGCGGGATGGGTACGTGCCCCCCGATTTCACGATTTTAACCCCCCACACGCCTCCAATCCCGCCTCCACAGCCCAATGAAAATCCTGCCCATAGAGTATAAAAGCAAGGAAGTTATGATGAACCTTTATAAAACACTGGTTCGGCCACAACTGGAGTATTGTGTCCAATTCTGGGCACCGCACTTTAGGAAGGATGTGAAGGCTTTAGAGAGGGTGCAGAAAAGATTGACAAAAATAGTTCCAGGGATGAGGGACTTCAGTTACATGGATAGACTAGAGAAACTGTGGTTGTTCTCCTTTAGAGCAGAGAGGATTGAGAGAAGAGTTGATAGAGGTGTTGAAAATCATGAGGGGTCTAGATAGTAGATAGAGAGAAACTGTTCCCATTGGCGGAAGGGTCGAGAACCAGATGACACAGATTTAAGGTGATTGGCAAAGAACCAAAGGTGACATGAGGAAAAAAAAATTTACGCAGCGAGTGGTTATGATCTGGAATGCACTGCCTGAAAGTGTGGTGGAGGCAGATTCAATCATGGCTTTCAAAAGGGAATTAGATAAACACCTGAAAGAAAAAAAATTGCAGGGCTACAGAGAAAGGGTGGGGATTAGGACCAGCTGAAGTGCTCTTGCAGAGAACCGGCATGGGCTCGACAGGCCAAATGGCCTCCTACTGTGCTGTAATGCTTCTATGATTCTATAAGAGATGGTTATCTAAGGTAGAAGCCCACGGAATTGAGTGCAAAGTGTTGACCTGGTTAGGAAATTGGCTGAGCGGCAGGAGACAGAGAGTAGGGATAATGGGTAGGTACTCAAATTAGCAAGATGTGACTAGTGGTGTCCCGCAGGGATCTGTTTTGAGGCCTCAATTATTCACAGTATTTATTGACGACTTAGATAACGGCATAGAAAGTCATATATCCAAATTTGCCGATGATACAAAAAAGGCAGCATTGTAGGCAGTGTAGATGAAAGCATAAAATTACAAAGGGATATTGATAGATTAAGTGAATGGACAAAACTGTGGCAAATGAATTTCAAACGTAAGCAAATGTGTGGTCATCCACTTTGGACCTAAAAAGGACAGAACAGGGTACTTTCTAAATGGTGAAAAGGTAAAAACAGTGGAGGTCCAAGAGACCTGAGGGTCCAGGTACAAAAATCATTAAAATTTCATGAACAGGTACAGAAAATAATCAAAAAGGCGAATGGAATGCTGGCCTTTATATCTAGAGGACTAGAATACAAGGGGGTAGAAGTTATGCTGCAGCTATACAAAGCCCTGGTTAAACCACACCTGGAGTACTGTGAGCTGTTCTGGGCACCACACCTCAGGAAGGATATATTTGGAGGGAGTGCAGTGTAGATTTACCAGAATGATACACAAATTTCAAGGGTTAAGTTACAAGGAGAGATTACACAAATTAGGGTTGTATTCCCTAGAATTTAGAAGGTTAAGGGGTGATCTGATCGAAGTTTTCAGGATATTAAGGGGAACAGATAGGGTAGATAGAGAGAAACTATTTCCGTTGGTTGGGGATTCTAGGACGAGGGGGCATAGTCTAAAAATTAGAGCCAGACCTTTCAGGAGTGAAATTAGGAAACACTTCTACACACAAAGGGTGGTAGAAGTTTGGAACTCTCTTCCGCAAATGGCAATTAATGCTAGATCAATTGTTAATTTTAAATCTGAGATTGATAGCTTTTTATTAACCAAAGGTGTTAAGGGATATGGGCCCAAGGCCCAAAGGAGTTAAGTCACAGATCAGCCATGATCTCATTGAATGGCGGAACAGGCTCGAGGGGCTGAATGGCCTACTCCTCTTCCTGTGTAAGGCATTGTGTTTTGCATGGTATAAAGTTCCTGTCATTTTAAAACAGTTTAACATTCGACACACTGTGAGCAACTTCATAGGAGACCCTCCTGTAATAACAAAACTTGTACTGAATATAAATACTGGACTAGAAGCATGAACAGGGTATAATTAAATAATGAGAAGGACCAGCACAATTTTATTACCCTGTCCATAATATATGGGATAGGTTTTTCCAGTCCTTTTCTGTTCTATCAACCTGAACATTAGACTAGTGTGATGTAGTACGTAGAAGGATTTGCAGGCTGATTAGCAGCCTGACAGGCCACCACAGGAATGCTCCTTCTGTGGCTCAATGTCACAACCATTTACGTACTGGTACTAGTCGTTCAAAAGTAGTGATGTGGGAATGGGCTTACAATGTCAGTGATTTTTGACTGTGGTGATGACGGACCATATGCTTCGTTGCCTAGTCCTGTCTGTGTCCTGTAATGCTGCTGACCTTGTCAAATACAATGATGATACCAAAGCATATGTAGCCTTCTGCAGGAAGGAGTGTGAAGATAGGATACAATTAGCTTGAATATTAATGAATCGTGCATTTTTACATATTCTCAAGTGATTTAAAACTGAGGCACCAGTAGGCATAACTTAAATTTGTGTATATATTGACCATGTACTAAAATTATTCAGACAAGGCAAACCAAATCAACAGGATTAACCATATTATGCGATTCAGCTTCAGGGCATTCAATACTCTGGGAAAAATATGATTTTGCCAATTCAAAACTCCAAGCTTGGGAAAAAGGCTCACAAAACTGAACTTCTATTCGTCAGATTTTCAATTTTTAGCTTGAGGAGCCAAGGTGAAGCCGAGACACATAGAGCAGAGACCATTAAAGTTGAACAGAAGTGAGGAAATCAGGTAAGAAGTAATGATATAGGCTAGATTCTCCACCCATTGACTGTGAATGATCAGTTAATATACCCCTTTAAGGTACACCTAGATTAGATTTTTATTCTAAAAGCCAGACAGAAGAAGAAGGGAGAGATAGCAAAAAAAGGGTTTACAACCATCTCGGAGTCCTGCAACATCCTTGAGGGACATAGCAATATCTAAGGGTCCATTACACTATTGCTGTAGCATCATACCAAGTTGTTTCACTTCACACTGTTGCTGCATCGGTGCAAATGCCTTGGGTCTTGACCATTGTCATGTTTCAGAATTTGGGAAAAGAGTTACTTTAAATGTTGTATTTAGAGCTTAGTGTATTTATGTATGTAAGTGCTTTGGGACATTTAACTAGGTTATAAATATAAGTTGTTGTTGTAGAAAGAGGTCTGAGACAATAGGTAGTTAAGAAGCTAATGATGTAAGGTTGATGTTGTTTCCACCATAGGCTGTAAATAAAGAACAATTCATTGGCTTGTCTCAGTAATCAAGAAACACATCATACCCATTGTGTTGGGGAGTTATTGGTCCCAGGCACTCAACAGAAGGTCTGGGCGATCTTTTTTCTGGTTTGAACAAGAGATAAAACACAGAGATAAACAGAGTCAGGGAGGCTTTTGAAACAGGATGCTGCACCGGTAATCAAGCTGAAACAGAAAGCTCTGAATCAAGGAGGCCAAGCAAAAAGAAAAGTAAGAAATTAGTTTTTTAAAGTCAATCATGATTACCCAATCAATGATGTTGGGAAGTGTAGTGTGCTCGTTATTTTTATATTATTATGCAGACATGTTTTACTGTTTGAACTAAACTAATCTGATCATAATTGTTGCCCAGTGTGTTTACCTACTGTGAAATAAAGCAACTTCATCCACCTTTGGGGACACTAAAGAAGTACACGTGCAAATGATATGAATATCCGGTTCAAGTCACAAGGGGGTCTTCTTGATTTTCTTCCAAGTTACACTATTGTTCAAGTGGATATAGGGCAGTGTGAGCCAACTCTCACAAAAGTAAGATGCTTATATCACTTATAGAAGCAACTGATGCCACTGAGTCCAAAAAGGTACCTACATCAGATCACAAATTGTAAAAGCACTTGATTTACATTCCATGGTCCTGATGCCCTCCCCCTACTTGGACACACCATCTGACCCTTGATCTGAACCAACCTACGAGAACTGCTGCATAGATACTGGCCAAAGGCAAAAGCCAAAAGACCTCCACTC
Organism: Somniosus microcephalus; assembly: GCF_052327205.1. NCBI lineage: Eukaryota > Metazoa > Chordata > Chondrichthyes > Squaliformes > Somniosidae > Somniosus > Somniosus microcephalus. Next base: position 76,961,602 of record NC_140996.1, on the reverse strand, counting down.
TCAATACATAGCCTGCTAACATTATGGAAGGCAAAGACTTAGGAGGTGAAATTAGGGGCGATAACTTTTAAAAGTTTGGAAAATTAGCACCAGACGCTATGTTTTTCTAACTTTAAAAAAATGTGGTTTTCTCGCTCCAAGAGGGAGGTGGAGTGTTAAATCAAGCGTTCCACTACCCTCTTGGAGCGCGACCAGCAGCAGGCGGAGCGGTGAGTTCTGCAGCGCTGCACACTGGGCCATGCAGCACTGCCGCGTTGGAAGGCTCCTTCCCTCCCTTAAAGGGAAGGGCCATTGCTGCAGGCTCTGCAAAAGAAAGGGCACCTACCTGGACCACCAATGTAAGGGGTTTTAGATCGCAGAGGTTTCTCTCTCTAGAGGCCTCTCTCTCAGGAAAACCGTGAGTGGTTCGACCCACTCGCCCCTTAGATTCTGTACTCTGGACTTGGGGGCAGGAACTACAATGTAGAGAAAACTCTTATAGACCAAGTTTGAAGAAATGAAATGAAATTTTATTGCATATGGTAACACAAATCAAATGCAAGCAAATAAGAGAGTACATGGGAGGGAAAAACACAAACAAATCATAACGACACAATACTAACTAAGGCAAATACAGGCATATTATACTCTACAAAAATCATCATGAAATAGGGAAACACACGGAACATCGAGGGATAACAACTCATGTTAATTATACCCTTAAATATCCACCCCCTTAAACCTATCTAGATCTGATTATGGAGGGCCAGAAACATGCTCACCAATCCAACTAGGAAGTGCAAGGTTTTGAAACAGGTGTGCGTTTGTCCTTTCAGGCGTCCCGTCTCCACGTGATTGTTGGAGTCCTAGCGAACTGCGCCACACCTCTCTCCTGAGGTGGGGGTCGGGGACGGCTGCTCGACCTCGGCTTCTTCTGTCGTTTATTTTATCTCTTCACCCGAGCCGGAGCGGGTCGATGGCCTGTCGTTTCATCAACGGCCCGGGGTTGGTCGATGATCTCCCGATGTTTTACCCCAGGGCGGGGCGCCGGCTCAAACGACCTTCTTGATGGTGGCTTAGTCTTCTTCTTCTTCCTCTCCGACGATGGCAGCTCCATTTATGGCTTCCTCCTGTTTCCCACGATGCCTTGTTTTGATGATCTCTTTCTACCTCTGGGTTTCCATATATACTTCTCATCAGAAGCCCTAATCTCGCGCCAAATCAGGTTAGTCTTTGTTTAACTTTTGGCGGGCTTGTTGCACAACGGGGTAGTTATTATATTTTAAAATACTTGAGATGGCCGGTAAAGGGCCATCTCTGGTCTGGAATGACCTTCATTGTTTTTAATGTCCTGGTGATGTCCTTAACGGGTCCTTGATGCTCTTCTCATGAATATGAAACTGTTCCCTTTTGTTTGGGTCAACATTTAGATGGCCTTTATCTACAGGCCGATCTTGACTGGATCTGCATCCAATCTATATGTATATGTGGGTGTCTGGTTTCGTTCTCTCAGAAACGGCTTCCAGAACTAACTTTGGGCTCAATCCATAAAGCTGTCTGAGGATTTGCAGGAACCATTTTAACGTGTCCCAATAAGTTGGTCACGGGGTCTGGCGGCCATTTTGCATGCCCCTTTTCCTGGGCTTCTTTTAAAATAGTCTTTAAAATCATGGCCTCTTCTGCCATTCGACCCTTTATAATATAAAGTCCAATTTTGCGAATCCTACACTCCCCCCTGATGATACTGTAACTTGCTTGAAGTATCATAATTCTGGGTGAGCAAAATTTTCTGACTTTCCGCAATCTAACCATCCCCAGTATTTACCTATCTATGACCCCACGACACACGCATTTCCCATTTCAGAAAAACCTTGTGTACATTAAGCATCTATAGATGGCAATACCTTGGAGTTAAAATCTGACAACTTACTTCCAGGCGTGGAGGGGGGCCTTATACCCTTACATCACCTGGTGCATACACACTATCTTTTAATAATAACAACACATCTAATAAACTTCAAGAAGAAAAAAATAAAGTACAGACACGAAAATTCAAGATACACATGAATACATGTCAAAAATAATACAGAGGAGGGAGGGAAAATTTAACTTTATACAAACCAGCAAAAATCTAAATGGGTGTCTCTTCTTCTACCCGCACATAATGCTCCCTCCATTCCCCTCTATTCTCGTACTTTTGCGAATGTTTGACCTTTTTACACTGTACAAACATGAAATAAATTACAATGATAACCTGGCACACTGCAAGAATGTGGAAGGCTATCCTAATCCAAGAAGGGACTTCTATATTAGTGAACAGGTCCAACCACGGTGAGGTCACTATATCCAATATGTTTGCCCCTATCTCTAAAGTCTTCTGCTCCAGTGTATAGAAATGTTTCTGTGAAACAACAATGGCTTTTAATATCTTGGTGAGGTGTTCAGGGAGAGGGGGAATGATATATCCAAAATGTGCAATGAATCGCTGCAGATTGGTGAAATTCTCTTTAACAGTGATGTGAACTGTGGAAGGTTCAGGAATGGGGACAATTCGCTCTTGGGCCACTTGAACTTCTGCCCTGGGCTTGAAACAGAAGCTGCTGTCACTAACCGGACACCAACAGTGCTGTCCATGTTGGTAGTGGGGCGCTGTAGTGGTGACACAGTATGTCCCACCTCCTATATATGCCACCTGCGGGGGCACATGGCCTTGTGCCATTGCCTCCATGGTGCAATTTATAGGCTCCGCGCCAGCAGTTCTGAACCCGCACTGTGGTTTTGAATGGGCATTCAAGTGTCGGGGACACAGGATGATGTGTGCTCCCCGGCTCCGGCACCCCGAGAGGTCGGTACCCGTCATTGCATGCTCCCATTGAATGACGTAAGGTGGGACCCCTGTGTAGCGAATGTGCGCACCCCGCTGAATGACTCCAATGTCCTCCACCCTGTATACCAGGGCGGGTTTAGCTGTCTTTCCCATCACCGGCATTCTTACCACTATACCCAAAAATGGTGTGACTAGACCGTCCACAGTCCACTGGGACTGGGTAGGCCTCTGAAGCTAGTCTGAGCTGGCACGGACTCAATGCATTCTCAAAAGGGTGGAGGGCTGCGAGGTGCTTGTTGCTGATCCAGGAGGGGACTAAACCTTGTTTCAAATCCTCCAGGTTACTGCGGCCCAGTAACCACGCCCCGTATAGCACACAAGCTTCGTTCTGCGCAGCCTGATTGGACGCGTTCCGATCCTTCCTGACGAGAGCATTTACCGTTTTGGCGTGTTTCTCCAACTCAGCTATTATCTCTTTTAAGTGTAGTGTCATGGCCTGGTCCTCATGTAACTCAGAACCCACTACCTTATTCTCGTCAGTCAGTATCTTTCTTAACTGTGTTTTCAAACCATTGATTTGGGTTTGCAGCTCCACATCATCCAGTGTGTTGATGACGGAAGTTCCTGTATTAAAAGCTGTGAAAATATCATTTACTGCACCCCTTCTTTGCCTCCCTATCCTGTCCAAGACCTCATGTGGTGTGCTGTATAAGTCGGCTCTGTCGACATCGGCAAAGTCGAATTCGTAAAACTGTTTAAACATGTTTGTTAACAGGACCTGGTATAATTGCTCCGTTTCCCTGGGGCACCACTCTGGCAACCGCACCTCGGTGAGGTTTAAAATCACCGAAGCCACCGTGTAGTGCACCCCTTGGTACATCACCTGACCTGTGGGTACCAATACCAATCCATTCCCGGGCCCCTTTGTTGTGGTGGGGCACCCTTCCTTGAGGGCTTTAGCTGCCGGAATTGTGGGCAGGGGCTTGCGGGGTCGGGTGATGAGCTCAGTGGCGTTTATTGGGATCTGAGAGTATGGGACTCCGCACGCCCATGTGCTGACGTCCCACCTCATTCCTTGTCCAGCATCCTGCCACTGCCTTTGGAAAAAGATGGAGACGCCTGTGGGGCAAGCGCGTTCTGAACCCCACATACAGATGTAGATCCCCTCATCTGGTTCCCACCATTTGTCCCAACAGACACTCAACCCCCCATGAGTTCCCGTAATAGTCCGATGGGTGTAGTTACCCAGTCTTTCCCACTCAATTGTGGAGTTCTTCATGGTGCTGCTCAACTTGCGCAGCCACTACCAGCAATTCAAAGGTACCTGTCCGTTGCAAACAAGGCAAATCTTCTTCCCGGCGGTGACCCTCACCCTGGGGCACATCAGAGACGTTTCTTTGTATGCAAACCCCGTCTGGCTGGAGTATTCAGTAGAGTTCGACCCCAGCCAGCCTGGCCATCTCCCTTCATGGAAGTATACGGCAGTCTCTTCAGCGTCCCGTGGGCCGGTTCCATCAGTCACGACGGGGCCTCTGTTGCCAGAGCACCCATAAATCGTGGAGTCCTTAGTGCAGCCCCAATAGGCCCAGCTCCACCCGATCATCATGAACGCGATGAGGATCCCTCTCATCTTTCTCCCTATTCCTGCAACAAATTAAACAATGCCGCCAGGCTCTCGAGAGATTCTGGCTTAGGTGAAGGCATGATCGGGTCTTTCGACCTCGATCCAAAACAACACACATACTGAGCAGATTTAAAACTACTTATAACTCTAATCATTTTAATATTTACACACCTTAAACTTAAAACTTAAACTTAACTTATGTACAGCGCCGCCCGTCCCCGGGCGGCTTGCCTAATCCCTGATTGGACTGCAACTCGCTGCTCCCTGCGGTGGGGCTGCAGTGACCTGTGGCTTGGGTTCCCCGCAGCCTTTTGTTGTCAATCGGGGACTGCGTTTTGTCAGGGATTTCTCAAGTCGGCGTTTACTCAGAACGGGGGAATCGGGCCAAGGTTTTACCGGCTGAGGCGTTCGAGTCGACCTGGGAAGAGGTACTTTGGGCGTGGCTCCCTTAGCGAACGGACCTTCGGGTGGGACTTTAGATCTCACAGCCCGTGGCTCTTCCACGACTGTGGGCTTCGGCTCCCTTCCCTCAGGCTCCGTGCCTTTGGGATTTGGGTCGGCTCCCTTGGCGAGTGGACCTTCGGGTGGGACTTTAGCTCTCACAGCCCGTGGCTCTTCCACGACTGTGGGCTTCGGCTCCCTCCCCTCAGGCTCCGCCCCTTCAGGATTTGGGTCTGTGGCAGACAACTCCTCCTCACCTGTCCCTACAGGTGGAGAATCTCTGGCCCAATTTCTACCTCCCCCACGCTTGAGTCGAGGGCGGGACCTCCGTCCTCCGACTCCACCTCCTCCAGAATCGTGTCGAGGGCGGGGCCTTGCTGTTCGGGCTCCTCCTCGTCCGAGTCCCAGGCCATAGGTGAAGCCTCCCCCCAGGTGGGTGGGACAGCTTCTCCTTCCAAGCAGGCTACGACGCCAGCTTGTGTGGTCTGTGACTCATCGCACGCCTCAGGCTGAGGATCTTTACCCTCAGACCTGGCTTCGGTTGCTGATACTCTTGCACCCGGTTTAAACAGTTTGCACCATTTTATGTGAAACCACTTGTTGCGTTGGGACACCTCCACTGCGCAACTGGCGGGGGCCGGTGGATTTTACACCGATTCCTGTCTATCCTGGTCTGCGCCTCTCTCGCCAGCGCGGAGGGTCAGACCCAGGAATTTGACTTCCCGCCGGCCGACCTGTGCTTTCGTTGGGTTGGCCGTGGCATCCTCTACCCCATTCACGCTCGCACCCGCTCCCCAGAGACAGTAATTTCTCAGGTCCACGAGGATCCCATGGGCTACCAAGAAATCAGACCCAAGGACTCCCGTTCCACCCCCCACCTCCCACTTCATTAGTGTACACTTCCACGTGGTGTGGAGTGGTCCTAAACGAATGGAGAGGGGAATGGAATGTGTGCCAGCCTGTTCTTCGCCCGTGAAGCCCGACAGAAGGTATGGGACCCCGGTGGACAGAGGCGAGGCAGTGGGGTTATCTGCATGGATCACGGTGCACGATGCTCCCGTATCCAACAGATAGGCCCCTTTTACCTCCTCCACTTCCATCTCCACGAGGGGTCGTCTCCATACATCATATCGCAGCGCACACAGGTAGACGGGCTGCACCAGCTCTAGTCATGTGGGCACAGCGGTCGGGGTTTCGGGAGCGACAAGACCGGTGGTGACGGCTATCTTCCCCTGCGAAATCATCAGAGACCGCATTGTCTCTATGATTGATTCAATCGCATCGGGATCCATAACTGCACCAGCTCCTTGTGCTGGGGCAGGAGCTATGGCTTGGGTTTGGGCTGGTGCTGGGGCGGCGGTCTAGGCTTGGGCTTGGGCTGCGGGAAATTTTCCCTTATTATCCTTCCACGGATTTCTACAGTCCTTGCGCCAATGTCCATCCTTCCCACACCCGTAGCAATTGAGCTTGGCTTGGGCAGGGCGATTCCCCTCCTGACGCCACTCCTTCTTGCTTGGGGCTGCGGGTTTTGCCTCATGCACCTTTCCCTTCTGGGGAGGTGTTTCCTGACCTCTACAATTCTTATACGCAACGTTGAGTTGGCGGAGCACCGTCTCCTCCGTGACACCGGGACCTTGGGGATCAAACCAAGATCTGGCTAGGGCCCGTATCTGCGGCAAGCTGTTGGTAACCAAGCAACGGAGCCAATGAACCCGCTGTTCGTCGTTCATTACAGCCCGTTCAGGCATACCCGGACAGCTGCGTCGATACACTGGCCACAGCCTTTCTGCGAAAACCCGTGGGGGTTCTCCAGATAGCTGCACGGTCCCTTCCACATGGTCGAATGGACTACCATCGTCGACTCCCATTACTTCTAAAACTTCTTCCCTGAGATCCGTATACCCTTTCCATCCCCTCTTACTCTCATCTGAGAGGCACTGAAGGATTGTGCAATCCAGGGAGAAAAGCAACAGTTTCACCTGTTCCTGTTCATCACAGTCATTAATGGCTGCTGTTTCCTCTATCTCCCTGAAATGAATCGAGGGATCTCCCTTTACTGTGAGTCGTGTGAGGTGGCTCACCATGGACCTTAATTGCGGGGCAGCGTAGGGCACCACGAGCTGGTTCTGGTGGGGTCCGACATCGCCATTGGCAGCGTTGGGACCGAACCTCTGGTGTCGAGCGGGACACATTGGTGCCGGTCCCGGCTTCGCTACCAGTGGCTGTTCTTCCTCACATTCCACCTCGGCTACCTCCTCTTTTACCACCCCCTGTTTTTCCGGCCAAGTCTCACTATAGCTCGCCGGTGCTGAAGGCTCGGTGGCTGGCACCACAACTACTTCAGCTGGAATCGGCTGTTCTGATTCCTTTAAAAAGTCCATGTGACTGGCTTTCGGGCTGATGAGACACACCATGCCTTTTGCCTTAACCAGGGCCATTCTTAGGTCCTCTATGGTCTTTTGGCAGGGGCCATGGTCTGTGCTCTCAAACCCGTGCTCGAGGGCTAGCTTGTAAGCTGCCTTAACCTCCACTACTCTCTCCTCCTGAGCTCTTAGCTATTGTGCGAGGCGGGTGTTTTTCTCCCGGATCCTCGTTTCATTGATCTTTGCCTCAGTAACCTGGCACTCCAGGTACTCTATCCTAGCCTGATGTTGACTAGCTACCACTTGGCGTTCCTGATTCAGCACTTGAAGCGCTGTGATGAGTTTTTCCCCACCCATGGCCCTTTCCTCTATCTCTGCTGCCTGGGTTGTGATCCTGGCTGCCTGTACTGCAACGACTCGGTCCAAGATCTGGACCTGCTTCTTGTAACACATCAGCCACACTGCCTTCTCCACTGACTTCTTATGCTCTTTGCTCTCTGTCCACCTGATGGCTGCGTCCACCAGACGCCCATCCAGTAAGAGATCGGAAATCCACTGCTTAGTGAGATTTACTTTGCCAAAGACATAATCCGCTATCCTCTCATCCATTGCATTTCGACCATTCAAACTTGGATCTATTACATTGCAATCCTGCTGCCAGAGTCCTGCCGCGGTCACCATTTTCTGTAAAGGGTTTTAGATCGCAGAGGTTTCTCTCCCTAGAGGCCTCTCTCTCTTGCACAGGAAAACCGTGAGTGGTTCGACCCACTCGCCCCTTAGATTCTGTACTCTGGACTTGGGGGCAGGAACTACAATGTAGAGAAAACTCTTATAGACCAAGTTTGATGAAACAAAATGAAATTTTATTGCATATGGTAACACAAATCAAATGCAAGCAAATAAGAGAGTACATGGGAGGGAAAAAGACAAACAAATCATAATGACACAACACTAACTAAGGCAAATACAGGCATATTATACACTACAAAAATCATCATGAAATAGGGAAACACACGGAACATCGAGGGATAACAACTCATGTTAATTATACCCTTAAATATCCACCCCCTTAAACCTATCTAGATCTGATTATGGAGGGCCAGAAACAAGCTCACCAATCCAACTAGGAAGTGCAAGGTTTTGAAACAGGTCTGCGTTTGATCCTTTCAGGCGTCCCGTCTCCACGTGGTTGTTGGAGGCCCAGCGAACTGCGCCACACCTCTCTCCTGAGGTGGGGGTCGGGGACGGCTGCTCGACCTCGGCTTCTTCTGTCGTTTATTTTATCTCTTCACCCGAGCCGGAGCGGGTCGATGGCCTCTCGTTTCGTCAACGGCCCGGGGTTGGTCGATGATCTCCCGATGTTTTACCCCAGGGCGGGGCGCCGGCTCAAACGACCTTCTTGATGGCAGCTTAGTCTTCTTCTTCTTCCTCTCCGACGATGGCCGCTCCGTTTATGGCTTCCTCCCGTTTCCCACGATGCCTTCTTTCGATGATCTCTTTCTACCTCTGGGTTTCCAGATATACTTCTCATCAGAAGCCCTAATCTCGCACCAAATCAGGTTAGTCTTTGTTTAACTTTTGGCGGGCTTGTTGCACAACGGGGTAGTTATTACATTTTAAAATACTTGAGATGGCCGGTAAAGGGCCATCTCTGGTCTGGAATGACCTTCATTGTTTTTAATGTCCTGGTGATGTCTTTAATGTGTCCTTGATGCTCTTCTCATGAATATGAAACTGTTCCCTTTTGTCTGGGTCAACATTTAGATGGCCTTTATCTACAGGCCGATCTTGACTGGATCTGTATCCAATCTATATGTATATGTGGGTGTCTGGTTTCGTTCTCTCAGAAACGGCTTCCAGAACTTACTTTGGGCTCAATCCATAAAGCTGTCTGAGGATTTGCAGGAAACATTTTAAAGTGTCCCAATAAGTTGGTCACGGGGTCTGGCGGCCATTTTGTATGCCCCTTTTCCTGGGCTTCTTTTAAAATAGTCTTTAAAATCATGGCCTCTTCTGCCATTCGACCCTTTATAATATAAAGTCCAATTTTGCGAATCCTACACCAAGGGAGCAGCACATCCTTGTGATCAGCCCGGCACTCACTCAGAGTACCGGGCTGATCGATCGTGGGCAGGAACCCGCGAAAAAAAACTGGATCAAAGAATGTACGTTTTTTTTAAATTTAGCTCGACCACCTTGCCTTTAAGCATTGCCCCCAAAGCAGCCGGTTGCCCGATGCACGTCGCCTGAAGCTGGCGTTGTTTTCGCTCGGCGGTGCTTCAGGGGGCGGAAATGAATTACGGGTCCGGGACGCTACTGGGGCAATACGCGGCCGGATGACATCACGTGGCGCTAGGGGTTACCACCGCCGTAAACCAGCAGGTGAATTTGCGGGAACATCGCCGCGCTTGGGCGGCAAGTACTTAGTGCCCCATTATCGCCCCCTGGAGGTGCTAAGGCACCTACTTTCTAGCTGGTCTTCTGGTGGCATTCTGGCCCCATTCAGGCCTTCCAAATAAGCAGGCCTGGGTATAAGGCCTTTTGACTGCGTTTTCTGGGCATGCTTCTAAATGGATAACATCCCTGCGTTCAGAGAGGAAAGCAAAGTGGGAGATGCAGTTGCGCCCCTCTTGCTTCATTGAAATGTGATTTGTGAGCTTGTGCCTGTTTCAAACACAAGCACTCTGCCCTCCCCTCTTGGGGAAACCCTGGAAATTGTGTAAAAGGAGTGGAGACCTGGTGAGATGGGTCTCTACCCCTTTTTCCACTGCTTTGTACCTGAAAAACACATTTTCCCATCAAAAAGTGAGTTTGGAGCATAGGGGCAGTTAAATTGTTAAAAATGTGAATCCCAACCCGATCCCAACCCCCCTCCCATTGATCCCGACCCCCTTCCTACGATCTCTCCGCCGGACCAACCCCTCGCAACTGAGGCCAAGCTGCCTGCAGCCAGCAAACCTCTCAAGCTGGCTGGCTGTGAGCAGGAAACCGAGGCCTCACATTCAAATTAGCCTCCCGGGTTTCCCGCCCACCTCGGAGCCGCCCCGCCCAGCCCCGCCCCACCCCAACCCCAACCCAGCTCCCCGAACAAACTTCCGGCCCAAGTATTCGCCAGGCTCAAGGCAGAGTAAAATCTACACCCACAAAAGTAGTGTACAAAGTCCAAACTTCTTTGCATCAATACTAAATGCAATATAAAACAGGCAGCAGTGATATTACCCATGCAATGAAAGGCAGCCTGTCACCTGCTTGAATGGAAAATAAACAACTCTCAAGCATTGTCAAATAATAATAATTTGGGTTGCTTTGTTGACTGGCTTTAACTTGTCACTAAGTTTGAGTTTTCACTGTATATCTCTATCATTGTGGTTGAGATCCTTATTAAGAGTATATTATACTTCACAGACTTTAAATTCACCAAATTCCACACTGATTAAACAGACAAATATGAAGCATATGTACAGTGTTCTAGATCAATCATTCACAGGTTATAGGAAAACTAAATCGGGTTTCAGAAGCTTTTATCTGATGCTATTTTAAAAGCAAGTGTTATTGATGCACAGAGAGACTAACCACTTCCTCCAGTCTCACCAATTTCTCAGCTTACATGATACAGACAAAGCTGCATAGCAAGGCCATTAACCAGCTGCAGAAATACTGACACGATCTCCCAAAAGATTCCATTTTTAGTCTCAACATATCAAATATATATAAAGTTTCTTCGCCAAATTGGATACTTCAAAATATGGATTAGGACAAAACAGCGCCACTACTCCATTTTTACTACTGCTAAATGGTAGTAAAACATATAGGGCACAAAATTCGGCTGGTTTGTGCCCGTCATTAGCGCCTCCATAGTGCGCTAACTAGGTTTTTGCCCAGGCGCGGCGATATTAGTGCCCTGCGCTAAATTGGACCAAGTTTTTGTGGACGCGCTAAGAGTTAGCGCCCTGCTCCTGTAGGTACCGCCCCCGCTCGGCCGTGCCCCGGATGCAAAATTCGGCTGTGCCCCCTTACTTACCACCTGGCGCTAACAACGACAGCACCAGCTGCCGAGTTGCAGTCAGGAATCGGCTCTGCACGCGTTATTTAAAGGCACCATCTTGGGGAAAATTTTTTGTTCGCCATAACTCTTCTGTGACATTGTTATACAAGCTGCTGAACATATCTAGTTCCACATGGCTGAATCGAGTAGCCCCCTCCCTCTCCCTTGCAGCAGCCATGGCACAATGCTGTCTCAGTCGCTGAGAGGTCACACTTAAGTGCAGCAATGCTGATCATGAGCAGCTGCAGCTTGAAATTACCTCCTCGTTAAGAGCTGGAATAAGTTCGAGTCAAGGCTTGAAGGCTGATTGCTGAACGCAAGTCAGCTGAAATTGGATAGCGCTCTGGTAATAGCGCCCCTGTAGTATAGTGCCCCTGCAGTGCTCCACTGAGACCATTGGCGCCTCATTTACCGCCCGATTCACTCTTGGGGCGAAAACACCCAATTTTGCAACATTTTTCAATGGATTTCGCTGGTTGCTAACTTTTCAAAAAGTTAAAAGGTAGCGCCCCAAATTTTGCACCCATAGGGTGTTAAATTCGATAGCCCCTGAAAACAACACGGGGTCGCAATGCGCAATTAGCCCATGTCCGTTGAGTCCAATGCAGGCAGCACGTAAACTTTGTGCTGCCTGCTAAATTAAATGATAATACCATGCATCCCAGCACTCAATGCACTGTAGAGTGGCTGCATTCCTCAGCAGGGGGCCCAAGTTTGTGCAAGGCTAGCAGCAATTAAAGCTGGCCTACACCTCTTAAAGGGGAGGTGCATTCTGGCTGTAGCAGGCGCTAGAAGTGGCTGGGGAAGAAAGTGTGAGCAAGAAGATGTACTGATGGCACAACAGGACAGAGAGTGGGCTCCAAGATTTTCTGATGCAGCACTGGAGGCCTTGGTCCAGGAGGTGGACAGGAGGAGGGAGGCTCTCTATCCACAGGGGGCCAAGAGGCCCACCAGACAAACTGTGAGAAAGCAATGGGAGCAGATAGCCGTCGCAGTCAATGCCAGCAGTCAAGCCCCGAGCGCCTGCATGCAGTGCCACAAGAAGTTCAAAGACCTCATACGATTGGTCAAGGTCAGTGCATTCATCTTCAAATGCCATATCCCTCCAACTGCACCACTAGCATCACACTTCTCAATGCACCACAACCCTATCACTCACCTACCAACAATCTCTATCAAGCATGACTCATACCTCATATTCATAGCTTCACCTCACCCTCACACACTTAGCACTGCTGCAAGCCTCACACCCACAGCTCACAGCCTGCACACATTGCCAGCTATTCAAGCATGACAGGCACGTCACCCAAACACATTGCACCACACTCACTGACAAACTTCTCTCTCTCTCTCTCTCTCGCAGGACAAGTTGGCATATAACTGGAGACAGCAGGAGCTAACCAGCGGGGGGATAGGCATGGCTGCATGACCTTACCCCAATGGAGGAGACGGTGGTTGCCATCATTGGAGCGGTCATTGCTGAGGCCGTGGCCAGTGGTGGGGCTGGAACGCTCAAAGATGACGGTATCCTCATACCTAATTCTCCTTCTCGCATCCCACTTTCCTCTCATCTGACAATGTCTTTTGATTTAAAAGCTTCAGATGGTGTAAGCATTTATCTTTTGTTTTCCCCCCTGCCTTCACATTAACCGTACCCTTGTGCCTTTCTCCTTTCAGATACCCAAGAACTGCAACCTGGACGGGCAATGATTTAAGAGCAACAGGTGGAAGAGTAGGAAGAAGGCAGTGATGATGCAGACACATCACCGTCACTCGATTTCACACTCGCAGCCACCAGCTCAGATACTGACACTGCATATAATTTAGAGGATAGCTTAGAGACGGGATCTGCACATGGTGAGACACTGGGCACGATTGGCCTGCAGCCAGAACAGGGGGCAAGTGTTGCGCAGGTCTCAGCTCACCGAAAGATGAAGTCGCACACGAGTTCTGCTGCAGAGGAATCAGATGAGCACTTTGATGGGGCGGGCTACAGAAGAAGGCTGATGGGTATAGGCCTGCCAGAAAACCTGCGTGTAATGTCAAGGAGTCTGGCACCAACCTTGCACAGGCTTTTCACAGAGCTTAGAGCTCATCCTTTCCAGCATGGACGTGGTGGCCAACTCCATTAGTACACTTGTGGACCTCTCTGTGTTGCAGCATCTGATGGCCGATGTCTCAGCTTCCATTGCAGGACAAGCACAAGCCACCCAACGTCTGGGTGCTGCAGTGGAAGCTCTGACTTCTGTCATGTAAGGTTAACTTGCTGCCATGCAAGCTCAGACTGCTGACATCATGGCTGCAGATATCAGTGTTCAACGGGCCTTGCAGGGTGTCACAGCAGTCCAGCAACCTGTCCTCCAAAAGATTACTAGGATTGCTGAAGCACTACCTTGCGGGGAGTGGCAGTGGCTCTGTGGAGCACGAACCTGTTGTACTCTCTCAGGAAGACACCATTCATCCTCCCACCACTGCCATTCAGCCAGTGCCCTTGCTGCTGCCTGCCCACCAGCCAGCCCAGACTGCTGCGATGGTGCAGACAGGCCTTTTAGGCCTAGAGATGCTCGAGGTTGTCCTCCAAGGCCATCTGCAGTCTCCTCCACTGAAAGTCAGCAGCCTTCCACCAGCCATGCTGCAGCCACTGGGGTAGCACTTCGTAGGAGCACTAGGACAGGCAAAGGCACACGGATAACAGGCACTAAGGGAATCCACAAGGGTGATTAGTTGACGTTTGTATGCAATATGTCATGGTTTGATTCATAAATTTGTTCATAAGGTTGTGCAGCATGCAGTGGACCACCATGAATCTCGATACCTGATCTGAGCTTGAGCAGGGAGAACATAATTGAAGTGGATCGCAGGCAGAGTGAAAGAATTTGGTCAGCGTAGGAATTCAGTGGAGAGGAGGAAGACGAGTGAGACGTCTGACTGAAAATGTGGAGTGAAGCCACGGAACCCAAGGACTCTAAGCTAATAGGACTGAGAGTGGACCTGCGCGAGAGCGAGAGGAGTGGCCAGAGATAAAGGTAGGCATGAAAGCCTGGAGGGAGCATGCGCGTCAGGGAGCGAGGCAAAAAAAAACTAAAGTGTCATCAGCACAAGGGAAGGAGCTTATTGGTGAGTAGCTGGTGATTTTTTTTTTAAGTCTTGAGTTTATTTCTGTTAAGTTAGTCTATTAAATAGAGGCATGGCAGGGCACCTCAGTCCCGTGGAATGCACACCCTGTGCCATGTGGGAACTTCAAGATGCTTCCCGTGTCCTGGACAACAATGTGTGCAGGAAGTGTTGTCAGCTGGAGGAGCTCAAGCTCCAGGTTTCAGAGCTTGAGCAGCAGCTGGCGTCACTTTGGTGCATCCGTGAGGCTGAGAGCTACGTGGATAGCACATTTCAAGAGGTGGTCACCCTGCATTGTAAGAGTGTACAGGCAGAGAGGGAATGGGTGACCACCAGACAGACAAGGAGGACCAGGCAGGTAGTGCAGGAGTCCCCTAAGTGTATCTCACTCTCTAACCGGTATGGTGAGGGTAATGGTTGCTCTGGGGAGTACAGCTAGAGCCACGTCCACGGCACCATGGGTGACTCAACTGTACAGGGGGGCGAGGAGGAAGATCAGGAAAGCAATAGTGATAGGGGACTCAATAGTTAGGGGGTCAGGCATTTTGTGGCTGCAGATGTGATTCCAGGATGGTATGTTGCCTCCCTGGTGCCAGGGTCAAGGATGTCACTGAGCGGCTGCAGGACATTTTGAGGGGGGAGGGTGAACAGCCAGAGGCCGTGGTCCATATTAGCATCAACAACATAGGTAGAAAGAGGGATGAGGTCCCGCAGGCAGATTTCAGGGAACGAGGAAAGAAATTGTAAAGCAGGACCTCAAAAGTAGTAATCTCCAGGTTACTCCCGGTGTCACGTGCGTGTGAGTATAGAAATAGGAGGATAGAGCAGATGATGCATGGCTGGTGAGATGGTGCAGGAGGAAGGGCATTAGATTCCTGGGACATTGGTACCAGTTCTGGGGGAGGTGGGACCTGTACAGGTCGGACGGGTTGCACCTCAACAGAGCCCATATCCTCATGGGGTGGTTTGCTAGTGCTGTTGGGGAGGGTTTAAACTAATTTGGCAGGGGGATGGGCACCAGGATGTAACATTAGAAAGGAGAAACAAGATGCAAAAAGGATTGGAAGAGACATATAGCACTAGAGTAAGAGATAATACGGCATTAGGTTGGGTCAGACTAAGAGAGAATACAAGAAGGTCTAAGATAGGTTTACAGTGCATGTGTGTAAATGTATGAAGCATGGTAAATAAGGTTGGTGAGCTGCAGGCGCAAATAGCCACATGAGAATATGATGATGTGGCGATAACGGAGACCTGGCTCAAAAAAGGGCAGGATTGGGTGCTACATATTCCTGGATATAAGGTGTTCAGTAAAGATAGGGAAGGAAAGAAAGGAGGTGGGGTGGCAGTATTGATTAAAGAGAATATTATACTGCTGGAAAGAGAGGATGTCCTGGAGGGGTCAAGGACAGAATCTATTTGGTTAGAGTTAAGAAACAATAAAGGTGCCATTACACTACTAGGTGTATTCTATAGGCCACCAAGTAGTGGGAAGGATATAGAGAAGCAAATTTGCAGGGAAATTACAGAGAGGTGCAAGAACCATAGAGTAGTGATAATGGGGGACTTCAACTATTCTAATATAGACTGAGATAGTAATAGTCTAAAGGGCAGAGAGGGTGAAGAATTTCTGAAGTGTGTTCAGGGGAACTTTCTTGATCAGTACGTTTCCGGCCCAACGAGAAAGGAGGCATTGCTGGATCTGGTTCTGGGGAATGAGGTGGGTCAGTAGGGGAACATTTAGGGAACAGTGATCATACTATCATAAAGTTTAGATTAGCAATGGAAAAGGACAGGGAGCAATGTGACGTCACCAAGCTGTCTAAGCAACCAATCAAATTGCAGAATTCTCACAGACAGGAAAACAGGAAATGAGAAGCTGCTTTTATCCGGACTTCTTAAAAATGTTACAGACAGCGAAATAATGATTCTCACATGGGGACAAGGTAGAAGCTGAAATATCATGAACAAACTTTTCAAAGTTTGCCATCATTACCCACCGCAAATTCCAGGCCCTTGTAGTTATTTGGCTCATTATCACATACTCGGAACACCCAAAGTGCTTCCACTTCTCACTCATTGCCACAACCACCCCCACCCGCCCAGTACCCAACATGCCTGCCCCGTGTCCCGATGGCTGAGTCTGCTCCTGCACAGGTGCAGGTGGATCAGTCTTTGGCGAGGCCCTCACGGGTTCCAAAACCAAGAGGTTGTCGACCAAGAGCATCTCAGCAGTCAGAGCAGGGATCTGAGCAGCCTGCCTCTACCTCTGCTGAAGCCCTAGGGTCTCTCACCACCTGACTCGACAACCTGGGCCTCCTAAAGCACTACTCTTCCAACATGTCAAGGAAACTGAGGCCTGGATATTAACAGGGGCAGGTTACATAGGTGGGGGAGGGGGGTGGTGGAGTTTCAGATGTGAAACCCGGAAGCCCACATATTGTGGAGTTTTAACTTCTTATGAACTTGACAGGTTACTCGCCCGGAAGTAAGCCTGATTGACAGGCTTGGCTTCCAGTCGGGCGGGGAGCACTTTGGAGCAGACAGCATGAGCAGGTAGGTCTGATCCACAACCCTAGGGAGGACTGTTCCTGGGGAGGACGAGGTCTGATCCCCGACCCCAGGGGGGATCCGATCCCAGGAGTCTTTTTGTATGGGGGGTAGTATGATGGGGGATGCGCTCCTCCTGACCCACAAGCAGTGATGTAAAGGCACTTGCCTTCTCCCTGAAGCTGTCCTTGCCTCGCTTCAGCTGCCGGCTTTCCCGAGGCCCAGGAAATCGGCCGGCCACTGTAAAACCTGCAAAGAAGGTTAAATCAGAGGCTGCCAGCCTCATTAAAATATTTAAATTGCCAACCCGCCTATTGGGAGTGGGTTGGCTGCCCGCCCCTTGTCCTACCTCTGTTAAACCTGGATGTAGGCGGGTTGGAGGTGGGTTGGATTTGGGTTTCAGATTTTTAAAATTTTAACATCTGACGCAACCCTAGCACACCCATTTTGGGGTGTTAAAATTCAGGCCTCAGCTTCTGCCTGTAGGCCCTGTGTGCTCCTGTGAGCTGCACCCCTCTGCTTCTCCCCTCTCTGCTGTCCAGCTGCAGGTCTCTGAACAGCAGGCTGCTGGTGCTGGTGCTGGTCCCCTCTCTGATGTTCAGCTAAAGGTCTCTCAACAACAGGCTGCTGCTGGTGCTGCTGCTGGTGCTGGTCATGTTGCCCCTCATCTGAGGTCCAATCAATGCAGCCAAGGCGCTACCCATCCTGATGTGGGTCAGAAAACCTCCAAAGTGTAGAGAGTAAACTCTCAGCAAAAGTACTGTGAACTAACACTTTCCCCGCAGAAGGTAGGGGACCGCTGTGAGTACTGAACATATATTGCAGTATTTCCATGAGTTTGAATCAACCCCATCAACTGCTGTCCTTGACTTGCTTTCACTGGTGAGTTATAGGAAGCCCGGGAAACCCATGGATGCGCCATTAAATTTGAAAGTCAGTTGAAATATTTAATTTTAAATTGCTCCAATTGAGTGATTAGCATATTGAAAGGGGCGAACCTTACACTATTAGCGCACAAGCAGCCTAACGCACTTTTGTTAAATGCAGAAGGTGACAGGTTGGAGCCAGCTTCCCGACACACTCGCATTTTTTCTGGTTTTCACCCCCACCCGCACCCAGAACTCAGGCACTCCTCGAGGTTAAAATTCCCCCCAAGTAATCCGAGGCCCAATTAACCCACTGTTGAGCAGTAGGATGAATTCACATATTTTCTAAACCCTTCCATAGGGCTAGCTATACAGAGAGTCCAGTGAAACAGGCATAGAAACACATAAAGCACAACAGACTTTCCTGGAATGTGGGCGTCGCTGGCAAGGTCAGCATTTATTGCCCATCCCTAATTACCCTTGAGAAGACGGTGGTGAGCCGCCTTCTTGAACCACTGCAGTCCATGTGGTGAAGGTACTCCCACAGTGCTGTTAAGGATGGGGTTCCAGGATTTTGACCCAGCAACGATGAAGTAATGGCGATATATTTCCAAGTCAGGATGGTGTGTAACTTGGAGGGGAACTTGCAGGTGATGGAGTGCCCATGTGCCAGCTGCCTTTGTCCTTCTAGGTGGTAGAGGTCGTGAGTTTGGGAAGTGCTGCCAAAGAAGCCTTGGCAAGTTGCTGCAGTGCATCTTGTAGATCGTACATACTGCAGCCACGGTGTGCCAGTGGTGGAGGGAGTGAATGTTTAAGGTGGTGGATGGGGTGCCAATCAAGCGGGCTGCTTTGCCCTGGATAGTGTCGAGCTTCTTGAGTGTTGTTGGAACTGTACTCATCCAGGCAAGTGGAGAGTCTTCTGTCACACTCCTGACTTGTGCCTTGTAGATGGTGGAAAGGCTTTGGAGAGTCAGGAGCTGAGACGCTTGCCACAGAATACCCAGCCTCTGACCAGCTCTTGTAGCCACTGTATTTATGTGGCTACAAGAGCAGTTAAGTTTCTTGTCAATAGTGATCCCCAGGATGTTGATGGTGGGGGATTTGGAGATGGTAATGCCATTGAATGTCAAGGGGAGGTGGTTAGACTCCCGTTTGTTGGAGATAGCCATTGCCTCGCACTTGTGTGGCGTGAATGTTACCTGCCACTTATCAGCCCAAGCCTGAATGTCGTCCAGGTCTTGCTGCATGCGAGCAGAGACTGCTTCATCATCTGAGGAGTTGAGAATGGAACTGAACACTGTGCAATCATCAGCAAACATCCCCACTTCTGACCTTATGATGGAGGGAAGGTCATTGATGAAGCAGTGGAAGATGGCTGGGCCTAGGACACTGCTCTGAGGAACTCCTGCAGTGATGTCCTGGGGCTGTGGCCTTCAGCCACCACAACCAGCTTCCTTTGTGCTAGGTATGACTCCAGCCAGTGGAGAGTTTTCCCCCTGATTCCCATTGACTTCAGTTTTGCTAGGCCTCCTTGGTGCCACACTTAGTCAAATGCTGTCTTGATGTCAAGGGCAGTCACTCTCACCTCACCTCTGGAATTCAGCTCCTTTGTCCATGTTTGGACCATGGCTGTAATGAGGTCAGGAGCCGAGTGGTCTTGGCGGAACCCAAACGGGGCATCAGTGAGCCAGTTATTGATGAGTAAGCACCGCTTGATTGCACTGTTGATGACAGCTTCCATCACTTTGCTGATGATTGAGAGTAGACTGATGGGGCGGTAATTGGCCGGATTGGATTTGTCCTGCTTTTTGTGGACAGGACATACCTGGGCAGTTCATACCTGGACAGTTTTCCACATTGTCGGGTAGATGCCAGTGTTGTAGCTGTCCTGGAACAGCTTGGCTAGAGGCGCAGCTAGTTCTGGAGCACAAGTCTTCAGCACAATAGCTGGGTGTTGTCAGGGCCCATAGCCTTTGCTGTATCCAGCGCACTCAGCCATTTCTTGATATCACATGGAGTGAATCGAATTGGCTGAAGACTGGCTTCTGTGATGGCGGTGACCTCAGGAGGAGGCCGATATGGATCATGCACTCTGCACTTTTGGCTGAAGATGGTTGCAAACGCTTCAGCCTTGTCTTTTGCACTCATGTGCTGGGCTCCACTATCATTCAGGATGGAGATATTCATGGAGCCTCCTCCTCTCATTAATTGTTTAATGGTCCACGACCATTCACAACTGGATGTGGCAAGACTGCAGAGCTTTAATCTGATCCATTGATTGTGGGATCGCTTAGCCCTGTCTATAGCATGGTGCTTCTGCTTTTTAGCATGCATATAGTCCTGCATGTAGTCATGTTGCAGCTTCCCCAGGTTGGCACCTTATTTTTAGGTACACCTGGTGCTGCTCCTGGCATGCTCTTCTACACTCCTTATTGAACCAGGGTTAGTCCCCTGGCTTGATTGTAATGGTAGAGTGAGGGATATGCCAGGCCATGAGGTTACAGATTGTGGTGGAATACAATTCTGCTGGTGCTGATGGCCACAGCGCCTCATGGATGCCCAGTTTTGAGCTGCTAGATCTGTTCCGAATCTATCCCATTTAGCACGGTGGTAGTACCACACAACACGATGGAGGGTGTCCTCAGTGTGAAGACGGGACTTCGTCTCCACAATGACTGTGCGGTGGTCACTGCTACCAATACTGTCATGGACAGATGCATCTGCATTAGGTAGATTGGTGAGGATGATGTCAAGTAGGATTTTCCCTTGTGTTGGTTCTCTCACCACCTGTCGCAGGCCCAGACTGGCAGTTATGTCTTTCAGGACTCGGCCAGTAGTGGTGCTACCGAGCCACTCTTGGTGATGGACATTTGAAGTCCCCCACCCAGAGTACATTCTGTGCCCTTGCTACTCTCAGTTATTCTTCCCAGTAGTGTTCAACATGGAGGAGTACTGATTCATCAGCTGAGGGAGGGCAGTAGGTGGTAATCAGCAGGAGGTTTCCTTGCCCATGCTTGACCTGAAGGCATGAGACTTCATGAGGTCTGGAGTTAATGTTGAGGACACTTCTTCCTGACTGTATACCACTGTGCTGCCACCCCTGGTGGGAAAGGACACACCGAGGGATGGTGATGGAGGAGTTTGGGACATTGGCTGAAAGGTATGATTCTGTGAGTATGACAATGTCAGGCTGTTGCTTGACTAGTCTGTGGGACAGCTCTCCCAATTTTGGCACAAGTCCCCAGATGTTAGTGAGGAGGACTTTGCAGGGTTGACTGGGCTGGTTGTGTCCGTAGCCGGTGCTGAGGTCAATGCCAGATGGTCTATCCGGTTTCATTCTTATTATTGTGTTTCATAGCTGTTTGTTACAACTGAGTGGCTTGCTAGGCCATTTCAGAGGGCAGTTAAGAGTCAACCACATTGCTGTGGGTCTGGAGTCACAGATAGGCCAGGCAGATTTCTCTCTCTAAAGGATATTAATGAACCAGATGGGTTGTTACGACAATCCGATAGTTTCATGGCTAGCTTTTTATTCTAGATTTATTTAACCAACTGACTTTAAATTAGTCCAGGTCTTTGTATTACTAGCCCAGTGATAGTACCACTATGCTACCGTTCCCTCAATGGGCACATTGATGGAACATTTTGTGCATGCCATAGATTATATGATTTAACATTCTAAATACTAGGGCCTAGAAATTCAGTTGCTTGCGCCAGCCGGTAGTGCCTTAGGAGGAGGAGATGTTGGGCGCTAGGCGGCTAGCGGCCGGGCGCAGCGCGATCTGCGCCTCTCCCCAACTTCACTAGAGATTTAGCGTCGGCGCAAAGTCTTTGCGCGCGCTCAGCTGCGCGCGCAGATCCTGACGTCATTTCATCGTGCAACGCCCTTTGTGCGCCCCAAACCGGAACTTCAGTGGCGCCACCCTTCTTTGCGCCTGGCGCCCCCAGCGACTGGTAGAGGGGAACGGTTCCCAGTCGCTGCGGGGTGCGGGGGGCGCTATTTAAAGGGGGCTCCTCCTGCATTATAAGTGACAGCCATTTTGTGCCAATCCTTCTGTGTGAGAGACAAAGGCAGAGAGCTTTCTGCTTTGACTCAGCGCTCGCACAGGTACTTCTGGCTTCAGGCCAGAGCTTTGCACTTGGATTTCACTTTCAGTGCCATAGCCTTGAGTCGCCACATATACTGTAATGGGGGCTACAATGGGTGGAAACGTTGGCTTTCTGCATTGCATTCAAAGGGATCAGAGACGCCGTGAGAGAGTGCCAGTCATGGCCAGATGGAGAAGTGCCAACAGGTGTCGGCACAGGAGGCCTTACCCACCCAGGGTATACCGCCAGCAGTTCTCATATCTGAACATGTCTGAGGAGCAGTGTGTTCGGAGGCTGCGATTCAGAAGGGAGGTGGTCACTGAGATCTGCCACCTGCTTCGCAGAGATCTGCAGCCACAGCTTAGGAGCAGGACGTCTCTTTCGGTGGCAGTGAAGGTGACGGTGGCTCTCAACTTCTATGCCACCGGCTCCTTCCAATCCGCTACTGGGGACATTGCCAACATCTCCCAGTTCGCGGTACATTGCTGCATCCGACAGGTGAACAATGCCCTTTTCAGAAGGAGACGTCAGTACATCTCCTTCCCCATGACCCTGGACAAGCAGCAAGAGCGTACAATGGGATTTGGAAGAATAACGGGCTTCCCCATGGTCCAGGGCGTAGAACTGATGAACCAGCATTGGTCAGGCCTTGCTTCAGGGCTGCAGTGCATAGGGCATGGCAGCCAGACAAGTCCACCCTCCCCCTTTAAGAGCTGACCGGCGCCAGAGTGTCTGCCGTCAATCAGCAACTCGCCGCACCTGCGCTGCGCCCGCCCTCGGGGGTATCGCCCCAGACCGCCGGCTTAGCGCCTAATGATAGTCGTGCATCGCCTGTTTTAGCGCAGCAGCAACCTCTTGGGGCGATGCGACTGAATATCGGCGAAGGTGGCGCGAACTTGCGCCGGGCGCAAACTTTAGCGGCCGCCCGACTGTAGCGCCCCGAACGTGGCTATACTGAATTTCTAGGCCTAGTAGTTCTACACAGTCCTCCAAACAATGCAGTGTCAATACTTACCAAAGAACTCAGCTATCATTTCCTTGGAGTTAGTGAGCTATTGCTGGTCTTGGAGATCACCACCTCATTCCTACTTGTTATGTATGAGGTTTTCCTTTAAACATAATAACAGAGTGGATTGAGACAGCATTATTTGGCCCATGGAAATTCGTAATTTATATCCGTACTATTTTTCATTTCTATTACTTAATAATAATGGATAATAAGGAAATGTGAGATTTGTTAAATTAGTACTTGGATCTGTTTTCATTCATGGGATGTGGGCAAGGCCAGCATTTATTGCCTGTCTCTAACTGAGTGCCTTGCTAGGCTAAAGAGCTACCCATGGACCAGATTTCCTTGTCTAAAGGACATTAGTAAACCAGATGTTTCTTTTATTAACAACAATCCAAGAGTTACATTACAGACATTTGATTCCAGATTTATTTAATTAACAGAATTTAAATCCCCCAGCTACCAATGGTGGGATTTGAACTGACATTTCTTGATCATCAGTCTAAACCTCTAGAATTACTAGTCCAGTAACATAACCACTATGCTACCGTTCCCTCAGTGGTACAAGGGATCCTAAAAATAAGACAAGGGGGGGAATGTAATGGATTTAATATGCATAAAAAATGGTAACGGAGAAAATAATGGGGTTTAAGATAGACAGATCTCCAGGACATGATGGTGTCCACCCTGGGGGCTAAAAGAAATAGGTGAGGAAATTGCAGGTTCTTTTGTTATAATTTTCCAAAGCTTTTTAGATTCAGGAATTCTGCCTTTGGATTGGAATATTGCAAATGTCATTTCATTATTTAAGAAGGGAGGGGGAAACCAAATAACTACAGACCTGAGAGTTTAACACCAATTATGGGGAAGTTACTGGAATTAATCATCAAAGACAGAGTCAATCAGCACTTGGATAACTATGAGTTGATTAGAGAGTCTGCATGAAGCATAGGTAATGCATGACTAATCTAGTTGAATTTTTTTGAGGAGGTCAGTGGCATGTTGGCTTGGTGGAATGTCTATATGGACTTGCAGAAGGTGTTTGATAAGGTTCCGAACATAAATTTATTAGCAAAAATGGGAGCGCACAGAATTAGAGATAACCTTGTGCCATGGGTTGGTAATTTGTTGGGAGGTAGGAGACAGAATGTAGGTATAGAGGGCCCATTCACTGAAAGGCGAGGTGTGACAATTGGTGTTCCCCAGGGATCTGTACTGGGACCTCAGCTGTTAACCATATACATTCATTTCAATTCACCGCTCCATTCCCACTCGGACCTCACCGTCCTTGGCCTCTTGTACTGTTCCACGGAAGCTCAACGTAAACTCGAGGAACAGCACCTCATCTTCCGATTAGGCAGTCTGCAGCCTTCCGGTCTCAATATCGAGTTCAACAATTTCAGATCATAACCTCGGCCCCTATTTCATTTTCACTTATATTTTTCCACTCCTTTCCTTTCCCCCCCCCCTTTCCTTTTGTTTCTCTCTCACACCTGGCAGCTATCTTTTGCCCTGCCAGTACACTTTACACCTAATCACAGCCTATTACCATCTCGTCTAGCTTCTAATCTCTTTTACTTCTTTTGGTTCTTTTATTCTTTTGTCCGATCGCAGCCCTGCCTTCGATCTAGTTCCTTTTCTCTCCAGTTTTGAAGAAGGGTCAAACCCGAAACGTCAACTCAAATTTCTCTCCACGGATGTTGCCTGACTTGCTGAGTTTTTCCAGCATTTTCTGTTGTTATTTCGGATTTCCAACATCTGCAGTATTTTGCTATCGATATACATTCATGACTTGGATGAAGCAATAGAGACTTGTATATTCAAGTTTGCAGATGACCCTAAGTTAGGGGGCATATCAAGTTGTGTGGATGGGAACAAAAAATGTGGCAGATGGAGTTCAATGTGGGGAAGTGTATTTTTGATGTGGTAGCGACAAACTGGAATATTTTCTTAAAAGTGAGAACCTAGGATATGTGGAAGAGCAAAGGGATTTATGAACATACGTCACTAAAAGATAGTATACAGGTACAAAAAGTAAACAAAAAGGCTAATGGATTGTTGGCCTTTATCTCAAGGGTGTTGTAATTCAAATTAAGGAAGTGATTTCCTCTGGTGGGTGAATCCAGAACAAGAGGGCATAATCATAAAATTAGAGGCCATTTAGAAGTGAAATTAGGAAACATTTCTTTCACACAAAGGATAGTGGAAATCTTGAACTCTCAGCCCAAAAGGCTTTGGATGCTGGATCAATTGAAATTTTCAAGACTCGGTTGGATACATTTTTGTTGGATAAGGGCATTGAGGGATATGGAACAAAGGTGTGTAAAATGGATTTGAGGTTCAGATCAGCCATGATCAAAATGAAAGGCAGAACAATCCTGAGGGGCCGAATGGCCTACTCCTGTTCCTATAGCATATTTCTCTGTGTGAGTTCAACTTTTTTTTAACCTATATTTCGAACAATGGCATTTCCTTCATTCCAATTAAAATCCTGAACTGCTGCTGTTAACTTGGCTCAGTGGTAGCACTCGTCTCTGAATCTGAAGATTATAGTTTCAAGCTCCACTCCTGGGCTTGAGCACACAATTTTACCTGACACTTCAGTATAGTACCAATGGAGTGCTGCCTTATCGGAGGTGCCTTCTTTTGGATGAGGCTTTAAACCAAGACCCTGTCTGCCTGTTTTGGTAAATGTAAAAGATCCTGTGGCACTATTGAAAGATGAGCAGGGGAGTTGCCCCAGTCACCTGGTCTGTCAGTTTGACCCTCAAACAACATCACAAAACAAAGTAACTGGTCATTTCTTTTATTTGCCGTTTGTGGGAACTTGCTGTAAACAAATTGACTGCCATATAAGCCTACAAAATAGTAATTCATTGGCTATAAAACACTTTGGGAAGTCCTGAAGATAGTAAAGGTGTCAAATAAATGCAAATCTTTCTTATATTTACAGTTACATTCATGCATAACCTTTGTGCTCTTGTTTAAGTCATGCCGCTTCTTCCAGCCCTCCTGCCAGACCCTTAAACAGTGGCAAAATTGTTGGAGTCATCCTCCCCTACCACAATCCTCCATTACAGAGACAAACCATGCATTAAGGCTCTGGTTGATAAAATGCATTTTTCCTTTTTTTTGTTGTGCAGTCTGCAGTGGCATTAGCAAACTTTGACATAAATACCAGTTAAGTACTGTAGCTTGTTAGCTGCTTGAGAAGTGTTCAAGGACCATTAATGCAGGTGTATCATAATTGGCAGCTTTTTTTTTAGTACCATGCATGATATCACATTATCGCATTTCAACCACGTGTTTCCTGCAGTTGTTGATGACTCATAAATTATGCAAAAAATGGGCAATTCTCCCCTTCGAAAAAAGAGGAAAATATTGCCACAAGATTTTTCTACAAGAACTAATCATTTGGGATTAATTTTGAAAAATTAGCAAATAGTGCAGTTTAAATTGAATCAGTATCATTTTTAAACATCAAATATAAAAAAATAAATATGTCAGAAACTTAAACTATTTATGCTTGTCCAACATGTGCATGTGTGGAATTGACAAAAGTGTGATATTTTACTGCCCTCTAGTGGTATTTACTTGAAGCATGCATCTACTTCGCCATAAAATCTTGAAAATATTGTTGTAAAGAAGATAATGTGTTGATTTAACTTTGTGGGGATTTTTGCATTCACTGATCATAGATGAATAATGACCTGGATTTAGCCCTATATTTAGATAATGTCCACAGAGGATGTCATGTAAACATTTCATTCACATCAATGTTGCTTTAAGACATCACCCATTAGACCTTTGGAATTCTTCACAAAAACTTGAGGGACTCGAGTCTCGAACCCTGATGTGTAAACAAATTGGTACGGCTCAATTGCAGCTAATTTGTGAGGCACACTGTTTTATCTCAAAACTATCATTTCTCAGTCTGGCACATGGGGCTGAATTTTAATGTGCAGGAATGCGTGGGTTTGAGAGCGGGTGGGGTTAAAATCAGCGAAATTGTCAGCGCATCGGAAGCCGGCTTCAACCTGCTGACTTCCGCATTTCACTGCACCGCTTTAGGCAGTGTGTGAGCAACCCCCTCAGGAGAGGCAGGTTGTCAATCAACACACGGTAATCACTCAATTATAGCGATATTAACATGGGTTTTCTACTTTAACTTTGGGTCCACGGGTTTCCCGGGCTTCCTGAAATTCGCCAGTGAAAGCAAGGTGAGAACACAGCAGCAACTGAGAGGGCTGAAGCCATGTCTGCGAAATATGCTGCTTTCTTGTGGGAAAGAGTTTGTTCACAGTACCAGTGCTGAGAGGTTACTCTACTCACTTTGGTGGTTTCTTCAACGCTTTGGAGCTCTGATCTATCAGATCAGCATGGGTGCCGCTTACGCTGCCTTATATTGGATCTCAGATGACCACCAGCAGCAACACCAGCAGCAAAAGGACCAGGAACTTCTTCTCTTAGGCAGTCCCTCGGAACTGAGGATGACTTGCTTCCACATTAAAAATGAGTTCGCAGGTGACTGATGAGTCCAATGCGGGACCTACAGTCTCTGTCACAGGTGGAGCAGACGGTGATTGAAGGGGCAGGTGGGTGGGGTGCTTGGGTTGACGTGCGCTCCTTGCGTTGCTTGCACTTGGCTTCTGCTTGCTCCCGCCAAAGAGACTCAAGGTGTTCGGCGCCTTCTCGGATGCTTCTTCTCCACTTTGTGCGGTCTTGGGCCAGGTATTCCCAGGTGTCAGTGGGGATGTTGAACTTTTTCAAGGAGCCTTTGAGGGTGTCCTTAAAGCATTTCCTCTGCCCACCTGGGGCTCTCTTGCCGTGCCGGAGCTCCGAGTACAGCGCTTGTTTTGGGAGTCTCGTATCAGGCATGTGGATGATGTGACCCATCCATCGGAGTTGATCGAGCATGGTCAAAGCTTCGATGCTGGGGATGTTGGCCTGAGCGAGGACACTGACGTTGGTGTGCCTATCCTGCCAATGAATTTGCAGGATCTTGCGGAGGCAGTGTTGGTGGTACCTCTCCAGTGCTTTCAGGTGCCTGCTGTACATGGTCCATGTCTCTGAGGCATACAGGAGGGCGGGTATCACTGCAGCTCTGTAGACCATGAGCTTAGTCCTGGGTTTGAGGTCCTGGTCTTCAAACACTCTCTTCCTCAGGCGACCGAAGGCTGCACTGGCACACTTCGCCATCGACGTCTGCCCTTGTTGACAGTAGGCTCCCGAGGTATGGAAAGTGGTCCACGTTGTCCAAGGCCTTGTTGTGGATTTTGATAATCAGGGGGCACACTGTGTGGCGGGGGCAGGTTGATAGAGGACCTTTGTCTTATGCATGTTTAGTGTAAGGCCCATGCTCTCGTACGCTGCGGTGAAGGTGTTGACAATGGTTTGGAGTTCGACCTCCGAGTGAGCGCAGACGCAAGTGTCGTCTGCATACTGTAATTCGACGACAGAGGATGGGACGACCTTGGATCTGGACTGGAGGCGACGGAGGTTGAACAGTTTCCCGTTTGTTCTGTAAATTAGCTCCACTCCAGCGGGGAGCTTACTGAGAGTGACATGGAGCATTGCAGCAAGGAAGATCGAGAAGAGCGTTGGTGCGATGACACAGCCTTGCTTGACCCCAGTTCATACGTGAATTGGGTCTGTGATGGAACCGTTGGTCAGGATCATGGCTTGAATGTCGTCGTGAAGCAGGCGGAGGATGGCGACAAACTTTTGAGGGCAGCCAAATTTGAGGAGGACACTCCATAATCCCTCACGGTTGACAGTGTCGAAGGCCTTTGTGCAAAGAAGGCCATGTACAGCGGTTGGTGCTGTTCCCTGCATTTCTCTTGTAATTGACGTGCGGTGAAGATCATGTCCATTGTGCCCCTTAGTGGGCAGAATCCACATTGCGACTCTGGGAGGAGCTCTTCGGCCACTGGAAGAAGGCGATTGAGGAGGATTCTTGCGATGACTTTCCCTGTGGCAGACTGCAGGGAAACTCCACTGTAATTACCGCAATTGGACTTGTCACCTTTCTTGAAGATGGTCACAATTACGGCGTCTCTGAGATCCCCTGGCATACTCTCCTCCTTACAGATAAGAGAAATTAGTTCATGAATTCACGCCAGTAGTGCTTCTCCGCCATGCTTTAGTGCCTCGGCGGGGATTCCATCTGCTCCTGAGGCCTTGTTGTTCTTCAGTTGTCAGATGGCCTTTTCAACCTCATGCCGGGCTGGGGCTGTGCTGAGATGGTGGCGGGTAGCATGCTGCGGAATGGAGTTGAGGACACTCGCGTCGAAGACAGAGTCTCGGTTAAGGAGATCTTTGAAGTGCTCCTTCCAGCGTGCATTGAATGACTCTCTGTCCTTGATGAGTACATCTCCATTCTTGGCCTGCAGTGGGGTAGGACGTTGGGTGCTTGGGCCATAGGTGGTCTTGACTGCGTTAAAGAATCCACGCATGTCGTGGTTGTCGGCTAGCTGCTGGATCTCCTGCACTTTCTCCACCCACCATCTGTTCTTTAGGTCGCGAGTTTGTTGTTGGACCTCAGCCTTCAGGCGTCTGTAGAGCTGCTTTCTTGTTCTCGAGTTCTGTTGCTGTTTCCAGATCAGGAATGCCTTGCGCTTGCGGCTTATTAAGGACCAGGAACAGGCTGCTGCTCACAGACCTGTAGCTCCACAGGAGAGAGGGGAGCAGCATAGAGATGCAGCTTGCAGGAGGCCGTAACTGACACACGGTCTACAGGCAAAGGATAAACTTCCTTGACATGCGTGAACACCAATTTCTCAGGAGGTTCAAGGTGTTGCGTCAGGTAGTGGCAGACATTTGCAGCCTGCTGGAGCAACAGCTGCTGCTAACTGGACCTGGTGGCCACATTTTACCAGTGGCAGTCAAAGTCACCACCACCCTCAACTTTTTTGCCTCTGGATCCTTCCAGGGACCTGCTGGAGACAGTTGCAGGATCTCGCAGTCGGCGGCCCACAAATGCATAAGACAGGTGACTGATGGCTTCTTTGCCAGGGCCGCAAATTATGTGAACTTTACCTGTGCTGACATCAGGCAGAATGAGCGGGCACTTGGGTTTGCGGCTCTGGCTGGCTTCCCACAGGTGCAGGGCATCATCGACTGCACACATGTAGCAATGAACATAAGAACATAAGACGTAGGAGCAGGAGCAGGCCATTTGGCCCCTCGAGCCTGCTCCAACATTCAGTAAGATCATGGCTGATCTGGTCTTGGCCTCAACTCCACTTTCCCGCCTGCTCCCCATAACCCTTGACTCACTTATCGTTCAAAAATCTGTCTGTCTCCACCTTAAATATATTCAATAACCCAGCCTCCACAGCTCTCTTGGGTAGAGAATTCCAAAGATTCACAACCCTCTGAGAGAAGAAATCCCTCCTCATCTCCGTTTTAAATGGGCGACCCCTTATTCTGAAAATATGCCCCCTAGTTCTAGATTCCCCCACGAGGGGAAACTTCCTCCCTGCATCCACCCTGTCAAGCTCCCTCAGAATCTTATATGTTTCAATAAGATCATTTCTCATTCTTCTAAACTCCAATGAGTACAGGCCCAACCTTTCTTCATAAGACAACCACTTCATCTCAGGTATCAACCTAGTGAACCTTCTCTGAACTGCCTCTAATGCAAGTATATCCCTCCTTAAATAAGGAGTCCAAAACTGTACGCAGCACTCTAGGTGTGGTCTCACCAATGCCCTGTACAGTTGTAGTAAGATTTCCCTACTTTTATATTCCATCCCCCTTGCAATAGCAGCCAATATTCCATTTGCCTTCCTAATTACTTGCTGTACCTGCATGCTAACTTTTTGTTTTTCATGTATAAGGACCCCCAGATCCCTCTGTACCGCAGCATTTTGTAGTCTCCATTTAAATAATAATTTGCTTTTTTATTTTTCCTACCAAAGTGGATAACCTCACATTTTCCCACGTTATACTCCATCTGTCAAATTTTTGCCCACTCACTTAACCTATCTATATCCCTTTGCAGATTTGTGTCCTCTTCACAACTTGTGTTCCCACCTATCTTTGTATCATCAGCAAATTTGGCTACATTACACTCCGTCCCTTCATCCAAGTCATTAATATAGATTGTAAATAGTTAAAGCCCCAGCACTGATCCCTGCGGCACCCCACTAGTTACAGTTTGCCAACCTGAAAATGACCCATTTATTCCGACTCTCTGTTTCCTGTTAGTTAGCCAATCCTCTATCCATGCTAAAATATTACCCCCAACCCCATGAGCTCTTATCTTGTACAGTAACCTTTTATGTGGCACCTTATCGAATGCCTTCTGAAAATCCAAATACACGGCATCTACTGGCTCCCCATTATCCACCCTGCTCGTTACATCCTCAAAGAACTCTAGCAAATTTGTCAAATATGATTTCCCTTTCATAAAACCATGCTGACTCTGCTTGACTGTATTATGATTTTCTAAATGTCCTGCTACTACTCTAGCATTTCCCCACTGACAGATGTTAGGCTAACTGGTCTATTGTTTCCAGCTTTCTGTCTCCCTCCTTTCTTGAATAGGGGTGTTACATTTGCGGTTTTCCAATCCGCTAATACCTCTTCAAAATCCAGGGAATTTTGGTAGATTACAACCAATCCATCCATTATCTCTGCAGTCACTTCTTTTAAGACCCTACAATGCAGGCCATCAGGTCCAGGGGATTTGTCCACCTTTAGTCCCATAAGTACTTTTTCTCTAGGGATAGTGACTGTTTTAAGTTCCCCCCTCCCTATAGCCCCTTGATTATTATTATTGGGATGCTTTTAGTGTCATCTACCGTGAAGACCAATACAAAATATTTGTTCAAAGTCTCTGCCATTTCCATATTTCCCATTATTAATTCCCCAGTCTCATCCTCTAAGGGACCAACGTTTACTTTAGTTACTCTCTTCCTTTTTATATACCTGTAGAAACTCTTACTCTCTGTTTGTATATTTCTTGCTAGTTTAATCTCATAATCTATCCTCTCTATTATTTTTTTAGTTGTCCTATGCTGGTTTATAAAATTTCCCAATCCTCTGGCTTACCACTAATCCTCGCATCATTGTATGCCTTTGTTTCCAATTTAATACCATCCTTAACTTACTTAGTTAGCTACAGATAGCTCATTCTTCTTTTAGAGTCTTTCTTTCTCACTGGAATATATCTTTGCTGAGAGTTATGAAATATCTTCTTAAATGTCTGCCATTGCTTATCTACCATCTTACCCTTTAATCTATTTTCCCAGTCCACTTTAGCTAAATCTGTCTTCATACCTTTGTAACTGCCTTTATTTAAGTTCAGGACACTAGTTTGAGACCCAAGTTTCTCACCCTCAAACTGAATTTGAAATTCTATCATGCTATGATTACTCTTCCCTAGAGGATCCTTTACTATGAGATCATTAGTTAATCCTATCTCATTACACATTACCAGATCTAAATTAGCCTGCTCCCTGGTTGGTTCCACAATGCATTGTTCTAAGAAACCATCCGGAATACACTCTTCCTCAAGGCTACCTTTGCTAATTTGATTTGTCCAATCTATATGAAAATTAAAATCACCCATGATTATTGCAGTACCTTTCTTACAAGGCTCCATTGTTTGTTGATTTATACTCTGTCCTACAGTGTAGCTACTGTGAGGGGGCTGAAAGACTACTCCCACCAATGACTTCTTTCCCTTATTATTTCTTATCTCCAACCAAACTGATTCTACGTCTTGATCTTCTGAGCCAAGCTCATTTCTCACTACTGTACTGATCTCACCTTTTATTAACAGAGCTACACCACCTCCTTTTCCTTTCTGCCTATCCTTCATATACCCCTGAATATTCAGTTCCCAGCTTTGGTCACCTTGCAAACACGGAAGGGATAATTACTAGTCCTAGTACCTTTAGGGCTACCCTGGATCAGGCATACTCCTCAGACATTCACTTTCAACTAAAGTTTGAGGTAGCCGAATCCTAAAGATGCTTAATTGGGTCTAAAGGTCTAGACTATCTCTCCCTAAAGGAAAGGAACAACCTAAAAATGTTACTGTCCTCCAGATAGCACTTTTAATAAGTTTAGCTAGGCTGTAACGATCCGGATATTATGAGGGTCCGTAAAACTCCCCCAGAATTCTGCAACTCCTCACCAAAGAGTGTACAGAAATTGAGTTTGCGAGTTTGATACAGAAGTCTTATGTGAGACAATTCTAAAAATATATAGATTCATTAAAGAACCGACATACAGTTTACAGTTGGTGAGTCAATCGCAACATTAACAGTTCCAAAAAGAGAAAGCTTACAATCCTATTATCAAAGAACCTTACACTCAAATCTTAATTTCGCTAGAGTTTTACAGTTCTTAAAGTTCTATTCAGGATATCCACCAAAATTAAATACCTTTGATCCCCGAGGTACAAAGAATTGGAGACTTACAGAGCCGTCTCTGAAGCTAAGAATCGCTTTGCACCTTTAAAGCGAGTGAACTATCCCATTTGAGAGTTCAATATTTATACCATTTTCCAGTGGTATTTCCTTTAAGGTTTTCTGCTGATGTAAGCTAATTATCCCTAGTCATTTTTCTGCTGACCCCTACAATTCTTACAGTCACCTCAGCTGGTAGCATTACAGAATTATGGCCTTGAAATTCAGTATAGCCACTTTTGGGGCGGTAAAGTCGGGCGGCCGCTAAAGTTTGCACCCGCCGGAAAGTGGAGGCCACTTCGCCGATATTCAGTAGCTTTGGCCAAGGAGTTTGCTCGAGCGCTAAAACTGGCGATGCACGGCTATCTTTAGGCGCTAAGCCAGCGGTGCAGACTGATACCGCCGAGGCCGGGTGCAGCGCAGGTGCGGTCATGTCTTGATTGACAGCAGACACCCTGGCGCCGGCCAGCTCTTAAAGGGGGAAGGGTCGACTTGGTCTGCTGCCACGCCCTGGATACTGCAGCCCTCCAGCTAGGCCTAAACACTGCTGCTGGAGAGAAATAGCGCCAGGAAGGATGCAGAGGGCCCGTGAGCGAGCGCAGCGCTTCTCTGCCCATGATTTAAAGGTGCTGGTTAGGGCTTTGGAGAGGAGACGCCATATCTTGTTCCCGGACAGTGGCAAGAAGCCTGCCACCAGGGTGTACAGGAGAGCCTGGAGGGATATCGCCCAGAGGGTCACAGCCACCTGCGATGTCCCCAGGACTGGTGTCCAATGCCGGAAAAAGTTTAACAACCTCACTCGGACTGTCAGGGTGAGTACCCTTTCCAGTGTCCTCCTCATCCTTGCATGTGCACCTCACATTATGGGCAAAGGGACCTCAAAGCCCTAATGGCCAGCCCTCATCCAGCAGCTATGGCACTGGCATGAACATCAATTGCACTTTCTGCACTTTACACACTGGCCAAGCTATTCGACCATGGGAGGCAGTGCATACAGCGACAGGGCACCACACTGGCCAAGCTATTCGACCATGGGAGGCAGTGCATACAACAACAGGGCACCACACTGGCCAAGCTATTCGACCATGGGAGGCAGTGCATACAGCAACAGGGCACCACACTGGCCAAGCTATTCGACCATGGGAGGCAGTGCACACAACAACAGGGCACCACACTGTACTTAGAGGCCGTCCTTTCTCTTGCAGGCCAAGCTGGCCCAGAATCTGAGGAGCCGGACTGTCACCGGGGGAGGCCGTCCCCAGTTCCAGCAGCTCAGTGACCTGGAGGAGCGCGTGGGTCGACTCACGGGTGGCCGGCTGATTGGCCCCGTTGCATGTGGAGATGCCGACCCTGTGCTGGGCCCCAATGGTAAGGACATGACCTTTTGGACCTCTCTCGTTCCCCTTGCGCTTCAGATCTACATCCTTTGCCACTGTCCGACCAATGCGCTGAATGCCACCACTCATGCCTCCCTCGCTGACGCCCTGTCCTCACTCTAAAGCTACTCTTGTGCCTTCCTGCTTTCAGCTGGTGAGGAGGAGGTCCCTGAAGCTGCCAGTGACAGTCCCTCGGAAGAGGAGGACAAGGAGGAGCAAGAGGAAGGCGGCCCATCGGGGGAACCCTCATCCACGCCAGGGGATGGCAATGGAGGGGACATGTCTTCCCTGGAGGAGAGGCAGGGGGAAGTGTTGCAGGGGGGTGTAGCTCCTGTGCCCAGTGGCGTCCAGCCACGCGGGAAGGGTCGGGCAGCTCGGCTGCCTTCTCCCCAGAGGGGGGAAGTGTTGCAGGGGAGTGTAGCTCCTGTGCCCAGTGGCGTCCAGCCACGCGGGAAGGGTCGGGCAGCTCAACGGCCGTCTCCCCAGAGGGAGAGTCCGGCCTCCAGCCCGGAGACGGTCCTCGCCCAGGAGGTGCGCCTCCTCGATCAAATGTCCGCGGACTCGGATCGCCGGCACACTGAGTTCATGGGGGTTGTGGCACAGTTGCCTGAGGCCATCGAGTCCCTGGCTCATAGTGTGTCCGATTTCGGGGCCTCACAGGCCAGGGGTGTCGAACAACTCGGGGCAGCACAGGCCGGGGGTCTCGAACAATTCGGGGCAGCACAGGACGCGAGTCGGGCCGAATTCAGGGCAGCACAGGACGCGAGTCGGGACGACTTCAGGGCAGCACAGGCAGCGAGTGGCCAGTTGATCAGTGGTGCCGTGCAGTCACTGGCTGGTCTGATGTGGGCACAGACCAGGGCAGTACGGGCACTCACTGCTGCCACACTCGCTGTGTCAGGCAGGCATCGCCAGGGCACCCGCCGCGCTGCAGCAGCACAGCGGTCTGGCCTTCAGCAGATTGCTGCGCTTGCTGCAGTGCCAGCCCGGCCGAGTGCCAGTGTCTCAGGCGAGCAGCGAGCGCCTGGCATCAGCCAGCTTGCCCCCATTGCTGCAGCCACCACTGCCACTCCCCCAGCGAAGCTGCCACGAGCTGCTGGAGAGATTGATGCTGCCCAGCCACAGCTGCAGCAGTCAGCAGCCGGCCCCTCGAGGGACAGAGCTCGTCTAGGCCGACCCCCAAGGGCATCTGCCGTCACGCAATGTGCCCCTCAGGAGCCTTCCCCCAGCCTTGCAGCACCCACAGGGCCCAGGTTGAGGCGGAGCAGCAGGTCGGCCAGGGGCCGGAAAAGGCTGGACAAGGACTCGCCCTCTCGGCACACAAAGTAGAGTGTGTTGCCAAATGTTTTTTTATATGGGGGTGGTTGTGTTGTCTATGGGGGGGGTTGTTTTGGTAAGGCCGTGGATGGAGGCCATTTGGATGGAAAAGTTTTGTTATTCCTCCCCAGGTTGTGGGAGTGAGTCATGTGTTTGACTGTTTTTTGCGGGTGTTGTCTGTTTTTGGGTTTCATGTGGGAAGGGCCCTGAGTTTGTTCAATAAAGCTTTTTCTTTATTCAGCTTGTCCATGTGTAATGTTTGAAGTGGTTGTTGCGTTATCCGGCTGAGGGCTTGCGGAGCGGCTGCATTCATGTCCCTTCATTGCCACAAGCCATTCCCTGACAGGGGGCCTAGAAGTGTCGTTCAATAAGCCACCGACGGACGGCCCTTGGACCTTGTGGCTCCCTCCTGGGCTGGTACTCCTCCTCCTCCTCCTCCTCCTCCTCATGGTCCTCCTGCTCCTCCTCCTGAGGTGGTGGTCCAACGTGAGGTGGCAGTGCCTGAGTCCTGCGGATAGCCAGGTTGTGCAGCATGCAGCAAACGACGACGAACTGGGAGACTCTATCCAGCGAATACTGCAGAGATCCGCCGGAGCGATCCAGGCAGCGGAACCGCTGCTTGAGGATGCCAATCGTTTGCTCTATGATGTTCCTTGTGGCTTGATGGCTTTCGTTGTATGCCTCCTCAGCAGGGGTCCTGGGCGCGCGGAGCGGGGTCATGAGCCAGGTACACAAAGGATAGCCTTTGTCCCCGATAAGCCATCCTCTTGGGGGAGGCTGTGCCTGGAACATGTCAGCCACAGTAGTCTGGCGCAGGATAAATGCATCGTGGCTGCTGCCTGGAAAGCGGGCATTGACAGCTAGGATGCGCTGCCTGTTGTCACACACCAGCTGTACATTGAGGGAATGGTAGCCCTTCCGGTTGCGGTAATCCTCGGCATTGTTGATAGGTGCCCGCAAAGCCACATGCGTGCAGTCAATGGTGCCCTGCACCATGGGGAAGTCCGCGATCCTCGCAAATCCGACTGCACGCTGCTCCTGCCTCTCCAGGGTCATGGGGAAGGAGATGAATTGGTGTCTCCTTGTGAAAAGGGCATCGGTGACCTGCCGGATGCAGCGATGCACGGCGAACTGGGATATGTTAGCTATGTCCCCAGCAGCGGCTTGGAAGGAGCCGCTTGCATAAAAGTTCAGAGCCACCGTGACCTTCACTTCCACCGACAGAGACGTCCTGCACATCAGCTGTGGACGCAGATCTCTGTGAAGCAGCTGGCAGATCTCTGCAACCACCTCCCTTCTGATGCGCAGCCTCTTAACACACTACGCGGCAGTCATGGTGAGATAGGACACCTGCTGGCGGTATTCCCTGAGTGGGTAAGGCCTACGTTGCCGACGCCTGATGCCCCCTCTGCGTCTAGGCATGGCTGGCCCTCTCACACAGCGTCTGCGAGCCCTTCGCACATAATGCTGGAACTGAGGGTTGGAACCCCATGCAGCCCCCATAATATACTTGCAAACAATGAAATCACAATGAGGCAAATTTCCAAGCTCTGGCCAGAAGCCAAAAATACCTCTCCTATGTTGGCCCAAATCAATAAGGTCTCTTCCTTGGTCTCTGTCCAGAAATCCGTTGCACAAAAGTCATTGCAGCAAAATGGCTGGCCTTTATAGTTCAGTGTAAGTGCCCTTTAATTAGTGCTCCCCGAGGCCCGCAGGGCCTCTGCTGCGTTCCACTTCACAGTTCTTAGCACCGCCACGCCCACATTGGGCGGGCGCTACTGAAGTTCCGGTTTGGGGCGCACAAAGGGCGTTGCACGACGAAATGACGTCATAAGTTGCGCGCGCAGCTGAGCGCGCGCAAACACTTTGCGCCGGCGCTAAATGTCTACTGAAGTTGGGCGTAGGCGCAGATCGCCCTGCGCCCGGCCGCTAAGTGCCTAGCGCTCGAGATCTACCCCTCTTATGGCGCTAACGGCTGGCGCACGCAACTGAATTTCTAGGCCTATGTCTCTTCTCTAGGTGTTCTAAGTTTACCATAAAAAATGGTGTTACGGCAGGTGTGTTTTTTACTTGATGTCATTTTTACGAAGGCAGATGTTTCCTACTTTTATGTGCTTCTTTAAGAAGTGTAAATTAGAACACCTTGTCCAGCGTGAACCATTGTTTCATTCTGAAAGGTTCAGCCTTTAACCTTCTGTTTCAATAAGGTTATTGATTCAGTGTCAACAACTTATCTTCTCTCTATAGCCAGAATGCTTTCACAGCTTTTTCATCGTTGGGTTTCGA
The DNA here is from genome assembly GCF_052327205.1 of Somniosus microcephalus. Classification (NCBI taxonomy): domain Eukaryota; kingdom Metazoa; phylum Chordata; class Chondrichthyes; order Squaliformes; family Somniosidae; genus Somniosus; species Somniosus microcephalus. The sequence continues at coordinate 76,923,295 of NC_140996.1, read as the reverse complement.
GATTTCCAGACCCAGTTTGTCTGGTTTAATCAGGCCAGAATTATTTCATAGAATGGTGTCTTTTTCTGCATAGGTTCTATGGCGTATCCCTTCACACCGTCTCTGTGATGGCTATCAGATCATACCCATTTATTTCTATTTGTGCTGTCAACTCATCTATCTTGTTACGAATGCTGCATGCATTCAGATAAAGAGTTTTTAATTTTGTCTTTTTACCATTTTTCCCTACTCTGACTCTACTTTCTGCACAACATTGTGCTGCAGCGAGGTTTGGGCCTTCAGGAGGAGCAAGGTGCAGAGCACAGAGCAACTTCAGGGGATTCCGAGGAGGAAGGCGAAGAGGCCGAAGGTGATGTGGGAAATGCACCAGCAGCGTTGCACATTGCTTCCCGGGCTGCCCTCATTATTGAGAAGTTCACTTAGATTCCACCAGTGCACACATCTAACAACCACATGCAAAAGCCACTGTTGCCACGCCCCCCACCCCCCCACAATGCCACTAACACAAAGTGGTTCTGCAAACAACCAAGCATCCCTTTCACAGCCCCCCATTGGTCGCCGTCAATTCATGTCTTCCCATTCATCATCACACAACTGAAAAGGCCACTTGCCGGCCAGCAACCAAGAGTGGGCAAGACGGGAAAAGGTGAAAAGATTAATATTTATGTGCTTCAAATAGACAACAGAAATGTAACAATATAACAATGTGCAACACACCCTTGTGCAACTAAAAAGCTTTACTCTTTCTTTTCCTAGCGCTTCTATGGGATGCAACCCCTGTGGCTTCAGCAGAGGTAGTGGCAGGCTGCTCAGGTCCCTGCTCTGACTGTTGAGATGCTCTTGGCCGATGTGTTTTGGAGCCCGTGAGGTCCCTGCCAAAGACTGCTCCACCTGCACCTGTGCAAGGGCAGACTCGGCCATCTGGACATGAGGCAGCAAGTGGGGTACTGACTGAAGGGAGGGCAACGGGTAAGGAGTGGAAGCACTTTGAGCTGAGTCCCCACTTCCATGTCCTCTTTCACCATCATCCCTCTCATGGTCCAGCCTCACTTCACTGCTAGCAATGAGCTGGAGAACACTTCGCTGCAGATCAGTGGGATGATGAATGGCTAAGGCTAGGGTATCAGTCATCCTATTTAAGGTGGCATTGATAGTGTGCAAGCCATTGTTGAAGGCCTGCATGCACTCATGTGATTGCCGCGTTTGATTCTCAATGCAGTTAGCCACTCTTTCCATGGAAGAAGACATCATCGCAAAGGCCTGCGACATCATATCACTCAGGCTTGAAACGGACTCCTCCAATCTCTTTGCAAACATGTACAGTGCGCTTGGAACACCTGTCAGTACACCGCACATTCTCTGCTGCTGCTGAAGAAGTATCCTGTTCATCGATGGCCCGCAGGGTACAGCATCTGCGTCCTGCTGAGCAGAGCTTCGAGAGTTCTGTACCCTCCAATGCGGACTCTCCACTGCTGTCCCTGACTCCACCATCTGCTCTTGCTCAATTGTGAAGTGTGAGTCACCAGGTGAAAATCCAGCTATCTCTCTAACTAGTCCCACTTAAGTGTGAGTATCTGAGCTGGTTCATGGTCTGCATAAGTCCTGTGATGGTGCACCCTCTGAGGGAGTGAGCTCCTCTGAGGAGTCGTCATCATCGTGGGCGACCTTAACCACCTCCTGATGGACGGGTGAAGGCCATGTGGGATATAAAAGACATGAATCAGTACTGTGAAGGTAAGAATTTTTTAAGTGATCATTATGCACATAGAAGCATAGGGGGAAAAATTCGGTATCGCCCCGTTTGGGGCGCCATTATCGGCCGTGCGCAAAGTTTAACGTCTGGCGCTAATTATCGCCTCCGATAGCAAACTTGGCTTTTATCGCCCCTGGAGGTGATTGGAGCGCTAAATCAGGCGTTTCACATCTGTCTTAAGGCGCAAAGGCCAAGGAGCGAGGCGCTACCTCACAGCGCTGGCGAAGCTCATGTGATGTCAGTCAGCAATGGAACACAGACACAATGGCGCCGGACAGTTCTTAAAGGGGAGTTCTGACGAATGGTCATCGACCTGAAATGTTAACTCTGTTTCTCTCTTCACAGATGCTGCTTGACCAGCATTTTCTGTTTTTATCTTAAAGGGAAGGGTTGTTCTTGCTCTCCATCCAAATCCTGCTCATTGCAGCCTTGAATCTCGGCCTGGAGAGACCTGTACGTCAAATCTGCTGGAAAGAACAATGGAGAGACCCAGGGAAAGAGCTCAGAGTGCAGCCCCCACAGTCTCTTCTAAATAGATACAAGGAAGGGCAAATCAAAATGAGCCTGCAAAGTGCTGCTCAGTATGCAAAACTCCTTCACACAGCGTTGAATCTCTCCAGAAGTCTCCTTCGCTCTCTCTCAGAATGCGTGGTGCACAAATATCACCAACAAAAAAAAGGCAGGAAGCATTCGCCTTTAAACAGCGCTCCCCCAGTCCCTTTCTGACTGCAAAACGCTCCCCTCAACCTGTCGTTGCTAGCGGCAGGCGGTAAGGCAGGGGGCGCCACTCAATATCCATTCCGGGGCGCTACCGGGGCGTTGTGCACTCGACTGACGTCACAATCTGCTGGCGCAAGAGATCGTGGCGGCAGTGTTTAGCACCGCCGCAAAATGTCTAGTTAATTTCACGAGCGGCGCAAACATCGCCGCGCCCGGGCGCTAGTTGCTTTGTGCCCCATTAGTGCCCTCTTAAGGCGCTAACGGGAGGCGCAAACAACTGAATTTTTCCTCCATAGAAACATAGAAAATAGGAGCAGGAGTAGGCCATTCGGCCCCTCGAGCCTGTTCCGCCATTTAATGAGATCATGGTTGATCATCCAAATTCAGTACCCTGTCCCTGCTTTCTCCCCATATCCCTTGATCCCTTTAGACTTAAGAAATATATCAAACTCCTTCTTGAATATATTTAATGAATTGGCCTCAACTGCCTTCTGTGGTAGAGAATTCCACAGGTTCACCACTCTCTGGGTAAAGAAATTCCTCCTCACCTCAGTTCTAAATGGCTTACCCCTTATCCTTAGAGATCATATTTCAGTTGCTGTTTTCATCAAGTCAACATGACTGAGTGTTATATGCCATGTGGCTGCCTGATATTTAATTCTGTTGTTGGGATCGGTAGAAAACAACAGGCAGAGACTTTTGTTTAAGCCAAAACAAAACGTGTCTTACTTTAATCACTCTCCACGAGGTCTGAAGGGCTCAGCCCCGTGCAGGGCCTATGACGTCATCACGCAACCGACGCTCTTAAAGGGACCCTGCACCGATAACCCAACCCAACATGTACATATCACAACATTGCTATACATAGTGAATTGTGTTTAGGTACATATAACAGCATTGGTTATGCATTGTGTTATTGTCCCTATGTGGTCTCCGCCATACTGTCACAGGGTAGTTGGCAGGTCCCATCTCCCCATCTCTGACAGCCAGGCACGCTGAGACTCCACTGATCTCCAGAGGCTCCCCCTCTGCAGGTGTTAGTTGCGAGATGTCTGGAGGGCCACATCTGGTTCTCTGCCACTCCCTCATCTTCTGTGCTCTCTTCTCCTGCAAGGAGGGAAAGAAGACACCTATTGTAATGCCTATACCTTGTAAGTTTCGCAAAATTGGATTTCATATTAATAAGGATCAATGGGCAGAAGAGGCCATGATTTTAAAGACTGTTTTAAAAGAAGCCCAGAAAAGGGGGGCATACAAAATGGCCACCATATCATGTGACCAGCTTATTGGGACACTTTAAAATGGTTCCTGCACAACCTCAGACAACTATGTGGATTGAACCCATAGCAAGTTCTGGAAGCTGTTTTCTGAGAGAAAAAAAAAGCCAGACCCACAGGCATGCATATGGATTAGATGCTTGGAGACAGAGGCCATCTAAATGTTGACCCAGACGAAAGAGACAATAACATATTCATGAGGACAACACCAAGGGCTCGGTAACAGGATCAGCATGAAATTAACAACAATGAAAGCCATTTCAAACCAGAGATGGGCCTGTTACCAGCCGCTTAAAATGATTTTAAATATAATAACTGGCCCGCTGTGCTCAAAGCCCACCAAAAGTTAAAACAAAGACTCACCTGATTTTGGGCGGGAAGTGAAGCCTCAGGAAGAAAGGTATAACTGAAGAGACTTTTCAGCAGTTGAGACAAGCAGAAGCACCGGGTTGGAAGCAACACTCGAGGCAAGCTGAACAAGCAGCTTGGAGGACACGGCAGTGGGACACGACTCGACAGGGGCAACGACCCCAGGGACAGCTTGGACGAGTTGAGACACAGGACCAGGACGCAGCACCCCGGAACGCAGCTTGAGGAGGAAGACACAGCTTGGGAGAAGACGTTGGAGGAAGCTTGAATCAACAAGCTCGGACAGTCACAAAGAGAGCGGAGAAAAAGGACAGTTTAAAATCGGACAGTCGTTGCAGCCCCAGCAGCCTCGTTTTCAAAACCTTGCACTTCCTAGTGGGATTGGTGAGCATGTTTCTGGCCTTTAACAATCAGATCTAGATAGGTTTAATAAGGGGGTGGATTTAAGGGTACAATTAACATGAGTTGTTGTCCCTCGATGTTCCATGTGTTTCTTTATTTCATGATGATCTTTGTAGAGTATAAGATGCCTATATTTGCTTTAGTTAGTATAATGTCGTTATGATTGGTTTGTATTTGTTTTTCCCTCCCATGTACCGTACTCTTGTCTTTGTTGCATTTGATTTGATATTTTTCCATTTGCAATAAAATTTCATTTTTATTCATCAAACTTGGTCTACAAGAGTCTTCTCTGCATTGCAGTTCCTGCACCTAAGCCCAGATTATAGAATCTAAGGGGTGAGTGGGTCGAATCACTCAAAGTTTTACTGTGCAAGAGAGAGAGGCCTCTAGAGAGAGAAACCTCAGGGAAACCTCTCGAGGAAAACCCCTTACAGAAAATGGCGAGTCAGGCAGGAGTCTGGCAGCAGGATTGCAATGTAGTAGATCCAAGTTTGAATGGTCGAAATGCAATGGATGAGAGGATAGCGGATTATGTTTTTGGGAAGGCAAACCTTACAAAACAGTGGATATCCGACCTATTAAGAGATAGGCGCCCGCTAGACGCAGCCATCAAGTGGACAGAAAGGAAAGAGCACAAAAGATCTGTAGAAAAAGCGGTCTGGCTGATGTGCTACAAGAAGCAAGTCCAGCTTTTGGACCAAGTCGTTGTAGCACAGACGGCCCAGATAAAAGGGTTACTAGCAGAAGTAGAGGAAAAGGGTGTGGGAGGAAAGAGACTGATTGCATCGCTCAACGCACTGAATCAGGAACGCCAATCCGTAACCAATCGCCATGAGACCAAGATAGATTACTTGGAGTGTCAGGTCACTGAGGCCAAGTCCAGTGAAGGAAGAATAAGAGACAGGTGTGTCCGCCTAGCTCAGCAGGTAAACGCACAGGAGGAGAGTATTCTGGGAGCTAGAGCAGCGTACAAGATGGCCATCAAGGATAGGTCTGAGAACGCCGACCATAGCGCTTGCCAAAGGGAGCTAGAGGACCTGAGAACGGCCCTAGCGAAGGCAAACGGCTTGGTGTGTCTCATAAACCCACCAGCGAGCCATCTACAGTTAGCTAGGGAATCCAAAAGACCGATTCCGCGAGAGGCAGTTGGGGTACCAACCACCGAGCCCTCGGCACCTCCCAGCTATAATGAGTCTTGGGTTGCGGGGGAGGAAACGGTGGAGTTAGTTGAAGAGATTCCTGAGGTAGAGCAACCCCAAGTGGTAGGGTCGAAGCCGGCACCGATGTGTCCCGCTCGACACCGGAGGCTCGGTCCGGACGAAGCGAATGGCGAGGACGGACCCCTCGTGAATCAGATCGTAATGCCCCACAGCGCACAACAGCTAAGGGCAATGATAAGCCACATCCCAAAACTCTCCGAGTCAGGAGATCCCTCCGTCCATTTTAGGGACGTGGAGCAGACCGCAGCAGTTAATGACTGCGACGGGGTAGAGCAGTCCAGAATGCTGCTGTTTTCCCTGGACAGCTCAATCCTCCAGTGTCTCTCTGACGAGAGCAAGAGAGGGCACAGGGAGTATGAGGTTTTACGGGACGAGGTCCTGGAGGTTATGGGGGAAGATGACGGAAGTCCGTTCCTCCGATTGGGTAGGACAGTACAGCTAGAGGGAGAGCCCCCACGGGTTTTCGCCGGAAGGTTGTGGCCAGTGTATCGGCGCAGCTGCCCGGGCGGGCCGGCCCGGGACGGGCTGGACGCTCGTCAAAGGGCTCATTGGCTCCGGTGCCTGGTCACCAATTGCTTGCCACAGGTGAGGGAGCAGGCCAAAATATGGTTTGACCCCAATAACCCCCGCTCCACGGAGGAGTTAGTACTTGATCAGCTCACGATAGGTTACAGGAACAGCAGAAGTCAGGAAACACCTCCCCAGAAAGGAAAGGTGCATGAGGCAAAACCCGCAGCTCCAAGCAAGAAGGAGTGGAGGCAGGAAGGGAATCACCCTGTCCAAGCCAAGCTCAATTGCTACGGGTGCGGGAAGGATGGACATTGGCGCAAGGACTGTAGAAATCCGTGGAAGGATAATAGAGGGAAATTTCCGCAGTCCAAGCCCAAGCCCAGACCGCCGCCTCAGCACCAGCCCAAAACCAAACCGTAGCTCCTGCCCCAGCACCAGGAGCTGGTGCAGTTGTGGATCCCGCTGCGATTGAATCGATTTTAGAGACAATGCGGTCTCTGATGATTTCGCAGGGGAAAATAGCTGTCACCACCGGCCTTGTCGTTCCCGTAACCCCGACAGTTGTGCCCAATTGACTAGAGCCAGCGCAGCCTGTCAACCTGTGTCCTCTAGAAAGACATGCACAGGAAGAGACCTCCTGTAAAATGGAGGAATACCTGCGGTGCCAGGTTGCGGAGGCTAAGTTAGTTGAGCAGGTTTTAAGGGAGGGGAGCGCCAGGTTAACAGCGAGGGCTGGCAGTTTAGAGGGTCAGCTAAGGGTTTTTAAAATGGTTCATGACCAGTGTAAACTGTTTAAGCCAGGTGCAAAAGAACCAGCAGGGAAAGCCAGGTCTGAGAGTAAAAGCAATAAGCCTGAGGCAAGTAAAGAGTCACAGACCACACAAGCTGGCGTTGCAGTCTGCTTGAGGGGAGGAGCCATCCCGCCCACCTGGGAGGCTTCCCCGATGGCCTGGGACTCGGATGAGGAGGGACCCGAACAGCAAGGTCCCGCCCTCGACACGATTCTGGAGGAGGAGGAGTCAGAGGACAGAGGTTCCGCCCTCGACTCGAGCGTGGGGGAGGTAGAAATTGGGGGCAGAGATCCTCCACCTGTAAGGACAGGTGGGGAGGAGCCATCTGCCACAGACCCAATTCCCGAAGAGGCGGAGCCTGAGGGGAGGGAGCCGAAGCCCACAGTCGTGGAAGAGCCACAGGCTGTGAGAGCCAAAGTCCCACCCAAAGGTCCACTCGCCAAGGAAGCCTGCCCAAATCCCAAAGGGGCGGAGCCTGAGGGAAGGGAGCCGAAGCCTACTGTCGTGGAAGAGCCACGGGCTGCGAGAGCTGAGGTCCCACCCGAAGGCCCACTCGCTAAGGGAGCCACGCCCAAAGTACCTTCTCGCAGGTCGGCCCGAACGCCTCAGCCTGTAAAGTCTTGGCCCGAGTCACCCACTCCCAGTAGACACCGACTTCAGAAATCATTAAGAAAGCACAGCCCCCGTTTAACAGCAAAAGGCTGCGGGGAACCAGAGATACAGGTCACTGCAGCCCCGCCACAGGGAGCGGTGAGCTGCAGTCCGATCAGGGATTAGGCAAGCCGCCCGGGGACGGGCGGCGCTGTACATAAGTTTAGTTTAAGTTTTAAGGTGATTCGTTGTTTGTACACTGTAAAAAGGTCAAACATTCGCAAATGTATGAGAATAGAGGGGAATGGAGGGAGCATTATGTGCGGGTAGAAGAAGAGACACCCATTTAGATTTTGCTGCTCTGTATAAAGTTAAAGTTTCCCTCCCTCCTCTGTATTATTTTTTTGATGTGTATTCATGTGTTTTTGGATTTTCATATGTATTTCATTTTATTATTGAAGTTTATTAGACGTGATTGTTATTATTTGATAATGTGTATGTACTAGGTGATGTAGGGGTATAAGGCCCCCCTCCATGCCTGGAAGTAAGTTGTAAGATTTTTTAACTCCAAGGTATTGCCATCTATAGATGCTTAATGTACACTAGATTTTTCTGAAATGGGAAATGCATGTGTCGTGGGGTCATGGATAGGTAAACACTGGGGATGGTTAGATTGTGGACGGACAGAAAATTTTGCTCACCCGGAATTATGATACTCCAAGCAAGTTACAGTATCATCAGGGGGGAGTGTAGGATTCGCAAAATTGGATTTCATATTAATAAGGATCAATGGGCAGAAGAGGCCATGATTTTAAAGACTGTTTTAAAAGAAGCCCAGAAAAGGGGGGGCATACAAAATGGCCACCATATCATGTGACCAGCTTATTGGGACACTTTAAAATGGTTCCTGCACAACCTCAGACAACTATGTGGATTGAACCCATAGCAAGCTCTGGAAGCTGTTTTCTGAGAGAAAAAAAAAGCCAGACCCACAGGCATGCATATGGATTAGATGCTTGGAGACAGAGGCCATCTAAATGTTGACCCAGACGAAAGAGACAATAACATATTCATGAGGACAACACCAAGGGCTCGGTAACAGGATCAGCATGAAATTAACAACAATGAAAGCCATTTCAAACCAGAGATGGGCCTGTTACCAGCCGCTTAAAATGATTTTAAATATAATAACTAGCCCGCTGTGCTCAAAGCCCACCAAAAGTTAAAACAAAGACTCACCTGATTTTGGGCGGGAAGTGAAGCCTCAGGAAGAAAGGTATAACTGAAGAGACTTTTCAGCAGTTGAGACAAGCAGAAGCACCGGGTTGGAAGCCACACTCGAGGCAAGCTGAACAAGCAGCTTGGAGGACACAGCAGTGGGACACGACTCAACAGGGGCAACGACCCCAGGGACAGCTTGGACGAGTTGAGACACAGGACCAGGACGCAGCACCCCGGAACGCAGCTTGAGGAGGAAGACACAGCTTGGGAGAAGACGTTGGAGGAAGCTTGAATCAACAAGCTCGGACAGTCACAAAGAGAGCGGAGAAAAAGGACAGTTTAAAATCGGACAGTCGTTGCAGCCCCAGCAGCCTCGTTTTCAAAACCTTGCACTTCCTAGTGGGATTGGTGAGCATGTTTCTGGCCCTTCACAATCAGATCTTGTTAGGTTTAATAAGGGGGTGGATTTAAGGGCACAATTAACATGAGTTGTTGTCCCTCGATGTTCCATGTGTTTCTTTATTTCATGATGATCTTTGTAGAGTATAAGATGCCTATATTTGCCTTAGTTAGTATAATGTCATTATGATTTGTTTGTATTTGTTTTTCCCTCCCATGTACCGTACTCTTGTCTTTGTTGCATTTGATTTGATATTTTTCCATTTGCAATAAAATTTCATTTTTATTCATCAAACTTGGTCTACAAGAGTCTTCTCTGCATTGCAGTTCCTGCACCTAAGTCCAGATTATAGAATCTAAGGGGTGAGTGGGTCGCACCACTCAAAGTTTTACTGTGCAAGAGAGAGAGGCCTCTAGAGAGAGAAACCTCAGGGAAACCTCTCCAGGAAAACCCCTTACAACCTTTAAGGGGGGGAACTATGTTTTACAGCTCATGTATACTGCAGTACCGGCAGTGACCACACCTGTATATAGCACTGAGTAGTAATCTGTACAGATCAGTTGCAGCGTGAGCCACGTTGAGTAAACACCTGTTGTACCATTCTCCGCAGTCTGTGTCTTATTATACACGGGCGCAACATTGGCGACGAGGCAGGTTCGAACCTACCTGCAACTCTGCATCACCTCCCGGGGATTCATTCCTGAAGATCAGTGGATTGGAGGTCAAGGCCAGAGACTCGGGCGTCGACCACGGGCAACCGCCCAGTCATCCAGCAGAGACTCGAGAATTGCGGGGGAGGCTGTCGAGAGCCAGGCTTGGCTTTCCAGTCGAGGTGGTCCAGCGAAACGGGCTGGCAACAGGTAGTGCACAGACCCTTCCCGGATAGCGGCGGGCTAGAGCCCGACCGAGCGGCACAGCAAAGGGCCAAGCAGCGTCGACGGGGGGGAGAGAGAGAGAGGGCAGAGCGCACAGGGCGCAGCCGGTGTTCAGGGGCCGAGCAGCGTCGGAGAGCGGGAGAGAGAGACGCGCAGAAACCCGCGAGGTGCCGCCATTGCCACGAGGACCGCCGAGAGCGGCGTTGGCAGCAGCGCAGGAGAAGCACGCAAAACCTACAGGGCGCTGCCATTGCCACGAGAACTGCCGGGAGCGGCGTTGGCAGCAGCGGGGGAGGAAGGAAAGCACGGGAGACACCATTTTAAGCCATTGGGAGACGCCATTTTAAACCACACCCAAAATGCCGAAGAGTGGCAGTATCACCGCATTTGACAATGAAGTCGAAGATTGGACTACATATGTCGAACGAATAGAGGTGTACTGCAAGGCAAATGAGGTGTCAGTTGACAAGAAAGCGTCGGTATTGTTAAATTTAATGGGTGCAAAGACGTATGGTTTATTACGAAATCTAGTAACCCCAACGAAGTCAATGGAAAAGAGTTTTGAAGATATAGTAACGATACTAAAGGAACATTTAAACCCCACACCGCTGCTGATAGCAGAAAGATTCAAGTTTCACAAACGGAACCAGCATAAGGATGAAAGCAATGCTGATTATTTAACAGAACTGCGCAAACTATCGAAACACTGCCAGTTTGGAGCGGGACTGGCAGATACCTTAAGGGACAAATTTGTGTGTGGGCTTCAAAGTGAAGGAACCCAGAAATGGCTTTTACCTGAAAAGGGCCTTACGCTGGAAAAGGCTTTCAGCATTGTGGTATCATATGAAGCAGCAGCACGGGGCACTGCAGAGATACAACAGAGACCGCAAGAATATGGCACAAACGAAATGTCATATGGAACAGAGAAGTGCTATCACTGCGGCAGAACAACACACGACCAGAATGATTGCTGGTTCAAAGACAAAGTGTGCAGACAGTGTGGAAAAGTAGGACACATAGCACGAGTCTGCAGGTCGGGAAAGAAAACCAGCAATAAGAAACCTACCAAAGGAAAGTACAAGAAGGTACATAAGATGACGGAGAATAGTTCAGACAAACAAAAGAGTGATAACGACTCCGAAAGCAGGGAACTGAGTTGTCTGAAACTACATAATGTGATCACAACGGAGGATAACCGAACCATTTGGGTCAGTCTCAAGTTAGCAGGAGTCCAGATAAAGATGGAATTGGATACAGGATCAGCCCTAACAGTCATAAGCCGACGGGACTACGAGCGGCTATTCTCACACATACCCTTGAGAGACACAAAAATTATTTTGAAGACGTACACGGGGCAAAAAGTCTACCCCAAAGGAAAAATAAGGGTGACCGTTATATATAACGGTAAGGAAACACCAAAAACTAGACCTGTATGTATTGCAAGATGGAGGACCACCATTACTGGGACGTGAATGGATCCGGAAAATACAACTGGATTGGCATTCCATACAGGCACTGACTGTGGCTGATAAAAAGGATGACGACGTCACACCTGGGCGACTGTCAAAGATCCTAACTGACGTGAAAGTAGTGTCAGCAAGGACTCAGAACACTAAAAGGCATTACAGCGATGATTAAAATTGAAGAAAACGCAAGTCCAAAATTTTTTACGGCCAGACCGGTACCTTATGCGATCCGCCCAGTCGTCGAAGCAGAGCTGGAGAGTCTGGAACGTTCAAGTGTACTGTCCAATATAGACTGGAGCGAGTGGGCTACACCCATCGTCCCTGTGATGAAAAAGTCGTTGAGCAGCACGCCTGGGGAACCAAGGAAGGTTTGCATCTGTGGGGACTTTAAGGTAACAGTGAACCCGGTCCTTCATACCGTACAATATCCACTTCCGCGGATTGAAGATATTTTCGCCTCGCTATCTGGAGGGAAACGCTTCACTAAGATGATCTGGCCCAGGCGTGTATGCAAATGGAGGTAGAAGAAGCATCAAAAAAATACCTCACAATCAACACCCATAAAGGTCTCTACCAATACAACTGGCTGGTATTCGGGGTAGCATCAGCTCCGGCTATTTGGCAGAGGGCAATGGAACAAGTCCTGCAAGGGATTCCAGGGATCCAGTGTTATTTGGACGACATCCTGGTCACTGGCGAAAATGACAGTGATCACATTGCCAACCTGGAGCAGGTGCTCAGTAGATTGCAGGAATATGGGCTCCGAGCTAACCGCCCCAAATGCGAGTTTTTTAGAAAACAGATCTCGTATTGTGGCCACGTTATCGATAAAGAGGGGTTACATAAGTCCACAGAGAAGATTGAGCCAGTAGTCAAGGCTCCAGCACCGGAAAATGTGTCACAACTGAGGTCGTTCCTCGGGCTGGTAAACTACTACCATAAGTTCTTGCCAAATTTGTCTACAATACTACACCCACTGAACACCCTACTGCAAACTGGGGTGCCATGGAAGTGGAGTGACGAATGTAGACGAGCTTTCCAGAAGAGCAAAACACTAATCACATCGAAAGAGGTATTGGCGCATTACAACCCGGCATTACCAATTCGGGTGGCATGTGATGCGTCACCCTACGGCATTGGAGCGGTGCTGTCGCACAAATTCTCGGACGGCTCAGAGAGGCCAATAGCCTTTGCGTCACGATCAATAACCTCAGCCGAGCGTAACTACGCCCAGATTGACAGGGAGGCCCTCAGCCTAGTGTGGGGAGTTAAAAAGTTCAATCACTATCTGCACGGCAGAAATTCACCTTGCTGACTGATCACCAGCCTCTTGTCTCCATTTTTAATCCGAAGATGGGTGTTCCGGTGATGACTGCGCAATGACTACAAAGATGGTCACTTTTTCTAGGGGCGCACCACTATGAGATTGAATATAAGGGCACGAAGCTGCATGGAAATGCTGATGGGCTATCACGCCTGCCACTGCCTACTGCGGAGGAAGCGCCAGCAGTGGATCCTGTCGAAATATTCCATTCGACTATAGTTGAATTCCTACCGGTAACTAACGCTTGTATCGAAAAGGAAACCCGAAATGACCCGACACTGTCTCGGGTATATGATTTGACGGTGAAGGGATGGCCAGCACATGGTGACTCACTGTTGCCAGCATTCTCGACAAGGAGAGAACAGCTGTCAGTGTGCCGGGGGACCTTGATGTGCGGATCCCAAGTGGTAATTCCACCCAAGTTAAGGGATAGAGTGCTCAATGAGCTTCATGAGGGTCATCTGGGAGGGGTAAAAATGAAAAGCCTAGCCAGGACTTATGTGTGGTGGCCGGGAATCGATAAACAAATCGAGGACCTGACCAAGAGCTGCTCAGGATGCCAGAAAGTCCAAAATGCACCACCACAGGCCCCTCTACACCCATGGGAGTGGCCCTCATCTCCATGGCAACGGGTGCATATTGATTTTGCTGGTCCATTCATGGACTCAATGTTTTTAATAGCCGTGGATGCGCACTCGAAATGGCCTGAGGTCATCAAAATGTCCTCCACCACCACGGAGAAAACTATTGCAGTCCTACGGACCATTTTTGCCAGGAATGGCTTGCCAGAACAGATTTGCTCCGGCAACGGACCACATTTTGTGTCCGAAGAGTTCCGGAGGTTCTTGAAAAAGAATGGGGTAAGGCATTACACATCCGCCCCGTATCATCCAGCCACAAATGGATTGGCTGAGAGGTTCATACAAGCCTTTAAGAAGGCAATAAAGGCGATGTACAATGACAACATTCCGCTGCAGCACAAGGTGGACAATTTCCTGTTCGCCTACCGGAATGTGACACATGCAGTCACCAACCAGGCCCCAGCCATGATGTTCTTTAACTGAAGGTTAAGATCTCGCCTGGATTTGCTCAGACCAAACGTACGAAGAGATGTTGAGGGTAAGCAATTCCAGCACATCCATAAGAAGCCAACAAGGAGCTTCAATGCAGGGCAACCAGTCTTCGCCCGCGACTACCGAACAGAAAAATGGCAGCCAGGAATGATATGCACACGGCAGGGGCCACTACTGTACACAGTGGACGTTGGGGAGAGCATCGTGAGACACCATGCTGACCGGATCCCAGAGTCACAGGAACAAGTCAACCCCATGCCTCGCCCATACGTACCTGGTGATGAACCCGACGTACAGGTCGCATCTACCCCAGAAACAGTAGCATCGGTAGCTGATGAACCAACCGACGACAGGGGGCCAGAATCGCCTCCGCACCAAGAGCAAGACACTCGGGAAAGGCGCTATCCAGAAAGGATCAGGAAGCCTCCCCAAATACTGAATATATAAATAGACTATTTTCAGCTAATGTTGCATGTTAAAAGTGTTAATTGTAATTAGTTTGATATTTAGTTGTTAAATGAGTGTTATGGTACTGTTAATCTAAAAGGGGAGGAATTGTAATGTATATACCTTTAAGGGGGGAACTATCTTTTACAGCTCATGTATACTGCAGGACCGGCAGTGACCACACCTGTATATAGCACTGAGTAGTAATCTGTACAGATCAGTTGCAGTGTGAGCCACGTTGAGTAAACACCTGTTGTACCGTTCTCCGCAGTCTGTGTCTTATTATACACGGACGCAACACCTATGAGTTAGAGTAATGGTATGTGGTCACCCGATGGATGGAGAGCATTTGTTTAGGGTGACTATGAGGGAGAGGCATGACATTGCATAAGGGTGAGTGTCAGTAGTGGATGGATAGATGGGGATGTAAGTGCATAGACAGAGAGGGATGGGTGCACCTGCAAGTTAATTTGGTGTGAAGAGTGATGTGCTGGAGTAGGCTTGAGAGTATCAGGAAGTAGGGCAATATGCCATTGCTCTCACCTTTCCTGCCCTGCTTGTGTCATTCAACCGTTTTCTGCATTGGATCCAGGGGTGTGGCACCATGCTCCTGCTGCTGAACTCCTAGGCAACCTCCAACTACGCCTTCTTTGTGTCAGCTGTAGGCTTCTTCCTCCCCTCACTAGGCAACAGTATCTCCCTCTGGGCCCTTACAGCCCCCAGTAGGATATCCAGGGACGTGTTGCTGAAGCAGGGTGCAGCCTTTGCCCGTCTTCACTCCATTGCACTAGTGCTTTGTCTCTCCATGGCAACTCCAACTGCTTTAAATTGCATGTTTGGAGTGTCCCTATACACACTGCAATTCAGATTGCGTCATGTGGATCATCATCACACCCGCTGACGCTAATTGGACAGGAGACCCGGAAGTAAAATGATAATGAGGTGTCTGAGTTAAAAAGCCACTGACAGACATACTGCATTTACCTCCAGGTTTCCCACATGCTATCAGGGATCCCCGGTCCCAGCACTTCTGCAAATTAAAGTTCAGCCCATAGGGGGCGATTTTCTCACTGAAGGCGGGATGGAGGCAGTTTTCGGTTTGGGTGGGTTTGAAACCCGCCTCCACTGATAGTGTACAAAAAATTGCGATTTTCCCATGTAAGTGCAGGGTTCTCAAAATTCCCACACTCCCCAAATTATGGATCAAGGGACCCTGTTTGGACAAGTTATTAAAAACAGGATATCCAAACTGGCTTCTGTAACCTCGTGACCAAAACAACAGGATTTTTAAAACGGGGCTCTGCAGACAGGCAGACCCAGAGATGAAACTTAAAAATGCAGGAATCCGTGGAAAAGACTCTGGAGCCAGACAGCCAAAGTAAACACAGAATATGCATTCATTCGACTTGAAATAGATCAAGCTAGAATGGGCCTAAAATCGAGGCCATTAGGTTTCTGCATATTTAATCGGTAACAGCTCACAGTAGCCATCAAGTCAGGATGGGGACAATTATGTTTTGTCCATGACAAACAACCAGGACATCGAGGCCATTAGACCCGGAGATAACCACTCCACAAGTCGTTAAAATAAATGGCTGGAATCATTTAAATGAGCCCGCCAAAAGTTAGACAAAGGACTGACCTGATTTGGCGCGCAGATAAGGAGTTGAAGAATGGGTATAATTGTAGGCCCATCGGTGACAGTCGCTCTCTTGGCTCTTGACTCTTGCTCCTGCCCTCAGCTTGTGGCCTTGGCCTGCTGCCGCTCGTTCTCGTGCCCTGGCCTCGTGGCGGGCTCTCTTCTCGCTTCCCGCGCCGCTCAACAACCAAACGCCCATTACACCAGGGCCAAATGCGGGAGGAGAGCGAGACCTGAGTTCAAAACCACACAGGATACACAGGCCATGAACGGGCAGACGAGACGAGACGAAGAAGAAGGTAAACCGGTAAAGGCAGAGAAGAGCAGCGGAAAGACGCATTTGGGGACAAACGCCCAGTTATAAGCTGGTGTTTGGTGAATAAGTTGGTGTTACATGCACGGACAGTAAAACCCCATTTTTAAGAATATGCTGGCGTTTGAAGAATGGGTAGCAAAATTGAGACAAACGGCCTAGTTATAAGCTGGTGTTTGTCACGTGGACAGCAATAGCCCAGTCGAAGAATAAGCTGGTGTTCGAAGCATGGCTAGCAAAATCATTTAGACGGTAAAGACCGCCAACTGACCCCCAGCCGTAACATTACCGCCGACGACCGCCCGAGGGAGAAGAAGAAGAATACCCATTGCGACTCGATGACGATGGTAGCTGAGGAAAAGAAGGGTGCTTCGCATCAACAGCTTCAGCGCCGCGCCCTGAGAACACGTGGCGACAGGATACCCCAAAGGACAGCAAGAGCAGACCTCAAAACCAACCCAATTAAAGCAACAGGTTTTGGATTGGTGAGCATGAATTCCTGGCCCCTCATAGCATAATCTCGTTAGGTATAGGGGGTGGGATAAGGATAAGGGGATTGTTAATGTAGTAGTTTTCCCTCGATGTGCCGTGTGTTCCCCATTCCCATATAAGTATAATTGTTTATGCCTGTATTTCATACCAGTAATTTTCATAAGATTATTTTATTCTGCTTTTAATAAAATGTTGGTTTTCTTGCACCAAACCACTTGCCTACTCGATTTTCTGTATCGCCGCCTGTACCTAAGTCTGGTGTCTAGAACCCAGGGGTGTGGGAGCGATTTGAACCGCTCAAAAGACAGTCATAGGTGAAGCTGACTGGGCGCACGCCACCCCCTACAGAAATGGCGACCGCGGCAGGACTCCGGCAACAGGGGTGCGACACAGTAGACAATGGTTCGGATGAGCAAACCATGATGGAGGAAAGGATTTCTGATTATGTGTTTAGCAAGGTGAATATCACAAAGAAGTGGATCACCACTCTGTTAAATGCTGGGCGTCCGGTAGATGCAGCAGCTAAGTGGACAGAGGGGAGGGAACACAAGAAATCCTTAGAGAAGGCAGTCTGGCTGATGTGTTTCAAAAAGCAGGTCCAGCTTTTGGACAGGCTCGTTGTAGCACAGGCAGCCGAGTTAAAGGAATCAGCCCTGGAGATCCAGGACAAGGCTCTAGCAGGGGTAAAGTTACTGGTAGCATTGCAGGCCCTGAATCAGGAAAGGTTGCATTTAATGGGAGAACATAAGGCCAAGTTGGAGTACCTACAGTGCCAAGTCACCAAAGCCAAGGGTAATGAATTGAGGTTGCGGGAAAAGAACGCCCGCCTAGCAAGACAAGTTAGGGAACAGGAGGAGAAAGTAAAAGAAGTAAAGGCAGCTTACAAGTTAGCGAGTGAACAGGGGTTTGAAGATGCAGATCTTGGCCCCTGCAAGGAACAGACAGAAAATCTGAGCTTGGCCCTGAGTAAGGCAAAAGGCATAGTGTGCCTCATAAGCCCGAAGGCAGGTCAGGTGGATTTTATGGGGAACGAGGGGAGGACAGTTCAAACATCACTGGTAGTGCCCAGGGACGACCCGGTTGAGGAACAGGAGGTCTCACGACCACCACCCGTAGCGCCAGGTTTCAGTGAGGTCTGGCAGCAAGGTGGGGTGGAGCCAGAGGTGGGAGTGGAGGGGGAGCAACCCCTGCCAGAGAGGCCGGAGCCGGGACCGATGTGCCCAGCCCGGCATCGGAGGTTCGGCCCACCCATCAATGGCGACGATGAGGGACCCCTCCAAAACCAATTCGTATTACTCTATAGCACCCAACAGCTCAGGGCTATGGTGAGCCATATCCCAAAGCTCTCCGAAAAGGAGGACCCCTCGATCCACTTCAGGGAGGTAGAGCAGGCAGCCAGCATCTACCTCGGTGGTGGGTAAGCCGGGCAGCGACGCGACCAGAAAGTCGGCCGCGTTGGCTGTACAGACGGGGAGGGAAGACGGAGGAATAAGGGCGGTGAGATCGATCGCGACTGGAGATAAGGGCCGGGCCGCATTCGGGCCGAAAGGCGCAGCGTCTGGGGCAACTGAAGGCGCGAGAGCCGCGGTGAGGCGGAGACAGCGTCGGGGGACGGGTGAAGACCGCCAAGCGCGGGAAAACCGCCATTTTGTAGGCGGAGGACGAAGACAAGAGCGGGAAGCTGCCATCTTGGATAAAAATAAAAATAAATTAAATTGCAACGATGCCTAAACATGGGAACATTAATACCTTTGATAGCGACATCGAAGATTGGGCCATGTATGTAGAACGCATACAAAATTATTGTAAAGCAAATAAAATCCCAGATGAAGAGAAAGCACTAACATTATTAAACTTAATGGGTGCAAAGACATACGGGCAATTGAAACACCTTTTATCACCAGATGAACCGGCGGATAAGACGTTCGAGGAGATTGTTACTGTCCTGAAAAATCATCTAAACCCCACGCCGCTGATGCTAGCGGAACGATTTAAATTTTACAGCAGAAGGCAGCTGAAGGATGAAAGCAATGCTGAATATTTAATGGAATTGCGTAAGCTAGCAAAGTACTGTCAGTTTGGAACGAGACTGATAGAGGCGCTATGAGATAAATTTGTGTGTGGGTTATTAAAAGAAGATATACAAAAGCGACTGCTCAAGGAGAATGAGCTGACGCTTGAGAAAGCGGTCACTATGGCAGCAGCACATGAAGCCGCAGCGAGAGGCACGGCAGTAATGCAGCTACGGTCACCGGAACTCAGTACAAATAAATTGGGTTTGAGTACTGTAAAATGTTATCGTTGTGGAAAGACAACGCACGATCAGAACCAGTGTTGGTTTAAAAACCAAGAATGCAGAACGTGTGGCAGGCTTGGCCACATAGCTAAAGTATGCCGGTCAGGAAAGAAGACCAGCAACAAAACGTCACCGCAAGGAAAATACATAAAGGTACACAAGGTGACAAAGAACAGTTCGACCGAACAGAAGTCAGATTCAGACGCTAGCAGTAATGAACTGGGTAGCTTAAGAGTACACAACGTTGGTAAGGATGCAGATCTCCAAACAATTTGGGTCGCACTTCAGATAGCAGGAGTCCAAGTAAAGATGGAATTGGACACTGGATCGGCATTGACGGTCATGAATAAGAAAGATTACAAAAGGTTATTCCAACATATTCCCCTACGGGATACGGAGATTATATTGAAAACATACACGGGGCAAAGAGTGTACCCCATCGGAAAGATAGAGGTAAAAGTGGTGCAGTATCCGCTTCCGCGGATTGAGGATATTTTTGCTTCGTTGTCTGGCGGGAAACACTTCACCAAGATAGACCTGGCGCAGGCGTACTTGCAGATGGAGGTTGAAGAAGAGTCACGCCAATACCTCACGATCAACACGCATCGAGGTTTGTACCGGTACAATAGGCTGGTTTTTGGAGTGGCATCGGCTCCAACAATTTGGCAGAGGGCCATGGAGCAGGTATTACAGGGAATTCCAGGCACACAATGTTACCTGGACGATATTCTGATTACAGGTGATGGTGATGAAGAACACCTCGCAAACTTGGAACTGGTGCTCAACAGACTGAAAGAGTATGGACTTAGAGTTAATCGGCAGAAATGTGAGTTCTTCCAGAAGCGGATCTCGTACTGTGGTCATGTCATTGACCGGGAGGGGCTTCATAAGTCTCCTGACAAGATAGAGGCAGTTGTAAAGGTTCCCGCTCCGGATAATGTCTCTCAGTTGAGGTCGTTTCTAGGATTGATTAACTATTACCATAAATTTCTACCAAATCTATCCACGGTACTGCACCCGCTAAACGCTCTTTTACAGAAGGGGGTACCATGGGAATGGAGCGAAAACTGTAAGAAGGCATTTCGCAAAAGCAAAGAATTGATCACCTCAGAGGAAGTGTTGGCTCACTTCAACCCGACACTGCCTATTCGGTTGGCTTGTGATGCTTCTCCATATGGTATTGGGGCAGTACTCTCACACAAGTTGCCAAATGGCACGGAAAGGCCAGTCGCGTTTGCATCCAGATCATTGACCTCCGCTGAGCGCAACTATGCGTAGATCGATAGGGAGGCTCTCAGCCTTGTATGGGGAGTGAAGAAGTTTAATCATTACCTGCAGGGCCAAAAGTTCACACTTCTGACAGACCATCAGCCGTTGGTATCCATTTTTAACCCTAAGAAGGGTGTTTCAGTGATGACAGCACAGCATCTCCAGAGATGGTCCCTTTTCCTAGGGGCACATCAATATCAAATAGAATTCAAAGGTACGAAGCAGCATGGCAATGCTGATGGGCTGTCGCGCATGCCACTACCTGAAGAAGAAGAAACGACGAAAGTTGACCCTGTTGAGTTATTTCATTCGACCATCATCGAGTGTTTACCAGTCACCAATGCAAGTATTGAAAGAGAAACCAGGAACGACCCGACACTGTCCAGAGTCTACAAGGTGACAGTGAAAGGATGGCCAACACGTGGTGATCCTCTGTTACCGGCATTCTCGGCAAGGCAAGGCGAGACCAGCTGTCCGTCTGCCATGGTACTTTGATGTACGGGACAAGAGTGATTATTCCTCCCAAGTTAAGGGAAAGAGTTCGAAAAGAACTGCATGAAGGTCATCTGGGGGGAGTTAAGATGAAAAGTCTTGCTAGGGCTTATGTATGGTGGCCGGGTATTGACCAACAGATAGAGGAGTTGACAAAAAGCTGCGCTGGGTGCCAAAAAGTGCAAAATGCACCTCCGATCGCACCACTACACCCATGGGAATGGCCTTCAGCCCCATGGCAACGTGTACATATTGACTTTGCTGGTCCATTCATGGACTCCATGTTCCTAATTGCGGTGGACGCACATTCCAAATGGCCAGAAATGATCAAGATGAATACCACTACTTCAGAAAAGACAATTGCGGTGTTAAGAACAATATTCGCAAGGAACGGATTGCCAGAACAGATCTGTTCGGACAACGGACCACAGTTCGTGTCAGAAGAATTCCAAAAATTCTTAAAGAAGAATGGGGTGAAACATTATACCACTGCCCCATATCATCCGGCGACAAACAGGTTGGCCAAGAGATTTGTCCAAACATTCAAAAAGGCAATAAAGGCCATGAACGATGATCAGATTCCGCTACAGCACAAGGTGGACAATTTCCTAATGGCATATCGAAACGCCGCTCATGCAGTGACTAACCAAAGTCCTGCCATGATGTTTTATAACAGGAGGTTGCGGTCCAGGTTGGACTTGTTAAAACCAAATGTGCGGAGGGAAGTGGAAAACAAACAGTTCCGGCATATTAATAACAAGACCACTCGAAGTTTCGACGTAGGACAACCAGTGTTGGCAAGGGGCTATGGAAACGAAAAATGGCAGTCCGGAACAATTCGGGCCAGACAAGGACCTCTGATGTACACAGTAGATATTGGTAACAATGTGATAAGGCGTCATGCGGATCAACTGGTAGAATCGAGAGCAAGGGTCGAACCCATGGTTGCGACAGAGACAACTGTGGAAGACGTTAATGAACCTGAAGCATCTACCTCGGCAGGGAATGTACCTGATGATGATAACACCCAATGCATGGGAGACCAACTAGAGGAGTCACCTCAGCAACAGGAATCAGAGACCACTGAAAGGCGTTATCCAAACCAAATCAGAAGGCCTCCTGAGAGACTGAACCTTTGCACTGTTTATACCTGAAGTTATATATGTTATTATGTTATGTTAAATGGGGATATGATTGTTAAGCTAAAAAGGGAGGATTGTGGTGTATGTAACCTGTTCCACCTTAAGAGAACTTAAGCCTGTTCCACCTTAAGAGATGTACTACTTTCTCTGGCTGCTGTATACGTAATACCGGTGGTGACCACCGGTATATAAGCACTGTGTAGTAATATTGTATTTAGTATAGTCCTGACCTCCAACCAGTAAAGACCTGTTGAACTTTAATCTTGTAGTCTGTGTTAGTAATTACAACTAGAACACACAGACTTAACATACACCACACACCGCGAGTACTTTGGTAACACAGAGAGACAAAGAAGGGGAGTATGGAATGATGTTTTTACTGCGTTTAACACAGGGTCCTCTGTCATCAACAGTCTGGATGACATAGAGTTGCAGACCCAGATAAACGGTTTAAATACACAGTTAAGGAAGATAGTAATGGATGAGAACACGATAGTAGGCTCGGAGTTACATGAGGACCAGGCCATGACGGTCCATTTAAAGGAAATTATAGCCGAGCTGGAGAAGCACGCAAAGACTGTAAATGCCCTCATAAGAGAGGACAGAAATGCTTCTGACAAGGCTGCGCAGAACGAGGTGTGCATGCTGTACGGGGCGTGGTTGCTGGGCGAGGGCCGCAGTAATCTGGAGGATTAAAAACAGGGTTTAGTCCCCTCCTGTATCAGCAACAAACACCTCGCAGCCCTCCATCCATTTCAGAATGCATTAAGCCCGTGCCAACTCCGGCTAGCTTCCGAGGCCTACCCAGTCCCAGTGGATTGTGGGCGGTCCAACCACACCATCATGGGAATAGTAGTAAGGATGCCGGTCATGGGTAGGACAGCCCGACCCGCACCGGCATACAGGGTAGAGAACATTGGAGTTATTCAAGGGGGTGCACACATTCGTTTCACAGCAGTCCCACCTTACGTCATAAAGTGGGAGCACGCTATGACAGGTATTGACCTCTCGGGGTGCCGGAGCCGGGGAGCACACATAATCCTGTGTCCACAGCACTTGAACGCCTATTCAAAACCACAGTGCAGGTTTAAGGCTGTTGGCGCAAAACCTATAAATTGTACCATGGAGGCAATTGCACAAGGCCATGTTCCCCCACAGGTAGCATATATAGGAGGTGGGACATATTGTGTCACCACAGGGGTGCCCCACTACCAGCATGGACAGCATAGCTGGTGTCCAGTAAGTGTCTGCTTTAAACCCGAGGCAGAAGTTCAAGTGGCCCAGGAACAAATTGTCCCCATTCCTGAACCCTCCACTGTTCACCTCACTGTCAAGGAGAGTTTTACCAACCTGCAAAAGTACGTAGCGCATTTTGGCTATGAAATTCCCCCTCTCCCAGAACACCTTACCAAGATACGCAAAGCCGTTATAGTCTCGCAAAAGCATTTCTACACATTAGAGCAGAAGACGGTAGAGATAGGGGCTAAGATATTGGACATTGTGATTCCACCCTGGTGGGACATTTTCAATAATATAGAGGTCCCTTCGTGGATTAGGCTGGCTTCCCACATCCTCGTGGTGTGCCAACTGGGGATAGTATTGTACCTAGTGTGCACTCAGTGCAAGGGAAAGGGTCAAATAATAGAATTCCGAAACCAGAGGACCTGGAAGGAACATTGGCCTAGAAATTCAGTGGGCTGCGCCACCCATTAGCGACTTAAGAGGGCGCTAAGTGGGTCGGAAGCCACTGGTCATGCCTCCCACTAAATTTAGCAGGACGCTAATGGTGGCGCTAGCCGTTAGCGCTGCGCCGCTACCGATGATGTCATCGGTGTGCTCAGCGCCCCGCTACTGCCCCGATTGCGATATTTAGTTGCGCCCCCTGCTTTAACGTTGGACGCTATTAGCGCATGGTTCAGGGGGCCTACCTGTGGCGGTAGAGGCGCTAATTAAAGGAGCGGTGCGGGGCGGCCATTTTTTTTGCTGCGCGCTGCCATCCCCGGCCTCGTTCCAAGGTTCTCCTCGGTTCCGGGCTCTTTTGCTGGCACTCGCGATCCTTGATCGTGCTGCACAAGGCCCCTCCCCTTTAAGAAGGGGAGGAAGGCCTGCAGTACCGCAGCGCACGTGCCGCAGCGTGTGGCGCTGCGACATGTTGCGCAGCGATATTCAGCTGCAGCGCCCCAAGAGAGATACGGGGCACCTCCAGTAGTGCCGCGCTTCCCTCTGGGGCACGCAAAGTGAACTTCCAGCGGACGGCCGTGACTACTTCCGGGGCGCTACATTTGGCGCCCTGGCGAGGCTGGCACCCCAAACGGGGCGCTACTGAATTTCTAGGCCATTATGTTAAGGTGGAGGGAGATACATCTGTTTGAGTTTTTTTGCATTTATGATTAAAGATTGTTGTTTTTGTGCCTTGTTGATTTTAATAAAGATTTTCAAACGTGTTGCTAATAAAGATGTATGTGTACCAAGTGGTGCAGGGGTGTTGGACCCCCTCCATGCTTGGATGTGTGTAAACGACTGTAATCTATCCGATGTATGCTTATGTACACTACATTTTCGTGGAATGGGAAGTGCATGTGTCGTGGGTATTAGATAGGTAATTACAGGGGAAGGTTGGCTATGGAGGGTCGGAAATATTGCTCATCTCATCAGGATGATACTTAAAGTGAGTTTAGTATCAACAGGGGGGAGTGTAAGTACAGGGTTCTCAAAATTCTGCACTCCCCAAATTATGGATCAAGGGAGCCTGTTTGGACAAGTTATTAAAAACAGGGTACCCAAAATGGCTTCTGTAACCTCGTGACCAAAAGCGACAGGATTTTTAAAACAGGGCTCTGCAGACAGGCAGGCCTGGAGATTAAACTTAAAAATGCAGGAATCTGTGAAAAAGACTCTGGAGCCAGACAGCCAAAGTAAACACAGAATATGCATTCATTCAACTTGAAATAGATCAAGCTAGAATGGGCCTAGAATCGAGGCCATTAGGTTTCTGCATATTTAATCGGTAACAGCTCACAGTAGCCATCAAGTCAGGATGGGGACAATTAAGTTTTATCCATGACAAACAACCAGGACATCGAGGCCATTAGACCCGGAGACAACCACTCCACAAGTCGTTAAAATAAATGGCTGTAATCATTAAAACGAGCCCGCCAAATGTTAGACACAGGACTGACCTGATTTGGCGCACAGATAAGGAGTTGAAGAACGGGAATAATTGTAGGCCCATCAGTGACAATCGCTCTCTTGGATCTTGGCTCTTGACTCTTGCTCCTGCCCTCAGCTTGTGGCCTTGGCCTGCTGCCGCTCATTCTCGTGCCCTGGCCTCGTGGCGGGCTCTCTTCTCGCTCCCCGCACCGCTCAACAACCAAACGCCCATTACACCAGGGCCAAATGCTGGAGGAGAACGAGACCTGAGTTCAAAACCACACAGGATACACAGGCCATGAACGGGCAGACGAGACGAGACGAAGAAGAAGGTAAACCGGTAAAGGCAGAGAAGAGCAGCGCAAAGACGCATTTGGGGACAAACGCCCAGTTATAAGCTGGTGTTTGGTGAATAAGTTTGTGTTACATGCACAGACAGTAAAACCCCGTTTTTAAGAATATGCTGGCGTTCGAAGAATGGGTAGCAAAATCGAGACAAACGGCCTAGTTATAAGCTGGCGTTTGTCACGTGGGCAGTAATAGCCCAGTCGAAGAATAAGCTGGTGTTCGAAGCATGGCTAGCAAAATCATTTAAACGGTAAAGACTGCCAACCGACCCCCAACCGTAACATTACCTCTGACGACCGCCCGAGGGAGAAGAAGAAGAAAACCCATCGCGACTCAACGACGATGGTAGCTGAGGAAAAGGAGGGTGCTTCGCATCAACAGCTTCAGCGCCGCGCCCTGAGACCACGTGGTGACGGGATACCCCAAAGGACAGCAAGAGCAGACCTCAAAACCAACCCAATTAAAGCAACAGGTTTTGGATTGGTGAGCATGAATTCCTGGCCCCTCATAGCTTAATCTAGTTAGGTATAGGGGGTGGGATAAGGATAAGGGGATTGTTAATGTAGTAGTTTTCCCTCGATGTGCCGTGTGTTCCCCATTCTCATATAAGTGTAATTGTTTTTGCCTTTATTTCATACCAGTAGTTTTCATAAGATTGTTTTATTCTGCTTTTAATAAAATTTTGGTTTTCTTGCACCAATCCACTTGTCTACTCGATTTTCTGTATCGCCGCCTGTACGTAAGTCCGGTGTCTAGAACCCAGGGGTGTGGGAGCGATTCGAACCGCTCAAAAGACAGTCAGAGGTGAAGCTGACTGGGCACACGCCACCCCCTACACCCATGATTGGCCATTTGATTTCAGAGGTGTGGGATGCCCTTGGTCAATTAGTATTTTGGGACTGAAACTCGCCTCTGTTGACAGCAGTTTTCCAGTCTGATTTTATAGCTTCTTGCTCTTTGGCTCATTCCACAGGATTTCTGCATATCCTGCTCCACCTGCAACATCTTTTGAGAAACCACTATGTCGAATTCCAGGGCAAGAGCCTCCCCGATGCTCTTGGATGAAGCGCTGCAAATGTTGTTTGAGGGGTGCTCTTCCACTCATCTGGGAGGAAGAGGCCTGCCAAAGAAACCTCTGTGGGTACAGCTGGCAAGGGATATAACCTCCAGATCTGTGTGCAGATTGCTTGAATGTTTATGTGTAGTGATGAAATGCCATCCCTGTTGGAAGGCATTAAAATGATTTGATGGCAAAATGTTGGCGTCATGGCATCTGTTCTTTTGCCTTAGGCACACTCCACATTGCAGGCTCCGCCACACTTGCGTTGTCAGGTTGGTGTCCAGAGTGAAAGGAGGCCAGAGAGTCATATCCATTGTTAATGATGTCCTAGGATGGAGCCAAGGACATGTGCCAGCTTGGGCAACCTATGCAAATCTGGCCAGGATAAGTTCATCCCTTGCATCCCGGGCAGCCATATGCTCACGTGCTGCCTCTGCCACTGGTCAATACACCGGCGCTCTGACTTCCTCCTGCTCCTCCTCCTCAGCCTTCTCCTCCTCCTCCTCATCCTCATCTGAGGTCCATGCAGAAAGGAAATTAATGGTTCCCATGCTGCTTGCAGATGCCTCCTTTGGGGAAGCGCTCATTGCAAGCGGGGAGAGGGTCTTCCAAGGAGGTCCCATAGTTGATTGATTCAAGCTGCAGCACCTCTAACTTCGGAAGAACTTCTAAAAGTGCTCAGAGACCTTTTAAAGCCAAGGTCTGGCACCTGCAAGTAATCCTTACTGCAATAAACGATGTCTCGTTAGACCTGCAGCAGTGAGGAGGCCACCTATGAGTCAACCCGCCAGGTTTACCTGGCGTGGTTCAGGAGGTGTGTGGAGCACGCCAAAATCATCAAAAAATCACAAGGGCCTCTCAAAATAGGCTTAGAGAGGCCCTTAATGAGCATTTAATGATGACAAGTATCGCTAGGGCCAGCTGGAGGTGGGACCATTTCCCAACTTCCAAAACCAGCACCGGCAAAACCCCGCGGAGGCCGAACCCGGCCTCATTGAATCTGATTTTCCCACCTAACCCACCTCCTCCAACGGCAGAAAATCGCCCCCATAGTTTCACACAGAGTACATATGAATGATTGGTTCTTCTGAGAATCATACTTCCATTATGTTATGGTTATTCGAGGAATGTGTTTTTCCAGGCTGCTTGGTAAGTAACAGGAAGGGATCAGTATAAAAAGAGAATTACCGTATAAACCCACTTTGTTTTTCTAAGACTATGGAGTTATGTTCCTTGGAGCTTCACCCTCTCCGCAGATGTAACTTCGATAGAAGTTTGTTGGAAACCCCATTTACGCTCCGAGGAATTTCACCCCCCACCCAAATAATTTGATTTTTATAAAGAAATGTTGAAAGTCTCAAGTCATGAGGCAAGTAAGAGTTTTATCCACTGTTGTTTGTGTAATTGCAGCTGTTGTGTTCCAGTTCACGAAGCATTGCTCCCTCTAAGTTCAAGGTGCTGCCCCTTTGGGGCCATTGATTTGCTCATTGGCACCTGTAGTGCTGTTTTGCGATTGATGCCACCAACACACATTATAGGGCCTGATGTCGTCTAAGTGCCTGATGCATGCTGCGTATCTGGTTAGGTCAAATGGACATGTTGTAACTTTTATGCATTCCTATGTATGAGTGCTGCATAGTGGGTAAATTCTTAGGCCTAGAAATTTGATGGCACCAAGCCCAGCATCTGTCGACGGCTCACTAATCTAATTGAAATGATTGTTTTAATTTCTTTTTGGGTTCAATAAAGACTCATTTCTGAAAGAGAATGTTGTTTAATCTAAAGTCTTGTTCAAGACTTTCTACAGCTTTTTACAGAACACGCTATGCTGTGATGCATCTAGAATGAAACTGAAAGTAAAACTCCTCTGGACTGCTTGTCTCTCACATGACCTCTGCTGGTCAGGCACAAGTAATCAAAAACACAGACAAATATGCTGTAAGGCATAAGTAATCAAACACAGACAAATATCATCACTATTTGCTGATATCATTACATCTCCCTTTCTTAAAACAAAAGTATTTTACTTTTAACTAACAACATTTAATGAACTTACATTATCATTATCATGATCAAGGTTTTTTAGCCTTGCTTTGTGTGTTCACATGAAATATGTCAATACACTAGAACTTGAAGAAAGAATAAGATAACATTACTTCCTTCTTTAACAATAGTCCTTAAATTTGCTCAATGAGTCTCTCAGGAGGCTTCACGTGTCTTGAGGATTTTCTGATTGATTGTCCTTGAATCTGAGTTGTTGCCTCAGATGTTTGGTTCTCAGCTGTGTGATCAGGTTGTTCGCCAGTATCAGTCTCTTGACCTGCTGTGGCTGGTCCCATGAGAAGATCTCGACGATTTCTTCTCAGAACAGCACCCTCATCTGTCTGAATGGTGTATGATCTTGGTTGAACTTCACTCAGGACAGTTCCCTTCTGAGTCCATGTGTTTGTTTTGTCTTTCAACCTTACTTGGTCACCAGTGTGGAGTTCAGGTAGGTTTTGTGTTCCTCTGTCATAGTAGTACTTTTGCTTTTCTTTCTGTTGCTCTTTGAACTTCCTCACTTTCTCCCCCTCTTTTGTTTTCAGGAGGTTCTCCGGGATGGGTAGGTTTGACCTTAGCCGACGTCCCATCAGGAGTTGGGCTGGTGACATACCACACTCGAGCGGCGTTGTGCGGTATTCAAGCATGCTCTGGTCGAAGTCAGTTCCACTGTCTTTTGCCTTGTACTTCAGTCTTTTCACTGTGTTTGCGGGCTCTCCTGGGCCAACAGCTCTGGACAACGTGTCTGCTGTATACATCAGCTTACCCGGTGTGTACGCAACATTCAGTTCATCATAGACTGTCTCTCTTTCACTTTCCACAACGAGGACTCTCTTTACCAGGTTCAGTCTCTCACAGGCTTTTAAACCTAGTATGGCTTGCACATCCTTTGGCACCACAATTAATGCTAGCGTGTGCTCTCTGTCCTTGTGTGTTACTTTGACAATGCATTTTCCTTTCACTGGTATATCAGTACCTGAGTATCCGGTCACTTTCACTTGTATTCCATGTAA
The DNA here is from genome assembly GCF_052327205.1 of Somniosus microcephalus. NCBI lineage: Eukaryota > Metazoa > Chordata > Chondrichthyes > Squaliformes > Somniosidae > Somniosus > Somniosus microcephalus. The sequence continues at coordinate 76,893,602 of NC_140996.1, read as the reverse complement.
CTTTGGTCTGGGTCTAATTCTCTTAAAATCGGTCTCTGATATCACATTAACTTGTGCTCCAGTATCCAATTTAAATGGAATGTGTATGTCATTCACTTTTAGTGTCAACATCCAGTCTCTTTCTTCCTTTTTGTTTTCAGACACAACATCTACATAGAATTCCTCTATCTCGCTTTCATCTACTGTATGGACCTTGCTTTGTTGCGCTTGGTTCTTACAGCAACGGGCATAATGGTTGTTTTTGTTGCATCTATTGCATGTTTTACCATATGCTGGACACTTTCTTGGTGGATGTTGTGTACCGCATCGACTACATGACTTCCGATTGTCCCTTTCATTTTCTTTTGCTGGCCACGCCTCTTTTTTCACATTGGCGCTCTCTTTGTTAAATGGTTTGTATCCGTTCTTTCTCACTGCATCCACGTTGCAGCTACTGTCACTGAACAGCTCCTTTGCCTGCAACTTCACTGTCTCGGTAATCCTACACAGTGCTATGGCTTTTCCCAGGTCTAGATCTTGCTCTCTTAGCAGTCTTTCCCTTAGACCATTATCTCGAATACCACACACCAGTCTGTCTTTTATCAGCGAGTCTGTGAGTCCCCCAAATTCACACGATTTGCTCCGGTTTCTCAGTTTAGACACATACTGATCAATAGTCTCACCGATTTTCTGTACACATGTGAAAAATTTGTGCCTCTCAAAGGTCACGTTGCGTTTAGGTATGCAGTAGGCCTCAAACTGTTCCATTATTTTATCTAGCTTCAGTTTGTCTCCATCAACGGCAAATATGAAATTATTATATACCTCCAGCGCTGCATCACCCACTACATGTAACAACACGGACGATTTCTGTTTATTACTTTTATCGTCAGCTCCGATTGCTGATAAATACAACCCTACACGTTGTTTGAATCTCCTCCAATTTTCAGCCACATTACCGGTCAATTGAAGCATCGCCGGTGGGTGTAAACCTTCCATTTTTTCACTTCGTTAGCTATTCTCTAATGGTAAGCAACGATGTTCTCTTCTGGCTTGCTAATATGTGGAGAGCTGATTTCGTTTACTTGCCACAACTGCTTTCACTGTCCCATCAAGTTTCTAACTTCAGATTTTTTCTCTTTCAGCCACTTCTGACATCATGTTTTGATTTCTTTTTGGGTTCAATAAAGACTCATTTCTGAAAGAGAATGTTGTTTAATCTAAAGTCTTGTTCAAGACTTTCTACAGCTTTTTACAGAACACACTATGCTGTGATGCATCTAGAATGAAACTGAAAGTAAAACTCCTCTGGACTGCTTGGCCTAGAAATTGAGTTTGCGCTGCGCCAGGGCTTTAGCGCCGGAAGTTAGCGCCGGCGCTAAGTCCCTTTGCGCGCGCCAAAAATTCAGTAGCGCCGCGCCCAAACGGCTGCCAGCGCTACTGAAGGGTTTTAGCGCCTGAAAACTGGCGCAACGCGCCGCATTGCGGCGCTATTCCGGCGCTGCGGCCCCCGCTGCGGTGCGGCAGGCTCGGGAAGTGCAGGCCTCCTCCTTCCGTTAAGGAGGAGCTGCCTGCACCCGGCCGCGGCCTGCGCAAATCTCTTCAAAAATGAGCCCGGCACCTCAGACAAGTGCCGGGCTTGCATCTGTTCTGGGGGGGGGGGGGAGAAGTCCGGGGAGGGAGCTGCGGGCAGGCGGCCGGCGGGAAAGCGGCCGGCCGCCGCGGGGCCTTTAATGCGCCGGCGCAAACACATGTTGGACTCTGTTGCCAGAGTCTTAGTTGCGGCTGCCACGGGCGAGGCGGCCGCAACTGAATTTCGGCGCTGGGGCCCGTCGGCATGGCAACCGGGACGCTGCGCACACCGATGACGTCATCGGTGCCGGCGCAGCGCTACCGGTGCAACGCCGCTTTAGGGCCCCAGGGAATTTTTCAACTGGCCATAACTCTGGCGCTAGTCCCTCTAGCGCCTCAAAAGCGGCGCTAAGGCTAGTGAATTTCTAGGCCCTTGTCTCTCACATGACCTCTGCTGGTCAGGCACAAGTAATCAAAAACACAGACAAATATGCTGTAAGGCATAAGTAATCAAACACAGACAAATATCATCACTATTTGCTGATATCATTACAATGATGCCCAGGGCCCAATATTGGGAATGCCTTGGGCCTACCCATTTAGGTGCAGGGATCGCTCGCTGCACCCAAATTACTCCCAAAGTCTAAGGAACGGAGCCGCATTTAAATATTATAATCACTGATCCGCCTCTCCAGGGCGGATTACTTGGACACCCCAAAACCCGTTGTGGTTAAACCAGAGGTAGACGCGTTGGGGTCAGTTTGACATTTTTACCAATTTAACATTCGACCCTCTCCCACCTGTCATTGGCGGGGGGCGGGTGTTAAAATGACCCCCTTGGGGTCTGTAAGATTTGCCTCTTGCCCACAAGCTCCTAAATTCTCTGGGATTAATTTTCATTATGTGTTCTTTGGATGTGGGTGGCACTGGCAAGGCAATACCTGTATTTATTCCCATCCATAGTTGCCATAAGGGTATTAAGAGTTAACCATGTAGTGTAGGACTGGAGTCACTTGTTAGGCCAGACCAACTAGGGGTGGCAGTTTCTCCTCCCTGATGGATACTGGTGAACCAGTTGGCTTTTTATGACAATCCATTAGCTTTCATGGTCATTTTTTCTGGTGCCAGCCTACAAATTACCACATTCATTGAATTCAATTTCACAACTTGCAATAGTAGAATTTGAACTCACATAAGAACATAAGAAACAGGAGCAGGAGTAGGCCATTTGGCCCTTTGGGCCTGCTCCGCCATTCAACAAGATCATGGGTGATCTTCTACCTCAACTCCACCTTCCCGTACTATCCCCATATCCCATAATTCTCAAAAATTTATCGACCTCTGTCTTGAATATACTCAGCAACTGAGCATCCACAGCTCTCTGGGGTAGAGAATTCCAAAGTTTCACAACCCTTTGAGTGAAGAAATTTCTCCTCATCTCAGTCCTAAATGGCCGACCCCTTATTCTGAGACTGTGACCCTGTGTTCTAGATTCCCCAGCCGGGGGAAACGTTTTCCCAGCATTAACCTTGTCAAGCCCCTTAAGAATTATATATGTTTCAATTCTTCTAAATTCAAGGGAATATAGGCCTAGTCTACTCAATCTCTCCTCATAGGGCAATCCCCTTATCCCCGGAACTAGTCTAGTGAACCTTTGTTGCACTCTCTCTAAGGCAAGTATGTCTTTCTTTAGGTAAGGAGACCAGAACTGTGCACATTACACCAGGTGTGGCCTCACCAATGCCCTATATAATTGTAGTAAGACTTCTTCACTCTTATACTCTAATCCCTTTGTAATAAAAGCAAACATACCATTTGCTTTCCTAATTGCCTGCTGTACCTTCTTGTTAGCTTTCTGTGATTCATGTACAAGGACACCAGGTCCCTCTGAATGCAAACATTTCCCAGTCTCTCACCATTCAAAAAATATTCTGCTTTTTTGTTTTTCCTACGAAAGTGGATAATTTCACAATTCCCCACGTTGTATTCCATTTGCCATGTTCTTGCCCACTCAGTCAACCTGTCTATATCTCTCTGCAGCCTCTTTGTGTCCTCCTCATAGCTTACTTTTCCACCTAACTTTCTATCATTAGCAAACTTGGATAAGATGCACTCAGTCCCTTCATCTAAGTCATTAATATAGATTGTAAATAGATGAGGCCCAAACACTGATCCTTGCAGTACCCCGTTAGTTACAGCCTCCTAATCCAAAAAGTCCAGTTTATTCCTAATCTCTGCTTTCTGTCCATTAACCAATCCTCAATCCATGCTAATGTATTACCCCCAATGCACGGTGGCATAGTGGTTAGCACTGTTGCCTCACAGCACCAGGGACCCGGGTTCGAATCCGGCCTCGGGTGACTGTCTGTGTGGAGTTTGCACATTCTCCCCGTGTTTGCGTGGGTTTCCTCCGGGTGCTCCGGTTTCCTCCCACAGTCCAAAGATGTGCGGGTTAGGTTGATTGGCTATGATAAATTGACCCTTAGTGTTAGGGGGATTAAATACATGGGGTTACGGGGATAGGGTGGGATATGTGTCGGTGCAGGCTCGAATGGCCGAAATGGCCTCTATCTGCACTGTGGGGTTTCTGTGATTCTGTGATTCTGAATCCCATGAGTCCTAATTTTGTGTAATAATCTCTTGTGTAGCACCTTATCGAATGCTTTTTGAAAATCTACTGGTTCCTCCTTATCCATCCTACTAGTTACATCTTCAAAAAACTCTAACAGATTTGTCAAACATGATTTCCCTTTCATAAAACCATGTTGACTCTGCCCAATCATATTAGGATTTTCTAAGTGCTCTGTTACCACATCCCTAATGCCTACTGCTGATGTCAGGCTAACTGGCCTGTAGTTCCCCATTTTTTCTCTTCCTCCTTTCTTAAATAGCGGGGTTATGTTTGCTACCTTCCAATCCTTGGGGACTGTTCTAGAATCTAGGGAATTCTAGAAGATTAATACTAGTGCATCCACTATCTCTGCAGCTACCTTTTTTATCACCCTAGGATGCAGGTCATCAGGTCCACTTAATTCCATTCATTTCTCCAGTACTATGGGCTGGAATTTGTCATTGGGGCGGGCTGGGGTCGTGCCATCCACTTTTCGTGTTATCCACCTGAATCCAAAAGGATGTGGGAGATTGATGCGATTTTCACATAATTGGGCAATTGAGTTCCAGCGTGTGGGAACCCATGGCCCAATTAGTTTTTTCAGTCTGAAACTTGCCTCCGATGACATCATCACTGCTGCTGCATTTAAGGTCTGCAAGAAGCCTTGCTTCTTCTGCAGACTGCCAACCTTTTGGCCTTTGCAGTGAGAGGGACCTGGAGGCACCATGAGCAGCAGGAGACCTAAGTCTGCTCCCAGATTTGATGACATCGCCCTGCAAGCATTGGTGAAGGGAGCAAGAGCTTGTAAGGAAGTGCTCTTCCCTTCTTCAGGGAGGAAGAAGCCTCCCCAGCAGACGAAGACTGTGTGGATCCAGGTGGCCCAGGAGGTCAACTCGTTGTCAATGATCTGCAGAACCTGGCTTCAGTGCAGGAAGAGGTTTCATGACCTTCTGAGCACTGGAAAAGTGAATATGACTTTCCCATCACTCTCAATCTGATCCCCATTGCCTCTCCTCACCAGCATTCAGCTTTAGCAACCTCTTCCTCCACATCCCACTTGACACTGACATCCCTGCACCCTTACCCATTCCCTCTCTCTATATGGTCACATTCACCTAACTATTCGACTAAGCAGCCCTCACATTCCTTTCGCTGTGATGCTATGAAAACAACTTACAAAACACAGGGAGGGCCCTTGGTCTTGCCAACTCACTCCATCTTTGTCTCCTTCTAAGCAATTATGCTATGGATTCTCTACACTCACTTTCATTCTCACTCAAACACCACTTGTCTCGTCTCCCTCATTGCAGGAAAAGAGAGCTCACAATAAGAGGGAAAGAGCGAGGACAGGAGGAGGGCCACCCTCAGTAGCCCACCTCACCCCTTGGGAGGAGGCAGTCCTGGAGATCGTTGGACTCGAGGATGATGCGCAAGTGGGGGACGGACAGACGGGTGCATCAGTGAAAGCTGGTGACAGAATAGTTTTTCATCTCTCTCATTGACATTGCATGAGTTGCTGATAATGAATCTGAAGCTCTAACAGATGGGCTTATGATCATCTGCAATATGCAACATGCATGTAACCTTGGCCTCACATCTCTGACTCTTTCCTTTACTCCCCCACAGGACCATCGCAAGCACCCGTCCCCACTATCCAGGAGGATCAGCCTGAGCCTCCAGACTCCTCAGAGGAAGCTGCAACCTCTGAGGGTGCAGTGTCAGCAGAATTCAGCCAACCCAGCACCAGCGCAGACGCTCACTCTGCGGTGGGACCATCGCGAGATACAGTAGTGTTGTCACCTGGTGTATCACAGCTCACAAGTGAGCATCAGCAGTGGAGAGTCCTAGTCGGAGGGCGCAGGACTCTTCCAGCTCGGCTCAGCTGCATGTCGACCCTCTGCCTCTGGGTCCATCCAGAAGAACAGCGGTGCTGGAACTCCAGGAACAAGTGCAGGAGTCTCTGACAGGTTTTGTCTCCAGGTTCACTGCGAGTGTGGAGCGAATGGAGGAGTCCATCGCGAACATGAGCAGAGCCTTTGTGGAGTCATTGGCGCATGAACGCAGCACCATGGAAAGGATGGCAACCTCTGTGGAAAGGATGGCTACAGTAGACACGAGGATGGCTACGGCCATGGAGGAGCTAAGTCGCCAGACTGTAGAAAACATGGTGAGTGTTCAGAATAGACTGACATCTCTGGAGGAACGATGGCCAGCTATTGAACAGAGAAACCAGACCTTCATGGAAGTCCTTCTGAGTAGGACTGCCAGTGCAGATACGGGTCCCCATGGCCCCCGTGATGTGCAGCAAGGTGCTCTCAAGCCACTTGCAAGCAATGAGGTGGAGCTGACCCATGAGAGGGATGTTGGTGGCAGAGAACAAGGAAGTTGGTCTCCTCTCCAAGCACTCACACTTCCATGCCACTGCCAAGTCCTCTGTTAGAGCCCCACCAGAGTCCCCACCAAACTGAGATCAGCGTCTCAACCCCTGCACAGCCGCAGGAACAGCAGACTGTTGCCGAGCCCTCATAGGTTCGCAACCCCAGAGGGCAGCCGCCAAAGGTGTCGAGACAGGAGCAGCAAGAAAGTGAGCAAGGGGCCTCCACATCTGCTGAAGCCACAGGGGAAGCACCACGTAGGAGCACGCATAAGTGAAAAATACTGCACAAATAGTCACAAGGGTAGTCACTTGGGTGAAATGTTGTGTTTATTTTTAAAATGCCATCAGTTGGTTATTGTAAATAAAAATTCTGATAGCAACTGTTGCAGTTGTGGCGTGTGTCATTTTGTAAATGGGACTTCCACATTGCGGGCTTAGGATTACTTGCAATTGTCAGTATGGTGTTCAGAGTGCTAGGAATCCGCTGGATTTTGGCCATTGTCGATGCTCTGGTAAGAAGTTGCGAGGCAAAAGTGCTTGATTGGCTAGGCTAAACAAATCTGGTCAAGATGAGTGCGTTCCTTGCAACCCGGGTAGCGATGTTCTCGCGTATTGCTGCCGCTGGTTGATGGGCCTCTGCAAGATGTTCGTTTTTGCTCTCCTCCTCCTCCTCATCTGAGGAGGATATGTGAGGAGCCACTTGGTCCTCAGGAATCTGCAAGCTATGACCCTGTGCCATGCTGTGAAGTGCATAGCAAACCACGATGATTCTGGAGACCCTGGCTGCTGCGTACTGCCGGGCTCCGCCTGATCTATCCAGGCATCTGAAGTGCATCTTCAGCATGCTGATGGTTTGCTCGATTATGGATCTGGTGGAAATGTGGCTGTAGTTGTAGCTCTCCTCAGCTTAGTTGGATGGGCTCCTCAATGGCATCATTAGCCACGTCTTCAGGGGATTGCCCTTGTCTCCAAGTAGCCATCCTTTAAGTTGGTCTGGCGGACTGAAGAGCGGAGGCCCACTAGACTGGCACAGTATGAAGGAGTCATGGCAACTGCCAGGGTACTTGGCACAAACATGCAAAATTTCTTTCTTGTGGTCACACACCAGCTGCACGTTGAGGGAGTGGAAGCCCTTGCGGTTGACAAAAATACCTGGATTTGTAAGAATTCGCAATAATTTACAGTTCTGAAGATCAATTTTTTTGATGAAAGAATCCCTGGGCGTTGTGCTTTTAAATTTCCAGGGATAAAAATGGCTGTCACCACATAGCCGAAGACAAAGGACAATGCTTTGTTTACAAAGCAATTGAATGCTATTAGCATTTGTTTGTATATCGAGTGGATACATCTAAACTGCAGAAGAGACTTTTGTACCTTGAATGGGAAACATTTAAGAATTGAATGGGTTGTTAAATCACCCAGCACTGGACAATAGGGCTGTTGCATTCTCTTTTGTTTCAGCCCAGGGAGCTCCGGAAGACACATTAACCCAGTCTAACCACTTTGAGTTAGCCAATCACAGCTTTCTCTTGTGTATTGGACCCTTTGGGTGGGGAATTTTGCACACAGCCCTTGCAGGGCAGAACGGCAGGACCTCACCAGATATATAAGATAGCTGCTGAGAAGCTATCTGCCTCTTTTTTACTTCCTGGGACCATAGGTGAGCCTTTCTCTCTCTCTCTCTCTTACTGCGCTGGACCACAGGTGAGCAGGGTGTTCTGACTCCTCAACAAGGCAACCTAGCAGGAGTTTGGGGTGGTGATTTGAGGGTAATTGCTAAGATTGTTTAAATAACATTGTAGTCACTTACCCCTCGTTTTTGCCGTCTGCCTTACCCCATTTTAAGCAATTTTACTGTAATTACTGTGTTCGTGTTGGATAGTTTGATATTTTGATTATAGTTTCTTTTAGTTAATAAAACTTGATTTTTTCTCTCATCCAAACTACGTGTCTGTTTTAATATCAATAATTATAAGCCCTGCAGTCAGAACTGGAAGGTGGGGTAGCGATTCGAAACCGCTGTTTTAAAATTGGTTTTATTGGAATTGGTCTGCTGCAGGCAAAGGCTGCAAGACCAGGAAAATTACTTTAAACCAGTTTAAAGAAGCCCCAAGCCTTACAAATGGTGACCACGGGCAGGACTGCAGGCCGTTTTTGATATGATGAGTGGTTTGGATCTGGAGAAAGTACCAGCTCTAGTTTCTCTTGTTGTTTTCAGTATGTGAGTAGCCCTGCAGATGTTAGCAGCAGCGTGTAGGCTGACCTATCATGGTATTGGTGGCTGGGTTAAGGAGGGTGAGAAGAGGGTGCAGGAGGAGGTTAAAGATGCCAGGAATCGGGAGTCCCAGCTTGAAAAATTCCAGGCGGAGGTAGAACGCCTCAGAGAGGTGTATGAGGCCAGAGCTAGTGGAATGAGGGTGCGGGAAGAGAATGCACGCCTCACACTAGAGGTCATGAAATGCCAGGCATTTATAGAGCACCTTGTGCAGGAAGTCACAGAGGTGAGGGACTGTGAGATGAGGCTACAAGAGGAGAATGCACACCTCACCCAAGAAGCTAGTGAGGGAGAGAGCCATGCGAGAAACAATACCAAGTTCCTAAGGTATCAAATCATAGAAGCAAAGAGGAGCAAGATGCGACTGCGGGAAGAGAATAGGAATCCTCAGCCCACAGCAGGCACAAGTTCACAGGGAAGCTCTGTGGCTTGTGTGGGGGGAGGAGCCATTCATGTTCAGAGTAAGCTGTTTAAGCCAGGGAACAGGGAAGGAGAGTTCTGGGACCCCTGTAGAGCAGGTCCAGTAGCAGAAATCCGGGACAAGGGAGGCACACAGGGGATAGTTTTGGCCCCAGAAAAAAGGCAGGTCCAAAATTCCCCAGTTAAAGCCACCTGGGTGAGGGAACATGAGTTTGCTGTCCATGCAGGTTCAAGTTAACCGCCTGTAAAGACCAGCTTCTCAGCCAGCTTCTAGAGTGGTCCCCCCCATGATGTGGGACCCTGGGGGGGGCAGGGATAGCAATTCAATTGCTACTTGGCCCTAAACAGACAATACAACATGGCTGATTACCTGACCATGGTAAAGGATAGCAAACTGAGAAAAACCTTGACAATGTACAGACTTAGTGAACATAACCTGGCGATCGAAAAAGGTAGACACAGGCAGACCCGACTACCAAGAGAGGACAGGATATGCTCTCACTGCAGTCAGGGAGTGGTGGAAACAGAGATGCACTTCCTCACAGCTTGTAGAAAATATCAGTGCATAAGGGAGAATTTCTACCCAAAATTCACAAAAATATGCCCGGAATTCAGAAATTTGAATGACGACCAAAAACTCCCATACCTACTAGGGGAAGAGAGAAATTGTGTAACACTAGTGGCACACTATGTTACAGCTTGCCATAAACAGAGGGACAACCACTAAATATAAGAAAAGAGTATATATAAATTATATGAAAGTATGTTTATACACTCAGGGATATATCTGTTTATACACTGTATGGATAGATCTGTATTTTTGTGAACAAACATGAATGTTTTTCGATGCTTTGGCAACATAAGATGTAACTTGTCATGCCAATAAAGCGATTTGAATTGAATTGAAATTGATAGCAATCCCTCTTGCAGGAGACAAAGGGGGGGAGCTGACACCAGGTTTTAAACATGGGGAGGAAAATTTCCAGCCACCAGCAGCGGGTGGTGAGAGTATACCTGCCCCAGCACAGGAGTAGGCAGGGAAGAGCAGACAAACCCAGAGAGAGATTTGCACCAGCAGGCTGCCAGGTACATTATACAGTGCGGGCTATTTGGGCATGGGGGAGAAGGTTCCCAGCCAGCTGGGGCTGTGACCCAAGCTCAGGGTCCACCAGCCAAAGTTTCCCCCATAGAGACACCCCTCAGAAGGTCTCAGCGGGTGCCCCAGCCTAAGAAAGCATGGTCACCCACTTTACAGTGGAGTAGGGCGGTCTCCCGAGCCAGGGAGAAGCCAGAGAACAGAGGTCCCCACTCAACAGCCATAAGCTGCGAGGGACCAGAGACAGGAGGCAGTCCAGCTTCGCTGCAGCCAGCAGCAATCTGCGACAGTGCCAAAGATTAGTCTGACCATCCGGAGACGGGCGACATTTGTATTATAGCTATGTGTGTGTATATAGCTTGCTTTAAGGTGTATTTTAAGTTTTGTTGATATAACTAGTTTTAAGTTTAAGTTTAAAGAATTTAAGTTTACATGTGTGCCGAATGTTTGTATTTTGGTCCGAGGTCAAGGGACCCGACCATGTCTCCACCTAAGGCAGCAGGTCAGTGGGACCTGGCTGCATGTCCTTTTAAGTTTTTGCAGGAGATTGGAAAATGAAGCAGCCATGTTCGCCCAGCCCGAGCTGGGCATCGAATGAAGATACGGAGACAAAATGTTGGGGATCACCTCGCCACTGGACGAATCCAGGAGACCCCGCAGCGATCTTCGGGAAAAACCGGAGAGTGTCCGGAGGAATTTGCCTACTCCTCCTATGGGGAGGAGATGGCCCCAGCTGGGTGGGGCACGGCCCCCAACCCAGCACTATCCTGACCGAAGTTCACTTGCGGGAGACCTCGCTGTTGAGGAGTCATGAGGGGGAAGCGCGGGCGCCTGGTCATAGGGACGCGTTCCCCGGGGGTGGGTGGTGATGGCCCGGGAAAGATCGTATAGGGAGGGGGAGATCCAAGAGTCACGTGGGTGCGGTCGGGGGAGGGAGGAACTCACCCGGGAGCCCACGGGCAAAGAGGATATGCGTGGCTGGGAAGGATGAGTGGGTGGCCAGATCAGTGTGGGGCCAGGGAGAGCCACCACACAGGCACCCATCATTTTCTACAGCCAGTCGAGGGTAGATGGGAGGGGGAAAGACTGGGAGTCGAGATCCCATGCTCCCCGGTCTCGGTCTGTGCTAAGGTATATTTTAAACATGAGGGTTACCCCGCCTCCACGCAGGGACAAGGGAACGGCTCGGGGCTGGCGGAGCAGGCTGGTCTGTAAATCCAATCTGTCTGTTTCAAAGTTTAAGACAATCAACAGGGGGGGTGGAAGGTACTTTTACTGCCCGAGTGGGAGGAGCAATGCCCACTCGAATTTTGTGACCCACCATCGGCACGTGATGATCGGGGTTCATTTAAGCATGTTGTTTAATTATTTTTTGTATTTTGTGTTGCAGCCCCAAGTTGAGCAGAGGCGTAGGATCCTCTCCGTGCTTGGGACCAGTTTGTGACAACTCCAAGTTGAGCAGAGGCATAGGACCCTCTCCGTGCTTGGGATCATTTTGATTACATTGTGTAACTAAGAGTGCAACATTTTGTAATAACTTATGATGTAAAAAAGTGATTGTAAATGTGGTTTACACTGTATAATTTTACAAGCATGTAGGGGTATGAGACCCCTTATTGAGAACTGAAGTATCTGTAAGATGCCTACCGTACCATGGTTTTTTTCTTGAATTTAAGGGGAATAGAGGGGACGGGGATCAGTGGCAGATAGCTATTAGGTAAATACAGGGGATGATTGTTTGTGAGGGGTCAGAAATGATTGCTCATTTCTTCAAGAGGATACTACAAGCAAGCTGGAAGTATCCAAGGGCAGACTGTAAGAATTCGCAATAATTTACAGTTCTGAAGATCAATTGTTTGATTAAAGAATCCCTGGGCATTGTGCTTTTAAATTTCCAGGGATAAAAATGGCTGTCACCACATGGCCGAAGACAAAGGACAATGCTTTGTTTACAAAGCAATTGAATGCTATTAGCATTTGTTTGTATATCGAGTGGATACATCTAAACTGCAGAAGAGACTTTTGTACCTTGAATGGGAAATGTTTAAGAATTGAATGGGTTGTTAAATCACCCAGCACTGGACAATAGGGCTGTTGCATTCTCTTTTGTTTCAGCCCAGGGAGCTCCGGAAGACACATTAACCCAGTCTAACCACTTTGAGTTAGCCAATCACAGCTTTCTCTTGTGTATTGGACCCTTTGGGTGGGGAATTTTGCACACAGCCCTTGCAGGGCAGAACGGCAGGACCTCACCAGATATATAAGATAGCTGCTGAGAAGCTATCTGCCTCTTTTTTACTCCCTGGGACCATAGGTGAGCCTCTCTCTCTCTCTCTCTCTCTTACTTCGCTGGACCACAGGTGAGCAGGGTGTTCTGACTCCTCAACAAGGCAACCTAGCAGGAGTTTGGGGTGGTGATTTGAGGGTAATTGCGAAGATTGTTTAACCAACATTGTAGTCACTTACCCCTCGTTTTTGCCATCTGCCTTACCCCATTTTAAGCAATTTTACTGTAATTACTGTGTTCGTGTGGGATAGTTTGATATTTTGATTATAGTTTCTTTTAGTTAATAAAACTTGATTTTTTCTCTCATCCAAACTACGTGTCTGTTTTAATATCAATAATTATAAGCCCTGCAGTCAGAACTGGAAGGTGGGGTAGCGATTCAAACCGCTGTTTTAAAATTGGTTTTATTGGAATTGGTCTGCTGCAGGCAAAGGCTGCAAGACCAGGAAAATTACTGTAAACCAGTTTAAAGAAGCCCCAACCCTTACTGATTAAGGGCCACATGTGTGCAGTCAACGACGCCCTACACCCTTGGAACGCCTGCCAGATTAGCTAATCCAACCGCATGTGCCGTAACACTTGCTTGATCCTTGGAGAAATGGATGTGATTGTGCGCAATGGCAAAGAGGGCATCGGTTACCTGCATGATGCAAGTGTGTGCGGCTGCCTGGGAGATGCCACTGATGTCTGCTGCTGATCCCTGGAATGAGCCTGAAGCAAAAAAGTTGAGTGCGGTGGTGACTTTGATGGCCACTGGTAAGGGGTGTCCACCTGCTCTTCTGGGCTCCAGGTCTTGCTGCACCATTTCACAGATGTCACCCACTACCTCTCGCGAAAGTCAGAGCCACCTTTGGCACTGCTGCTCACTCATGTTGAGGTAGCTGATCCTCTGTCTGTAGACCCTGTTTGGGGGGTATCTCCTGCGCCGACGGGCTTCCATGGGCTGACGCCTTCTGGCCTGTGCAGCTTCAGGTGGGTGAGCAGCAGCTTGGCGCTCCTGTTGTTGCCGCTGCTGTTGTTCATGGTTCTGCTGCTGCCACGGCTGGTCTTCGTTCGAATCTGATGTCCAGGAGGGAAGGAGATAAATGGTTCCCATGCTTCTGGTAGATGCCTTAGTTGAGGAAACGCTCAGTCAAGGTGGCGAGAGGGGTTTCCCAGGAGGTCACACTGGAAATGGGTGTCAGGCTCCAAACTTCCACAGCTATGGTTATGCCTGCTAAAAGTTCCCCCAGACCTGAGACAACAAAGTCCTGCCACCTGCAAATGATGACTGATCAAATCTCCTATTTAATAGTGGAGCTGCAGCTGATACTCAGCAATCCAATTGTGCTCCCGCCAGCTTTCACCGTCGTGTTTCAGAGGAGACGTGAATCATGTGGGAAACGCGTTAAAATCAGAAAGGCCTCTCAAAATGGGATTATAGAGGCAATTTAGTGGTTGTTAAGGGCCTATCCCGCCTCTTGGAGGTGGGACGGAGACGGGATCAGAAACCACGCATTTGGGAAAATTGCTTGGAGGCGGGAAGGAGGCGGGGTCGGGCCCGCCCGCCACGTTTTGCAATTTTATCACCCCACACGCCTCCATTCCCGCCTCCTCGGGCCTGGCAAAACCCAGCCCTATGTCTTTACTTATACTGATTTCTTTAAGATCCTCATTCTCTCTAGACCCTTGGTTCCCAGTCCTCACAATCTCTGGATTGCTAGTTGAATAATGTAACCATTCTTTATTGGATTTATTAAATATTGAAAACATTTATAACATCATGATCATTTCATTGTACCATACAATCACCCTTCACCAGTTTCCAGCAACAGATGCAGTCATGTCTAAAACATAAACAACCTCGCCCCACCATTCCGCCACTCTGCACAGTCATTCCTCCACCACTTATTAGTTTCAAAAACTAAAGTTTAAATCGTCCCCCATGACATATATTAATCTATTGTACTTTAAATCTGATCAAAAATGCCATCCTTAAATTCTTTTCTGAATAAAACACTCACAGAGCCTTACAATGATCTTTTAGCCTATATTTAAATACTCTTTTAAATAACATACCCATTAGGCTACCATGACCATTAAGTGAGAAGGTGTGCAATCCACATCAGGCAAATGGAAATGTTACTTATATGGATTTTTCAGTAGTTTAATTTAGAGGACTTTTTAGCATGAGGCAGGGTTTTTGAATGTGTCCGATACCTGGCTAACTGAAAAAAAATTCCTTACCCAGAATACAGCAATAACTTTAGAAAACACTTTACATCTCAAAATAATTATTTTTTAAATTAGCTTTCATATGCCTGGCCTCCTGTTTGGAGAAAAGTAGGGAAGGTAAACATCTCAACTATGAAATAGCAGCTCCGCCTCCTCAAAAAAAATCCATTAATGTTATCTCCCTTTTACAACTCAGTATCCACAAATCTCAGTCTCCAGCATTATCCTACCCACTATGACTCACCTTTCTATATCCTGCACAGTTTCACCCCAGAAGCCACCATTAATTTTCACTTACCAATACCTTAAAAACATTTTATGAGTTACAAGTTCTAATCAAACCAACTGCAATTGGTGATTAAACTGGGATGGTTTTAATTCTTTGTCATAATTGTGTATGATACAATTTACACTGTCCAAATTCATATCCAAAGAAAGATCAAAACATTACATATAATTTGACAACCCCCCATCCCTGGACATATTCTGTGAAAACCAGTTAGTTAGTACAAGTTCATTGTAGAGGAGTAGCATTGTCCAAATGATTTAAAGGCCTGAAGTGTTTAAACAGAAGTGTAGTTTGAAAAATGAGGTAATTGTATGAGATCCAGAGAGACATCAGATACTGGAACCATAAATCAAGTAGTAAAATTGTTAATGATTTTGTTGAAAGCTTTCAAAAAGTTGCCTCACTCACTAAATGTTATTTTTCATTAGAACTAGGTGTACAGAACTAAGCAGATGTAAATATTACAAATCTCTGTTGCAGTGACCACTACAAAATTATATTGTTGCATGATCGCTTAGACGTTTTTAAAAAGTAAAATTATTCAGATATGCCCAAGAAGAAGAATGTTTTATTTAAATGGTAAAATGTCCCACTGATGGGGTTGGTTTTATGTAGACCAAAATAATATTCTGGTGTTACAGGAGCAAGGATAGTGTGAACTATTGATTGGAGAAAAGTAGGGTCAGCTGTGGTTCAGTTGGCAACAATCTCACCTTTATATCAGAAGTTTGTTGGTACAAGCCCCACTCCAGAGACTTGAGTACAAAATCTAGACTGACACTCCAATGCCAAATTGGGTCTCTTGGATGCCTTGTCAGGTGGATGTAAAAGATCCCAGGCCACTATTTCAAAGAAGAGCAGTGGAGTTCTCCCCGGAGTTCCGGCAATATTGATCTTTCAACCAACATTACTAAAGCAAATTATCTGGTCATTATCACATTGCTCTTTGTGGGTACTTGCTATGCACAAATTGGCTGCTGCATTTCCTACATTACAACAGTGACTGCACTTCAAAAGTACTTCATTGGCCATAAAAGGCTTTGGGACTTTCTGAGGCCATGAAAGGCATGATATAGTCTTCTTTTACTTGTGTAATGTGTTAGCAGATGGCTAGTCAGAGGGGATTATGTATTGCATCCGACTGGGGCACCTGAAATTTCTCAATCTGTGGGGTTGGCTGTATGTAGACCAAAATAGTCAGTCATTTTTCACGGTTAACATTGTGTTGCGATTTGAGCTTTTTCATTTTATTTTATTTTCCTTTGGCCACTAGATCAGGAGTGCGACTCTGAAGAGAATCTGGTTATAGGGTACTGGATCATTGAATTGGGTTCTTCCTGACATTCATCTTTCATTGAATTCAGCAGGTCAACTTACCAGATGTCTTTTGTCCTTAGTTGCACAGATTTCACTGGGTCCCTTGCTATAGATTAACAGTGAAGGTACAGTTTCATGGAATCCCAGAGTCTTCATAATTACCATTAGCAGAGAGGACAAAAGCAATACTGACCAATTTCTTACCCTCCCTTGGCCTTTCTTTTTTGAAGCCAAGATATAGTTCATCAACTTAAAAGGTTCAGCTATTCCCCAAACCTAATGTACAGCAGAGGGTGAAAACATGGTAGTTGCAAAAGGCAAGAATAATGATATGCTGCAGGAAGTGAGAGACACCTTACTGGCTTAAGGCTGTGACATCGCAGCAGCTTTGACCATACAGACAACCTAAGCATCAACCATGATTCATCAGACTTCTCGGGGACCACCACATACCCAGCAGCACCTTCCAGATCAACACCTTGCCACCAGCTCCAGACCACTGACCAAAGGTGGCCATGCTTGCCTGTAGCCTCAATGCCCCAACCAGATTCACTACAAGCGCCTTTGTATCACTAACCACTGGACAGCATCAGATCACAAGGAAAGAAAGAATCTGTACTCAGGACATCCCAAAGCACTTTGCAGCCAATGGATTACCTTTGAAATGCAGTCACTGCTTAGGCATGAGATAAATAACCAGTTAATTAGGTTTTTTTGGTGGAACAACACCAATTACTCATCATCAGGCCACCAATTAGATGTTAGCCACTCATCATCACACCAGCTTTGGACCTCAGTTTCAAGACAGGTTATGATTCTCAAATACTGCGCTGCCTCCATCTTTGGATGTCCCTCCAGAATATTAATTCCCTAATAAGCAAGGTCCTTGCTATTGAAAAACTCATCTTGAGCAGTTGATTGTCATTGGACATGATAGAAATCTTGTCTATGGACAATGACCCCTTCTCCCTCTCCCAAAGTCGTCCCTCCCAGCTGTATGTTTCGCAATGACCCATTCCCAAACCACCATCATAGGCAGTTTCCATTTCAACCTCTCCCCTTACTCCTCTGACAATTTTACCTCATTCAGTTACCAACTGACTGCTCAACCTCAATGGTTTCATCCTTCCCCTGCCCCTACTGCTGCAGATTCAATTCAATTCAATTCAATTCAATTTTTTTTGCCATATGTACTAGTACAATGGAATGCTTACTCCCCGTAGGGACACGTCAGCTATTTTTACAGCGCCGTGTTCAGAAAGTCAATTCTTTGGCATCCAGTGGCAGTGGGAGCACGATGTCCCTCAGCCACTCCATCCTCCTCGTCACCGCGGCCTCCTCCTCACTGTTGCCGCTCACCCTCTGGCCACCATTCCCGGCTCCCCTCCTCCCAGTCGGACTGCGAGTCGTCGTGGCTGCTGCTGCTGCTCGATGCGCTGCGCTGCCTCCGCCCGACTCGCCGAACACATTCTCCGGTCGCCGCGGCCTCCACCTCACTGTCGCCGGCTCCACGGTCCGACTGCCCGGGCCTGCTTCTCCCGCTTCCGGTCCGGCCTCTGGCCGCCATGCTCGGCTCCCCTCCTCCCAGTCGGAATGCTTCCCCACTGAGGAGCAGCCAGCCGACATGCCCTAGCGGGTCGACGTGGCTGCTGCTGCGTCCCGATGCGCTGCGCTGCCTCCGCCCGACTCGCCGAACACCTCACACCAGTTGCGGGAGCGAACGGCGAGAGTGGGCCGCCCGAAGCAGGGAGAGCGCGCTCGTGCCGGACCGTCTCGGTCACCATCTTGACTCCTCTTTTTCTGCCCTCCTCTGCTGTAAGTCTCTTCTACTTGCTCTCCAAAGCCTTCACGTCCTTCCTATGTAAAAATAAATCTAGGTGGCAATGAATAGATGTCTTGGTAATTGTTATTAAATTACTTGGTACCAGTACATTTTAATTTTGATTATATATCTTGGCCTTTTTTAAGCATAATCGGGACTGGATCATTTCTAGATCACCAGTAGATGGCACAGTACTCTAATGTTTTTTAAAACTATATACACTCTGGCACCACTCGGAGGTTTCATTTGCTCTGTATCTGACATCTGGTGCAGGCAAATAGTTGTATATTAAATTGTAGTGATCTCGAGATTTGGCTTTAATTCAATAGGTAGGAGCTTTTGCCTTTGCTCCTAAATTTGCTCCTGGGAGTAAATATTTCCAATGCATATTAACACACATAGCTGGTGTTAATGCTGTTTAGCTTGTTAGCTGCTTGATAATCACCAATTAAAGTGGAATGTGAAGATTTACTCAGGATTTACTGTATTCCCATACTGTGTTAATTTCTCCCATTTAAAGTGGTGTTAAAGCAGGCAGAGTTTATGTTATCCAGTGCTCCCAGCAGGGAGTGACTCTGCAGGTAGTAAATCATGTGTATATTCATTTTAATGGACAGAAAATCTCAGGCTCTTAAGAGATATGCCGTGCAATTACTGGAAGTGCCAGATTCCAGAATCACCCCTTCTCTTGCCACCTTTCAAGCCCTTCTAGATCACCAGTAGATGGCACAGTACTCCTAATGTTTTTTAAAACTATATACACTCTTTACTCCCCTTCCTGTCCTGTCCTGCTATATCGCTTTTCATTTTTCCTCTCTCGGGTACTTTGCCTTCCAATCCCAATCCCAATGCTAACCTATCATTACTCCTCTGCCTTCCCACTTTCCTACCGTAATCTCTGGTTTGAAATCCAATGGACAAACTCACAGCTAACCTTTGTGCCTCAATTGCCATTCTCCGAATGGCCCATAGGAGCAGCAACTCCAACTTCCATATCCTCCTCTTTCACCTTATCATTCAATGTGTCTCCTGGGGACTAGTCTTACCAACTTTCTTCCCATTCTGCTAACCACTGCCCCCTTGAACTCTACCAGCAGACCAACAATCATCACCCACCCCCCCCCCCCCCACCCCACCACCACCACATTTCCCTTCAGAATGTCTGTTCACTTGTGAACAAGACTCTTGCCATCCACAACCTTATTGTGGACAATTGACATCATGGCTTTGACTGAAACTTGCCTCACTGGTGGCTTAGATCTATTTATCAAATATTCATTGGACTCTCCCCCTACTTCTCTGGCACCTTATTTTTTGAATGTTCCATCCTTCTCATCTCTCCTTTACAATCCTTGTTGACTATTGTCTCCGCAAACACCATCCCAAGTTTCTCACCAAGATATCCTCATTCCTTCCTCCTCATCCTCTGTGATTTCAGTCTCCATCTCAACTCAACTAGCTCTTTCTCTCTTCTGATTTCACTTTCTCCTGCCCTCCCTAAACCTTTCCTTCCATTTAAACTCTCCTCCCCATATATATGAGATGGGACATGTGCTCTGTGAGCCCCTTGCCCGTATCTTCATTAGTCCAATAGTCAGGGACTCATGCAGTTCCTATTTTCAAAAATGGGGACAAGTCAGAGCCAGGGAGCTACAGGCCCATCAGCCTGACCTCCATTATTGGGAAGAAGCTAGAAGGGATCATCAGAGATGTCCTTTATGATCACTGGGAAAGGGAAGGGGCCATTAGAAATACAAAATACGGCTTCCAGAAAAGTAGATCATGCCGTACAAATTTGATTGAGTATTTCGAGGAAGTTACTAGGGTAGTAGATGAGGGAAATCCGGTAGACATTGTCTACCTGGACTTTCAGAAAGCCTTTAGTAAACTGCTTCATACTAGGTTATTTCACAAGATAGAATCTTGTGGTATCAGTAGGAATTTAATGTACTGGGTTAAAAATTGGTTCCGAACGCGCAGCCAAAAAATTGTAGTTAACGTATGTAGTTCAGCCTGGAGGCATGTTACTAGTGGTTTCTCCAGGGATCGGTCTGACGCCCACTACTATTTACTGTCTTTATTAATGATTGGGCGGTGATGTTGGGAGTATGGTCAGTAAGTTTACAGAAGACACCAAAATTGGTGCAATGGTTAACATGGTAGAGGAATGCAATCAAATGCAAAGTGATCCCGATGCATTAGGGGAGTGGGCCACACAATCGCAAATGGCATTTAACTTGGATAAATGTAGGGGTCATATTGGTAGAGCCAACACTGAATACACCTATCATTGAGAGGTTGAGAAAGAAAAACATTTAAATGTTATTATTAATTCATTTATGGGATGTGGCAAGGCCAGCATTTATTGCCCATCTCTAATTGCCCTTGAGAAGGTGGTGGTGAGCCACCATCTTGAACCATGGCAGTCCGTGTGGTGAAGGTACTCCCACAGTTCTGTTAGCTAGGGAGTTCCAGGATTTTGACCCAGTGACGATGAAGGATCGATGATCTAGTTCTAAGTCAGGATGATGTGTGACTTGGAGGGGAACTTGGAGGTGGTGTTGTTCCCATGCACCTGCTGCCCTTGTCGTTCTAGGTGGAAGAGGTCACAGGTTTGGGAGGTGCTGCCGAAGAAGCCTTGGCGAGTTGCTGCAGTGCATCTTGTAGATGGTACACACTGCAGCCACGGTACGCTGGTGGTGGAGGGAATGAATGTTTAAGGTGGTGGATGGGGTGCCAATCAAGCGGGCTGCTTTGTCCTGGATGGTGTTGAGCTTCTTGATTGTTATTGGAGCTGCACTCATCCAGGCAAGTGGAGAGTATTCCATCACACTCCTTACTTTGGCCTTGTAGATAGTGGAAAGGCTTTGGGGAGTCAGGAGGTGAGTCACTCGCCACAGAATACCTAGCCTCTGACCTGCTCTTGTTGCCACAGTATTTATGTGGCTGGTACAGTTAAGCTTCTGGGCAATGATGATCCCCAGGATGTTGATGGTGGGGGATTCGGTGATGGTAATGCCATTGAATGTCATGGGACGGTGGCTAGACTCTCGCTTGTTGGAGATAGTCATTGCCTGGCACTTGTGTGGCACAAATGTTGCCTGCCACTTATCAGCCCAAGCCTAAACGTCATCCAGGTCTTGTTGCAACTCATTATCTGAGGAGTTGTGAATGGCACTGAACACTGTGCAGTCATCAGCGAACATCCACATTTATGACCTTATGTTGGAGGGAAGGTCATTGATAAAGCAACTGAAGATGGTTGGGCCTCGGACACTGCTCTGAGGAACTCCTGCAGTGATGTCCTGGGGCTGTGGTGATTGACGTTCAACCACCGCAACCATCTTCCTTTGTGCTAGATATGACTCCAGCCAATGGAGAGTTTTCCACCTGATTCCAATTGACTTCAGTTTTACTAGGGCTCCTTGATGCCACACTCGGTCAAATGCTGCCTTGATGTCAAGGGCAGTCATTCTCACCTCACCTCTGGAATTCAGCTCTTTTGTCCATGTTTGGACCAAGGCTGTAATGAGGTCGGGAGCCGAGTGGTCTTGGCGGAACCCAAACTGGGCATCAGTGAGCAGGTTATTGGTGAGTAAGTGACACTTGATAGCACTGTCGATGACACCTTCCTTCACTTTACTGAGGATCGAGAGTAGACTGATGGTGGGTTATTGGCCGGATTGGATTTGTCCTGCTTTTTGTGGACAGGACATACCTGGGCAGTTTTCCACATTGTCGGATAGATGCCAGTGTTGTAGCTGTACTGGAACAGCTTGGCTAGAGGTGCGGCTAGTTCTGGAGCTCAAGACTTCAGCATGACAGCCTTGTTGTTGTCGGGGCCCATAGCCTCTGCTATATCCAGTGCGCTCAGCCGTTTCTTGTTATCATGTGGAGTGAATTGAACTGGCTGAAGACTGGCTTCTGTGATGGCGGGGACCTAAGGAGGAGGCCGATATAGATCATCCACTCAGCACTTCTGGCTGAAGATGGTTGCAAACGCTTCAGCCTTGTCTTTTGCACTCACCTGCTGGGCTCAACCATCATTGATGATGGTGCTATTCATTCAGCCTCCTCCTCTCATTAGTTTTTTAATGATCCTCCACCATTCACAACTGGATGTGGCAGGACTGCAGAGCTTTGATCTGATCCATTGATTGTGGGATAGTTTAGCTCTGTCTATAGCATGTTGCTTCCGCTTTTTAGCTTGCACGTAGTCCTGTGTTGCAGCTTCCCCAGGTTGGCACCTCATTTTTAGGTACGCCTGGTGCTGCTCGTCTACACTCCTTATTGAACCAGGATTGGTTCCCTGGCTTGATGGTAATGGTAGCATGAGGGATATGCCAGGCCATGAGGTTACAGATTGTGGTGGAATACAATTCTGCTGCTCTTGTTGGCCCACAGCGCCTCATGGATGCCCAGTTTTGAGCTGCTAGATCTGTTCTGAATCTATCCCATTTAGCACGGTGGTAGTGCCACACTTCATGACGGAGGGTGTTGTCCGTGTGAAGATGGGACTTCGTCTCCACAACGACTGTGCGGTGGTCACTGCTACCAACACTGTCATGGACAGATGTATCTGCAACAGGTAGATTGGTGAGGATGAGGTCAAGTAGGTTTTTCCCTCGTATTGGTTCTCTCACCACCTGTCGCAGGCCCAGACGGGCAGCTATGTCCTTCAGGACTCGGCAGTACTGGTCCTATCAAGCCACTCTTGGTGATGGACATCGAAGTCCCCTACCCAGAGAACATTCTGTGCCCTTGCTACCCTCAGTGCTTCACCAAGTGGTGTTCAACATGGAGAAATGCTGATTTATCAGCTGAGGGAGGGTGGTAAGTGGTAATCAGCAGGAGGTCTCCTTGCCCATGCTTGACCTGAAGGCATGAGACTTCATGGGGTCCAGAGTCAATGTTGAGGACTCCCAGGGCCACTCCTTCCTAACTGTATACCACTGTGTCACCATCCCTGTTGGGTCTGTCAGTGATGGAGGAATTTGGGACATTGACTGAAAGGTATGATTCTGAGTATGACTATGTCAGACTGTTGTTTGACAACTCTCCCAATTTTGGCACAAGTCTCCAGATGTTGGTGAGGAGGGCTTTGTAGGGTTGACTGGACTGGGTGTGCCGTTGCTGTGGCTAAGGTCTGTCCGGTTATATTCTTATTATTGTGTTTTGTAGCGGTTTGTTACAACTGAGTGGCTTGCTAAGAGTCAACCACATTGCTGTTGGTCTGAAGTCACATATAGATTTCCTTCCCTAAAAGACATTAGTGAACCAGATGGGTTTTTATGATAATCTGATCATTTCATGGTTACCGTTACCATTACTGATACTAGCTTTTTACTCCAAATTTATTTAATTAACTGAATTTAAATTCCCCAGCTGCTGTGGTGGGATTTGAACTTACGTTTCTGGATCATTAGTCCAGGCCTCTGGTTTACTAGCCTAGTAACATTACTACTATGCTACTGTTCCCATTATTGTGCACAGCTCACTGAAGGGTCATGACCAATGTAGAGGAGTTGTAGCTAAAGCTAACAGGATATTGGGTTGTATTATTAGAACCATTCAGCATAAATCAAAGGACACCATTTTGCCACTATACAGGTCACTGCTCAGACTGCATCTGGAGCACTGCACCAGATTTGATCCCCCCATATAGTGGGTAATACAGGGGCCTTGGAAAGGTCCAGAGGAGAGTTAAGAGAATGATTCCTACTTTAAAGAACCTTAGCTTAGATAGGCTTAAAGACCTGGGTCTATTTACTTCAGTGCAGTGTAGATTTAGAGCCGGCCTGAGAGAAGTCTATAAAATAATTAAAGGGCTGGATAGCATGCCTATTGATAGATTATTCCAGTTTAACAGATTGGGGAGGGCCAGGGGACAGGAGTTTAAACTATGTAAGAGTAGAAATAGACTGTATGTTAGACAGTTCTTCTTTTCCCAGTGAGTTGTGAGCCTCTGGAATACATTGCCGGCTGGTGTGGTGGGTGCTGACCCTCTGCCTTCAACAGGGAGTCGGACCATTCCTGACTGAGGCAGAGATCGCATCATATAGAAGGTAAGTGGCTTTATATATAACACGTGGTCCATGTGATCTCCTAAACTGGTTTGATCACCTGAGGGGGTCAAAGAGGAATTTTCCAGTGCATTTTTTCCTTTATTGGTCCTGGGTTTTTTGCCTTTCCCAGGAGATTACATGGCTTGGTGGGGGGTGGGGGGCGGGGGGTGAAGTGTCTAGTCATGATGCTCCAGCCATTGTGAGGAGTGGGGCAGGCTTGATGGACCAGTTGGTCTTTTCCTGACCATCAAATTTGTATGTTCATATGGCTATCCCCTTGACTTTGCCATCTCAGGTGGCTTCTCAGTTATGGCTCCCCCTGTCAGCTGTGGCTCAGCTGGTAACATTATCGCCTACTGAGTTAGAAGGTTGTGGGTTCAAGTCCCACGTAAGGAATGGAGCACACAAATCTAGGCTGACACTCCAGTGCAGTATTGAGGGAGTGCTGCAATGTCAGAGGTGCTGTCTTTTGGATGCGACGTTAAACTGGGGTGCTGTCTGCCCTTAAGGGGGACTTAAAAGATCTCATGGCACTATTTCGAAGAAGGGCAGGAGAGTTGTCCCTGGTTTCCTGATCAATATTTATTCCTCGATCAATATCACAAACAGTGGTCATTATCACACTGCTGTTTGTGGGTGTTGCTGTGCACAAATTGGCTGCCAATTTTCCACAGTACAACAGTAACTACACTCCAAAAGTACTTCATTGGCTGTAAAGTGCTTTGGAACATCCTGAGGTCTTGGAAGGCTCTATATAAATGCAAGTCTTTCTTTCTTTCTACTCCCATGGTCACAATCACAAATGAGGCCATCTCTGAGCACTTCCCTCACCACCACATCCCCCATCCCCATCCAACTCCACTTCCTTCTGAATCTGCCCCAGGGCAAACCTCTCCTCCAAGTCGCTTATAACTGCACTTTCAAACTCCAAACTGCCTAGTCTTTGGCCTTTTATTTCCCACAATACTTCTGCAGCTGGTGATCTCCTCAACCATTTCCACACCTCCACCTTTGATGCCCTTGTCGCCAGCAAAACCTTTAGGGCTAAAAATTGAGTAGCGCCCCCTGTGGGCTGCTAACTTCTCCGAGTACCGGAAAAATTAGCACCCCCGCGATGGAAATTGAGTGGTAGCGCCCCAAGAGGGAAGCGGGGCACTAGTGGAAATGCCCTGCCTCCCTCTTGGGGCGCTGCAAGGGAATATCGCGGTGCTACATGCCGCGGTTTTGCAGGCCATCATCCCCTTCTTAAAGGGGAGGGGCCTTGCGCAGGACAACCCGGGGCCCAGCTGGTATCCCGGGGATTGAGAGTGCTGGCAAAAGAGCCCGGCACTCGAGAGAAGTGCCGGGCTCATGGAGCAGAGCTGGCACTCCGTGGCGGGGCGGGTAAGAAGGCCGGGGACGGGAGTGGAGGCAGGTGCTGGTAGGCGGCCAGCAACATAAATGGCCGTCCCGCACCTTGCCTTTAATTAGCGCCTCCCTGGCCACAGGTAGGCCCCCCTGACCCTGTCGGACATAGCGTCCGCTGGTAAGTCAGGGGGCGCTCCTGAAGATCGCAGCCGGGGCACGAGCGGGGTGCTGCGCACAGTGGTGATATCATCACCGGCGGTGCAGCGCCGCTGAGCACTCCCGGTTACCGGCGCCGCCAACCTCCCGCTGAATTTCGCGGGAGGCGTTGGTGGTGCCGCGCCCGGGCACTAGTTGCTTTGCGCCCCGTTAGTGCTCTTAGGGCGCTAACAGGAGGTGCAAAGCAACCAAATTTTTTCCCCTTACTCGCTCCCATCCTGGTTGATTCTCCTCATATGGCCCCCATGTTTGCTCCCTCAAGTCCAAGAGACAGATTTGAGCGAATCCGGTGCATGACTGGTTTAGTCATCCAATACCAGATCTGGCTGGACCACATCAGGCGTTTTCAGGCCACACTTTCCTCTGCCAAAACAACCCTTTACTACAGAATTATCCTGGACACCAAAGATAATTCCCAGCTTCTTTTGTTTCCAAGTATCAACTGTCTCCTTAAAACCCCTCCACCTTACCTCCAACAACAGTGCGAGGAGCTCATGCACTTTTTCGTCACTAAGACTGAGTCTATCTGTTCAGCTGCCTCTGCCCCTTCCCCTTATTCAACAAGCCAAACCTCCCCACAGACAGCCCCTGCCCTATCCCTAAACCCATGTCTTTCTCTAGTTTCTCTCCTATCTCCTCTCATTTCCTCTTTAAGCTCATCTTATCCATGAGATCCATCTCCTGCTCCCTTGACTACATTCCCTCTAAACTGCTATCGAACGTCCTTTGCTGGGCTCTCATGCTAGCTGATATCGAAAATGGTTCCATCTCCTCAGGTAGTGGCCCCCTCCCTTTCAAAACTGCTGTCTCCAGAAACTCACCCTTGACCTCACTGTCCTTGCAAACTATCACTTCATCTGCAACTTCCCTTTCCTCTTCAAAGTCCTTGACCACGTTGTCACCTCCCAAATCCATGCCCACCTTGCTCGCAACTGGATGCTTAAATCTTTCCAATCAGTTTTCTGCCTCTGCCACAGCATGAAAACAGCCCTAGTCTAAGTCACAAAAAATATCCTCTGTGACTGTGGCCATGGTGCATAAATGGTTCCCATGCTTCTGGTATATGCCTCAGTTGAAGAAGCGCTCAGTCAAGGTGGTGAGGGGGGTTTCCCAGGAGGTCACACTGGAGATGCGTGTCAGGCTCCAAACTTCCACAACAATGAGTATGCCTGCTAAAAGTTCCCCCAGACCTGAAACAACAAAGTTCTACCACCTGCAAATGATGTTTGCTGAAAACACTTGTTGGGTGGGGATACTGGTGGGGCTCTGGCCGAGGGCTCTGCAGTGGCATGGTCGTGTGAGTGCTTGGAGAGGAGCCCCCACTTCCTTGTTGTATGCCACCAACATTCTTCTCATGGGTCAGCCCCACTTCAGAGCTAGCAAGTGGCTGGACAGCACCTTGCTGCACTGCAGGGAGGCCATGAGGACCCGTTTCTGCACTGGAAGTCCTACTCCAGAGGACTTGCATGAAGGTCTGGTTTGTCTGCTCAATAGCTGACCATCGCTCCTCAAGAGATGTCAGTCTATTCTGGACAATTACCATGTTTTCCATACCCTGGCGACTAAGCTCCTCCATGGCCGTAGCCATCCTCTCCTCCATCGTAGCCATCCTCTCCTCTACGGTAGCCAGCCTTACCATAGAGGTAGCCATCCTTTCCAAGGAGGTTGCCATCCTTTCCGTGGTGATGTGTTCATGTGCCAACGCCTCCACAAAGGCTCTGCTCATGTTAGCGATGGACTGCTCCATTCGCTCCACACTCGCAGCGACCCTGGAGACAAAACCTGCCAGAGACTCCTGCACCTGTTCCTGGAGTTCCAGCACCACTCTCCTTCTGGATGGACCCGGAGGCACAGGGTCGACATGCAGCGGAACTGAGCTGGGACCGTCCTCTCCACTGCGATGAGGACTCTCCACTGCTGTCCCTGTTTCCACCATATGCTGATGCTCACTTGTGAGCTGTGATACACCAGGTGACAACTCTACTCTATGTCCCGAAGGTCCCACCGAGGTGTGAGTGTCTGCGCTGGTGCAGGGTGTGCTTAATTCTGCTGATGGAGCGTCCTCAGAGGTAGCAGCTTCCTCTGAGGAGTCTGGAAGCTCAGGCTCTTCCTCCTGGACAGTGGGGATGGGGGCTCTCGATGGTCCTGTGGGGGAGTAAAGGAAAGAGTTAGAGATGTGAGGTAAAGGTTGCATGCACATTGAATTGTGCAGATGATCATAAGTCAATCTGTTAGTGCATCAGAATCATTATCAGTCACTCATGCAATATCAATGAGACAGATGCCAAACTATTCTGTCACCAGATTGCTGTGATGCGCCCGCCTGTCCATCCCCCACTTGGGAATCCTCCTCAATCCTGGCAATTTCCAGGTCCGCCTCCTCCGAGGTGGTGAGCTGGGCTACTGAGGGTGGCCCTCCTCCTTTCCTCGCTCTTTCCCTCTTATTGTGGGCTCTCTTTTCCTGCAATGAGGGACATAAGTGGAGTTTGAGTGAGAATGAAGGAGTGAGTGTAGAGAATCCATAGCATAGATGCTTAGAAGGAGACAAAGGGCCTGTGTGTTGTAAGTTGTTGTCATTGCGTCACAGTGATAGGGAGTGTGAGGGCTGCATGGTCGAATAGTTAAGTGAATGTGACCATAGAGAGAGAAGAAATGGGTAAGGGTGCAGGGATGTCAGTTTCAAGTGGGATGTGGAGGAAGAGGTTGGCAAAGCAGAGTGCTGGTGAGAGAGGCGATGGGGATCAGATTGTGGGTGATGAGAAAGTCATACTCACTTTTCCTGTGCGGAGAAGGTCATGAAACCTCTTCCTGCACTGCAGCCAGGTTCTGCGGCACATAGAGATGGCATTGACCTCCTGGGACACTTGCAGCCACACAGCTTTAGTCTGTTGTGGTGGCTTTTTTCTCCCTGAGTAAGGGAAGAGCACCTCCTTATTAGATCTTGCTCCCTGCACCAGAACTTGGAGGGAGGGCTCATCAAAACGAGGTGCACACTTTTGCTTGCTGGTGGACATGGTCGGTAAATGCAGTCCTTCATACAATGTCCAAAGCGTTTCCAGTCTCCAGAAGAAGCAAGGCTGCTTGCAGGCCTTAAATCCAGCAGCTCTGATGATGTCATCGGAGGCGACTTCCAGGATGGAAAGACTAATTGGGCCAGGGGTTCCCACACGCTGGAAATCAAGTGCCCAATTAGGGGAAAATCGCACTTTTTTCCCACTTCACATTGGAGTCGGGGTCCTGACACAAAAACCACCTGACACGCCCCAGCCCAACCCCAATGGCAATATCAAGCCCATGGGGTCAGCTTCCATATGTACACTGACAATACCCAGCTCTACCTCTCCACCACCGCAGTGCTATCAGACTGCTTGTCTGACATCCAATCTTGGATGAGCTGCGATTTCCTTCAGTTAAAATTTGGGAAGACCAAAGCCATCGTCTTTGGCTCCCACCATAAACGCCATACCAATAGGAAGTTACCATGTCTCCAGAATTAATTTGGGTTCAGGCCTGTTGAATTAGACACAACTACAGATATATGCATATATTAATATCAAATGTAAGCTTTATTTATGGCAGACTTCAAAATCACCAAAGGTGCAACATTTCATAAAAGTAAGGATTATCTCACTACTCTCTGCTATGAGGCAACATTATCTAGCACAGGACACAGCAATCATAATGATTCCTGTGTCCAGGAAACTGCACCATCTGTGGTCTATTGATAGAGGATTCCCACAATCCACCTTCTAGGTGGAGATTCACTATTTTATACCTTTCCTTATCATTGTTCCCCTGGTTGAACCACACTGTTCGCAACCTTGGTGTCATATTTGACCCTGAAATGAGCTTCTGACCACGGCATAACTAAGACCGCCTATTTCCACCTCTGTAACATCGCCCGTCTCCGCCCTTGCCTCAGCTCATCTGCTGCTGAAACCCTCATCCATGCCTTTGCTACCACTAGACTTGACTATTACAAAGCACTCCTGGCTGCCTCCCACATTCCACCCTACGTAAACTTGAGGTCATCCAAAACTCGGCTGCCCGTGTCCTAACTCGCACCAAGTCCCGTTCACCCATCACCCCTGTGCTCGCTGACCTACATTGGCTCCCCGTTAAGCAACGCCTTGATTTCAAATCCCTCCATGGCCTCGCCCCTCCCTATCTCTGTATTCTCCTTCAGCCCCCCGCCGAGATATCTGCACTCCTCTAATTCTGCCCTCTTGGGTATCCCTGATTATAATCGCTCAACCATTGGTGGCCGTGCCTTCTGTTGCCAAGGCACTAAGCTCTGGAATTCCCTGCCTAAACCTCTCCGCCTCTCTACCTCTCTTTCCTCCTTTAAGACGCTCCTTAAAACCTACCTCCTTGAACAAGCTTTTGGTCACCTGCCCTAATTTCTTCTTATGTGGCTCGGTGTCAAATTTTTTTTTCTTTTAATAACCCTGTGAAACGCCTTGGGGCATTTTACTACATTAAAGGCGCTATATAAATACTGTACAACTTGTTGTTGTTGTTGAGTATGTGACTCAGTATCTCTCACCAGCTGTATCCCTTCCTGTTCCCAATCTTATTCACAGAAAGTGTCTTTTCCTGCTGCCTAACACCTCAGACCTTATTCTTTTTATCCTAACACCTTATCACCAAGTACATTCTTTTGTGTAACTGGCCAGTCATCTATCACTGGGAATTTGGCAGCTCTGAAGAACTTTCATTAACTGTGTATCTTTTTCGACACCAGTGTGTCTGTTCCTAGTTCTCTTTCCACCTTGATGTTCTCTCACTGCTGTGTAAAGACAATAAACAGACTTGCTTGTATTCTGCTTTTTTATCTCTTCTCTTCTCTTGGGTCAGAAAGCTACTTGTTCCAAATATTCCCATTTACCACACAATTGCAAGTGACTCTTTGTTCCAGTATGCTTTGATGTGGGAGTTATACTATCATGTTGACAAGCAGGTGCTGAGAAACAGCATTACAGTACTACACTCTCGCAGCTAATTGCAAATGAACTTTCAGAAACAGGATCCCTGCGTTTGCTGCTGTTGCCCTGGTGAACCTAAATAGTACTTACCTTCATCAGGTTTTATTTTATCTTATTTTATTTTAAATTCCCAATATAACCTTGCTACTGACTCCATTCCACTCTCTGGCCAGTCTCAGTTTAAACCAGACTGGTCGCAACCTTGGCATCATATTTGACACTGAGCTCAGTTTTTGAGCCCATATCCACTCCATCACAAAGACTACCTAATTCCACCTCCATAACATCGCTCACCTCCGCCCCGCCTCAGATCATGTGCTGCTCAAACTCTCATATGCACTTTTCTCAGCTCCAGACTCGACTATTCTAATGCTCATCTGATTTGTCTACCATCTGCCATGCTGCGTAACCTTCAGTTCAAACAAAACTCTGCTGCCTGTATCTTATCCCATACCAAATCCCATTCACCTCTCACCCCTGTCCTTGCTGACCTAGATTGGCTCAAAGTCCCCTACTGCCTCACATTTAAAATTTTCATTCTCATGTTTAAATCCCTTGATGACCTTGTTACTCCCTATCTCTGTAACCTGTTGCAGCCCTACTACCCCTTCCCCCAGAACTCTCTGTTCCTCCAACTCTGACCTCTGGGCCCCATGCTTTGGAATTCCCTCATTAAACCTCTCAGCCTCTCCACCTCCCTCTCTTCCTTAAAGCCCGCTACTTTTAGCAGGCTTTTGGTTACTCCAACTAATATTTTCTTTTTTGTCTCAGCGTCCATAGTTGTCTGATTGCACCTGTGTGAAGCAGCTTGGGACTTTTTTTACATTCAAGGCCAGAATGATACCAGGACACACAGGATTAAATTATGAGGACAGGTTGTATAAACTTGGCTTGCATTCCTTTGAGTTTAGAAGGTTGAGGGGTGATCTAATCAATGTTTAAAATGATAAAGGGATTTGATAGGGTAGATAGAGAGATATTGTTTCCTCTGATGGGGAGTTCAGGACAAGTGTGCACAATCTTAACATTAGAGCTAGGCCATTTAAGAGTGAAACCAGGAAGTACTTTTTCACACAAAGGTTAGTGAAAATTTGTAACTCTTGCCCCCAAAAGTTTGTGTATGCTGCGTTACTTGAAGTTTTCAAGACTGGGATTGAGAGATTTTTGTTAGGTAAGGGTATGAAATGATATGTAAATGGAGTTGAGGTAGAGATAGAATCATAGAATAATACTGCACTAAAGGAGACCATTCAACCCATTGTGCCTGTGCCGGCTCATTGAAAGAGCTATCCAATTAGTCCCACTTTTCTGCTCTTTCCCCGTAGCCCTGCAAATTTTTCCATATCCAATTCCCTTTGACAGTTGCTATTGAATCTGCTTCCACCACCCTTTACAGTAGTACATTCTGGATCATAACAACTTGCATAAAAAAGACACTGTCATCTCCCCTATGGTTCATTTGCCAATTATCTTACATCGGTGTCCTTTGGTAACCAACCCTCCTGCCAGTGGGAATAGTTTCTCCTCTATCAGAACCCCATTCAGTCAGCTATGATATGATTGAATAATGGAATAGGCTCGAGGGGCTGATTTGCCTACTCTTGTTCCTGTATTCCATGCAACACCAACTAGACAGGCAGATCCAGTTTTACTAGTTGTGTGACATTCCCGAGTACAAAGTGACAATGATTTGTACTTACATCATCAAACCTGGAGAGAGTGCTCTCCCATTCATCAGAAAGCAGTTTTTGTCTAATGAGACATGGATATATGTTTATATATCATTTTAGTACTGTGTCAGTTGAAAGAGAGTTTGAAGGGTTGATATTGCCAATGGGGGTGTATTGGAGGTGGGGCTGCTGCTTGTCGGGTTTCAGTCCCGCCTCCATCGACTTGTGGCCAACCCACGCTATCTTCCCTTGATTGACCTTAGCAGGCCAATTAAGGGGAAGCCAGTTACAGAGAACGTCAGCGTATGACGTTTCATCTGTCAAAAAGTTTTGACAGATGAATTGTCATCATTTGACAGCTCTGTGAAGATGTCAAACACTGACATTTTCTGTTTGATGAGTCCTTGGATTCAAGACTCATCAAACCTCTTTTGAGAGCAGAAATGAGATGGCTGTTGCATCGGAGAATGCAGCAGCCGTCTGTCATCTCTGCCGGTGAGATGTGGGAGTCTCTGGTTCCCCAACTGCTAAAGCCTACAGGAAGAAGCAAAGGTAAGTAAACATTTTCTATCACTTTTCACTCACCTCACATACTTACCTCTCCACACTTGCACCCATCACTTATCTCCACAGTGCACTTTTGCACCCCTCCGATCCCCGCAGACCCATTGCTCGCCTCGGTGGCCCTGGCGGGTTTTCCCGATGTCGGGAAGCCTGTTAACAGGCAGTTAAGTGGCTGTATTCCCCTTCCTGCCTCCAGGAGACGGGACCTGGTGCGGGTCGGCTATCCGCCTCCTGGGAAGATAGTACGGAGGCGGGTTGGGAGTGGGATGGGTACCCGCCACCAGATTCTGCCATTTTCCCGGCAGTCCCTCCTCCAAACCCACCTCCCCAGTGCTGGCAAAATCCAACCCTAAGTGTTTCCTTGGAACAATGTATGTCATCAGCCTCGGCTTTGTATTTAATAAGATCTGTCTTAAATGAGTTTTCTTTGTTTTTTCAATGCATATTGAACCACACAAAATAGGTTGGTGCCCACACAGATTCTGCACATAGATATTCTACAGGAATTCTCCTCAGTGATGGCTGTCTTCTAATGTAACTCAACACAGAACAGGGATTAAACCTGGAACTGTCCTCGTCTGTATAGCTCTGTCACTCAATGCCTTAATGGAGTAACCCAGAACTACCCTTTGAATTCCCTACCCACATCCCCCAACATCACTTGACTAATCCTTGTTTGTATTTTTCTTATTCTATCACTTGTTAGCTTGTTTTCTTTCCAGTTATTGTTTCAAATGTTCTATTGCCTCTTGTTATCATTTCCTAAGCATCCTCATTCTACCCCACGTTTTCATTAATTTACATTGCTGGTTCTCAGTCTCAGCGCTGTCTCTTTATACAAAGTTCAGTAATCACAATAATTTAATCATCTATCTTCTTGTCCCCATTGACTAACCCTTGTTCTCTGTTACTTTTGCTTATTCTTAGTTCAATTAATTACTTTAGCCTTTTCCATTCTGCCTTCATACTCTACCACCTCTTGCTCTGTCCCTGTCAATTTCCTCATCCAGTGACTCATTTATTCCCCTCATTATCCTTGGCTCATCACCAATCTGTCAGTTTCAATATATGCTTCAAATAGTTTCCTTAGTAATCTCTTCCTAAAGGCTTCCCCTTCCTTCCTTCACAGTGCCTGTAATGAAACAATGGTAATTAGTGCCAAAGGAATAATAATTTTGTTACTGCAACTATGCAAAATTATTGAAATAAACACTTTAGATATCCAAGTACAATTAAGTTTAACACTTCTGTTCCACTCTATTCCAGAATGCCATTGTTCATTCCATCAGTTTTAACTAAACCATTCGGATATTCTGGAGACTTCCACACCTTCATTGTTTTAAAGATCTGTATGATGTCGCCTCTCAGTTTTTCCTGCAGTGAAAGTAAGTTTAGTAACTTGAGCCTTTCTTAACTTAGTCTTCCTCTAAGGGCGACTAAAACTGCACACCATACTCCAGATTTGGCCTCACCATGGATCTAAATGGTGTCAGTATAATTTGTTGTGGCTTGTAGTCTAATACCCTACAGATGCACCCCAGTACTCGAGCTGCCTCACGCTGACCAGGTACTTTCAGAGTATGGTCAATAATTACTCCCAAAATTATTTTTCCTTTTCAGCCTCTGCGAACAAAGGCCCTTTCATGTTATACATATATTGACTGTTACTTATTACTGTTACTTAACACTGGCGCACTCAAAGACCCCGCTAAGAAAGTCCTATTCAGCCTGCACCTCACAAACAACCTGACGACTCCCAGTGATGCAGAGACACAGAGTGCCCACAGTGTCTGGTCTGCACTCAAGGCCTCCATAATCAGCACCTGTGAAGAGACGCTCGGTCACTTAACCAGGAAACACCAAGACTGGTTCGACGAGAATGACCAGGAGATCCAGGAGCTAATAAGCCGCAAGCACAAGGCATTTCTGATCTGGAAAAAGCAACAGAACTCGAGAGCAAGAAAACAGCTCTACAGAAGCCTGAAGGTTGAGGTCCAAGAAAAAAACTCGCGACCTAAAGAACAGATGGTGGGTGGAGAAAGCGCAGGAGATGCAGCAGCTAGCCGACAACCACGACGTGCGTGGATTCTTAGCGCAGTCAAGACCATCTAGGCCCAAGCACCAAAGGCCCTTCCCCACTGCGGGCCAAGAACGGAGGGGTACTCATCAAGGACAGGGAAGCAGTCAGTGCCCGCTGGAAGGAGCACTTCGAAGAGTGTCCTCAACTCCATCCCACAGCATGCTACCCGCCACCATCTCAGCACAACCCCAGCCCGGCATGAGGTTGAAAAGGCCATCCGACAACTGAAGAACAACAAGGCCTCAGGAGCAGATGGAATCCCCGCCGAGGCACTAAAGCATGGCGGAAAAGCACTA
The DNA here is from genome assembly GCF_052327205.1 of Somniosus microcephalus. Taxonomy (NCBI): domain Eukaryota; kingdom Metazoa; phylum Chordata; class Chondrichthyes; order Squaliformes; family Somniosidae; genus Somniosus; species Somniosus microcephalus. Next base: position 76,858,120 of record NC_140996.1, on the reverse strand, counting down.
CTGGTGCGAATTCATGAACTCATTTCTCTTATCTGGAAGGAGGAGAGCATGCCAGGGGATCTCAGAGACACCGTAATTGTGACCATCTTCAAGAAAGGTGACAAGTCCGATTGCGGTAATTACAGAGAAGTTTCCCTGCTATCTGACACAGGGAAAGTCATCGCAAGAATCCTCCTCAATTGCCTTCTCCCAGTGGCCGAAGAGCTCCTCCCAGAGTCGCAATGCAGATTCCACCCACTAAGGGGCACAAGGGACATGATCTTCACCACACGTCAATTACAAGAGAAATGCAGGGAACAGCACCAACCACTGTACATGGCCTTCTTTGATCTCACAAAGGCCTTCGACACTGTCAACCGTGAGGGATTATGGAGTGTCCTCCTCAAATTTGGCTGCCCTCAAAAGTTTGTCACTATCCTCCGCCTGCTTCACGGCGACATGCAAGCCGTGATCCTGACCAACGGTTCCACCACAGACCCAATTCACGTACGAACCGGGGTCAAGCAAGGCTGTGTCATCGCACCAACGCTCTTCTCAATCTTCCTTGCTGCAATGCTCCATCTCACCCTCAGTAAGCTCCCCACTGGAGAGGAGCTAACTTACAGAACAAATGGGAAACTGTTCAACCTCCGTCGCCTCCAGTCCAGATCCAAGGTCGTCCCATCCTCTGTCATCGAATTACAGTATGCAGACGATGCTTGCATCTGTGCTCACTCGGAGGTTGAACTCCAAACCATCGTAAACACCTTCACCGAAGCATACGAGAGCATGGGCCTTACACTAAACATCCGTAAGACAAAGGTCCTCTACCAACCTGCCCCCGCCTCACAGTGCTGCCCCCCGATTATCAAAATCCACGACAAGGCCTTGGACAACGTGGACCACTTTCCATACCTCGGGAGCCTACTGTCAACAAGGGCAGACGTCGACGACGAAGTCCAACACCGCCTTCAGTGTGCCAGTGCAGCCTTCGGTCGCCTGAGGAAAAGAGTGTTTGAAGACTCAAACCCGGCACTCAGCTCATGGTCTGCAGGGCAGCAGTGATACCTGCACTGCTGTATGCCTCAGAGACATGGACCATGTACAGCAGGCACCTCAAAGCACTGGAGAGGTACCACCAACACTGCCTCCGCAAGATCCTGCAAATCCATTGGCAGGATAGGCGCACCAACGTCAGTGTTCTTGCTCAGGCCAACATCCCCAGCATCGAAGCTCTGACCACGCTCAATCAGCTCCGATGGACGGGTCACATTGTCCGCATGCCCGATACGAGACTCCCAAAACAAGCGCTCTATTCGAAGCTCCAGCACGGCAAGAGAGCCCCAGGTGGGCAAAGGAAACACTTCAAGGACACCCTGAAACCCTCCTTGAAAAAGTGTAACATCCCCACCGACACCTGAGAATCCCTGGCCCAAGACCGCACAAAGTGGAGGAGAAGCATCTGGGAAGGCGCCGAACACCTCGAATCTCTTCGCCGGGAGTAAGCGGAAATCAAGCGCAGGCAGCGCAAGGAGCGCACGTCAACCCAAGCACCCCACCCATCCGTCCCCTCAACCACCGTCTGCCCCACCTGTGACAGAGACTGTAGGTCCCGCATTGGACTCATCAGTCACCTGCGAACTCATTTTCAAATGGAAGCAAGTCATCCTCGGTTCCGAGGGACTGCCTAAGAAGGAGAAGAAGAGATAAGATTATCAAAGGATATGGAACAAAGGCGGGTAAATGGATTTCAGCTATAATCTAATTAAATGGCAGCATTGGCTCGAGGATCTGAATGGCACATTCCTGTTCCTACATTCCTATGGGCGCAGGGGTGACCAAAAGCATTGCAGGAGGAAAAGCTGGTGTGGTAGGCTCCCATTACCAACTTCTTTCCTTTAGTTTCTCACATGGCTTTAAAAGAGACACCACATCAATTAGATCTCCTATTTGCTTTATTATTACCTGTTTTGCTCTGTCACTTGTATATGCAGAGGTGTCATTCCCAGTACTGTTGACTATCTTTTTGCTAAGTATATTAAAAGGAATGTCTGTATACTGTGAGTGAATTGCATTGTGTAATAGTGCATGCAGTGAATGTAGTCACTATGATATGCTGATGTACTTTACCTTTGTATCTAGTGATTAATGTGGCATGGTGTGCCCATAGCACAGGATTAGTATCAGTATGAGAACCAAATATCTGTTCCTGCGCTATTGTACATATGCTGTTGATGGAGGCCAGGTCATAAGGATGTTGCTCTATTCAAATACAGACCATGGTACTTAAATTACATCTTTGAATCCCTCTCAATGCTCTCTGGATGCTATCCCCAAGTATGTTGCAATGAGCTGTTAATGCATTAGATTTTAAACACCAATGCCACAAAAGATATCAGTGGGAGCATTCATGGGAGATCCTACTTTACCTGAGGTCTTCATTGCAGTTGCCACTAATGTCACCACGTGATCAATGCCACAGTGCAGGCATCTTTTGCATCAAGACAGCAGAAAGGATATGAATAGTAAGTCTGGGTGGTGCACTCCTCCACCTTTGGAATTAGGAAAAAAATGAGTGGGGTGCAGTTATGCTAATCCACCATGCTACCTTTGAAAGCTGTCCCATGTTGTCTAAATTTCGCAGTAAGTCTAATCAACATGTTGGGCTTGATTTTGTCATTGGGGCGGGCTGGGGGCATGTCAGCCACTTTTTGTGTTAGCCACCCGACTCCAGTTTGATGTGGGAAAAATATATGATTTTCACCTAATTGGGCAATTGATTTCCAGCGTGTGGGAACCCTGACCCACTTAGTCTTTCCACCCTGAAAGTCGCCTCCGATGACGTCATCAGTGCTGGTGGATTTAAGGCCTGCAAGCAGCCTTACTTCTTCTGCAGACTGCAAACCTTATGCCCTTTGCTGTGATGGATTCCTCCAGCCAATATGTCCAGCAGTAGGCCAAAGTCTGCACCAAGGTTTGATGACGCCGCCTTGCAAGCTCTGGTGGAGGGAGCAAGAGGAAATAAGGAGGTGCTCTTCCCTTCCTCAGGGAGGAAGAAGCCTCCCTAGCAGACGAAAGCTGTGTGGATGCAAGTGGCCCAGGAGGTCAACTCTTTGTCTATGTGCCGCAAAACCTGGCTGCAGTGCCATCACCCTCAGTCTGATCCACATTGCCTCTCCTCACCAGCATTCAGCTTTGACAAACTCTTCCTCCACATCCCACTTGACACTGACATCCCTGCACCCTTACCCATTCCCTCTCTCTCTATGGTCACATTCACCTAACTATTCGACTATGCAGCCCTCACACTCCCTATCGCTGTGATGCTATGAAAACAACTTACAACACACAGGGAGGGCCCTTGGTCTTGCCACCCCACTCCATCTTTGTCTCCTTCTAACCATCAATGATATGGATTCTCTACACTCACTCCTTCATTCTCACTCAAACTCCACTTGTCTCCCTCATTGCAGGAAAAGAGAGCTCACAATAAGAGGGAAAGAAAAGAACCAGGACAGGCGGAGGGCCACCCTCAGTAGCCCAGCTCACCCCCTGGGAGGAGGCGGCCCTGTAGATCGTGGGAGTGGAGGAGGATGCGCAAGTGGGGGATGGACAGACGAGTGCATCAGAGCAAGCTGGTGACAGAATAGTTTATCATCTCTCTCATTGACATTGCATGAGACACTGATAATGATTCTGATGCTCTAACAGATTGACTTTTGACCATCTACAATATGCAATGTGCATGTAAGCTTGGCCTCACATCTCTGACTCTTTCCTTTACTCCCCCACAGGACCATCAAAAGCCCCCGTCCCCACTATCCAGGAGGAACAGGCTGAACCTCCAGACTCCTCAAAGGAAGCGGCAACCTCTGAGGGCGCAGCATCAGCAGAATTCAGCGCACCCAGCACCAGTGCAGACACTCACACCTCGGTGGTACCTTCGCGAGACAGTGCAGTGTTGTCACCTGGTGTATCACAGCTCACAAGTGAGCATCAGCAGATGGTGGAGACAGGGACAACAGTGGAGAGTCCTATTCGGAGGGCGCAGGACTCTGCCAGCTCGGCTCAGCTGCATGTCGACCCTTTGCCTCCGGGTCCATCCAGGAGAGCGGTGCTGGAACTCCAGGAAGAGGTGCAGGAGTCTCTGGCAGGTTTTGTCTCCAGGGTCACTGCGAGTGTGGAGTGGATGGAGTAGTCCATCGCTAACATCAGCAGAGACTTTGTGGAGGCGTCGGCGCATGAAGGCATCACCACGGAAAGGATGGCAACCTCCGTGGAAAGGATGGCTACCATAGAGGAGAGGATGGCTATGGCCATGGAGGAGCTTAGTCGCCAGGGTTGTGAAAACATTGTCATTGTTCAGAATAGACTGATATCTCTTGAGGAGCAATGGTCAGCTATTGAGCAAACAAAACAGACCTTCAGGCAAGTCCTCGGGAGTAGGACTTCCAGTACAGAAACGGGTCCTCATGACCCCCCTGAATTGCAGCAAGGTGCTGTCAAGCCACTTGCTAGCTCTGAAGTGGGGCTGACCCATGAGAGGGATGTTGGTGGCCTACAACAAGGAAGTGGGGGCTCCTCGCCAAGCGGTCACACGACCATGCCACTGCAGAGCCCTCGGCCAGAGCCCCACCAGAGTCCCCACCCAACTGAGATCAGCGTCTCAGCCCCTGCACAGCTGCAGGAGCAGCAGACTGTTGCCAAGCCCTCACAGGTTCGCAACCCCAGAGGACGCCCGCCAAAGGTGTCACGACAGGAGCAGCAAGAAAGTGAGCAAGGGGCCTCCACATCTGCTGAAGCCACAGGGGAAGCACCACGTAGGAGCACGCGTAAGAGGAAGATAATGCAGAAGTAGTCACAAGGGTAGTCACTTGGGTGTAATGTTGTTTATTTTTAAAAGTCATCACTTGCTTATTGTCATAAAAAATTCTGATGGCAAACTGTTGCAGTTGTGGTGTGTGCCATTTCGCAAATGGGACTTCCACATTGAGGGCTTAGGGCAACTTGCAATTTTCAGTAGCATGGTCAGAGTGATAGGAATCAGCAGGTTCTTGGCCATTGTCGATGGTCTGATAAGAATGTGCAAGGCAAAAGTGTTTGATTGTGCAGGCTAAGCAAATCTGGCCAAGATGAGTGCGTCCCTTGCATCCCGAGCAGCAATGTGGTCGCGCGCTGGCACCTTCTGGCCTGTGCAACTTCAGGTGGGTGAGTAGCAGCTTGGAGCTCCTGCTGTTGCTCCTGCAGTTGGTGCTGCTGTTGTTCAGGGTTCTGCTGCTGCCGCGGCTGGTCTTCGTCAGAATCTGATGCCCAGGAGGAAAGGAAATAAATGGTTCCCATTCTTCTGGTATATACCTCAGTTGAGGAGACGCTCATTCAAGGCGGGGAGAGGGGTTTCCCAGGAGGTCACACTGGAGATGGGTGTCAGGTTCCAAACTTCCACAACAATGAGTAGGCCTGTTAAAAGTTCCCCCAGACCTGAGACAACAAAGTCTGCCACCTGCAAATGATGATTGGTGAAAACTCCTTTTTAATGGTGGAGCTGCAGCTGTTAGTAAGCAATCCACTTGTGCTGCTGCCAGTTTTCACTGGCGTGTTTCAGAGGAGGTGTTCAGAACGTGGGTAAACTGTTAAAGTCAGAAAGGCCTCTCAAAATGAGATTATAGAGGCATTTAACTGGTTGTTAAGGGCCTTAAGGGCCTATCCCGCCTCTTGGAGGCGGGATGGTGATGGGGTCAGAAAACTCGCATGTAGGAAAATTGCTCGGAGGTGGGATCGGGCCCCCCGACAGTTTTTGCGATTTTAACACCTCACACGCCTCCAATCCCGCCTCCTTGGGCCTGGCAAAATTGAACCCGTTATATCTCAGCCTAGCATCAACCGTCCCCTTTTTATTCACTCTTCCTAATCCGTGTTCTATGATTCACCCTATATTCCCCCCACAAACTCACTGTTAACTCTGCAGACTTGAGGCTGCTTGCTTGCTTCACTTGATATTGATAGTGCCAACCATGGCTCAGTGGGTAGCACTCTCGCCTCCGAGTCAGGTGGCTGTGGGTTCATAGTCCCACTCCAGAGACTTGCGCACAAAAATCAAGGCTGACACTCCAGTGCAGTACTGAGGAAGTGCTGCACTATCAGAAGTGCTGCCTTTCGAATGAGACATTAAAGCGAGGTCTGTCTGCTCTCTGAGGTGGACATAAAAGATCCCATTGCACTATATTGACGAGGAGCAGGGGAGTTATCCCCGGTATCCTGGCCAATATTTATCCCACAATCAACATCACTAAAATAGATGATCTGGTTATTACCACACTACTGTTTGCGGGGGCTTGTTGTGCGCAAATTGGCTACCACATTTCCTACCTTACAATGACTACACTTCAAAAGTACTTCATTGGCTGAAAAATGCTTTGGGACATCCTGAGGTCATGAAAGGTGCTATATAAATGCAAGTCTTTATTTTTCTTTTTTAGTGTTGATACAGAGTTCAGTGCTACAATGATTTCTCCAGAGAGGCCAGGTTAAATGCCACTGGATTCCAGCAGTTCTGTGAAAAGATAAGATGGCACATTCTAATTGTGTGGTTATCCATATTGCATGAGCATTGCCACTACATGTTATGGTCTGCGATGGTGCTCAACTACTGTGTGTACCTAGAACTATTTCCAATGTTATACTGTGGTGTAAATGTTATACTGTGGTGTATATTTTACAAATTAGTGCACCTGGTGCATGGTTTTGCACAACAGGAACACTTATCAGCAATTTAAGTGTACAGGTCAGTGCACCCTACCAATTTACTATATTAACTTTTAATGGGCAGAAAATTGTGCCTAGCACCTGAACTCCATGCCTGAATTCCTGATGTGTGCTCCAGTCAAGTGAGTCGTCATGACGAGTGTACCAATTTGTAAATGGAAGTCAATGGAACTGAATATCAGGTGCTGCGTGTAACGAGCAGCCAATCCGATACCGCCTGTCTTTCAAAGATGTTAGGCCTTGTCTGACTGTTCAGTTAAAAGCAGTTCATCTGGTTCCAGGCCGACATCATAAAAATTGATTAACTGACTAAAAGCGGATTTATTCCCATGGTTATGGCCGCAACAAAGGGTTAGTCCTGCAACAATAACTTCTGTGTGATTCTGGTCCGAGTGGTTTCAAACAACAAGCTTTAATATATATTGACTAATGACAGTATTGTTCTTATACAACTGTTCTACAGTATTACATTAAATGACAAGCAATTAATATAACCTATTTTTCCCCAGAATGCCAAGATGATCATACTTGTTCTTCGTGGGCTTCCTCAAGGCGATGGATTTATGACAAGCCTGAGAGCGCACTAACAGGCTCTATCTTTGATGAAGGGTCTCAGACCTGAAACGTTAACTCTGTTTCTCTCTCCATGGATGCTGCCTGGCCTGCTGAGTGTTTCCAGCATTTTCTGTTGTTATTTCTATCTTTATACTATTCGGCTACCTTGGGCTGCATGTACACATCTTTATTCTTATCTCTTAGTTGTGAATCCCACCCCCATGCTGGCTTTGCATTAGCTGACTTCACAGGGGCCACGTAGTGCGGTTGCTTCATCCTCTAATATGGTTGTATGACAGTTTGTTCCTCTCAGGAATGCGTGAGCTTCTGTTATCAGAATACTGGCCTCGTATCCTGCCTCTAAGTCTTAGTTTCCCAACCTTTTAGGTATGTGGGTCTCTTAGCAACCAACTCTATCTATTCTCTTTTTTTTGAGTTCCAAAACTGTCTCTTGTTCACACACAGATACAACTCAGTTTCTCCCCTTTCCATGGCTGGTGCAAAGTAAACTGGGATGCTTGATTATTTTCTTAGATTTATATCAATATTAAAATATTCTATGCGATAGGGTATTGACCAATATCCATTATAAGCCCACTGACTCCAACAGCTACCTTGACGACACTTCCTCCCACCTCACTTCCTGTAAAGACTCTGTTCCATTCTCCCAAGCTCTCCATCTCCGTCACATCTGTTCTGGCGATGCCATCTTCCATACCAGTGCTTCTGATATGTCTTCCTTTTTCCTCAACCAAGGATTCCCCTCCACCGTGGTTGACTGTTCCATTTCCCGCACTTCTGCCCTCACCCCTTCCCCTCCCTCCCAGAACCATGATAGGGTCCCCTTGTCCTCACCTTCCACCCCACCAACCTCCACATTCAATGGATGATCTGCCACCATTTCCACCACCTCCAACGTGATCCCACCACCAAACACATCTTCCCCTCCCCTTTCAACATTCCAAAAGGATCGTTCCCTCCACAACACCCTGGTTCACTCCTCTATCACCCCCAACACCCCCTCCCCTTCCCATGACACCTTCCCGTGCAAGTGCAGGAGATGCAACACCTGCCCTTTTGCCTCCTCCTTTCCCACTGTCCAGGGCCCCAAACACTCATTCCAGGTGAAACAGCAATTTACTTGTACTTCTTTCAATTTAGTATACTGTATTCGCTCTTCTACGTTGGGGAGACTGAACGCAATTGGGTGACCGCTTTGAGGAACACCTCCATTCAGTCCGCAAGCAGGACGCCGAGCTTCCGGTCGCCTGTCACTTTAATTCTCCGCTCCACTCCCACTCTGACCTTTCTGTCCTCGGCCTCCTAGTGTTCCAATGAAGCTCAACGTAAGCTCGAGGAACAGCACCTCATCTTTCGATTAGGCACTTTACAGCCTTGCGGACTCAACACTGAGTTCAACAATTTCAGATCATAACCTCTGCGCCCATTTTTTCAGATACCAGCTGTTCATGATTCTGCTATTCCCAATTACACCTCTTCTAGACCCATCTTTTTTTATTAGTCCCATTACCATCTCCTTTTTCCTCGCACCATCATCCCTTTTGTCTTTCAGTCTCTCCTGCCTTTCACCCTATCACAGACCTTCCCTTTTGTTCTGTCCTCCCCTCTTGTTCTGTCCTCCCCTCCCGCATTTCCCTGCCTCTGCACTTGCTTAAAACCTTTTATATCTCTAACTTCTTCCAGTTCTGACGACAGGTCATCAACCTGAAATGTTAACTCTGTTTCTCTCTCCAAAGATGCTGCCTGTCCCGTTGAATATTTCCAGCATTTTCTGTTTTTATTTAAAATATTCTAACACTGACCAATTATCTACTTGTGCTGCACAATAGTCTGTCGTATTTGCCCATATAACAACAGTGAATGCATTTCAAAAGTAATCCTTGGCTTTGAAGTGGTTTGCGACTCTTGTGGACATGAATATATAAATGTGTTTACGACATTAACAGCACTACATAAATGCAAGTTGTTGCTGAGTGATACTCGCACCACCATTTTCAGAACCATTTCAAGGTACTTCACATTGCAAATTACTTTTGAAGTGCAGGCAAAAGCAGCAAGCCACAGAGAGGATGCAGAAAAGATTTGCTACCAGGGTTGAGAGACTTTTTAGTTTGGAGGAGACAAACTGGAGCCTTTTCATTTTAATAAAGAAGGTTAAGTGGAGATCTAATCAGTTTGTCTGTTGTGTTCTACCCTCGGGCAGGTCCTAAAGCAAGTCTCACACATGAAATTCTTGAGCCACTTATTAGGGAAGAGTAGCTAAGGTGGTTTCCCATTGACTTCCTCATGTTTTTAAACTTCGGAGTACTTTCTGCTAGGTGGACTGCAACCAAGGCTAAAGAACCCCACCTATTCTTGATGATGGGGGTAGGGCTATGCACACCACCGGATGCAAGAGCCCCCGCTGGACGTCAGCCCAGTATTCAGAACTGTGCTTCAGCCTACCGGAGTGGTCTGGTGTGGGGCCCGAACCCAATCCTTCTGACTCAGAGGCGGGAATACTACCACTGTGCCAGTGGCCACTCATCCAGATGTGACAAGCAGGCTGAATGTCAACCCAATATTTAGAGTTCAAGGGAAATTCAGCTCTGTAGTGTACGATTTTTCGGAGCTATGAGTGCCGTTTTGTGATGAAAATGGCATCCACATCGCCCGTACACACTTCTGGTGCGTGCTGCGCTGGACACCATCTTGGTGAGTGCGTTAGCGTTGGAAGCATGTGCCTGAAGTATGTAGAGTAGGCAGATCGTGGCATGCAACGCTGATTTGACGCCAGCGCGGCAATTTTCGTCCTCAACGCTGGAACTAACACCATGTTAACCTCGCACATGCATTCAGCAGCTGCAAGGACCCTGTATCAGCGATATTTAAAGGGATCACCTACTTACAGGTTAGTTTCTGATTAATTTCTACTGGCTCTGTGTAAGTTTGTGGAAGTGTTTGGAACTTTCTAGAGTTATTTAAAGTTGGTGAGGTGACAGGGAGTGGTGCTGCAAGTGGAGAAGACCTTGTTTCTGACTTCAAGGGTTCTGGTCAGACCACTTGCTCCTCGTCATGGGTGCTCTAGTTGTCATCCCCCTCGGCCTGCAGCATGACAGGGAGATGGAGCAGAGGCAGCGAAGAAGAGGACAAGCTGCTCACAGAGGGAGGAGGAGGGGGACAAGTGCTCTCAGCAGGAGGCCTTACCCACCTAGGATCTTTGGAGAACAATTCTCTTACCAGAACCTGAGCCAGAAGCAGTATGTGAGGCATCTGCGCTTTACGAAGGAGCTGCTCACAGAACTCTACCACCTCTTGCAACCAGACCTGCAGCCTCACACCAGGGCAAGGACAGCGCTGGCAGTGGCTGTGGAGGTGACCGTGGCCATGAATCCTTCCAGGCTGGAACAGATGACATCTGTAACATCTCCCAGTTCACCATCCACTGCTGCATAAGAGAGGTGACAGACGCTCTTTATGCCAGGAGAGGGGATTGTCTTCTCTCTGACCAGAGAGAAGCAGGCAGAGCGTGCCCATGGCATTGCCAGGATAGGAGATTTCCCCATGGTGCAGGGCGCCATCAACTGCACACAAGTTGCTTTGCGGGCGCCGTATCTAAATGCTGAGATGCACTGCAACTGTAAAGGTTATCACTCGCTGAATGTGCAGTTGGTGTTCAACCATCCTCAGCACATCATGATGGTGAATGCCCAGTATCCTGGCAGCAGTCATGATGCTTTTATTCTGCGCCAGTCCACTGTTCGCTCAGTCTTTCAGCCACCAAGACAAACCAGAGGGTGGCTACTGGGCAATAAGGGCAATCCGCTGACCACCTGGCTCATGACTCCGCTCTGCAACCCAAGCGTAGGCAGCATGTGTACAATGAGAGCCATGCTGCCACACGGAATGTGACAGAGCAGACCACTGGCATCCTTAAACACTTCTGCTGCCTGGACCGCTCTGCAGGAGCCCTGCAGTACTCATCAGAACGCATCTCAATATTCGTCGTGGTCTGCTGCAAGCTCCTCAACCTTGCCATCAGGAGGGCACACCCCTTGCCACCAGGCATATAATGACCAGCTGAGGAGGAAGAGAAGAAGGATGAGGAGGATGAGGAGGAGGAAACGGAAGGAAGGAGGCAACCCAGACAGCCCGGGCAGAAAGGGGATGTCGTGATCGACTCATCCGACTGTGGTACAAGTCCCACCAAAAAAAAAAGCTACTAAGTGAGAAGATAGGAAAAACTTTATTTCTATGCAGAGGGTTATTAGGAAATGGAATGCCTGTTTAGAACAATGGGGGAAGCAGAATCCATAATAACTTTAAAAAATAAAGTGGATAAACATTTGGAAAAGAGAGTTAATAGGATGTGGGGGACGGGCAGGATAATGGGATGAGGTGGATAGGTTTGTCAGAGCTGTAAACTTCTACCATAATTGGGGCTGCCATTTTGCGAATAACAAGTTTCCACAACGGAAAGTGAGATGAATGCCCAGTTAATGTGTTGGCTCAGGGAGGAATGTTGGCCCAGGAGATTAGCTCTTTAAATTTCCGCCCCCACCCCGATCCTTGGCCCCACCTGACCACTGCCATAGAGAGACTTGACCAGCTGGTTTACTGAGAGGTGGCTGCTGGAGAGTCTGCAATCAGGAGGATGGCTCGGGAATACTCATAAATCCGGGGGGGGGCGGGGGCCGCGCCGTGCCGTGCCATGGAAGAGAGAGGGCTACTAGGGAATTGGCTCTTCTTACCGGAGGATTTAATATCCATGCAATTGGGGTAACTGAAGCTCCAGAGGCAGGAGGGTTTTGCATTCATCAAGTGCCACTTCTAATTCTTATTATGGACTATTCTGAGTTTCCCATAAAACCATATTATTGCTTAGGAGCATTTGAAGTCCAATCATTACTGTTTTCTATTGAATTTCTAAGAACAATCTCAAGAGAGGCTTTGATGTAGGCACCTCTCCTCTCTATTAGTGTGGAGATGGAGACTGGGGAATGGGGGCTGGGGAAGGGGACAGGAATGGGGGCTCAAGGGGAAAGAGATGAAGATTGGGGAATGTGGGTTCGGGAAGAGGAGACGGGGGCTCGGGGATAGGGGAACAGGAGGTTGAGGGAGAGAAGGGGGCCTGGGGAATGAGGGAAGAGAAAGGGACACTGTCAGAGGATTGGAGCTCAAGGGGGGCAGGGGAGGGCGGGGGGAGAACCAGCTTTTCCCAGAGCCAAGTGGCCTCTTCTTGTGCTGTAATTTCTATAATTCTATGAAACTCTGCTTTATTGAGACTGAGCCCAGAGAATGGTTCAGGAATGTTGGTGCTGAGCGGAGTTTAGGATGATGTGCCCTGTGAGAAGTGCCCCAAACACTGAGCCCGCTGCCCTTTGTGCATTCTCTCAGTTTGGTTTAAGTCCATCTGTGCCACTCAGTTTTGATGTGTGAAGTCCAGGTTACAGATCAGCTCTGACTGAGGTTCCCAGTTCAGAGTTGTCACCTTCGCACGGAACCAGATCCAAGGAGATCGGGAGAGAGATCAGGCCTGTTAAAAGTGACATCAACTGGGGAGCCTTACTGCACCTTGCGCAGTGCAGGGGGATTCGGGCTACGGTTTCAGGGTGAGTATCAGCATGTTATAGGATTATTACTAGTTACAGGTAGGATATCAGGGCATTACACCATTTACGTATAGACTGTGTCAGTGAGTTATTGTATTACTGTAGGTTATGAAGGGAATCTGAGTGTTACTACTATTATTGTTACTTATCAGTGCAATTTCAGTGAATTAACATTAGTTACTGGTAGAATCAAAGTTCCTGCCACCTCTGGTTTCCCCTCTTTGCCTGCTCACGGCTGATCTCCTGGTTCTTGAAACCATGAGCCAAGATAGTGCACTACAGGGGAGCCAACCTTTGAAATAAATGCAATGACGTTTGCAGAAGTCATGTGATCAGACATCGCAAGATCATGTCATGTGGTCAACACATCACGTATTCAAACCAAAATAACAACAGAAAATGCTGGAAAAACTCAGCAAGTCAGGCAACATCCGTGGAGAGAAATTTGAGTTGACGTTTCGGGTTTGACCCTTCTTCAAAACGTATTCAAACCACCCGGAATGCCTCCAACCATAGTTGGCAACCCTAACTGAAGGATGGACTGAGCTCCATCTCTAACTCATCACCACAGCCATTCCCAGTACTGGACGGCTTCACATCGATGCTTCGCGGTTGACAACGAGCAGAAACCTGCTGAGCGATCCGAACAGGACCAGCGCTTCAGCCCACAGAGCGCCGCCTGCGATCCGGCTCAGAGCTCGATAATCCATGCCCGGCTGCAAGTGATTGTGAAACGGTGACGGCTCGGCAGCCGGCTTGTGGTTGTGCGCTCCGACTCATGAATATTCCGCGTCTGGCTCCACCCGGGCTCATGAATATTCCGCGTCTGGCTCCACCCGGGCTCATGAATATTCCGCGTCTGGCTCCACCCGGGCTCATGAATATTCCGCGTCTGGCTCCACCCGGGCTCATGAATATTCCACGTCTGGCTCCACTCCGGGCTCATGAATATTCCGCGTCTGGCTCCACCCGGGCTCATGAATATTCCGCGTCTGGCTCCACCCGGGCTCATGAATATTCCGCGTCTGGCTCCACCCGGGCTCATGAATATTCCGCGTCTGGCTCCACCCGGGTTCATTAATATTCAGCGTCTGGCTCCACCCGGGCTCATGAATATTCCGCGTCTGGCTCCACCCCGGGCTCATGAATATTCAGCGTCTGGCGCCACCCACTTCTCATTAATATTCCGTGTCTGGCTCCACCCATTGCTCATGAATATTCAGCGTTTGGCTCCACCCCGGGCTCGTTAATATTCAGTGTTTTCCTTCCCGCCCCTTGCTCTATGTCATGGCGGCCGCTGCGTTGTGTCGGTTGCTGGGCCCGGTCGATGTGAGAAGTGCCGCCCTGTGGCGGCGGGGACCCTTGTCTACTCGGTATGCGGGTAAGTTGGTGAAGGTTCCTGGGGCCCGGCTCCGAGCTGTTCGGCTGTGATGGGGGCCGCGGGTTGTTTAAAGCAGGAACAGGCGGCGCAGTATGGTTATGTCCCACCTCAAGAGGGTTCAGATGAGAGAGTTGGGCTCGGCCTCTTGGCCTCCCGGCCTCCAGACACTTGTGCCACCCAGTGACCATTGTCCAGGAGTAAGCCGATTAGTTTGTATTGCAAGTAATGTCTGGGGAGGGATTGGTGTGATGAGACCTGCCCATTGTAACGTTGTAGTGCCAATTCCACACCGCCTACCAGCTGGTAAGACAATTTTGCATAGGTCAGTTTGTGGAAAAGGCAAACCACTGTGTCTGCCAGTTAGACCCCAACTCCTTGGCCGAGAAAGCTCTGTAAGCTATGAGAAAGTTTTTCCGTACTGATCAGGTGAGTGCCCGGAGGAACTGGCACCCTATTTTGGTTGGGTAGCAATTGTTATTTTGCTCTCAGTGGAGCTATTGCCTTTGGAGAAAGTCACCTCATCAGATGGATCTTGGTACCTCTAGTGCTTTCTCACAGTAGACACTTAAATCAGGATGTGGCCATCAGCATATTTTTTTATAACTTTCTGTCAGGTTGTCATGGTTGATTATTGGCCAGGTGCTCCTACATAAGGGGCTACGTCACCCAGTTACTTACAGGTGTTTATTTGTTCAGAACAAACTACATATAATTTCCCTACACCTTTACTCTGACATAGTAGCATGTGAAATTGTTTGCATTCATATTGTATTGGAAAAGGCAACTTTGATTTCTGTAACTCCTCAATCTGGTTATCATTTTTGCCTTTATCAACAGGCCCACTTAGGATGATCATGAAATAACAGATGGAGAGTGAGGCATTGTAATTCTTGACCTCAAGCAAGTCATATTTGGCGATTGATGATGCAGCCAGTTGTGCACCATTTGTGCCAAACCACGTTTGTGCCTCTTGGACTTGAGGGAGCAATGAGATGGGAAATAGTGATTGGTTTGATGGGAGCAATGGCATCAATGACAAAGGTGAAGGAGCAGATAAGCAAATCAACAGCAGCAGAAAGAACAAGGTGGCTGGAGGGCCAAAGGCAGGGACGTTGGGAGTTAGAGAAGGAGTTTGAGAGAAAACTGGCAGAAATTCTTTTATGGGGGGGGATGGTGAGGGTAATGGGAGTAAAGGAGCAGAGAGGGTTGTTATTAGAAAAGGAGATGAGGAAATGGTCAGAGGTCACTTTGTCAGTGATCCAGACTTCAGATCCATAGGGACCCCGAGAGATGACTAAGGATGTGTGCAGAGAGTGAATATGAAGGGTGAGGTTGAGAAGAACGTGACAACGATGAAATCTGAGCAGAGGGGGCTAGGGGAATTGAGGTGTAGGTTAAAATCAGAGGGTCAGAAATCAGAGGGTCAGAAGCTGAGGAAAGAGATGATGGAGAATATTTTGGGAAGGAAGTTGGCATTGGATTTGGGAGAACATTAAACTGTAATTTTGAATAAGAGGCATGAAGGATGGAACAGGGTAAGGTGCTTGAATGAGGAGAAGGAACTAGAAGAATAAGGGAGAGGCTATGGTGAGTCTTAGCGATGATTAGGGCAGTGCAAGTAGTTTAAGGAAGAGCCAGGTGAGGAGGAATCAATAAAAGCATAGCAGGGCTGAAATTCCTGCCCCCTGGGGGAAGGTCAGTGCTCTTAGCTAGGCTGGTGGGATGTGATTTCAGACTGAACCTGGATATGCTGGATCACCACCTTTTTTCCCCCTTCCAAACCCTTTTCTTCCATGAAGACACCATTGAAAGAAGTGGGTCTGGTCTGGTGACCTCATCCATCAAAATTGCCACCAGTTCCATTTAACTTGGCCACACCACATTATACACCTGGCAGTCTTGGCAGAGGTGGGGTTGCTTGTAATTTAAAAGGCCAATTTCCCTATGGCAATTGACTGTGGAAGGCTGTACGGAAAGTGACAATTCCAGAATCTTGGCAGCACAAAAATATACGTATCTCTAGCCAACACAGCTGCTCACTGGGCTGTGACAAGCTGCAGCAGCAAAATTACACTCCACACCACACCCCTACAACTCCCCCCCCCCCCCCCCCCCCCCCCCCCACCAGGCGATCTTCACTCATATGCCAAAAGTGATGCAGGCACCTTCGTGTATCGTGTTAATACCCTTGACTTGGGGAGTTGGCAGGGGGGTGGGAATCAAGTATATATCAATGGGGTGGGCAGAAGTTTTGATCTGACCTCGAGGCCAGAACAGGAATTTCTAGCCTTGGAAAATTAGTTTTGCTTTACATTATTGAATAAATTGTGGAAATAAGAATGTTGACTGGCACCATAGCTACTCTGCACTTTATTGATCTGGTAATACGTGGTAACAGTTGCTGTATTTTCTGCTGTTGCATCAAAAGGATTATCCAACCGAATTTTAAATTTTAATTCACATTTCTCGTGGACAGTGGATTGCCATTCTCTGCACACTTATAATTTACCTTCCTGCTTTATCCATCCGAATTTCTTTAGAAAACATTCACCTCGTTGCACGATCTGCTGATTTTATTCATTGTTTGTATTTCATGAACCTCATTGCTGTGCTTCGAGTATTTCTGTGCATTAGGAAGTAGGCCGACTGTTGGGAAATCACGTTACCAACCAATTTCTATAAACTACCAAGGTGGCCTCTCTGTTATTGCAAATAATCAAGGGTGGCACTGTGAAATAAATAGCAGTAGTTGCCATGAATATAGTCCTAAGGTTAGGAAGAATACTTGTTATTTCTGGTACACTCTTCCCTCGGAATCTGCAGGTTATGATTCAAGTATCATTATAAATTTGAACACGTAATCTAACCTGACACTTCAGTACAGTACTGAAGAAGTGCTGCATTGTCGAAGTTTCTGTCTTTCGGATGAGACATTAAACTGAGGCCCCATCTTCCTGCTCAGGCAGATGTTAAAGATTCAATGCTGCTATTCAAAGAAGAGCGACAAGATTTCATGTTCAACGTTTCTCCCGCAACACCACTAAAACAGATTAACTGCTATTTCATTTGTTTGCAGCTTGTGGTACATTGCTGTGCACAAAATGGTTGCCACATTTGCCTACGTAACAATGGTGCTTCAAAAATAACCCATTGATTGTAACGTTCTTTGCTATGCTCTGAGGACATAAAAAACACCATTAAAATGCAAATTCTTTCTTTTAATAGAGGAGAATTGATAAACTAAGCTTCCAGTTGCCTGTTACTTTAATTCTCCGCTCCACTCCCACTCTGACCTCTCAGTCCTCAGCCTCCTACACTGTTCAAATGAAGCTCAATGTAAGCTCGAGGAACAGCACCTCATCTTTCAATTAGATAATTTACAACTTTTCGGACTCAACAATTTCAGATCATAACTTCTGCCCACATTTTTTTGGATGGCAGCTGTTGATGATTCTGCTATTCCCATTTACACCTCTTCTAGACCCATCTTCTGTTTCTTTACTTGTCCCATTACCATATCCTTTTGCCTTGCACCATCATCCCTTTTGTCATTTAATCTCTCCTGACCTCCACCCTATCACAGACCTTCCATTTTGTTCTTTCCTGCCCTCCCCCTTTCCCTGCCTCTGCACTTGCTTAAAACCTGTTGTATCTCGACCTGAAACGTTAACTCTGTTTCTCTCTCCACAGATGCTGCCTGACCTGCTGAGCATTTCCAGCATTTTCTGTTTTTAGTTCAACTCTTCTGGCCAACCTGCCATCTTCCACCTTCCATAAACTTGAGCTCATCCAAAACTCTGCTGCCTGTATTCTAACTCGCACCAAGTCAGGTTCACCCATCACCCCCTGTGCTCACTGCCCCGTGGTCCTAACTCGCACCAAGTCCCGTTCACCCCTCACTCCTGTGCTCACTGCCCCGTGTCCTAACTCGCACCAAGTCCCGGTCACCCATCACTCCTGTGCTCACTGCCCCGTGGTCCTAACTCGCACCAAGTCCTGTTCATCCATCACTCCTGTGCTCACTGCCCCGTGTCCTAACTCGCACCAAGTCCCATTCATCCATCACTCCTGTGCTCACTGCCCCGTGTCCTAACTCGCACCAAGTCCCATTCATCCATCACCCCTGTGCTCACTGCCCCGTGTCCTAACTCGCACCAAGTCCCGGTCATCCATCACTCCTGTGCTCACTGCCCCGTGTCCTAACTCGCACCAAGTCCTGTTCACCCATCACCCCTGTGCTCACTGGCCCGTGTCCTAACTCGCACCAAGTCCCGTCCACCCATCAGCCCTTTGCTCACTGCCCCGTGGTCCTAACTCGCACCAAGTCCCGTCCACCCATCACCCCTGTGCTCACTGCCCCGTGTCCTAACTCGCACCAAGTCCCATTCACCCATCACTCCTGTGCTCACTGCCCCGTGTCCTAACTCGCACCAAGTCCCATTCACCCATCACTCCTGTGCTCACTGCCCCGTGTCCTAACTCGCACCAAGTCCCGTTCACCCATCACTCCTGTGCTCACTGCCCCGTGTCCTAACTCGCACCAAGTCCCGGTCACCCATCACTCCTGTGCGCACTGCCCCGTGTCCTAACTCGCACCAAGTCCCGTTCATCCATCACTCCTGTGCTCACTGCCCCGTGTCCTAACTCGCACCAAGTCCCGTTCACCCATCACTCCTGTGCTCACTGCCCCGTGTCCTAACTCGCACCAAGTCCCGGTCACCCATCACTCCTGTGCGCACTGCCCCGTGTCCTAACTCGCACCAAGTCCTGTTCACCCATCACCCCTGTGCTCACTGCCCCGTGTCCTAACTCGCACCAAGTCCCGTTCACCCATCACTCCTGTGCTCACTGCCCCGTGTTCTAACTCGCACCAAGTCCCATTTGTAGTGTATGTAACCGTTCCACCTTTAAGAGAACTATTTTAGTAACCGTTCCACCTTTAAGAGAACTATTTTAAGAGTTGCACTACTTTATCTTGGCTGCTGTATACTGTAATACCGGCGGTGACCAAACCGGTATATAGGTGCTGTGTAATGATTTATTGGGCAGTTCCGCCCTGACAGTGGCGACGAGTACGATCTTACCCTGCGGCAGAGATACATCCAAGGCAGTTTAACGGGCGTCGAGAAGAGGCATCCGCCCTCATCATTCTGCTGAGAAAAGACTCGGGTCTGCAGAGCAAAGGAAGAATTCTGACACGAAGCCTTCCATCAGCAACAGGCAGTGATCATCCCTTCTATCACGGTGGTGGGTAAGCCGATCAGCGACGAGCAGCAAGTCGGCCACGTTGACTGTGAGTAGGGGAGAAAAAGAAAAAAAAAGAACGGAGGATATAAGGGCGGAGAACTCGACCACGGCCGGGGAAAAGAGCCGGACAGAAGTCGGGGCCAGAGGCGCGGAAGCCGCGGTGACTGCAAACGCAGCCGGTGAGAGAGACCGGGCTGCAAGCGGGCTGGGAGACGCAACAGCGTCGAGAGAGAGCTCGACCGCGACCGGTGAAAAAGGCCGGGCAGCTACCGAGGCCGCAAGGCGCAGCGACCGGGACGATCGTAAGGCGCGGGAGAAAATAAAAAAAAAAAACCGCGGCGAACTCAGCCGCAGCCGGGGGGGAAAGGACCGGACTGCAAGAGGGGCTGGGAGGCACGATCGTAAGGCGCGGGAGAAATTTTAAAAAAAAAAACGCGGAGAACTCAGCCGCAGCCGGGGGGGAAAGGACCGGACTGCAAGAGGGGCTGGGAGGCACGATTTGCAAACCGCTGGGGAGGGCGAACGCAGCAATACCGCATTCGCCATTACAGCCAGCGGGGGAGAAAGGCAAACGCGGGAAGCCGCCATTTTCGTAGGCGGGGGAAGAAGACGAGCGCGGGAAGGAGCACGGGAAGCCGCCATTTTCGTAGGCGGGGGAAGAAGACGAGCGCGGGAAACCGCCATTTTGTAAAAGAAAAAAAAAATTCTTTTTGTTTCTCAAGAAGATTGCGAGGATGCCTAAGCGTGGTAACATCAACGATTTCGATCCCGATGTTGAAGATTGGGCCACGTATGTAGAATGCATAGAGATATATTGTAAGGCAAATAAAATATCAAATGAAGATAAAGCACTAACCTTACTCAACTCAATGGGTGCAAAGACATACGGGCTATTGAAGCATCTTCTATCACCAGCTAAACCGGCGGATCAGACTTTCGCTAATATTGTTGCTGTCCTGAAGGATCATTTGAACCCCACACCGCTGATGTTAGCGGAACGATTTAAATTTTATGCGAGAACGCAACTGAAAGAGGAAAGCAACGCGGAGTATTTAATTGAACTGCGTAAGCTAGCGAAATACTGTCAGTTTGGGGAAAGCCTGACAGAGGCACTGAGAGACAAATTCGTGTGTGGATTGTCGAAAGAAGGAACACAAAAGCGGCTACTTGAAGAGAATGATCTTACACTTGATAAGGCTGTCTCTATTGCAGCATCGCACGAAGCCGCAGCGAGAGGCACTGCGGAAATGCAGCTGAAGGCAGCGGTACTCAGCGTAGATCAAATGGCTTCGGGTACAACGAGATGTTATTGTTGTGGGAAGACAACACACGATCAGAACCAATGCTGGTTTAAAAACCAGGAATGTAGAAAATGTGGCAAGCTTGGTCACATAGCTAAAGTATGCCGGTCAGGAAAGAAGACCAGCAACAAAAAGTCACCGCAGGAAAGGTGCAGAAAGGTAAATAAGGTGGCTGAGAAGAGTTCGGATGAACAGAATTTGGATTCAGACTCCAACAGCCAGGAACTGGGTAGTCTGAGAATTCACAATGTGAGTAAGGAAGCTGACCGACAAACTATCTGGGTCACACTGCAGATAGCAGGAGTCCAAATGAAGATGGAATTGGACACCGGATCGGCGTTGACGGTCATGAATAAGCAAGATTACAAAAAGTTATTCACACATATTCCCCTACGGGATACGGAGATAGTATTGCAGACATACACGGGGCAAAGAGTATACCCCATCGGAAAGATAAAAGTCAAGGTGAGACACAAGGGCAAAGAACACCAAGGAATGGACTTATATGTACTACCTGAGGGAGGTCCACCACTTCTGGGACGGGAGTGGATCAGGAAAATAAACATGGACTGGCACCCCCTAAAAGCAATGACAGAAAGTCCAGAAAATGAGCGGGAAGTCCTGAGGTGTCCAACGTGCAACAAAGTCTACAAACAAAGGGTGAAAAACCTGTTTCAGAAGCACGTGCTGCAGTGCAGAAACCAGACTTCACAGGAGGATGGTGACGGGAACAAAGCCCAGGATAATGCTTCAAACAAAAGGAGGTACCCCCGACGCAGTGCCCGGGCCCGCTCAACTACATTTTTCGGGTTGACTCCCTTTTATAGTGGCAAGTCATATGGTGAAGAGGATTTTCCATTTTACCGAGATCCTTTGGGGAAGAAAAGAGGAGAGCAGTCAACTCTCAAGGGCAGGTAGACGGAGCCGATGATCCAAGCACGTCCTCTGACGAGGATATGGAATACTACTACAATTTCACCAGAACTGTCATCACGTCCGATCGCGAGGGAAGACTCGAGCCGTGCAGTTTCTTTGACGGCGAGGAAGATTGCCGCCTACCCAGGATCAGCTCAGACTCTGGAACTGATGATGGTAAGATCAGCCCATGTGCAAAAGACAAGTCTAAAATGGACTTGCAGACTAATGACGGCAAAACGAAGGAGTGCATAAATGCTTCAGAAGAGAACAAAGTATCAGAACAGAATTCCACTGAACAACAACAACATAGTTTGACAGAGAATTCTGAGTCTGTCCAGTCTACAGACATGCACATTTCTGAGGAACACCGGGCTCGAACTCAATTCAATCTCAAACTACAACAGCAATTAGAACAAATGATTCGCCGTTTTGAGCAAGAGATGAATGCAAAGAAAAAGTTCTTTGACACAGAGTGGGAGAATCTGGAAAGAGCAGAAGCAGCTGATTGAGAAAATGGAACAGGAACACACAAACCGTCTGCGCGATGAGGCCAAACGAATCAAAGCTGAGCAAGAAAGGGAATATGTCAAATTCATCGATCAGTTGAAAGCTAAGAAGAAAGAGCACCCTTTTGTGAGCAGTGTCAGCAGTAATAAGCCACTCGGGGAATTGGTGGCAGAGGCAAAAGCTGAAGTGATGGAGGAAATAGAAGACCGTAGAGAAGAAGCAGAAGATGATGACTCATCTGAACCATTATCACCCCTACCAGGTCACGCACGTGGTCCCTCCGAACTGAGCCAAATCAGTCTGGAAGTAGAAAAACTTCCCAAGGTACTCGAGCCTTTAGAAGTCAGCAATGCTGGTTCTGAGGTTACGAAAGTTCAAGCTGTTAAGTCCAGTGAAGGACTATTAGATGAGTCACCCCAGCAACGACAAACTACTCCACAACTCTATACGCCTAATGATGAAGCAGAGATACCCATAGTATCTACCTCCGATTCGGTGATACTGGAACCAGATGAACCCGACACTGGCATTCAAGCCGAATCGACCTTGCCAGAAGAACCTACTACACCACCGAGAACTACTACACCACCGAGGCGTTATCCGAACCGAGTCAGGAGGCGCCCCCTCAGAGACTGAATCTGTGCACTGTTTTTACATGAAGTTGTGTATATATGTTATGATGTTATGTTTAATGGGGAATATATACATATATACTGTTAAGCTAAAAAGGGAGGATTGTAGTGTATGTAACCGTTCCACCTTTAAGAGAACTATTTTAATGGTTGCACTACTTTATCTTGGCTGCTGTATACTGTGATACCAGTGGTGACCACACCGGCATATAAGTGCTGTGTAATGATTTATTGGGCAGTTCCGCCCTGACCTTCAACCAGTAAAGACCTGTTAAAGTTTACTCTTGTGGTCTGTGTAGTAATTCGCATTATAACACACAGACTTAACACCATTCACCCATCACTCCTGTGCTCACTGCCCCGTGTCCTAACTCGCACCAAGTCCCGTTCACCCATCACTCCTGTGCTCACTGCCCCGTATTCTAACTCGCACCAAGTCCCGTTCACCCATCACTCCTGTGCTCACTGCCCCGTGTCCTAACTCGCACCAAGTCCCGTTCACCCATCACTCCTGTGCTCACTGCCCCGTGTCCTAACTCGCACCAAGTCCCATTCACCCATCACTCCTGTGCTCGTTGACCTACATCGGCTCCCAGTCCACCAACGCCTAGAGTTAAAATTCTCATCTTCGTGCTCAAATTCTTCCATGTCCTCGCCCCCTCCCTATTTCTGTAACCTCCTGTAGTCTTACAATCCTCCAAGAGCTCTCCATTTCTCCAACTCTAGCCTCTTGTGCATCTCCCACATTCATCTATCAATTAAATGCAAGTTAATATCTGAATAGATATCTGATGAATGGACTCTATTTTGAAATGTGCCAATGAGTGGCTTACTCTAATCACGCTGGGACACATCAACCAGTACCTCTCCTTAACTGCAGTGTTTTCTAAACCTTTTACTGTTTCAGAACTCTAGCAAATATGGACGTGACCCTGGGGATCCACAGCAAATATTGCCACACTATCCTAACCTCCAACATACAGTGTCAGGTACCCAAAAAGGAAACACTGCTGTTATTGCAGAAAATGTATTTAATGTGCTGGAGAGTCAACTAATACAGAAATGTTTGGGTATAAGCTGTGGCTCAGTGGTAGCACTCTCACCTGAGTCAGAAGTTTCTAGGTTCAAGTCCCACTCTAGACATGCACATTTCTGAGGAACACCGGGCTCGAACTCAATTCAATTTCAAACTACAACAGCAATTAGAACAAATGATTTGCCGTTTTGAGCAAGAGATGAATGCAAAGAAAAAGTTCTTTGACACAGAGTGGGAGAATCTGGAAAGAGCAGAAGCAGCTGATTGAGAAAATGGAACAGGAACACACACAAACCGTCTGCGCGATGAGGCCAAACGAATCAAAGCTGAGCAAGAAAGGGAATATGTCAAATTCATCGATCAGTTGAAAGCTAAGAAGAGCACCCTTTTGTGAGCAGTGTCAGCAGTAATAAGCCACTCGGAATTGGTGGCAGAGGCAAAAGCTGAAGTGATGGAGGAAATAGAAGACAGTAGAGAAGAAGCAGAAGATGATGACTCATCTGAACCATTATCACCCCTACCAGGTCACGCACGTGGTCCCTCCGAACTGAGCCAAATCAGTCTGGAAGTAGAAAAACTTCCCAAGGTACTCGAGCCTTTAGAAGTCAGCAATGCTGGTTCTGAGGTTACAAAAGTTCAAGCTGTTAAGTCCAGTGAAGGACTATTAGATGAGTCACCCCAGCAACGACAAACTGACACCTCATTTGCATCTTCTAGGCTGGAAGGAGGAGGCCCACGATTGGGATGAGGATGGGAGGGTGGCTGGTGATCAGGGCTGGGGAAAGCCAAAGGCTTTCTTAAGGGCCCGGGGGGGAGCACTCCTGCTCCTCCTGGCCCACAAGGAGTGCTAAAAGAACCAATTGCCTTGGGAGCCAGCAGCTCCTGCCTCCGTTTCACTGCCGAGATTCCCGACCTCCGGGAAACCCATACAGCGCCTGTTAATTTTTAATTGGTCTCCCAATTTCACTGTAGTATCCAGATGTACATATGTTAATAAGCGTACTGCCTCTCCACGATGGGACACCTGGATGCACCAATTGCAAGGTACATTTCCTGTACCTAAATGGTGAGGCCTGAGGGCGGCCCTGTTATTGGGTTTCAGGCCTCATTTCAATGAAGTGAGTGAGCTGTGGAATGTAAGAGGCAGCTGGACCGGCGATGTGTTGCTGAAGATCGTCGGGTAAATCAGAACAGGGGGGCAGTTGGTGGGGGTGGGTACGGTGATGTTCGCTAGCTGAGGGGCTGCTCGGTGGCCGGGTTGTGAGGAGTGACCTGCGTGCTTTTAATGTGGAGTCAGTAGGAGCAGTCCTGCCAGTTAGCGCCGTGTTAACACGAGTACAGCTCATGGTGAGTGAAGCGCTAGGGCGTTCAAGATGTGCAGTTCCCTAATTTAAATAAATTATTTCCACCGTTGAATGTTCCAGACGTGCACTCCTGATGCCAGGACAACCCCTTTATCCAATATGGCGGGTGGCACACTTTCGACCGCAAATGTGCGCACGCTTCCTGCCCGCCATATTTAAAACAAAATTGTATTTTTTTGGGGGATGTGGGCATTGCTGGCAGGGCCAGCATTTAATGCCCATCCCTAGTTGCCCTTGAGAAGGTGGTGGTGAGCTGCCTTTTTGAACCGCTGCAGTCCTTGTGATTATGGTACTCCCAAAGTGCTGTTAGGGAGGAAGTTCCAGGATTTTGACCTAGCGACGATGAAGGATCGGCGATATACTAAGTCAGGATGGTATGTGACCTGGAGGGGAACTTGGAGGTGGTGGTGTTCCCACGCGCCTGCTGCCCTTGTCCTTCTAGATGGAAGAGGTCGCGGGTTTGGGAGGTGCTGCCGAAGAAGCCTTGGCGAGTTGCTGCAGTGCATCTTGTAGATGGTACACACTGCAGCCACGGTGCGCCGGTGGTGGAGGGAGTAAATGTTTAAGGTGGTGGATGGGGTGCCAATCAAGCGGGCTGCTTTGTCCTGGATGGTGTCGAGCTTCTTGAGTGTTGTTGGAGCTGCACTCATCCAGGCAAGTGGAGAGTATTCCATCACACTGCTGACTTGTGTTTTGTAGATGGTGGAAAGGCTTTGGGGAGTCAGAAGGTGAGACACTCGCCACAGAATACCTAGCCTCTGACCTGCTGTTGTTGCAACAGTATTTATATGGCTGGTCCAGTTAGGTTTCTGGTCAATGTTGAACCCCAGGACATTGATGGTGGGGGATTCATCGATGGTAATGCCGCTGAATGTCAAGGGGCGGTCTTTAGACTCTCACTTGTTGGAGATAGTCATTGCCTGGCACTTCTGTGGCGCAAGTGTAACCTGTCACTTATCAGCCCAAGCCTGAACGTCGTCCAGGTCTTGTAGCATGCGGGCATGGACTGCTTCATTATCTGAGGAGTTGCGAATGTCGCTGAACACTGCAGTCATCAGTGAACATCCCCATTTCTGACCTTCTGTTGGAGGGAAGCTCATTGATGAAACAGCTGAAGATGGTTGGGGCTAGGACTTGCTATATTGGAGGCCGTATAGCGCCCGAAATACAGGCACTAAACAGCTGAATTTCTAGGCCCATGATGTAAATAACTAGGAATAGGCTGTTTTGGCAAGGGAAAAACAAAGTTTCTTGCATAGTAAGCAAGTTTTGTAAAATTCTAGGTAATGTTACAGGATATATAGATGTAATATTTGTATCTTTAAGTATCTATCAGTAGGTTTGAAGCAGTCATGTTAAATATTGCTTGAGTAAATTTGCTATATTACGTGCTTATAAAGGTTGCAGCAGGACTGCGGTAAATGCCAGAAACCATTGTCCAGAGTACATGCAACCTGTGAGCAATGCCCTAGGAGATCATATGTGCATAAATACAGTGCCTTCAGTGAGAAGGAGAGACTTGTAGAAAAAGGAAGCGAGAAAGTGGTAATAAGAGTTGGAGGCAAACAATGAGAAAATATGTGAAAGACAGAAAGTAAGGAGACTTGGAATGCAAACAAAAACCAAGCAAGAAGGAAACTTACAAGAAGATACAATTTTTCCCCCCATTTTGTGCAGGAGCAATATCATGGGTGATCAATTAACACTAAATGTGGAAAATTCTGATTTGAACTACTGAAATGTAAACTTTTCAAGCCTAGGTTACTTACCAACGAGCTTGAGCCGTTTTGTATCTAACCCGTGTAAAGATGTTGATCCATGTTTACTGTTCTAGAGTGCCGGATGAAATCAACCCAATACCTAACTCGTCAAGATCAACCTAAATTAGCATACAAGAGAATAAAAGGAAGAAGCCCAGGAGTCCTTTTCCTCCCTGGATTTGCATCTACTATGAAGGCACACTTAGCAGTGGCACTTGAGGACTTCTGCAAATCACTTGGGCATTCATTTATAAGGTGCTGTATGGAAAGATTACAATAGGCATCTCTATTACGTATTGCACTTCTATAAGTACAATGTTTGCTGACATTGGACACCTATTGCTCCAAAATGGCAGCTTGGTTAATCTCAATTTACTGTTAGGCTGCAATATATTTTCCCCTCTGGGATGTAATTTTTCCCTCTATTCCCTGTTGCAGTGATTAGAGTTAATATCTCAAATGTAAAATAAGATCAACATTTTACATTATAGTTGTGGTGGCTTCATTCACAGCTTGCTTTGCCCACTCGAAACTGTGTGTCAGTAACAATAGGAATGCAGCAAGGTGTGAGTTATCCAGTTCTCCTTTCTATATAATTCAAGGTTTGGTAAACCATTTAACTGGTGTAATTAGAGGGATTGATTTAATTTAAATCCAATTAATTAAAGGGGATACTAGCATCTAAAATCGGGCAGAGGGTGTCCATAACTAACAATAAAAAATTTAATTAATTACATAGAATGGAGCAGGTGATGTGTTACTGTTGCGAGATGTGGGAGCCGGTGGACCCCATTGAGGCTCACGGTGATTACGTCTGTGACAAGTGTCTGCTGCTACAGGAACTCCAGCTCCGTGTTGATGAGCTGGAGTCTGAGCTTCAGACACTGCGACACATCAGGGAGGGGGAGAAGTACCTGGACTGTGTATCAGGAGGTGGTCACACCTATGAAGTTAATTAAGTCAGATGTAGCCCATGGTCAGGGACAGGACGGGGTGACTACGAGTGAGGCAGGTACGGGGATCCAGGAGGTAGAGCTGGAGGAGCCGCAGCCCTTGCTCTTGTCCAACAGGTTCGAGGTTCTTACCCACTGTGGGGACAGGAGCAGGGACTGCAGGGAGGATGAGCAACCTGGCCACAGCACCGTGGAATGGGGGGCCATTCAAGAGGGGGGAGTAAATAGAAACGTTGTAGTGGTAGGGGATAGTATTAGGGGGATAGATAGAGTTCTCTGCAGCCGAGAGCGAGAGTCCCGAAGGCTGTGTTGCCTACCCGGTGCCAGGGTTAAGGACATCTCCTCTGGGCTGGAAAGAAACTTGCAGTGGGAGGGGGTGGATCCAGTTGTCGTGGTCCATGTTGGTACAAATGACGTAGATAGGACTAGGAAGACGGTTCTGTTCAAGGAGTATGAGCAGCTAGGGGTCAAATTAAAAAACAGAACCTCAAGGGTAATAATCTCTGGATTATTACCTGAGCCACGAGCAAATTTGGCTAGGACAAATAAAATTAGAGAGTTAAATGCGTGGCTCAAAGACTGGTGTGGGAGAAATGGGTTTTGCTTCCTGGGACACTGGCACCAGTACTGGGGCAGGAGGGAGCTGTTCCGTTGGGACGGACTTCACTTGGCCAGTGCTGGGACTAGAGTCCTGGCGGATCATATAATTAGGGCTGTAGAGAGGGCTTTAAACTAACTAGTGGGGGGGAGGTTCCTAGAGAGCAAATAATAAAAATGACAACAGAGAAGGTCGTAGACTTAGGTAGCAGTGGGGAAATTAAAAACCAGAGCGTGTCAGGAAGGGGCAGAAGGTATGGAGTAAAAGGTAAAGTAATAAAAAGGGCAAAAGCAGGAACTAAGTGTCACAAAACATATTTGAAAGTTCTCTATCTGAATGCACGTAGCATTCGTAACAAAATAGACGAGTTAATGGCACAAATAATTACATATGGGTATGACCTTGTGGCCATTACAGAAACATGGCTGCAGGGTGACAATGCCTGGGAATTAAACATACCAGGTTATTTAATGATCAGGAAGGACAGGCAGGAAGGAAGGGGAGGTGGGGTGGCTATGTTAATAAAGGAAGGAATCACTGTAATACAGAGAAATGATATTGGATCAAAAGATCAGGATAATGAAACCGTTTGGGTGGAGATAAGGAATAATAAGGGGAAAAAAACACTAGTGAGCGTAGTCTATAGGCCTCCGAACTGTTGCAATTCTGTTGGACAGAGTATCAATCAGGAAATAGTTGAGGCTTGTAATAAGGGAACATCTATAATTATGGGGGATTTTAACTATCATATTAATTGGACAAATCAAATTGGGCAGGGCTGCCTTGAGGATGAGTTCATTGAGTGTATTAGGGATGGGTTTCTTGAGCAGTATGTAACTGAACCGACCAGGGGGCAAGCAACCTTAGACCTGGTCCTGTGTAACGAGACAGGATTAATTAAAAATGTCCTAGTAAAGGAGCCCCTTGGAATGAGTGACCATAACATGGTTGAATTCCATATTCAATTAGAGGGTGAGAAGGTTGGATCTCAAACAAGCGTGCTAAGCTTGAATAAAGGAGACTATGAAGGTATGAGAGCGGAATTGAGTAGAGTGGATTGGGAAAATAGATTAAAGGGCAAGATGATACATGATCAGTGGTGTACATTTAAGGTGTTATTTTACAACTTCCAAAAAAAATATATTCCACTGAGAAGAAAAGGGTGTAAAAGAAAAGACAGCCATCCGTGGCTAATTCAAGAAATTAAGGATAGTATTCGACTAAAAACAAGGGCATATAAGGTAGTCAAATCTAGTGGGAGGATAGAGGATTGGGGAAACTTTAAAAGGCAGCAAAAAATAACAAAAAGATTGATTAAGAAAGGGAAGATAGATTATGAAAGTAAATTAGCAAAAAATATAAAAACAGATAGTAAGAGTTTTTATAGTTATATAAAAAGAAAAAGGGTGGCCCCTTAGAGGATGAGACTGGGAAATTAATGGTGGGAAATATGGAGATGGCAAAAACACTGAATGAATATTTTGTATCAGTCTTTACAGTAGAAGACACTAAGAATATCCCAACACTGGACAAACGGGGCTAAAGGGGGGGGAGGAGCTAAACACGATCAAAATCACTAAGGAAGTGGTACTCGGTAAAATAATGGGACTCGAGGCGGATAAATCACCTGGACCTGGTGGCTTACATCCTAGGGTCTTGAGGGAAGTGGCGGTAGGGATTGTGGATGCATTAGTAATAATTTTCCAAAACTCCCTGGACTCAGCAAAGGTCCCGGCAGACTGGAAAACTGCTAATGTAACACCCTTGTTTAAAAAGGGCAGCAGACAGAAGGCTGGAAACTATAGACCGGTTAGCCTAACATCTGTGGTAGGTAACATTTTGGAGTCCATTATTAAGGACATTTGGATAATCATAATTTAATAGGACAAAGTCAGCATGGTTTTATGAAGGGGAAGTCATGTTTGACAAATTTGCTGGAGTTCTTCGAGGAAGTAACATATAGGGTGGTGAAAGGGGAACCAGTGGACGTAGTGTATTTAGACTTCCAAAAGGCATTTGACAAGGTGCCACACAAAAGATTATTGCTTAAGATAAAAAATCACGGGATTGGGGGTAATATTCTGGCATGGATAGAGGATTGGCTATCTAACAGATGGCAGAGAGTTGGGATAAATGGTTCATTCTCAGACTGGCAATCAGTAACTAGTGGTGTTCCGCAGGGGTCAGTGCTGGGTCCCCAACTCTTTACAATCTATATTAACGATTTGGAGGAGGGGACCGAGTGTAACATATCAAAGTTTGCAGATGATACTAAGATGGGAGGGAAAGTAATGAGTGAGGAGGACATAAAAAACCTGCAAGGGGACATAGATAGGCTAAGTAAGTGGGCAGAGATTTGGCAGATGGAATACAATACTGGAAAGTGTGAGGTTATGCACTTTGGCAGGAAAAATCGTAGAGCAAGTTATTATCTTAATGGCAAGAAACTGGAAAGTACTGAAGTACAAAGGGATCTGGGGGTCCTGGTGCACGAAACTCAAAAGGTTAGTATGCAAGTGCAGCAAGTGATTAAGAAGGCCAATGGAATGTTGGCTTTCATTGCTAGGGGGATAGAATATAAAAATAGGGAGGTATTGCTTCAGTTGTACAAGGTATTGGTGAGACCGCACCTGGAATACTGCATACAGTTTTGGTGTCCATACTTAAGAAAAGACATATTTGCTCTCGAGTCAGTACAAAGAAGGTTCACTCGGTTAATCCCGGGGATGGACATATGAGGAGAGGTTGAGTAGATTGGGACTCTACTCATTGGAGTTCAGAAGAATGAGAGGCGATATTATTGAAACATATAAGATTGTGAAGGGGTTGGATCGGGTGGATGCGGGGAGGATGTTCCCGATGATGGGTGAAACTAGAACTAGGGGGCATAGTCTTAGAATAAGGGGCTGCTCTTTCAAAACTGAGATGAGGAGGAACTACTTCACTCAGAGGGTGGTAGGTCCATGGAATATGCTGCCCCAAAAAGCTGTAGAAGCTACATCATTACATAAATTTAGAACAGAAATAGACAGTTTCCTAGAAGTAAAGGGAATTAAGGGTTACGGGGAGCGGGCTGGAATTTGGACATGAGTCTAGTTTCGGATCGGACATGGCCCTGTGGGTAGCGGAGCGGGCCCAGGGGCCGTGTAGCCTGATCCTGCTCCTATTTCGTGTGTCTAATTCTGTTAGATTCAGGAGATGGTTCTGTGATAGTAGATTGGCGGTTAGGATCAGATCAGCCATGATCTTATTAAATGGCAGAGCAGGCTCGAGGGGCCGATTGGCCTACTCCTGCTCCTATTTCTTATGTTCTTATATAATTCAAGGTTCCGTTCCTCTTTTTCCACCCCCAATACAAAAAAATATAAAGATCACTTGAAATTATGAGTGTGTGCAAGCCAATTTCTTGTATACCTCTAGAATATAAGTTGTAAATCTCTTTTTCTTCTGTATATGATTGTTCTAGTTATAAAACATGGGGTGATCAATTTTAGTTTTAAGATTTACGTGTAGCATTGAAAAAGCATTAAGTATTTTATTTGCCTTCATTAAAAAAAAAAAAAAAAAAAAAAAAAATTGTGTCCCAGATTTGCTGGCAGCCAATGCTAAGCTAATAAAACTCTGTTGTCATCGACGGATAAACGCATAATGAGCTTGGTTTACACACTCATGATTTCATGCAAGCAATCAGTCACAATCTGCAATTTTATATCTCATTCCTACATTTGTTTTCAACTATGTCTCCCTTTTAGTTTTTCAAACGTTATTGATTCTTGGGTACTTTGGGAGATTATTTTTTCATTTTCTCTGTGAATGCCTTTCTTCTGCTTGGAAATCTTCCTCCTCAGTCTTATAAATCCCCAACCCACTTTGAGGATCAGCATTAAATCATGTGAAACGGGTATGTGTGCCACATCTTGATTTCTTTCTACAGTACTGGGTAGTATTGTAATCTCCATTATGCATTTCTCACCTTTCTTCACTCGCTTTTCTATTGCTCTCTGCCTTCATCCTTTTTATTCTTTGGTACTGCTAGAGATACTTCTTTTTTCCTATGCCCCCTCTCTTTCCTTACCAACAATTGTTATTACTTGGACTTCAATTTTAGCCCTTGCTTGTCATTGCTCATCCAGAATTCTAGTTGCCCATCTTCTCTTTCCCCTCCACCCCTAGTTAATCCTCAGCGCACCTTTCCTCAACTTCTTCATACCCAAATAGCCTTAACTTTTCTTGGGTCTCTTCATTTTTGATTATATTTTAAATAGTTCTTTGATTACTGATATATGTGTGACAAAGGGCTCAAATACCAGAGGGGACACATTAAAATTTAGGATGTTAAGAGTAAGAAGGGATGTCAAGTGGCAACTTGTAGAGTAAGTATCTAGGGAAGGACATTGATGTGAACAGTCTAAATAGTTTCAAGAGGCAACTAGATAACCTTGGGTGAGAGAAGAAATTGGGGGATTTTATTATGGTGATAAAGTAGAGTTGTGATGAATTAAAAAGGATTGGGCTGGTTGGGTTAAATGGCCTTTTCTTACTCCTAATTTTTTTAATGTTCTTTTGTAAAATTCCCAGTATGAGTTTTCCATTTGTTCCAAAAAGAAAACCATTTTTCTGCCTTATGGTGGAAGATTTGTAGCCTCACTGGGTATAATCAATACCTGTGATTGTTGGCTATCTCTGAATGGTATCGTACTTTCCGTGCTTAGCAAGTCTTTCATCTGAAAAGTTTGTAGATACTGAGTTGTGACTCTCTAACAAATTGCCCAATGTCTCTTTAAAATGTACACCTTTACTAATAAATTCAGCAGCTTTATAACAAACTCTTTGATATGTTGGGTCTGCAGTAATTCTTTAAACACCTTTGATGGAAGTTGGTGAATCACTCCTCTTAACCTTCAGAGAAGTTGAACACTTAATTTGAATCACCTTTGCTCATTGTCAGGGTGTCATCAGTTCAGTCTTTCCCAAAAGATTTGAGATTGATTCAAGCAATAATCTTTTTCAATTTCATAGGTGTCAAAAAGTAGTGGTCATGTGTTTTTTTTCACACATCAAATCAAACAACCACTCATGCAACTATTTTATTAATGTAGATTACTATATCAAATAAAACCACAGTTTACATAGAATTTACAGCACAGAAGCAGGCCTTTTGGCCCAACTGGTCTATGCAGGTGTTTATATTCCACATGAGCCTCCTCCCACCCTACTTCATCTAACCCCATCAACATATCCTTCTATTCCTTTCTCCTTCATGTGCTTATCTAACTTCCCCCTTAAAAGTATCTATGCTTTTGACTCAACTACTCCCTGTGGTAGCAAGTTCGATCTTCTAATAATAATCAACTTTATTGTCATTGTTAGTGCACAAGTGCAGTACAACGAAATGTAGGCTTGCGGCTCCCGAGAGTGTACATTTAGATTAAGACATTTAAACATTAAACATTCAACATACATTTGGCTTGTAATACATTAACATAAACATAACCATAATAAAGTGCATTGGCAGATGTGCAGGCTTTAGAGTTTATTTGTGGAGTTCAATAGGATGACAGCCCTGGGAAAGAAGCTGTTCCTAAATCTGGTCGTACGGGTGCGAATGCATCTGTAGCATCTCCCAGATGGCAGGAGGGCGAACAGACTGTGGCTGGGGTGGGTAGGGTCTTTGATGATGGACCGTGACCTCCGTAAACAGCGTTTCTGGTATATGTGCACTATGGTCGGTAGCCGGGTGCCGGTAATGCGTTGGGCAGTTTTGACTACCCGCTGCAGGGCTTTCCGGTCATAGGAGCTACAGCTGCCATACCATACTGTGATACAGTTCGTCAGGATGCTCTCTATTGTGCAGCGGTAAAAGTTAGAGAGGATCAGGGGTGACAGGTTACATCCCTTCAGCCTCCTTAGGAAATATAGGCGCTGCTGGGCCTTCTTCACCAGAGAGGAGGTATTGAGGGACCAGGAGAGGTCTTCTGTGATGTGGACTCCGAGGAACTTAAAGCTTTCCACCACAGCCCCATTGATGTGGATGGGGGTGTGACTTCCGCCTTTAGGCTTCCTGAAGTCCACAATGATTTCTTTGGTTTTCTTGATGTTAAGGGCCAGGTTGTTATCGGCGCACCACTTCACGAGATGCTGGACCTCCTCCCTGTAGGCTGACTCATCGTTGTTGATGATCTGGCCTACTACCGTGGTATCATCCGCAAACTTGATGATGGCGTTGGAACCATGAACAGCCACACAGTCGTGGGTGAAGAGGGAGTAGAGGAGGGGGCTCAGCACACATCCTTGTGGGGCCCCTGTGTTCAGGGTCGGGGGGGGGGAGGTGTGGTTACCTAATTTGACAGACTGGGGTCTGTTTGTTAGGAAGTCCAGGGTCCAGTTGCAGAGAAGGTTCTCATGAATTCCTTATTTGATTTACTGGTGACTATCTTATATTTATGATCCCTAGCTTTAGATTCCCCCCACAAGTGGAAAGATCTTTTTTGGGTCCATCCTATCAAATCTCTTTATATTTTTAAAGACCTATTATGTCACCACTCGGCCTTCTCTTTTCTGGAGTAA
The DNA here is from genome assembly GCF_052327205.1 of Somniosus microcephalus. Classification (NCBI taxonomy): domain Eukaryota; kingdom Metazoa; phylum Chordata; class Chondrichthyes; order Squaliformes; family Somniosidae; genus Somniosus; species Somniosus microcephalus. The sequence continues at coordinate 76,822,948 of NC_140996.1, read as the reverse complement.
AGAGCCCCAGCCTTTCCTGATCGTTATAACCTCTCAGTTCTGGTATCATCCGTGTAAATCTTTTTTGCACTCTCTCCAGTGTCTATATCCTTTTTGTAATTATGGAGACGAGAACTATACACAGTATTTTAAAAGTGTGGTCTAACCTAGGTTCTTTATAAGTTTAACATAACTTCTCTGTTTTTCAATTCTGTTCCTCTAGAAATGAACCCAGTGCATGATTTGCATTTTATGGCCTTGTTAACCTGTGTTGCTACTTTTAATGATTTGTGAATCTGTACCCCCAGATCCCTTTGCTCCTCTACCCCATTTAGACTCTCGAGTACGTGGCCTCCCTATTTTTCCTACCAAAATGCACAATCTCACTTATCTATATTGAAATTAATTTGCCATTTACAAGCCCATTCTACAAATTTATTAACATCTTCTTGTATTTTGTCAGTCTTCCTTAGTATTAACTATACCTTCCAATTTGGCGTCATTCGCAAATTTTGAAATTGTACTTCCAATTCCCGAGTCTAAATTGTTTATATAAATGAAGAACAACAGTGGTCCCAGTACGGATCCCTGTGGAACTCCACTTTCCACCTTCTGCTAGTCTGAGTAACTACATTTAACTCCGACTCTGCGTTCTATTTTGTAGCCAGCTTGCTATCCATTCTGCTACTTGTCCCCTAACTCAACATGTTCTGTTCTTATATGTAAATGACCTGGATATTGGAATACAAAGTAGAATTTCTAAATTTGCTGATGACACCAAACTTGGGGGTGTGGCAAACAGTGAGGATGATACCAATCGACTGCAACAGGACACAGAAAGGCTAGCAGAATGGGCAGACAAGTGGCAGATGGAATTTAATACAGAGAAGTGTGAGGTGATGCATTTTGGCAGAAAGAACAGGGAGAGGCAATATACACTTAATGGCACAGTTTTAAAGAGTGTGCAGGGACAGAGGGACCTGGGAGCTAATGTGCATAGGTCCCTGAAGGTGGCAGGACATATTGAGAGAGTGGTTAGCAAAGCATATGAGATCTTCGGCTTCATAAATAGAGGTATTGAGTACAAAAGTAGAGAAGTTATGCTGAACCTTTATAAAGCGCTGGTTAGGCCACAACTGGGAGTATTGCGTCCTGGTCACCACACTTTAGGAAGGATGTGAAGGCCCTTGAGAGGGTGCAGAGGAGATTTACCAGAATGGTTCCGGGGATGGGGGATCTTAGCTACAAGGACAGGTTGGAGAAGCTGGATTTGTTTTCATTAGAGCAAAGGAGGTTGAGGGGTGATTTGATAGAGGTGTACAAGATTATGACAGGTTTGGATAGGCTAGACGGGGAAAGGCTGTTCCCACTAGTTAGTGGTACTAGGACTAGGGGACACAGATTTAAGGTTTTGGGCAAGAGATACAGGGGGGATGTGGGGAAAAACTTTTTTATGTAGCGAGTGGTGAGGACATGGAACTCGCTGCCGACGGAAGTGGTGGAAGCCGAGACACTCAATGTTTTCAAGGGGAGACTGGATAGGCACTTGAGGGAAATAAACTTACAGGGCTACGGGGGCAGAGCGGGGGAATGGGACTGACTGGATTGCTCTACAGAGAGCCGTCACGGACTCGATGGGCCGAATGGCCTCCTTCTGTGCCGTTATGACTCTAGTCATGAGTCTACTCAAAGGCCTTTTGAGAATCCAAGTACATTACATCTAGCATTACCCTTATCTACTCTTTCTTTTACTTCTTCAAAGGATTCAATAAGGTTGGTCAAGCATGAACTTCTGTTTTTGAAATCCATGCTGACTTCTTTATTATATTTTTGGTTTCTAGATGTTTTCTATTACATCTTTAAGTAAAGATTCCATTATTTTTCCTACCACCAACATGAAGCTAACTGGTCTATAGTTCCCTGGACTTGTTCTATCTCCCGTTTTAAACAAAAGAAACTTACTTCACACCATTGGAATCTTAATTAACAGGAGGTTGACCATGAGACGCTTTGCATGTGTGGGTCAGACACATAGGTTTTTACAGTGGAACAAGTGAGTTCCTTAAATTAAAGGAAAATGCTTTTTAAAATCTAAAAGATTATCTGCAATTTAAAGCAACAAGACAATCCATTCTAATGTTATATGCAATTTGAACATAGATCCAATGAAACAAACAGCAGACAGAGAAAATAGATAGTTGTTTTAAGTTTCTCTTGTAATCGTCATTCATATTTTACATGTAACTTTCTGTCAAGTCATTTATAAAGCTGGCAGTTTGAAGTCTTGTGCCTTACAACATTTGGTTTTGCCTCTAAGGTTTGATTATACGGGATGTGGTGCATCTGGAGGAAACTTCGGTGAGTGTACAATAGGCCAATGGAAGAAGGATGTTTTGTCTGTGCTTGATGAGCTCACAGAAGGACCGCAAGTAAGATTTTACGGCCTAAGTAAATTATTGGGAACAGACTTGCTTTCCAGTAAATTCAGAGGTATATAGGGTAAATGACCATTGGCTCTAACTGTAAAAGGCAAATGTTTATATTGCCAACCAAATACAGTCCAAATGGGGAAACAGAAAAAATAGTTTCTAAGTTCACTTGTACTTTACTTTTGGGTTGATAACTGGCAAAATGGTAGGAAAAAAACACTTCATCTGTTGAAGGGAAAAAGTACCTGAGGACATTAGCTGTTTAACAAATCTCCGCCTTGCACCCCCACTCTCCAGCCCACTGAAGTAGCTTTCCTGGGCACACGTTCTTGTCATCAACATATCTCTATGTTGAACCAGACCGTTTCCAACTTTGACGTCTTATTCAACCCCGTCTGCGTTTCTGACCCCCATATCCTCTCCATCACAAAGACTACCTATTTCCACCTCAGTCCATCTGCTGCTGAAACCCTCATCCATGCCTTTGTCACCTCTAGACTCGACTATTCCAATGCTCTTGTGGCTGGCCTTCCAACCTGTACGCTCCATAACCGTCAGCTCATCCAAAACTCTGCTACTTGTATTCTATCCTGCAGCAAGACCCACTCGGTCTTCACCTCTGCCTTGTTGACCGACATTGGCTCACGGTCCCCCAGTGCCTTCAATTTAAAACTCTCATCCTTGTGGTTATATTCCTTCATGGCCTTGTCCCTCCCTATCTCTGTAATCTCCTCCAGCGCTACAACCCCTTCTTCCAAAACTCTCCGTTCCTCTGACTCTGGCCTCTTGTGCAATCTCCCTCCCTTTCCTTCTTTGGCTCGAATTGCCTTTTTTTTCCCCCCTTGTGCCTCTGCGCAGCGCCATGGAACATTTTTTTCTATGCCAAGGGCTAGAGATACAAAGGTTTACTAATGATATTTGGGTATGAACCCACCACAGCCTGCCCCAGTCAGCTATGCCAACCTTGCCACTACCTGATTAGAGTTACCAAAATAAAGGCAGAAAAATCGATTAGAATGGAGTTCAGCAGAGACGCAGCAGGCTGAATGGCCTACTTCTGAGCTGTAATTTCCATGAGTGTAGACTTGCACTGTAATTATTTTTGCAGTTTGCTATCCTCGCACAACCTTTCAAAGTGCAAAGCTTTCTTTAAACAGAAACAAAGCTTTATTTCTCCAACTGTAGAGAGAGCTTGTGGTCCATTTGGTTTTAGGAATACACCTTTGTCCCCAGGTTTGACAGAGAACTGAGTTTTGAGGAACATTCCCCATAAAATTACACTGCCTTGCCCAAGTTCCATATCTGCTTATATGGCTGAGAAGATGTTGGGGTCCCTTGAAACTTTCCCAGCATCAGTTACATATCAGTCCATTATTGGCTCATTTCATTTGTCTCCAAGTATCCAACTGGAAGTTGTGTAATCGCATCATCCCGCCAACTGCGCCCCCACTCCCCACAAGCTCAGCCTTCATTGCCATCTGAAGTAATCATCTTGGCTTTAGCTCTGACAATCAGAACATTAGTTAAAAGTGGTTACAGAGGAGAAACATGATATCACTGAAAAAGCCTCTCCTTGGAGACCTTTTAAGTACTCTTAAAGTAATGTCATCAGCTTTAAGATGGAAACTATCCCTCTTCTTGGCTGTAGCTCTAAAGCAGCCTGGGCTGTCCTATAATGGGGGAATGACACCTATTCCAGGATCAACTTTTGGGACTGGCTATGGTGTTGATTCTGCACATAGGCTCTGTAGCGCCGGTAGTTTTGGCCGGCTTTGAAGAAAAAATGGCATCCACCTTGCTTCCGTCCACTTCTGGTGTGGCCTGCGCTGAGCGCCATCTTGGTGAGGGCGATAGCGCGGGCGGTTCGTGTGCACGCCGGCAGTATGCAGAGTAAGCGGATCGTGACGTCAGTCAGCGTGTAACGCTGATTTGAAGCACGACCTACCATTTTCAACCTCTCCGCTCTATTCAACACCCTCTCCTAAACACGCACAGCTGAACATGCGTTCAGCTGCATGAGGGACCCCCCCCACCAGCACGACTTAAAGGGATCCAACTTGCAGGTTAGTTGCTTATTGCTGACTCTTGCATAGTTTGTAGGAGTACTGGGTTACTGGAAGAGATTTGGAAAGTTGCTAAAATGTGCAGGGAGTGCTGCTGGACATTGGGAAGGCTTTGGCTGTTACGGGAAGGCCTCGGAGTACACCACTTGTTCCCAGTCAATGGGGCTCTAGTTGCAGTCTCCCTCGTGCTGCAGCATGACAGGGAGCTGGAGCAGAGGCAGCAAAGAAGACAAGCTGCTCGCAGAGAGAGTAGGAGGACTCCTCTCAGCAGGAGGCCTTACCCACCTAGGGTTTTCAGGGAGCACTTTTACCTGCACCTAAGCCAGGAGCAGTGTGTTCAGTGGCTCTGCTTCACCAAGGAGGTGGTCACAGAACTGTGCCACCTCTTGGAACCAGACTTGCAATCTTCGAGCAGGGCGACAATGGCGCTGCAGGTGGCCCTCAAGGTGACCGTGGCCCTGAATTTGTTTTGCCAGCGAATCCTTCCAGGTTGAAACAGGTGACATAGCAAACATCTCGCAGTTTGCTGTCCATTGCTGCATCCGGGAGGTCACAGAGGCTCTGTACGCTAGGAGAGGGGACTTCATAAATGGAAAGGAGCGCGCACGTGGCTTTGCCAAGGTTCCCCATGGTGCAGGGTGCCATTGACTGCACACACGTGGCTTTGTGGGCGCCGCATCTCAATGGTGAGATGTACCATAAAAGCAAAGGGTACCACTCGCATAATGTGCAGTTGCTGTGTGACCGTGCTCAGCACATTATGCTGGTGAAGGCCTGCTATCCTGGCAGCAGTCATGATGCATTCATCCTGCGCCAGTCTGCTGTGCCAGTAATCTTCCAACCACCATGTTGAACCCGAGGGTGGCTGCTCAGCAATGAGGGCTATCTGCTCTACACCTGGCTGATGACTCCCCTCTGCAACCCCACCACTTGTGGCCAACACTCATTTAATGAAAGCCATGCTGCTATGAGGAACTTCATTCAGCAGACCATCGGGGTACTGAAGCAATGGTTCCGCTGCCTTGCCCGCTCAGGAGGAGTCCTCCAGTACTCGCCGGAGCAGATGTCCCAATTTGTGGTGGTCTGCTACATCCTCCACAACTTGGCCATCATGAGGGCGCAGCCCTTGCCACTACGGGTTCTGCGACCACCTCAGGAGGAAGGGAGGAGGCAGCCTGTGCACCCACGTTCCGGATGGGCTGTCTGTGAGCACGTCATCAGATTCCGCTACCCCTGAATGAAACTCCAGATCCCCATTGCTCAACACTTCCCACCTTACCATCCCTCAGTCACAGAACATCACAGCGTCCTCTTGGCCACAATGCTGAAAGGAAAGCCATCAAACATAACAAAGTCAATTAATCACCCTTATGCATTTCTTTAGTGCCTTTCTTGCATGTGCCTTGTAATGTATATACCTTTAAGGGGGGGAACAACTTTTTACAGCTCATGTATACTGTAGTACCGGCAGTGACCACACCTGTACATAGCACTGAGTAGTAATCTGTACAGTTCAGTTCCAGAGTGAGCCACGTTGAGTAAACACCTGTTGTACCGTTCTCCTGCAGTCTGTGTCTTACTACTGACGGACACGACATTGGCGACGAGGCAAATTCGATCCTACCTGCAACTCTGCATCACCTCCCAGGGATTCGTTCCTGGAGACCAGTAGATTGGAGGTCAAGGCCAGAGACACGGGCGTCGACCACGGGCAACCGCCCAGTCATCCAGCAGAGACTTGAGAATTGCGGGGGAGGCTGTTGAGAGCCAGGCTTGGCTTTCCAGTCGCGGTGGTCCAGCGAAACGGGCTGGCAACAGGTAGTGCGCAGACCCTTCCCGGACAGCGGCGGGCTAGAGCCCGACCGAGCGGCACAGCAAAGGGCCGAGCAGCGTCGACGGAGAGAGAGAGAGAGAGAGAGAGAGAGAGAGAGAGAGAGAGAGAGAGAGAGAGCAGAGCGCACAGGGCGCAACTGGTGTTCAGGGGCCGAGCAGCGTCGAGGAGAGCGAGAGAGACGCGCAGAAACCCGCGAGGCGCCGCCATTGCCACGAGGACCGCCGAGAGCGGTGTTGGCAGCAGCGGGGGAGGAAGGAAAGCACGGGAGACGCCATTTTAAACCACACCCAAAATGCCGAAGAGTGGCAGTATCACCGCATTTGACAATGAAGTCGAAGATTGGACTACATATGTCGAACGAATAGAGGTATACTGCAAGGCAAATGAGGTGTCAGATGACAAGAAAGCACCGGTATTGTTAAATTTAATGGGTGCAAAGACGTATGGCTTATTGCGAAATCTAGTAACCCCAGCGAAGCCAGTAGAAAAGAGTTTTGGAGACATAGTGACGATACTACAGGAACATTTAAACCCCACACCGCTGCTGATAGCAGAAAGATTCAAGTTTCACAAACGGAACCAGCATAAGGATGAAAGCAATGCTGAATATTTAACAGAACTGCGCAAACTATCGAAACACTGCCAGTTTGGAACGGGACTGGCAGATACCTTAAGGGACAAGTTTGTGTGTGGGCTTCAAAGTGAAGGAACCCAGAACCGGCTTTTATCTGAAAAGGACCTTACGCTGGACAAGGCTTTCAGCATTGTGGTATCATATGAAGCAGCAGCACGGGGCGCTGCAGAGATACAACGGAGACCGCAAGAATATGGCACAAACGAAATGTCATACAGAACAGAGAAGTGCTATCGCTGCGGCAGAACAACACATGACCACAATGATTGCTGGTTCAAAGACAAAGTGTGCAGACAGTGTGGAAAAGTAGGACACATAGCACGAGTCTGCAGGTCGGGAAAGAAAACCAACAATAAGAAATCTCCAAAAGAAAAGTACAAGAAGGTACATAAGGTGACGGAGAATAGTTCAGACGAACAAAAGAGTGATACCGACTCCGAAAGCAGGGAGCTGAGTTGTCTGAAACTACATAATGTGATCAAAACGGAGGATCGCCGAACCATTTGGGTCACTCTCAAGATAGCAGGAGTCCAGGTAAAAATGGAATTGGACACAGGATCAGCCCTAACAGTCATAAACCGACGGGACTACGAGCGGCTATTCTCACACATACCCTTGAGAGACACAAAAATTATTTTGAAGACGTACACTGGGCAAAAAGTCTACCCCAAAGGAAAAATAAGGGTGACCGTTACATATAACGGTAAGGAAACACCAAAACTAGACCTGTATGTATTGCAAGATGGAGGACCACTATTACTGGGACGTGAATGGATCCGGAAAATACAGCTGGATTGGCATTCCATACAAGCACTGATTGTGGCTGCCAAAAAGGATGACGACGTCGCACCTGGGCGACTGTCAAAGATCCTAACCGACGCGCAAGAAGTCTTCCAGCAAGGACTCGGAACACTAAAAGGCATGACAGCAGCAATTAAAATTGAAGAAAACGCAAGCCCAAAATTTTTTAAGGCCACACTGGTATCTTACGCGATCCGCCCAGCCGTCGAAGCAGAGCTGGAGAGTTTGGAACGTTCAGGAGTACTGTCCAAGGTAGACTGGAGCGAGTGGACTACACCCATCGTCCCTGTGATTGAATCAGTCGTTGAGCAGCACGCCTGGGGAACCAAGGAAGGTTCGCATCTGTGGGGACTTTAAGGTAACAGTGAACCCGGTCCTTCACACCGTGCAATATCCACTTCCGCGGATTGAAGATATTTTCGCCTCGCTATCTGGAGGGAAACGCTTCACTAAGATTGATCTGGCCCAGGCGTGTATGCAAATGGAGGTAGAAGAAGCATCAAAAAAATACCTCACGATCAACACCCATAAAGGTCTCTACCAATACAACCGGCTGGTATTCGGGGTAGCATCAGCTCCGGCTATTTGGCAAAGGGCAATGGAACAAGTCCTGCAAGGAATCCCAGGGACCCAGTGTTATTTGGACGACATCCTGGTCACGGGCGAAAATGACAGTGATCACCTCGCCAACCTGGAGCAGGTGCTCACTAGATTGAAGGAATATGGGCTCCGAGCTAACTGCCCCAAATGCGAGTTTTAAAAAAAAAAGATCTCGTATTGTGGCCACGTTATCGATTAAAGAGGGGTTACATAAGTACCCAGAAAAGATTGAGGCAGTAGTCAAGGCTCCAGCACCGGAAAACGTGTCACAACTGAGGTCGTTCCTCGGGCTGGTAAACTACTACCATAAGTTCTTGCCAAATTTGTCTACAATACTACACCCACTGAACACCCTACTGCAAACTGGAGTGCCATGGAAGTGGAGTGACGAATGTAAAAGAGCTTTCCAGAAGAGTAAAACACTAATCACATTGAAAGAGGTATTGGCCCACTTCAACCCAGCACTACCAATTTGGTTGGCGTGTGATGCGTCACCCTACGGCATTGGAGCAGTACTGTCGCACAAATTCTCGGACGACTCAGAGAGGCCAATAGCCTTTGTGTCACGATCACTAACATCAGCCGAGCGTAACTACGCCCAGATTGACAGGGAGGCCCTCAGCCTAGTGTGGGGAGTGAAAAAGTTCAATCACTATCTGCACGGGCAGAAATTCACCTTGCTGACTGACCACCAGCCTCTTGTCTCCATTTTTAATCTGATGAAGGGCGTTCCGGTGATGACTGCGCAACGACTACAAAGATGGTCACTCTTTCTAGGGGCTCACCACTATGTGATTGAATATAAGGGCACGAAACAGCATGGAAATGCTGATGGGCTATCACGCCTACCACTGCCTATGGCGGAGGAAGCACCAGCAGTGGATCCTGTCGAAATATTTCATTCGACTATAGTTGAATACCTACCGGTAACTAACGCTAGTATAGAAAAGGAGACCCAAAATGACCCGACACTGTCTCGGGTATATGATTTGATGGTGAAGGGATGGCCAGCACATGGTGACTCACTGTTGCCAGCATTCTCGACAAGAAGAGAACAGCTGTCAGTGTGCCGGGGGACCTTGATGTGTGGATCCCGAGTGGTAATTCCACCCAAGTTAAGGGATAGAGTGCTCAATGAGCTTCATGAGGGTCATCTGGGAGGGGTAAAAATGAAAAGCCTTGCCAGGGCTTATAGAGTCATAGAGTTTTACAGCACAGAAAGAGGCCCTTCGGCCCATCGTGTCTGCGCCGCCCATCCATCCCTGTCCAGTCTAATCCCATTTTCCAGCATTTGGTCCATAGCCTTGTATGCAATGGCATTTCAAGTGCTCATCCAAATGCTTCTTGAATGTTGTGAGGGTTCCTGCCTCTACCACCCTTTCAGGCATTGAGTTCCACATTCCAACCACCCTCTGGGTGAAAAAGTTCCTCCTCAAATCCCCTCTAAATCTCCTGCCCCTTACCCTGAATCTATGCCCCCTTGTTATTGACCCCCCCACTAAGGGGAAAAGTTCCTCTTTGTCTACCCTATCTATGCCCCTCATCATTTTGTACACCTCAATCAGGTCCCCCCTCAGCCTTCTTTGCTCCAAGGAAAACAACCCCAGCCTGTCCAGCCTCTCTTCATAGCGGAGGCGCTCCATCCCAGGTAACATCCTGGTGAATCTTCTTTGCACCCTCTCCAAAGCAATCACATCCTTCCTATAGTGAGGCGACCAGAACTGCACACAGTACTCCAGCTGTGGCCTCACCAGCGTTTTGTACAGTTCCATCATAACCTCCCTGCTCTTATATTCTATGCCTCGGCTAATGAAGGCAAGTATCCCATATGCCTTTTTAACCACCTTATCTACCTGTTCCGCTGCCTTCAGGATCTATGTACATGTACACCAAGGTCCCTCTGACCCTCTGTACTTCCTAGGGTCCTACCACTCATTGTGTATTCCCTTGCCTTATTTGTCCGTCCAAAATGCATCACCTCGCACTTTTCAGGGTTAAATTCCATTTGCCACTTTTCCGCCCATCTGACCAACCCGTTTATATCGTCCTGTAGCCTGAGGCTTTCCTCCTCACAATTTACCACCCCACCAATTTTCGTGTCATCTGCGAACTTACTGATCATACCTTTTACATTCTCATCCAAATCATTTATGTAGATCACAAACAACAAGGGACCCAGCACCGATCCCTGAGGTACCCCACTGGACACAGGCTTCCAGTCACAAAAGCAACCTTCGACCATCACCCTCTGCCTCCTGCCACTCAGCCAGTTTAGGATCCAACGCGCCAAGGCACCCTGGATCCCATGGGCTCTTACCTTCTTGACCAGTCTCCTATGCGGGACTTTGTCAAAAGCTTTACTGAAGTCCATGTAAACCACATCCACAGCATTTCCCTCATCCACCCCCCTAGTCACCCCCTCGAAAAATTCAATCAGATTTGTCAGACATGATTTACCCTTGACAAAGCCATGCTGACTATCCCCGATTAATCCTTGCCTCTCCAAGTGGAGACTAATTTTGTCCCTCAGAATTTTTTCCAATAATTTCCCTACCACAGATGTTAGGCTCACTGGCCTGTAATTCCCTGGTTTATCCCTGCTACCCTTCTTGAATAATGGTACTACGTTAGTTGTTCTCCAGTCCTCTGGTACATCCCCTGTGGCCAGAGAGGTTCTGAAAATTTGTGTCAGAGCCCCTGCAATCTCCTCCTTTGCCTCCCACAGCAGCCTGGGATACATCTCGTCCGGGCCTGGGGATTTATCCACTTTTTGGCCTGCTAAAACCGCTAGCACCTCCTCCCTCTCGATGCTAATATGTTCAAGTATGTCACAGCCCCCTTGCCCGATTTCTATGTCTGCATCGTCTTTCTCCATAGTGAACACAGATGCAAAAAATTAATTTAAAACCCCGCCTACATCATCTGGCTCTACACACAGATTGCCACTTTGGTCCCTAATGGGCCCTACCCTTTCCCTGGTTATCCTCTTGCCCTTAATATACTTATAAAACATCTTAGGATTTTCCTTTATTTTGCTTGCCAGTGTTATTTCATGGCCCCTCCTCGCCCTCCTAATTTCTTTTTTAAGTATGCCCCTGCACTTTTTATACTCCTCTAGGGCTTCTTCCGTCTTTAGTCTTTTGTAACTGCCAAAAGCCCCCCTTTTATTTCTAATGCATTTTTGTATATCCCTTGTCATCCAAGGTTCCCTTTGCTTGTTGGTCCCACCCTTGACCGTTACAGGAACATGTTGGCGTTGTACTCTCTCTATTTCCCTTCTGAAAGTCTCCCACTGTTTTGACGTGGATTTTCCTATAAGTAGCTGCTCCCAGTCCACTTTGGCCAGATCCTGCCTTATCATATTAAAATCGGCCTTCCCCCAATTTAGAACCCTTATTTCCGGGCCATCTTTGTCTTTTTCCATGACCACCTTAAATCTCACCGAATTATGGTCACTGTCGCCAAAATGCTCTCCTACTGATACTTCCACCACTTGCCCGGCTACATTCCCCAGAATTAGGTCCAGTACCGCCCCCTCTCTTGTAGGACTTTCTACATGTTGGCTCAAAAAGCTCTCCTGGATGCACTTTAAGAATTCTGCACCCTCTAAGCCTTTCACACTCTGACTATCCCAATTTATATTGGGGAAGTTGAAATCCCCCACTATTATTACCCTATTATTTTCGCACTTCGCTGAGATTTGCCTACATATCTGTTCCTCTATCTCCCCCTGACTGTTTGGGGGCCTATAGTACACTCCCAGCAAAGTGCTTGCCCCCTTTTCGTTTTTAAGTTCTACCCATATGGCCTCATTAGAGGAGCCCGCTAATATATCGTCCCTCCTTACAGCAGTAATTGACTCCTTAATTAATATTGCAACACCCCCTCCCCTTTTACACCCCCCTCTGTCTCGCCTGAAGATTCTATACCCCGGAATATTGAGCTGCCAGTCCTGACCCTCCCTCAACCATGTCTCCGTGATAGCAACAATATCGTACTCCCATGTGTTCAACAACAACTTCAGTTCATCCACCTTATTTGCAAGACTCCTTGCATTAAAATATGCCTTCCAGCCTTGCCATATTCCCTTTTGCCTTCACATATTTGCTATGCCTTCCCAGCTGACTTGTTTTTTTCCTCTGTATTTGGCTGTAAATCACCCCCTACTATAGCTCCACTCTGTACCCCATCCCCCTGCCAAGTTAGTTTAAACCCCCCCCAGCAGTGCTAGCAAACCTCCCCGCAAGTATATTGGTTCCCCTCTGGTTCAGGTGTAAACCGTCCGACTTGTACAAGTCCCACCTTTCCCAGAAGCAGACCCAGTGATCCAGGAAACTAAAGCCCTCCCCCCTGCACCATCCCTTTAGCCACGCATTCATCTGTTCTATCTTCCTATTCCTATACCCACTAGCACATGGCACCGGGAGTAATCCAGAGATTACAACCTTTGAGGTCCTGCTCTTTAATCCTTCACCTAGCTCCCTAAATTCTTGCTGCAGGACCTCATCCCTCTTTTTACCTATGTCGTTGGTACCAATGTGGACCACGACCTCTGGCTGTTCACCCTCCCCCTCCAGAAAGCCCTGCAGCCGCTCAGTGATATCCTTGACCCTGGCACCAGGGAGGCAACAAACCATCCTGGATTCACGTCTATGGCCACAGAAACGCCTATCTGTTCCCCTTACTATTGAATCCCCTACCACTATTGCTCTCCCACTCTTTTTCCCCCCTTCCTGGGCAGCAGGAGCACCCCCAGTGCCAGGAAGTTGGCTGCTGCTGCCTTCCCCTGGTGAGTCATCCCCCTCAACAGTATCCAAAGCGGTATACTTGTTTGAGAGGGGAATGGTCACAGGGGTCTCCTGCACTACCTGCCTGCTTCTATTGCTCCGCCTGGTGGTCACCCATTTCCTATCTTCCTGTGCAGCCCTTCCCTGCAGTGTGACCAACTCACTAAACGTGCTATCCACGACCCTCTCAGCATCGTGAATGCTCAACAACCCATCCACCCGCAGCTCCAGCGCCTCAATGCGGTCTGCTAGTAGCTGCAGATGGATGCATTTCCTGCACACGTGGTCATCAGAGGCAGTGTCCCTGAATTCCCACATAGAGCAAGAGGAGCACATCACGGGGCTGGGCTCTCCTGGCATGACCTTCCCTTTAATTAATTTTAATTAAATTCACTAACACCAATTAAAGATATCTCTAAGGTGCTTGTATAGTCTACCTACAGTCCCTGCTACACCAGAAAAGACTCTAGTAACTATAAACTACAGAGTTAAAGTTTAAAAAAGAGAAATACTCACCAACCAATCACTTACCTGCTCCCTGGTGACGTCACACACTGATTACTTTTTACCTCTCTCCCCGCTGCTGAGTTGGTAAGCCTCGCTGCTTGCGCCGGCTTTTCTCCCGAGCTCCTCCTCCCCTCGCTGCCGCCACCGAACTGGTCAGGCCTCGCTGCTTGCGCCGGCTTTTCTCCCGAGCTCCTCCTCACCTCGCTGCCGCCCCCGAACTGGTCGGGCCTCGCTGCTTGCGCCGGCTTTTCTCCCGAGCTCCTCCTCGCCTCGCTGCCGCCCCCGAACTGGTCGGGCCTCGCTGCTTGCGCCGGCTTTTCTCCCGAGCTCCTCCTCGCCTCGCTGCCGCCCCCGAACTGGTCTATTTTCGGTGTGGAGATGCTGGAGTTGGACTGGGGTGGACAAATGTAAGAAGTCACACAACACCAGGTTATAGTCCAACAGCTTTATTTGAAATCACAAGCTTTCGGAGCGCTGCTCCTTCTTCAGGTGAAGTGGAGAAATGCATGAAGACACAGCTTATATAGTCAGAGAATCATGTCAGATGTTTACAGGTAACCTTTCCAACTGCCATTTATCACACCTCGGCAGAGAGATAATCACAGCAGTCAAAGATGTGAATGGTGTCCAAACAGGTCAGTCAGGGAAACATTACATCAAAGAACAATGAGGTGGGGTCACAAGGGGTCAAATATTGCAGATGCTGGGGTCTGTATGAAAAACAAAAAAACAGACAAAAAACTTTTTTTTTTTTTTTTTTGGCTGGAAATCACAGCAGGTCTGGCCGCATCTGTGTAGAGAGAACAAGCCAATGTCGACTCGAGTCTGGATGACCCTGCATCAGGTGGGGTTACATGTAGCGTGACATGAACCCAAGATCTCGGTTGAGGCCCTCCTCATGGGTGCGGAACTTGGCTATCAGTTTCTGCTCGACGATTTTGCGTTGTCGTGTGTCTCGAAGGCCACCTTGGAGAATGCTTACCCGAAGATCGGAGGCTGAATGTCCTTGACTGCTGAAGTGTTCCCCGACTGGGAGGGAACACTCCTGCCTGGTGATTGTTGCGCGGTGTCCGTTCATCCGTTGTCGCAGTGTCTGCATGGTCTCGCCGATGTACCATGCTCCGGGGCATCCTTTCCTGCATCATATGAGGTAGACAACGTTGGCCGAGTCACATGAGTATGTACCATGTACCTGGTGGGTGGTGTCCTCACGTGTGATGATGGTATCTGTGTTGATGATCTGGCATGTCTTGCAGAGGTTGCTGTGGCAGGGTTGTGTGGTGTCGTGGTCGCTGTTCTCCTGAAAGCTGGGTAATTTGCTGCGAACGATGGTCTGTTTGAGGTTAGGCGGCTGTTTGAAAGCGAGTAGTGGAGGCGTGGGGATGGTCTTAGCGAGGTGTTCGTCGTCATCGATGACATGTTGAAGGCTGCGAAGAACATGGCGTAGTTTCTCTGCTCCGGGGAAGTACTGGACGACGAAGGGTACTCTGTTGTTTGTGTCCCATGTTTGTCTTCTGAGGAGGTCTATGCAATTTTTCGCTGTGGCCCGTCGGAACTGTCAATCGACGAGTCGAGCGTCATATCCCGTTCTTACAAGGGCGTCTTTCAGTGTCTGTGGGTGTCCATCGCGTTCCTCCTCGTCTGAGCAGATCCTGTGTATTCGCAGGGCTTGTCCATAGGGGATGGCTTCTTTAACGTGGTTAGGGTGGAAGCTGGAGAAGTGAAGCATCGTGAGGTTGTCCGTGGGCTTGCGGTAGAGTGAAGTGCTGAGGTGTCCGTTTTTGATGGAGATTCGTGTGTCCAGGAATGAGACTGATTCTGAGGAGTAGTCCATGGTGAGTTTGATGGTGGGATGGAACTTGTTGATGTTATCGTGTAGTCTTTTCAGTGATTCTTCGCCGTGGGTCCATAGGAAGAAAATGTCGTCGATGTATCTGGTGTATAGCGTTGGTTGGAGATCCTGTGCAGCGAAGAAGTCTTGCTCGAACTTGTGCATGAAGATGTTTGCGTATTGGGGTGCGAATTTGGTCCCCATGGCTGTTCCGTGTGTTTGGGTAAAGAACTGGTTGTCGAAGGTGAAGACATTGTGGTCAAGGATGAAGCGGATGAGTTGTAGGATGGCGTCTGGAGATTGGCTGTTGTTGGTGTTGAGTACTGAGGCTGTCGCAGCGATGCCGTCATCGTGGGGGATACTGGTGTAGAGTGCCGAGACGTCCATCATGGCGAGGAGTGTTCCTGGTTCAACTGGTCCGTGGGTGCTGAGCTTCTGTAAGAAGTCTGTAGTGTCGCGACAGAAGCTGGGGGTTCCCTGTACGATGGGTTTCAGGATGCCCTCGACATATCCAGAGAGGTTCTCACACAGGGTTCCGTTGCCTGATGCGATAGGACGTCCAGATGTGTTGGCTTTGTGTATCTTTGGGAGGCAGTAGAAGTCTCCCACGCGGGGAGTACGTGGGATGAGAGCATGTAGGATGCTTTGAAGGTCTGGATCGAAGGTTTTGATCAGTCTGTTGAGTTGGCGGGTGTGTTCTTTGGTCGGATCTGCGGGTAACTGTCTGTAGTGTTCCTGGTTGTCCAGTTGTCGGTATACTTCTTTGCAATAGTCCGTTCTGTTCTGTATGACGATGGCACCTCCTTTGTCTGCTGGTTTGATGACGATGTTGCGGTTGGTCTTGAGAGCGTGGATGGCGTTGCGTTGTGCTTGGGTGACATTCTGGACTGTCTCGTGAGTGCGGCTGATGAATCTGGCGTTGATGCATCTCCTGACAGCTTGAGCATACATGTCAAGCTTAGGGCAGCGACCCTCCGGAGGGGTCCAATTTGACTCTTTCTTCTTCGGTTGCTGCACTGCGGATCCCTCTGTCTGCTGTTCCGGATCATTGATTGTCTCATTGGGTTCGCTGCTGACATCTTGGGATTTGTGGAAGAATTCCCGGAGCCTCATTCTCCTGATGAATTCTTCTGTGTCTGCCGCGAGACCGATGGGGTCCATTTTGGTGGTGGGGCAGAAATTGAGCCCTCGGCTGAGAACTTCAATTTCGTCTGGTTGAAGGGTGTGGTCGGACAGGTTGACGATGGATTTCCCTGTGGTTTCAACCGTGGTACCGGGGGAGGCTTGGTTGTTGCTGCTGGTGATGCCAAGTTTCTCAAGCTTCCTGTTCTTGGTGTGCATGTAGGTAGCGTAGTTCCGTTGCCTTGTTTGTTTGGCGGTGTCTCGTAGCTGGTCTGCTGCGTCCTGAGCACAGGCTGAGAACATGGACTCCATCTCGGTTTCGAGGTTGCGGCGTCTGCTGTAGAGCTGGTGTACGAGATGGTTGAGGAGTGTGCGAGAGGTACGACGGCAGAGTCTCTCAGCGTAGTCTGTGTTGTAGGTCGACTTGAGCGGGTTAGTGATCTGTAGTCCTTTCGGGATCTTGTCTGCTTTCTTGCATCTCTGTAGAAACTTGATGTCTGTGTCGATATGCGCGATCTTCTTGGAGATCCTCTCCACTTTGAGCCGGCAGTTTGTGGTGTCGATAGTAGCCATGGTGTGGAGATGCCGGAGTTGGACTGGGGTGGACAAATGTAAGAAGTCACACAACACCAGGTTATAGTCCAACAGCTTTATTTGAAATCACAAGCTTTCGGAGCGCTGCTCCTTCTTCAGGTGAAGTGGAGAAATGCATAAAGACACAGCTTATATAGTCAGAGAATCAGACACCATTCACACCTTTGACTGCTGTGATTATCTCTCTGCCAAGGTGTGATAAATGGCAGTTGGAAAGGTTACCTGTAAACATCTGACATGATTCTCTGACTATATAAGCTGTGTCTTTATGCATTTCTCCACTTCACCTGAAGAAGGAGCAGCGCTCCGAAAGCTTGTGATTTCAAATAAAGCTGTTGGACTATAACCTGGTGTTGTGTGACTTCTTACAACGTTAGCTGAAAATAGACCAATGTATGTTAAAAGTGTTAATTGTAATTAGTTTGATATTTAATTGTTAAATGAGTGTTATGGTACTGTTAATCTAAAAGGGGAGGAATTGTAATGTATATACCTTTTTAAGGGGGGAACTACTTTTTACAGCTCATGTACACTGTAGTACCGGCAGTGACCACACCTGTATATAGCACTGAGTAGTAATCTGTACAGTTCAGTTCCAGAGTGAGCCACGTTGAGTAAACACCTGTTGTACCGTTCTCCTGCAGTCTGTGTCTTACTACTGACGGACACAACATGCCTTTGCCTCTCCTAGTGCTCCTACGAAGTGCTAGTGCTCTACGAAGTGCTACCCCAGTGCTGCAGCATGGCTGGTGGAAGGCTGCTGACTTTCAGTAGGTCTTGCAGGATGACCTCGAGCAGCTCTGGGCGAAGAAGGCCCGGCTGCAAACTGCACCACCTTCAGCAGTCTGGGCTGGCTGGCTGACGTGCAACAGCAAGGGTACTAGCAGAGTGGCAGGGGTAGGAGGACGAAACCTGTCATCCTGAGAGAAGACAGCAGGTTCGTGTTCCACAGAGCCACTGCCACTCCCCCAGGGTGGCACCTCAGCAGTCCTAGTAATCTGTTGGAGGACAGATTGCTGTAATGCTGTGACACCCTGCAAGGCTCTTTCAGTGCTGGTAAACGCAGCCATGATGACGGCAATTTGAGTTTATGTGGCAGCAAGCTGAGCCTGCATGAGAGCAGTCTGATGACATCAGCCATCAGATGCTGCACCAAGGTTGGATCCACAAGTGCGCCAATGGAGTTGCCCATCACTTCCATCCTGGAACTTGTGCACTCCCAAGGTATGTGTGAAGCCCTGTGCAAAGTTGGTGGCGGACTCCTCCATGCTCCTTGACAGTGACAACAGGCTCTCTGGCAATCCTGTAACTGCACCAAGTATTTCTGTGTGCATGCCCATCTCTCTTCTGTATTGAAGTATTCATGAGTCCTCTGCAGCAGTACTCGTGTGCGACCTGGCCCTCCGAGGAGCTGGCAGCTGCACTACCCTTTCCCTGTGGCTGCAGGCCACTTGTGCCCAGTGACTCATCATGTGCAGATCCCGTCTCTATACTACCCTCTAAAGTACACGCAGTGCCAGTATCTGAGCTGGTGCCTGCGAGTGTAAGATTGAGTGACGGTGTCTCTTCTTCTCTATCACTCTATTCTTGCTCTCCTTGCACTAGCTGGCCAGGTTGGAGTTCTTTGATATCTGAAGGGAGAAAGGCACAAGGGTAGGGTAGGGTTGTGGTGAGGGCAGGGGGGGGGGGGTGGAAAAGCAAGATGTGCATGCTTACACCATCAGCAGTTTGTAAGAGAAGAGATTGTGGGAAGAGGGGGAAGTGGGATATGAGAAGCAGGATTAAATATGAGCATACATAGAAACATAGAAGCTAGGAGCAGGAGTAGGCCATTCGGCCCCTTGAGCCTGCTCCACCATTTAATGAGATCATGGCTGATCATCCAAATTCAGTACCCTGTCCCTGCTTTCTCCCCATATCTCTTGATCCCTTTAGCCTTAAGAAATATATCTAACTCCTTCTTGAATATATTTAATGAATTGGCCTCAACTGCCTTTTGTGGTAGAGAATTCCACAGGTTCCACTCTCTGGGTGAAGAAATTCCTCCTCATCTCTGTCCTAAATGATTTACACCTTCTCTTTAGACTGTGACTCCTGGTTCTGGACTTCCCTGCCATCGTGAACATCCTTCCTGCATCTAGTCTGTCTAGTCCTGTTAGAATTTTATAAGTTTCAGTGAGATCCCCTCTCATTCTTCAAAACTCCAGCGAATATAAGCCCAATCAACCCAATCTCTCCTCATACATCATTCCTGCCATCCCAGGTATCAGTCTGGTGAATCTTCGCTGCACTCCCGCCATGGCAAGAACATCCTTCCTCAGATAAGGCGACCAAAACTGCACACAATACTCAAGGGCCTAGAAATTGAGTTTGCGCTGCGCCAGGGCTTTAGCGCCGGAAGTTAGCGCCGGCGCTAAGTCCCTTTGCGCGCGCCAAAAATTCAGTAGCGCCGCGCCCAAACAGCTGCCGGCGCTACTGAAGGGTTTTAGCGCCTGAAAACTGGCGCAACGCGCCGCATTGCGGCGCTATTCCGGCGCTGCGGCGCCCGCTGCGGTGCGGCAGGCTCGGGAAGTGCAGGCCTCCTCCTTCCGTTAAGGAGGAGCTGCCTGCACCCGGCCGCGGCCTGCGCAAATCTCTTCAAAAATGAGCCCGGCACCTCGGACAAGTGCCGGGCTTGCATCTGTCCCGGGGGGGGGGGAGAAGTCCGGGGAGGGAGCTGCGGGCAGGCGGCCGGCGGGAAAGCGGCCGGCCGCCGCGCCTCCTTAAAGCGCCGGCGCAGACTCCGGCAACACTCGTTTGCCGGAGTCTTAGTTGCGGCTGCCACTGGCGAGGCAGCCGCAATTGAATTTCGGCTTGGGGCCGGGTTACCACGGCAACCGGGACGCTGCGCACACCGATGACGTCATCGGCGCAGCGCTACCGGTCTACCGCCGCGGAAGGGCCCCAGGCAATTTAGGAACCGGCGCCAATTGCAGCGCTAGGCCCTCTAGCGCCGCAAAATCGGTGCTAAGGGCACTGAATTTCTAGGCCAAGGTGTGGTCTCCTCAAGGCCCTGTACAACTGCAGCAAGACATCCTTGCTCCTGTATTCGAATCCTCTCGCTATGAAGGCCAACATACCATTTGCCTTCTTAACCGCCTGCTGCACCTGCATGCTTACCTTCAGCGACTGGTGCACAAGGACACCCAGGTCTCATTGCACTTCCCCTTCTCCCAATCTATTGCCGGTCAGATAATAATCTGCCTTCCTGTTTTTGCCACCAAAGTGGATAACCTCGCATTTATCCACATTATGCTGCATCTGCCATGCATCTGCTCAATCGCCAACCTGTCCAAATCATACTGGAGTTTCTCGGCATCCTCCTCACACCACACATGCCCACCCAGCTTTGTGTCGTCTACAAACTTGGAGATATTACATCTAGTACCCTCGTCTAGATCATCATTAATATATATTGTGAATAGTTGGGGTCCTAGCACCGATCCCTGCGGTATCCCACTAGTCACTGCCTGCCACTCGGAAAAAGACCCGTTTATTCCAACTCTTTGCTTCCTGTCTGCCAACCAGTTCTCCATCCAAGTTAGTACCTTACCTCCAATCCCATGTGCTTTAACTTTACACGCTAATCTCTTATGCGGGACCTTATCGAAGGCCATCTGAAAATCCAAATACACCACATCCACTAGTTCTCCCTTATCTATTCTACCAGTTACATCCTCAAAAAATTCTGGTAGATTAGTCAAGCACGACTTACCTTTTGTAAATCCATGTTGACTTTGTTCGATCCTGTCACCGTCATCTTCAATGGTTTCAGCCTCGCCACGGCCTCAGTGACAGCCCCTATAATGATGTCGAGCACCATCACCTCCACCTGGGTAAGGATATGCAGGCTTGCCCGTCCCCCGCTGGTTAGCTGCTGCTGCCTGCGGTTATGAGCCACCTTGCCCTGCAAGAAGAGAGGGAAGTCTGTCAGGCAGTGTGGTGCAATGTGTTTTGGTGTTGTGCCTGATATGGGTGAATAGTTGGCAGTGCAAGGTGTGTGATGTGGGTGTGAGGATTGCAGCAGTGGTGAGTGTGTGAGGGTGAGGTGAAACTATGAAGGTAAGGTTTGAGTCCTGATTGATCGAGATTGTTGGTAGGTGGGCGATGGGTTTGTGGTGCATTGTGCAGTGTGTGAGGTTGAGGTGAAACTATGAAGGTGAGGTTTGCGTCCTGATTGATCGAGATTGTTGGTAGGTGGGCGATGGGTTTGTGGTGCATTGTGCAGTGTGTGAGGGTGAGGTGAAACTATGAAGGTGAGGTTTGAGCCATGATTGATCGAGATTGTTGGTAGGTGGGCGATGGGCTTGTGGTGCATTGTGCAGTGTGTGAGGCTAGTGGTGCAGTTGGTGGAAGACGGCATTTGAAGATGCATTCACTAACTGTGACCAGTCGTGTGAGGTCATTGAACTTCTTTCGGCACTGCATCCATGTCCTCGGGACAAGACTGCTGGCATCGACCTCGTTGACTATCTACTCCCACTGCCTTCACATTGTGTGTCTGGAGGGCCTCTCCTCCCCCTGCGTATACAGAACTTCTCTCCTCCTTTCCACCCCCATGCACTAAGGCCTCTAGTGCTGCATCCGAGAACCTTGGAGCCCTGTCTCTGGCCTGTAGAGCCATTATTCAGTTACGCTTGCCTCCACAACCAATTCAGTGAACTGCTGCAGGCAGAGTGCACCTTCCCTTTAAGAGGTGCAGACTGCCTTTAAGGAGTGGAGGCTAGCTTTAATTGGAGCTAGCCTCGCACGAACTTGGGCACTCTGCTGAGCGTTCGGCCACTCAGCAGTGCGTTTAGCGCTGGGCTGAATGCTGCAATCATTGTCATTAGCAGGCAGCACGAAAGTCGAGTGCTGCCTGCATTCCTTTCAAGCCTTGTTTTCGTGTCCAATCCAATTTTTTAGCCCATACTTTCTTTGAATACTTTACAAGGGTTGCTTCACACTTGGGCGTCCAAACACACCTAGGAACAAGATTTAGTGGATATTTCATCTAAATGCACTTCGGCAGAGTTTTGCTCACCACCCCTAATGTGGATTGTGGCATAAACAATTTGGAACAATTTCTATCAAGAAGCCTTTTTATAGCATCCTAGCCTCATGGGCTGTATTGTGTTCCTGTGGCTTCTAAGGGGTATCAGTTTACACACTCACTTACCAACTTATCCCAAGTACAGACAAAATATGCAAGTCTCTTTGTTCAGGGTATAGCTCCATTGCTACTGGCTTATTGGGCACAGCAATCGGCCAGGAACTGCTCCCTCTTTACAGATTAAGGGAAAATTCAGCCAGCAGCTGAGCATGCCTGTCAGGGCCCCAGCAAAAAAAAGGTTAATGTCTCCACAATCACCATTCAGTGATTCTTGGTCATGTACCCCTCACTATAGGCAGACATTTCACTGGTGGATTACATCTGATAGTTTAACAGGGAATGTTGCCATATCCTTTTGGATGATTGTGTACGGAGATAGTGGAGGAGGGCTAAAGTTTTGTCAGGCCAGGAAAGAAAATTCTGTTTTACTGCCATTACATGTAGGCACCAAAAACTCAAAAGATTTTTGACTGATTGCTAGACAGTGGGTGTCCTGAAATATTTTACTTTAATCAAGTAGATTATAGTAGTTGTATGTTTGGGAACTGGCTTGCCACAGTTGACCTAAAAGATACATGCTTCCCTATCAGGATTTCCATAGGAAACAAGAATGTAAATGTGGAATGAAAACATTAGCTTGGCCCATCAAGATTGTTCCTTTCATGGACCATGCACAATCTACTCTACCATGTACTTAGCAAACAGCTACATAACCGAGCAGTGGAATATATTTTCATGCAAAGTACCTTGTCATAGAGTCATAACGGCTCAGAAGGAGGCCATTCAGCCCATCGAGTCCATGCTGGCTCTCTGTACAGCAATCCAGTCAGTCCCATTCCGCCGCTCTATCCCCGTGGCCCTGCAAGTTTATTTCCTTCAAGTGCCTATCCAGTCTCCCCTTGAAAACATTGAGTGTCTCCGCTTCCACCACTTCCGTCGGCAGCGAATTCCAGGTCCTCACCACTCGCTGCATAAAAAGTTTTTCCTCACATCCCCCCCTGTATCTCTTGCCCAAAACCTTAAATCTGTGTCCCCTAGTCCTTGTACCATCAACTAGTGGGAACAGCCTTTCCCTGTCTAGCCTATTCAAACCTGTCATAATCTTGTACACTTCTATCAAATCACCCCTCAACCTCCTTTGCTCTAATGAAAACAAATCCAGCTTCTCCAACCTGTCCTTGTAGCTAAGATCCCCCATCCCCGGAACCATTCTGGTAAATCTCCTCTGCACCCTCTCTAGGGCCTTCACATCCTTCCTAAAGTGTGGTGACCAGAACGGGACGCAGTACTCCAGTTGTGGCCTAACCAGCGCTTTATAAAGGTTCAGCATAACTTCTCTACTTTTGTACTCAATATCTCTATTTATGAAGCCGAAGATCTCGTATGCTTTGCTAACCACTCTCTCAATATGTCCCACCGCCTTCGGGGACCTATGCACATTAGCTCCCAGGTCCCTCTGTCCCTGCACACACTTTAAAACTGTGCCATTAAGTGTATATTGCCTCGCCCTGTTCCTTCTGCCAAAATGCACCACCTCACACTTCTCTGTATTAAATTCCATCTGCCACTTGTCTGCCCATTCTGCTAGCCTTCCTATGTCCTGTTGCAGTGCCTGTAATTCGGTAAACTTGGCATAACCTTTTCCATAGTCATCGCCTTCAGTCCTGCCCTAACCTGTGCATTAACCAATATTCATCCAGCTCTTTTTCAAAAGTATAAATCAACACAGGGGAAGAGAAGAATCTTAAGTCTTGGTTGAGGCTTTATTAAAATGGTAGATTCTATGTCTGGGATGTCCAAATTACAGCTCGTGTGTCATATCCAGCCCATATTCCAAGACAACTCAGTTCGATTTGTACTTGCAAGGAGTGATTTCTGCGTCCCGCCAGCCCCAGCAGGGAGTGGCACTCAGTGAGAATTAATTGGGAAATCGAAGGCACAGCCAGTGATTTTCCATCCATTAAAATGAATGCACAGAAAATAGCAGCATCATGCATGCAGTGCCTTAACGGTTAGCACTGGATTGCAGAATCACCCTTCTATTATTAACTGCTGGTTTGTCCTGTTTGAATTTTGTGTGGAGGTTTAGGAAGCAATGTTCTTAATGTTCACAGAGCATTATCATTTTATGTAGATGAGTTTGAGAACATTTTGTCAGTCTAGACAGTTTGCTTTATTTGGGAACAAGATATTCTAAATCTATCCGAGAAAAGAGGTTCAGTAATTACACAGTAGACCGGGACTGAACAGGGATTATGGTGTATTCACACTGCAAGATTACCATCATTGTGAAGTGATTTTGGCTTTGCACTAAATGTGTATCATTTAAATTGGGTGTTAAGGCCCATACTGCCAGAGTGAAGCAGAGTGAGACACCCTTCTTTGGGAAGTCTTACTCCACGTTGCTCCAGTATCACATTTTGGACTCTGATTCCAGATTCAGGCTGCATTTACTGTATAGCCACAGCACCAGCGCAGACTCGATGGGCCAAATGGCTTCCTTCTGTGCGGTACTATGCTATGATGTGTGGATTAATTAAGGAAAGTCAGCACGGATTTGTTAAAGGCAAATCGTGTTGAACTTACTTGATCGAGTTTTTTGATAAGGTAACAGAGAGGGTTGATGAGGACAATGCGGTTGACGTGGTGTACATGGATTTCCAAAAGGCGACTGAGAAAGTGCCACATAATAGGTTTGCCAGCAAAGTTGAAGCCCATGGAATAAAAGGGACAGTGGCAACATGGATACGAAATTGGCTAAGTGACAAGAAACAGAGTAGTGGTGAACGGTTTTTTGGACTGGGGGAAGGTATACAGTGGTGGTCTCCAGGGGTCGGTACTAGAACCACTGCTTTTCTTGATATATATTAATGTCTTGGATTTGGGTGTACAGGGCACAATTTCAAAATTGCAGATGACACAAAACTTGGAAGTATAGTGAACAGTGAGGAGGATAGTGATAGACTTCAAGAGGGCATAGACAGACTGGTGGAATGGGCGGACACGTGGCAAATGAAACTTAATGCAGAAAAGTGCGAAGTGATGCATTTTGGTAGGAAGAACGAGGAGAGGCAATATAAACTAAAGGGTACAATCCTAAAGGGGATGCATGAACAGAGACCTGGGGATATATGTGCACAAATCGTTGAAGGTGGCAGGGCAGGTTGAGAAAGCGGTTAAAAAAGCATACGGGATCTTGGGCTTCATAAATAGAGACATAGGCCCCGATTTTCCTGGAGCCGTCAGGCGGGGTTTCAGGCGGGCGGGGGTTGAAAAAAATCGCAGAAATTGGGGGTCGCGACCCCTCCCCCCACCCCCCCGCCCGATTCCCCGCCCCGTCCAACTTTCGCCCCTTGTTTCAACGCGACCCGAATCAGTCCTGCCCGCAGCAGGCGGGACTGGTCGTCGGGAGCCTAATGAGCAATAATTGGCATCTGTAATCCTATTTTAAGGGGTCCTTGCAATTTTCAGCCTTTCCCCCACATAAACCACGCCTGGTGGGAACACCGCTGATGAAACCTGGCGTGAACAATGTCAGCCTGTTTACTTTCAGCTGCATGTCAATCAGGAATGAAGAGATTTCATCAGCCAGCATTTGTAGGCTGCAGGACCTTGTTGCTCCAGGCTTGGGGCAACTTGTTGAAGGCTTAGCCACAGCTGTGGAAGGTTGGAGCCTCACACACTTCTCCAGTGTGAGCTCCTGGGAAGCCCCTCTCAGTACCCTAACTCAGCGCTTCCTCAACAGAGGCATCTGCCAGAAGCATGGGAGGCCTTTTGTTCCTTCCCTTCTTGGCATTAGAGGATCTCCAACAGCAGCGGAGGCTGCAGCAGGCTGCGGCTCAGCCACCTGAAGCAGCACAGACCAGAAGGGGCCAGCGCATGGAAGGCCGTCGGCGCAGGAAATACCCCCCAAACGGTCTACAGACACAGGGTGAGCTACCTCAACATGACTGAGCAGCAGTGCCAAAGGCGGCTCCGACTTTCGCGAGAGGTAGTGACTGACATCTGCGCAATGCTACAGCAAGACCTGGAGCCCAGAGCACCAGGTCGACACTCCTTACCAGTGGCCATCAAAGTCACCACCGCACTCAACTTTTATGCCTCAGGCTCCTTCCAGGGATCAGCAGCAGACATCAGCGGCATCTCCCAGGCGGCCGCACACACTTGCATCAAACAGGTCACCGATGCCCTCTTTGCCCTCGCACACAATCGCATCCAGTTCACCCGGGATTGCGCAAGTGTGAGGGCGCGAGCGCGTGGATTAGCTCAGCTGGCAGACTTTCCAAGGGTGCAGGGCGTCATTGACTGCACACATGCGGCCCTTAGGGCTCCCCATTGCAATCCAGG
This sequence comes from Somniosus microcephalus, assembly GCF_052327205.1. Lineage (NCBI taxonomy): Eukaryota > Metazoa > Chordata > Chondrichthyes > Squaliformes > Somniosidae > Somniosus > Somniosus microcephalus. The sequence goes on along the minus strand of NC_140996.1, from coordinate 76,796,289 downwards.
AGTTTTTGTCAACCACAAGGGCTTCCACTCCCTTAACGTTCAGCTGGTGTGTGAACACAGGAAGGTGATTTTGCATGTTTGTGCCAAGTACCCTGGCAGCTGCAATGACTCCCTCATACTGCGCCAGTCTACTGTGCCTCCGCTATTCAGTCCGTCAAATGAACTTCAGGGATGGCTACTTGGAGATGAGAGATATCCCCTGCGGACTTGGCTAATGATGCCGGTGAGGAGACCAGCCAATGAAGCTGAGGAGCACTACAACTCCAGCCACATTTCTACCAGATGCATTATCGAGCAAGCCATCGGATTGCTAAAGATGCGCTTCAGATGCCTCGATAGATCAGGTGGAGCGCTACAGTACTCAGCAGCCAGGGTCTCCAAAATCGTTGTGGTATGCTGTGTGCTTCACAACATGGCACAGCGTCGTGGCTTGCCGATTCCGCAGGACCAAGAGGCTCCTCACAGAGCCACCTCGGATGAGGATGATGCTGAGGAGGAGGAGGACGGAAACGAGCATCCTGCAGAGGCCCGTCAACCAGCGGCACCAGTGCGCGAGAACATTGCTGGGCAGAATGCAAGGAACACACTCATCCTGGCCAGATTTGCATAGCCTGGTACCTCAAACACTAGTCTCGCTGCTTCTTAACTGACCATGGACAGTGGCCCATCCCTGCGCATTTCTACCTATTGGACCAGCTTGCTGACATCTGCAAGTAATCCTAAGGCCTCAATGTGAAATCCCCATTTGCCAAATGACAGACGCCACAACTCCAGCAGTTGCCACCAGATTTTCTAAGTACAAGAAATGTATATTAAAACTATATACAGGAAACTTTGTGATATCCGGCACCGACTGGACCGGTGTGTTGCCGATCTATCAAAACTGCCGGACATATAAAGTTAATGTTGAAGCATACGGAGGTTTTCATCTCCGTATCTGACAACAAACACTGTTGCTTAGCAACAGCGTCTAAAGAGTCGGCTGCAACTGCAAGCATCTCTAGCTGAAGCTGTTGCTATAGCTGCAGACCTTGCAGTGCCTGACGGGAAAAAAAAAGAACGAGAACTAAAAAAACTTATAGAAAACGGCTCCTGATTTTTGCCGTTAGATCGAGTGTTCTGGACATACAACCTCCGGATAAACCAAAGTTTCCTGTACAAGACTTTTCACCCAAGTGACTACCCTCGTGATTAGTGGTGCTTTATTTTTCTCTTACGCGTGCTCCTACGTAGTGGTACCCCTGTGGCTTCAGCAGATGTGGAGGCCCCTTGCTCACTTTCCTGCTGCTCCTGTCTCGACACCTTTGGCAGGCGTCCTCTGGGGTGGCGAGCCTGTGAGGGCTCGCCAGCAGTCTGCTGCACCTGCGGCTGTGCAGGGGTTGAGACTCCTATCTCACTTGGGTGTGGACTCCGGCGGGGCTCTGAACGAGGGCTCTGAAGTGGCATGGAAGTGTGAGCGCGTGGAGAGGAGCCCCCACTTCCTTGAGGTGTGCCAACAACCTCCCTCTCATGGGTCAGCTCCCCCTCAGTGCCTGCAAGTGGCTAGAGAGCACCTTGCTGCACATCAGGGGGGCCATGGGGACCCGTATCTGCACTGGAAGTCCTGCTCAGAGGGACTTCCATGAAGGTCTGGTTTCGGTGCTCAATAGATGCCCATCGCTCCTCAAGAGATGTCATTCTATTCTGAGCACTCACGATGTTTTCGATACCCTGGCGACTAAGCTCCTCCATGGCCATAGCCCTCCTCTCCTCGGCCGCAGCCCTCCTCTCTTCGGCTGCAGCCAGCCTTACCACGGAGGTAGCCATCCTTTCCGTGGTGATGCTTTCATGCGCCAATGACTCCAATAAGGCTCTGCTCATGCTCGCCATGGACTCCTCCATTCGCTCCACACTCGCAGCGACCCTGGAGACAAAACCTGCCAGAGACTCCTGTGTCTGTGCATGGCGATCCATCACCTCCTCTCTTGCAGATGGACCCAGAGGCATAGGGTCGACATGCAGCTGAGCTGAGCTGGCAGAGACCTGCACCCTCCGACGAGGACTCTTCACTGCTGTCCCTGTCTCCACAATCTGCTGATGCTCACTTGTGAGCTGTGATACACCAGGTGACAACACTACTCTATCTCGCGAAGGTCCCACCGAGGTGTGAGTGTCTGCGCTGGTGCTGCGTGCGCTGAATTCTGCTGACGCTGCGTCCTCAGAGGTTGGAGCTTCCTCTGAGGTGTCTGGCTGCTCAGCCTCTTCCTCCTCTGCAGTGGGGACGGGGGCTTTGGATGGTCCTGTGGGGGAGTAAAGGAAAGAGTTAGAGATGTGATGCCAAGGTTACAAGCACATTGGATTTTCACAGAATCACAGAAACCCCACAGTGCAGATAGAGGCCATTTCGGCCCATCGAGCCTGCACCGACACATATCCCACCCGATCCCCGTAACCCCTACACCAACACATATCCCACCCTATCCCTGTAACCCCACGTATTTAATCCCCCTATAAGGCCAAATGATGTAGCTTCAGAATTGTTACAGCGACTCATGCTATGTCAATGAGAGAGATGGAAAACTATTCTGTCGCCAGCTTGCGGGCTTGCTCCTGTCTCTCCTTCCCCAGCTTCCGGAGTGACATCAGCCCCGACAATCTCCATCACTGCTTCCTCCCAGGGGGTCAGGTGCGCGATTGAGGGTGGCCCTCCTCCAGTCCTGCCTAGCCCTCTCCTGTTGTGAGCTCTCTTTTCCTGCAATGAGGGAGACAAGTGGAGTTTGAGTGAGAGTGCAGGAGTGAGTGTAGAGATTGCATAGCATAGATACTTAGAAGGAGACAAAGATGGTGTGAGGCTGCAAGACCAAGGGCCCTCCCTATGTGTTGTCACTTGTGTTCCAAGCATCAGAGTGAGAGGCAGTGTGAGGGCTGCATGGTGTAATAGTTATGTGAATGTGAGCATAGAGAGATAGGGAATGGGTAAGGGTGCATGGATGTGACTGTGAAGTGGGATGTGGAGGAAGAGATTGCTGAAGCTGAGTGCTGTTGGGGAAAGGCAATGGGGATCAGGTTGAGGGTGATGGAAACTTCATACTTACTTTTCCTGTACGGTGAAGGTCATGGAAGCGCTTCCTGCACTGCATCCAGGTCCGGCGGGTGACTCCGAGAGTTCACCTCTGCAGTCACCTCCATCCATGCAGCCCTGGTCTCTTTGGGAGGCCTCTTCCTCCCTGAGCTAGGGAAGAGGACCTCCCTGTGGGCCCTAACGCATCCACCAATGTCTGCAGTGACGTCTCATCAAATTTGGTGGCAGCTTGGCCTCTGCCGCTGGCAGCAGCTGGTGCAGGCTCCTCTGCCATTCTGTCCGACTGGTTGGGAAGCCTGCAGAGGTTGAAAAGCTTGCTGGAGACTTTAAAAGCACCACGAATGATGACATCATACTGTGGGGCTTTCTGACTGGAAATGGGCAATTAGCAAGGGTCCCCACACGTTGGAAATAAATTGGCCAATTGAGGGAAAATTGCGTGCAGCTGGCTGACCCATTTAGATTCATGTCGGAACCTGACATTCGGGGGAGCCCGCCAATTCTCCGCACCTGCGGCAAAATCGGCCCCATAGAGCACAAAAGCAAGGCAGTTATGATGAACCTTTATAAAACACTGGTTCGGCCTCAACTGAAGTATTGTGTCCAAATCTGGGCACCGCACTTTAGGAAGAATGTGAAGGCCTTAGAGAGGGTGCAGAAAAGATTTACGAGAATGATTCCAGGGATGAGGGACTTCAGTTACATGGATCGACTAGAGAAGCTGGGATTGTTCTCCTTAGAGCAGAGAGGGTTGAGAAGAGATTTGATAGAGGTGTTCAAATGCATGAGGATCTGGACAGAGTAGAGAGAAACTGTTCCCATTGGCGGAAGGGTCGAGAACCAGAGGACACAGATTTAAGGTGATTGGCAAAAAAAACAAAGACAACATGAGGAAAAACATTTTTATGCAGCAAGTGGTTAGGATCTGGAATGCACTGCCTGAGAGAGTGGTGGGAGCAGATTCAATCGTGGCTTTCAAAAGGGAATTGGATAAGTACCTGAAGGAAAATAATTTGCAGGGCTACGGGAAAGGGGCAGGGGAATGGGACTAGCTGAAGTGCTCTTGCAGAGAGCCGGCACGGGCTCGACGGGCCAAATGGCGGCCTCCTATCAATGCAAAGCAAAACCATATTCACCCTTCAGATGTACTATTGGTGTGAAACTGCTATACAGGGAGACTACATTTGTAAAGTAAATACACCATTTGAGTTCACCCTACTTGTGTAATTGCCTCCACTAAGGCTAACATCCAGAGGAATACTTTGAGCTTCTTGAAGGTAGTAACCTGGAGCAGTATGCATTATTGTCACTAAGCATTGCTGTCCTGATTTGACAGATCAGGGTGATGAACATTTGCTGCTGTGGTCCAAGCTGGCCTGAATATGTAATTCTTCAGGGTCTTGTTCAGAGTTTTTCTAGTACTTTTGTGTGTCCAGGGATCTGTACTGGGGCCTCAGCTTTTCACCATATATATAACTGACTTGCATGAAGGAATAGAGAGTTATATATCCAAGTTTTCAGATGACACTCTGTTAGGAGGCGTAGTAGGTTATGCAGATGGGAGCAGGAAGTTACAAAGGGACATAGACAGACTAAGTGGGCTAAAGAATGGCAGAAGGAGTTCAATGAAGGGAAAGTGTGAGGTCATCCACTTTGGATCCGAGAGCCAAATCGGAATATTTTCTTAATGGTGAGAGGCTAGGCGCTGTGGAGGAGCAAAGGATTTTAGGTGTCCATGTGCACAGATCACTTAAAGCTAGTTCACAGGTACAAAAAGTAATCAAAAAGGCTAATGGAATGTTGGCTTTTATCTCCAGGGGGCTGGAATACAAAAGTGAGGAAGTAATGCTTCAGTTGTAAAGAGCCATTTAGGAGTGAAATCAGGAAGCATTTTACAGAGTAGTGGAAATGTGGAACTTTCTCCCCAAAAGGCTGTAGATTCTGAGTCAATTGAAATTTTCAACACTTGAGGTCGATAGATTTTGTTAGGTAAGGGTAACAAGATATATAGAATGGTTACAGCACAGAAGAGGGCAATTCGGCCCGTTGATCCCGTGCCAGCGCTCCAAGAGCACTTCTTCCAAGAGCTAGTCCCACTCCCCCGCCCTTTCCCTTTAGCTCTGCAAATTTTTTCCTTCAGGTATTTATCCAAATCCCTTTTGAAAGCCACAATTGAATCTGCCTCCACCACCCTTTCAGGCAGTGCATTCCAGATCATAACCACTCACTGCATAAAAAAGTTTTTCCTCATGTCGCTTTTGATTCTTCTGCCAATCACCTTAAATCTGTGTCCTCTGGTTCTTGACCGTTCTGCCAATGGGAACAGTTTCTCTCTATCTACTTTGTCTGGACCCCTCATGATTTTGAACACCTCTATCAAATCTCTTTTCAACCTTCTCTGCCTATTCACGTAACTGAAGTCCTTCAACCCTGGAACCAGTCTTGTAAATCTTTTCTGCACCCTCTCTAAGGCCTTCATATGCTTCCTAGAGTGCGGTGTCCAGAATTGGACATAGTACTCCAGTTGAGGATGAACCATTGTTTTATAAAGGTTCATCATAACTTCCTTGTTTTTGTACTCTATGCCTCTATTTATGAAGCCCAGGATCCCGTATGCTTTTTTAACCACTTTCTCAACCTGCTCTGCCACCTTCAACAATTTGTGCACAAATATCCCCAGGTCTCTCTGTTCCTGCACCCCCTTTAGAATTGTACCCTTTAATTTATATTGCCTCTCCTCATTCTTCCTACCAAAATGTATCACATCACACTTTTCTGCGTTAAATTTCACCTGCCACTTGTCTGCCCATTCCACCAGCCTGTCTGTGTCCTCTTGAAGTCTATCACTATCCTCCTCACTGTTCACTATACCTCCAAGTTTTGTGTCATCTGCACATTTTGAAATTGTGCCCTGTAAACCCAAGGCCAAGTCATTAATATATAGCAAGAAAAGCAGTGGTTCTAGTACCGAGCCCAAGGGAACACCACTGTATACCATCCTCCAGTCCAAAAAACAACCATTCACTACTCTCTGTTTCCTGTCACTTAGCCAATTTCGTATCTATGCTGCCACTGTCCCTTTTATTTCATGGGCTTCAACTTTGCAGGCAAGCCTATTATGTGGAGAAAATCTAGTAAATGGAGTCCAGATACAGATCAGCCATGCTCTAACTGAATGGCGGAACAGGCTCGAGGGGCTGAATAACCTACTCCTTTTCCTATAGGACAGTCAGAACAGAAGTAAAATAGCCAGTGTACTCTTAACTGTAACCAAAGGAGCACCAGCTCCTGATCCAGTAACTTTATTATTTTCAGTTCTTGTCATCCATATGGCTTTCTGAGTGACGTGTAGGTTGTAGATAGCCCGTGTTCACTGAAACTGTGCCAAGACTGCCTAACGAAATTTTACATAGAACCTTTTCTCGCAGTCAGAAAGAAAGATGATTTCTATCCCATCAGTCTGTACTGGAATGAAGCACAAGACTAGGGGGCCGTACCCCATGACCAATTTTCCTGACATTTGTCCAGGGGAATGTTAATTCTCTGGGTACAAAAATAAAGAAAAGAGGCCATTCACCTGGTCTCTACTCCCTTCACATTGCTCCAAGCTTTCTGGGACTACACAGCAAGGGGGGGGGAGGGAGTGGGGGTTGCATAGAACTAGGCCTGTGCTTGAAATAAGCATAGGGCCATCATTGCCATCTCAGTGAGACGGGAGGGGGCATTCTCGGCCTCCCGCCTCTTTCTCTTGTTGTGGCTGTAGTGTGCCTAAACATAGGAGTGTCCCAAGAAGTTAGCATTGGGCTTGCACTGGCACACACCCTCAGACCAAAAGATTTGAGGGGGTCTAGCAGCAATCTGAAGAGGACCCCAGAAGGTAAGTTTATATTTTTTTTAAGCTTACCCTGGTCTTCAGACAGCCAGAAACACAGACACACTCACATTTAATTGCTCCTTTTGCTGACAGTAAACCCTACTAGAGGGTTGTATCAGAGGTGCCTCCAAGCCATGTTATTGGCATGGAACAAGAAATTCTGGTGCACCTGCACCAGCACAGTGACGTTTGAGCACTCTGCTCCTGACCAGCACCAGGGCAGAGGGGAGCCAGGAAAATAGAACCCTTGCACCCAGTCTTCCAGTAGTCTGGTAAATTTATCATTGTGGTGGTGTTCAAACAAACTCAGTCTAACTGAGATCTCCACTCAGGCTTCATGGAGGGTGTTGGGCTCCACAGGTCGCTGGATGGAATTAGTCGGCCTCTCCGTGCTGGAGAGGATGACTTCCAGGCTCTGCGTCAAGCTATGGGCCAAACCGGAGGCGGATTCCTCCATCCCCCTAGCCATGACCCATAAGCTTGCAGGCAAGCTGTCCATTGCACCAAGCATTTAGTTTGTTAAACCCATCAGCCTTCTTCTGAAGTTTGGCCCTACAAGATCCTCATCTGACTCCTCTACAGCAGAACTAGTATGCGAACCTGCCCCCTGGTGTCCCTTCCACCCGGCGTGGCTACTGCCCACTAGTGCCTGGTGTGTCCCACTGTGAGGATTCCTGTTCTACCCTAGCCTCTATTATGCCTCTCTTGAGTTGGTGCCTGCGACAGTGGTAGCGGTTGACTCAGTGCCTTCCTCCTCTTCCAGTTTCTGCAGGAGGGGGGAGTGGGGGTGGTGGTTGCTGTGTGCAAGGTGGATTTTGCTCCTGGGAGCCTGCAGTGATGAAGCTAGAAGGGATAGGATGCAGTATGTGTGGCCACTACAGGAGGATGTATGGATGTATGTGATGAGGCCATATGGAGCTTGTGAGTGAGGATAGGTTTGGGGGATTAGGGATTAGGAATAGTTGTGGATATGTAAGGAAGCTGGCGTGGTCACATACCTCTAGGCAAGATGTCTCCTGCTCTGCCTGTGGCCACGGCGCTTGCCACTCCCCTCCCGATCACTGCCTCCTCAAGGGGAGTGATCGCATGCAGTCGTGCTTCCCCTCCCCCGGTCAGGTCCTGGTGTTGCCTGTTATGTGCTATCTTGTCCTGGAAGAGTGGTGATTGTGAATGAGTGTATTGGCAGGTGTGTTTGTGTGTGCATGGTGCCTCAAATTGAAGAGCTGTGAAATGTGTCTGAGGTGTGGGTAGTGCCTGTGAAGGATGCAATAGTGTGGGGCGTGTGAATGTCAGTGTATAGTTAGTTGGTGGATGAAGTGTGTTGAGGTTGTGAAGCTGGTTATGGTACAGTTATTGAGAAGTGTGTTTGTGAGATGGGATCTTACCTTGACCACTTGTGTCTAATCGTTATTTTGCGACATTGGAGCCATGTCCTGGGGGCACTGCTCCTGTCTGTGATTTCCTCAGCGATCTGTTCCTACGTCCGCCGTATTATTTGCCTCTGTGGCCTCCTTTTCCTCCCCCAATGTGGGTACAGGACGTCCCTCCTCCACCAGGACCTCCAGTGCTGCGTAAGAGAACCTGTGAGCCCTCTCCCTTGGTCCTTGAGCCATCCTGATACGTGCCCTTGTCTGTCGGCCAGCGAACTCCACACCTTCAGTGGAAGTGTGTGCTGGAGGCTACATATACCGCTTCACGAAAATTGTTTCTAATCTGCGCTTGAGTGTTAAATGTGCAGGTCTCCATTTTAGCGCCTCCAGGCACGTTTAAATCATGGTAATCAGCAATTAGCCCCAAAATTGCAGGCTAAAACTAGACTTTTAAACAGGTGTGCCTTATTAGCACAGCACCCACTTAGCGCCTGTTTTCACCCTTTCTCCAAAATAAACCCCTTTATCTCTTTTTGATATTTGAACAGTTGGGAGAAAGAAGTAGGGGGAGGGGTGTTGGGAGAGAAAAAAACATCTTGGTCTGGCCAAGTAGTCAACGTATCTCATTCATTCTGCATAGTAAATGCATTTGTCCTCTCTTTTAAGATTCTAGTGGGTTCCAGTATGGGTGGATGGCTGATGCTCCTAGCTGCACTGGCACGGCCAGAAAAGATAGCTGCGCTTGTTGGCATAGCTACAGGGGCTGATTATTTGGTGTCTGCTTTCAAACAGCTTCCTTTGGAGGTAAGTGCACCGTATTAACTTGTGCTATAATTATTTTTGCTTCATGTGGTCTTTTGAAATCCACAAACTCTAGTATATTTTAAGCTTAACGATTTATCTTTGTCCTTTCTCTTCTCTCCACACCACCCCACCCAACTAAACTGTTGGTTTTTCAAACTGATAAAATCTGAATAATCCATAACCTTTGATTAAAATAATCATTCATTCAAAATAGAGATTGACTGCTGATCGAGCTAACCTCGAACGTGAACGCTGCTTGGGCTCGGGCTCCATCGCTCTGCTGAGCCGTCGGTGATGCTGTGCGGTCCAGGTGCTGCTCCTGACCCAGCGGCGGTCCCGGGACCCGAGCCGGACTCATCCCAGGGAGGGAATGTGACAGCAGGACCTTCCTCATGCCGGACCACTGAAGGTGCCGGACCGTCGGGTGCCGGATTACCGGGGTTCAACCTGTATCTCTCTAACTTGTGTTTAGCATGGGGCAGCAAGAGGTCTGGGATGTCCCTACTAATTCATACATGCCAACCTAGAAAACTAGCAAAAGCTGACTGACAAAATGGATTTTTGCCTGCATTAAATATTTTACTTTAGATTCTGTCTAGAAATACCATGTAAGGGATTAATGCAGTACATGATCAGTCATGGCTAGCTATTTTCTGCAAGATGGAGGAAACTTCCATTTTCATCTGCATATGAAATTGGTCACATCAAATGCATTGTCCCTCAAATACCTTGTGGTATCTCCTAGTTAGATGGTGTTCTATTCTAGTGTTACTTAGTTTGACACTTCAATTGCAATCAGGTTGTGAGCAGTCTCCAAATGGAAATTGTATTTGTGTGGTCCCAAGCCACCTGGACACAGATCAAAGAACTGGAATCAACCTGAGGTTTGATTAACAGCCGTGTCTGAGATCTTTGAGGAGGGGATAAGGTCATCAATTGGCTAAATGTCTCTTGCTGACCAGCTCGGTGCTGGAAGCCTTCAATCACGTGTTCTTATTGGGCTTCATGTGGTTTATGGGCCAGTGTTGGTGGATTTCCTGTGGTTATGGTCACAACAAAAAGTTTGTTTGTCTGGTAACAATAACCTCTGCATAATTCAGGCCCGAGTAGTTTTAAACAACAAGCTTTAATATACATTGACTAATAACTAGTTTTATACAATTGTTCTACGGTATTACATTAAGTGGCAAACAATTAATACAACCTGTTTTGTTCACAAAGTCTCATTCAAGCTGATCAGACTTGTAACCTTGTGCATCGACTTCTGACTGTCCCAAGAGTGCTCTAACTTTGAGGAAAAATGACCCATTCTTGTACTATTTGGCTACCTTGGGCTGCACCTACGCAAAACAGTATGTGTAGATGCACATTGGCTGAGGCCACGTATTGAGGTTTTTATCCCGCTTTTAATCTTTTGGCCTTCATCTGTTCTACAAGCTTTGTTTAATGCGTAGGCCAAATGGACTTGCAGCCTTCCATAATTCTGACTCTCTTGTACCATCTCTTACTGTGGTATGTGGTGTTTTAGCAACTTCCCCCTTATCTTGGTGCCTGATTCTCATGCCTCAGCTCATTTTTGTTCACGGAGAAATAAAAACCTTTCCCTTTTCTCCATATTCACTTTCTGGCTAAAAATGCTAAAACAATGCAGGCTGGGATACTTTGACCATTTAAACAATTTTAAAATATTCTAATAGTCACTTTGAATTCTGTATCTTGTTCGAGGGGTTCTGTGTTTCCCTGTAAATAGTGTTCCAGATAGTTGAACAAGTAGGTAGGTCTCTATAACGGAGACATTATTGGCTGGAATGAAAACTTATGGAGATAGGAACAGGCCTTGTGAAACCATGCTCCATTACCACCATGAATGATCTGATCAAGCATGTATCCACAGTGTCATAGCTTTAATTTGGGCTAGCCAGTAAGGAAAGCAAGTTTGGGACATCTTGCATTTCCTGCTCCTGCAAGGTACCGCCATTTCAGACCAGTCAGAGGGAATTGTTCTGCGGACGTTTGGTAATCTGAGCTCAACCCTGTGAGGGTACAAGTTATGTGAAACAAACATTTGAAAGAGATGTGGACAAATATTAATTTTCTTAAAGGAAATTTGTTATTAGCCCTCTGTTCATTAATAACACATTGTTATATCACAAAATTGGAAGCATATTGTTAAAAATTACTTTTGTCTTACCTGATTCCAACAGTTTGTTAAACCTAACCAACTCTAATGAGCAAATAATGAGGATTTCCTGTCCCGTAGATGTTTAAGTACTCCAGGTAGTTATATGTGACAGATTATTATCCGATAATGAGGATCATGACTGTTGACAAAATCTATTATGATAATCCATTGTAAAATTTTGCAACACTTTCTAAATTGCTTGTTATTTCTGTTAGACAAAGAAAGAAATCGAAACAAAAGGTGAATGGTATTTGCCAGACCAGCACAAGGATGCAGGATTTTACAAGATCCCCTACGCCTTTCTTAAAGATGCTGAAAATCACTGTGTGTTGCACGGCACCATTCCAATAACCTGTCCTGTGCGGCTCATCCACGGTTTGAAGGACGACCATATTCCCTGGCAGATCTCACTGAATGTGGCTGAAAATGTTCTTGGTTCGGATGTTGACCTTATCCTTCGCAAACAAGGACAGCATCAAATGAGTGAGAAAGATGATGTCAAATTAATAGTATACACAATCGATGATCTGATAGACAAACTTACAACGTTGGCGTAAATGGGTAGGGTTAGAAATTGGTGCCATATATGTATATAATTAGCAGTACACTGAACCGATGGAAGCCATTTGCATCGGCGATTCCTGTGACATGAATGTCCTATGTTTGTAGAATTATACTGAACTGGTCCTAACAAGTGCTTTTGGAATATGTACCTTTAGAGCAAAAAATCTTCTATGTTATCAACAGAAAAAAATGACCAAATGCAGTTTGAGCTGTAAACAGTGTAGCATGTAATCCAATTACTAAAGATTTATAAGTGAACCTGTTTCTTTTTACAGCAATGCTGAGGCTTGCTGGACAATGGTTTTAATGTTCTATTGTCTGGTCAATTAAATGGAATCGACTGTGTCTTACGTGCAATTAATGGGATATGTCTCAAAATGCTGCATTTGTACATAGATAATGTTGGGAATGCTAGCAGTGTTGATCAGAAGAATCCTATACTGTTGCCAGACATGTTTGCCAATTACAATTCAGTATTACAACACTCTCTTCCTGTGTACATACTATGTTTTACTTTGATTAAATGATCATATGTGACTGATTTCTATAGTATCTGTGCCATAGGTCTCAACTTGCATTGTATAACAGTTACGTTTTCTACTACAATATGCTTGAGAACACCCATGAAAAAATAAATTGGTAACGCTAATATCCTTCCTTATCTATGAAGCTGGTTTTAGAAGTCACATGGAAAACATTCAGTATTTAATGAATTCTTTATTGGTGATGTATCCCTAGTTCTTTCACAGTACCTTGGAGGTTGGTGCTTTTTCAGGAGTGTTATATCGAGGAACTACTGAATGGAGAGGAAATAGTTTATCCTGAACGTCTACAATGAATACTCGATTCCATAATAAATCTGATTTTTATGAAAGCTCCAGTGTAACATGAAATATTACAGCATAAAATATCACCTGTCCTCAGAGGCTAAGGGCTGAGATTGGGTTTTACAGAGTGCTGGCCAAATTAACAACTCAAGGTTGGCTGCGGCCTGTACCATTGTTTCTGTTCACTTTGATTAAATAGGAAAACTTTGACAGTCCTCCTTGGAAACTGGAGGGTCAGCCCTATACAAAAGTTTTTTTTAAAGGACGTCTTGCTTTATAACTTGATATAGACAGTAATCAATGCAATTTTAAGCACATTGTCCAAATAATTTTATTTGTTTATATGTTGATTGTTTAGATTTAACATGTTTATATTACTACCCCCTTGGCAGTTGTGATTTTTTGCTACTCGTTTCAAATAATTAAACTGGAAAAGAAAACTCTGAACTTGCACTGATGCTGTTTTTGTTTTCTGCTGTGGTCATTTTGCTTTGTGGCACATTGATCTTTATTGGTTCATGAATGAAGCATGTCTTCACGTGGCCGAAGAGTGTCTTTAAAATGTTTTAAAGCAGGGTAAAATATGGACAAGCTACAGAGAAAAATTCAACAATTGTAGTTTTAGTTGTGCAGGGGCATGAGAGGAATAGTAAGAGGTAAGAAAGCTAAAAATTGGGAAAAAAAAAAGATGCAGTAGTAACTTGGGAATTTCATTGTTAAATTATAATTACAGCGCAATTATGTATTTAAAATGTTAATTTAATCAGATTCAATTCCTAATATCTACCATTCTGCAGTAAATTTAGCATCTTGTTTTGGTCATTTTGCTGCTGGTGGTGCTTTCTAGATGAAATTGTAGTAATGTATTACTTCAATTGAAAATGAAGAGTCTGGTATTTAATGGCCTTTGTCTATACATATCCCTATAATCCCAATCCTGTTCCTAAAGAACATCATACAGAGCACACAAGATGAGTACAGACACATGGGACAAGGATATACCTAAATACAACAAGAGCAAAGTTTACAAAATGCTTCAAATGTGGATCAACCAAGATTTTAAAAAGGGACAATGACTGAAATGTAAGAAGAAGGGAGAGGATAACCATTGGGTTGAGTTAGTGGCCGAGAAATTCGGTTGGTAGCGCCAGCGATTAGCGCCGAAAGAGCCCGAGAATTGGGGCGTTACCCAATTTTTGGGCAGGCGCAGTGAATATAGCGCCACCTCCCATATTGAGTATCCTTTTAGCGCCGGCGCTAACTCTTTGCGCGTGCCCGCGTGCGCAGGCAGATCATGACGTCATTTCAGTGTGCAACGCCTTTTTGGCGCCCCGGACCAGATATTCGGTGGCGCCCGCAACCTTTCCGCCCGGCGCTATTAGTGACCGTTGGATGGAGCGTTCCCAGGCCCTTCTCGGACTCGGGGGGCGCTATTTAAAGGGGACAGCACTAGTATAAAAGCTGCAGCCATTTGGGCTGGCCATTCTGATCGTTGCTGGAAAGAGTTGCTGACCTGCTGGACAGGAATTTTCTCATTGAGCCTTCAGAGGCACTGGCAGCTTGAGGGCCCGGCTCCCGAGCTGGTGATGCAGCATCTGAAAGCAGGGAGGTGGAGGAGTGGCTTTAGCAAAAGGACAGCTTGGCAGCAAGGGGTGCCAGATTGCGGCAAGGCTATGACATGGGTCCACAGTGAGAAAGCATGCTGGTGAGGGGAACAAGTGGAAGGAGACAGTTGTAAAAGGTGAGAACCTTACCATCGCTGTCGACAATGGGGTCGGCAGCTGCAGTGGTTACAGGACCATTCAGACGTCCTCCAAGAATCTGGTGGACTCTCTCCTCGAGATCCGTGAGTGACCACTTGTGGAGGTCCTCCACCGGTGCGAAGCTGGTCTTTGCCAATCCTCGCCAGCTTGGACTGCAGGGGAAAGGAGGGGAAGTTATGTTACCTGATGCCCTGAGTGATCATCTCATGCCCCCCATGGTGCAAGAGCCCTTACATGACGCCTTGAGTCAAATGTGCATGTGTGCCCAGAAAGGGCCATGGGTGCTTGCTGGAAGAAGGCCAATGGGGCACAGCCCACCCTGTAGCCATAAAGTCAGGTGCAAATAAAGGGATGCAGAAGTTTGCAGAAACAACACCCACCCTCACAACCCGACTGAGCTCGTTGAATTTCTTTCTGCAGTGGACAGGGCTCCTGGTCACCATGCTGCTGGAGTTGACCCTCTGGCATACATCCCTCCAAGCTCATCAGTAGTCCTTATGATTCGGCCTCCTGCCATTGTCTGGGTAGAGAACAGCTCGCCGCCGCTCCACTGCAGCCACCAATTGCTCCAGAGCCTCATTGGTGAAGCGCTCTGTCTCACCACCTCCATCTGGTCCAAGTTTTTAGCGCCAGAGAAGGTCCTGCGCCGATTCTGAGGCCTGCAACATGTTTAGTGAGTTGGTCACACCGCAGGGTAGGGCTGCACAGGAAGAAGGGAAATGGGTGACCACCAGGCGGAGCAATAGAAGCAGGCAGGTAGTGCAGGAGACCCCTGTGACCATTCCCCCCTCAAACAGGTATACCGCTTTGGATACTGTTGAGGGGGATGACTCACCAGGGGAAGGCAGCAGCAGCCAACTTCCTGGCACTGGGGATGCTCCTGCTGCCCAGGAAGGGAGGAAAAAGAGTGGGAGAGCAATAGTGGTAAGGGATTCTATAGTAAGGGGAACAGATAGGCGTTTCTGTGGCCGTAGACGTGAATCCAGGATGGTTTGTTGCCTCCCTGGTGCCAGGGTCAAGGATGTCACTGAGCGGCTGCAGGCCATTCTGGAGGGGGAGGGTGAACAGCCAGAGGTCGTGGTCCACATTGGTACCAACGACATAGGTAAAAAGAGGGATGAGGTCCTGCAGCAAGAATTTAAGGAGCTAGGTGGAAGATTAAAGAGCAGGACCTCAAAGGTTGTAATTTCTGGATTACTCCCGGTGCCACGTGCTAGTGAGTATAGGAATAGGAAGATAGAACAGATGAATGCGTGGCTAAAGGGATGGTGTAGGAGGGAGGGCTTTAGTTTCCTGGATCACTGGGTCTGCTTCTGGGAAAGGTGGGACTTGTACAAGTCGGACGGTTTACACCTGAACCAGAGGGGGACCAATATCCTTGCGGGGAGGTTTGCTAGCACTGTTGGGGGGGGTTTAAACTAATGGCAGGGGGATGGGATACAGAGTGAAACTATAGTAGGGGGTGATTTACAGCCAAATACGGAGGAAAAAACAAGTCAGCTGGGAAGGCAGAGCAAATATGTGAAGGCAAAAGGGAATATGGCAAGGCTGGAAGGCATTTATTTTAATGCAAGGAGTCTTGCAAATAAGGTGGATGAACTGAAGTTGTTGCTGAACACATGGGAGTACGATATTGTTGCTATCACGGAGACATGGTTGAGGGAGGGTCAGGACTGACAGCTCAATATTCCGGGGTATAGAATCTTCAGGCGAGACAGAGGGGGGTGTAAAAGGGGAGGGGGTGTTGCAATATTAATTAAGGAGTCAATTACTGCTGTAAGGAGGGACGATATATTAGCGGGCTCCTCTAATGAGGCCATATGGGTAGAACTTAAAAACAAAAAGGGGGCAAGCACTTTGCTGGGAGTGTACTATAGGCCCCCAAACAGTCAGGGGGAGATAGAGGAACAGATAGGTAGGCAAATCTCAGCGAAGTGCGAAAATGATAGGGTAATAATAGTGGGGGATTTCAACTTCCCCAATATAAATTGGGATAGTCAGAGTGTGAAAGGCTTAGAGGGTGCAGAATTCTTAAAGTGCATCCAGGAGAGCTTTTTGAGCCAACATGTAGAAAGTCCTACAAGAGAGGGGGCGGTACTGGACCTAATTCTGGGGAATGTAGCCGGGCAAGTGGTGGAAGTGTCAGTAGGAGAGCATTTTGGCGACAGTGACCATAATTCGGTGAGATTTAAGGTGGTCATGGAAAAAGACAAAGACGGCCCGGAAATAAGGGTTCTAAATTGGGGAAAGGCCGATTTTAATATGATAAGGCAGGATCTGGCCAAAGTGGACTGGGAGCAGCTACTTATAGGAAAATCCGCATCAAAGCAGTGGGAGACTTTCAGAAGGGAAATAGTGAGAGTACAATGCCAACATGTTTCTGTAAAGGTCAAGGGTGGGACCAACAAGCAAAGGGAACCTTGGATGACGAGATATACAAAAATGCATTTGGAAAAAAAGGGGGGCTTTTGGCAGTTACAAAAGACTAAAGACGGAGGAAGCCCTAGAGGAGTATAAAAAGTGCAGGGGCATACTTAAAAAAGAAATTAGGAGGGCAAGGAGGGGCCATGAAATAACACTGGCGAGCAAAATAAAGGAAAATCCTAAGATGTTTTATAAGTATATTAAGGGCAAGAGGATAACCAGGGAAAGGGTAGGGCCCATTAGGGACCAAAGTGGCAAGCTGTGTGTAGAGCCAGATGATGTAGGCGGGGTTTTAAATGAATTTTTTGCATCTGTGTTCACAATGGAGAAAGACGATGTAGACATAGAAATCGGGCAAGGGGACTGTGACATACTTGAACATATTAGCATCGAGAGGGAGGAGGTACTAGCGGTTTTAGCAGGCCAAAAAGTGGATAAATCCCCAGGCCCGGACGAGATGTATCCCAGGCTGTTGTGTGAGGCAAAGGAGGAGATTGCAGGGGCTCTGACACAAATTTTCAGAACGTCTCTGGCCACAGGGGATGTACCAGAGGACTGGAGAACAGCTAATGTAGTACCATTATTCAAGAAGGGTAGCAGGGATAAACCAGGGAATTACAGGCCAGTGAGCCTAACATCTGTGGTAGGGAAATTATTGGAAAAAATTCTGAGGGACAAAATTAGTCTCCACTTGGAGAGGCAAGGATTAATCGGGGATAGTCAGCATAGCTTTGTCAAGGGTAAATCATGTCTGACCAATCTGATTGAATTTTTCGACGGGGTGACTAGGTGTGTGGATGAGGGAAATGCTGTGGATGTGGTTTACATGGATTTCAGTAAAGCTTTTGACAAAGTTCCGCATTGGAGACTGGTCAAGAAGGTAAGAGCCCATGGGATCCAGGGTGCCTTGGCGCGTTGGATCCTAAACTGGCTGAGTGGCAGGAGGCAGAGGGTGATGGTCAAAGGTTGCTTTTGTGACTGGAAGCATATGTCCAGTGGGGTACCTCAGGGATCGGTGCTGGGACCCTTGCTGTTTGTGATCTACATAAATGATTTGGATGAGAATGTAAAAGGTATGATCAGTAAGTTTGCAGATGACACAAAAATTGGTGGGGTGGTAAATTGCGAGGAGGAAAGCCTCAGGCTACAGGACAATATAAACGGGTTGGTCAGATGGGCGGAAAAGTGGCAAATGGAATTTAACCCTGAAAAGTGTGAGGTGATGCATTTTGGACAGACAAATAAGGCAAGGGAATACACAATGAGTGGTAGGACCCTAGGAAGTACAGAGGGTCAGAGGGACCTTGGTGTACATGTACATAGATCCCTGAAGGCAGCGGAACAGGTAGATAAGGTGGTTAAAAAGGCATATGGGATACTTGCCT
Source organism: Somniosus microcephalus (assembly GCF_052327205.1). Classification (NCBI taxonomy): domain Eukaryota; kingdom Metazoa; phylum Chordata; class Chondrichthyes; order Squaliformes; family Somniosidae; genus Somniosus; species Somniosus microcephalus. The sequence continues at coordinate 76,778,035 of NC_140996.1, read as the reverse complement.
TCATTAGCCGAGACATAGAATATAAGAGCAGGGAGGTTATGATGGAGCTGTACAAAACGCTGGTGAGGCCACAGCTGGAGTACTGTGTGCAGTTCTGGTCGCCTCACTAGGAAGGATGTGATTGCTTTGGAGAGGGTGCAGAGAAGATTCACCAGGATGTTACCTGGGATGGAGCGCCTCAGCTATGAAGAAAGACTAAACAGGCTGGGGTTGTTTTCCTTGGAGCAAAGAAGGCTGAGGGGGGACCTGATTGAGGTGTACAAAATGATGAGGGGCATAGATAGGGTAGATAAAGAGGAACTTTTCCCCTTAGTAGGGGGGTCAATAACAAGGGGGCATAGATTCAAGGTAAGGGGCAGGAGGTTTGGAGGGGATTTGAGGAGGAACTTTTTCACCCAGAGGGTGGTTGGAATCTGGAACTCACTGCCTGAAAGGGTGGTAGAGGCAGGAACCCTCATAACATTCAAGAAGCATTTGGATGAGCACTTGAAATGCCATTGCATACAAGGCTATGGACCAAATGCTGGAAAATGGGATTAGACTGGACAGGGATTGATGGTCAGCGCAGACACGATGGGCTGAAGGGCCTCTTTCTGTGCTGTATAACTCTATGACTCTATGACTCTAAGGCGCAGAGTGTGGATGCTGAAGCTGACTGACCCACCCCTTTAAGAGCTGGCCGGCACCTGGAAGTCTCGTGGTCATCGGTAATTGAGAGCACCTGCGCTGCGCCCGTCCGCTCCAATATTGGGTTGCGCTGGAAGTTTAGCGCCTTAGGAGTCCTGTGTAACGCCTGAATTTGCACCTCAATCACCTTCAGAGGCGATGCAACCCAATATCGCGCCAGGTGGTGATAAGTTGCGTCTGGCTATAAACTTTGCGCTGCGCCAATTGTAACGCCCCAAGCGGGGCTATACCCAATTTCTAGGCCAAAGAGTATACAGAGGCAGGTCAAAAAAATTAGCAGTGCCAAGATAACTGGATAAGGACACATAATAGCAAAATACTGTGGATGCTGGAAATCTGAAATAACAACTGAAAATGCTGGAAATACTCAGCAGGCCAGGCAGCGTCCCTCCACGAATGCTGCCTGGCCTGCTGAGTATTTCCAGCATTTTCTGTTGTTATTTTGGATAAGGACATATCTGCAGTTACAAGCAGACTGCAACAAATTATTGCAACATTGGCCCAGAACTTGGTGTCGGGGGCTTGCCGCGCGTGCAAGCCCCCGATGTGCACTTACCCGGCGCGCCGACATCTGAAACCTGGCCCGCAGTGGATTTCCTGTCAGTGGCCAGGTTCTGATGTCGGCGCGCTGTGCTAACCTGACCCAGCGGCGTAGTTAGTGCAATGTGCCGGCTGGGATCAGGTGAGCACTGTTCAGTCAATCAGGGGAGGGGAAACTTCATTCATAAGTTTGAGAGTAAGAACTGTCAAACTCATGAGAAGTACTGCACCCCAAAACACTATTTAAACTTTAAATAAAATTAAAAAAAAACATCCCAATCATTAAATTAAGTATAAATAAGTTTAAAAAAATAATTTAAACAATTATTTTTGAAAAAAATAAATTTTTAATAAAAAGGGTCTAAAACTAAACTTACCTTATTGTAGATTCTTTAAAATAATAAACCTGTGGAAAAAAAATTCTAAATTGCACTAAAACACCACTTACCTGTAAAAATAAATACTTACGTGTGCTTTTTACAAGCGTAAAGACCGGAGGCCTTTACACATGCGCAAATCCCCCAAAACAGAGGAAATCCAAGACGCACGCGCTGCCCCCTACAGCGCACGCGCTAGCCTCTTCACCTCTTGGGTTAGAGGAGAGGAAATGCCGGTTTTCAGCGCATGCGCTGTGCATGCTGAAAACCGGCATTTCCTCCGGCCAGACGCATGAGTACCCCGTCCGTACTCACGCGTTTGGGGAGGAATTACTGTCCCATTATGCTATAAACATTCCAATGTTATAACAGCAAGAAGATTGTTGAGGGAGGAAGGTAAAACACTGATGGGCCCATATAAGAGTTGAACAGGAGATTATAAATATACAAATAAAGAGAAAAATGCAGGAAATCAAACGAAAGCACAAAGTTGGAAGCACACCGTCGGCAAGTCAGCATCTGTGAAGGAAACAGGCAGCCAACATGTCTGGTCCACAGCCTTTATCTGAACTGAAAAGTAAGAGGGGCCAGCATATTAATAGAATAAGAAAAATAGGAGGGGAAACAATTCCAAATTAGCGAAGAAATTAAACCAGTAGGACATGTACAGAACAGTAGAAGTTTGTGCACAGTGACAGCAGAAACTACTAGGGCTTTTAAGTTTAATCATTGTGGCATTACCAACAGTCTGTAACATGCTCCAGCACTTGCTTTTGGTTCAGTTTTACTCTGAGCCACTCATTCCCACAATCTTGTAGTTCAGTTTCTTTCTCTCTGCATGATTGATAAGCATATTTCATTCACTAGGAGTAAAACCTAGCTTGAAAGATTCTGAAGGGACTGTGCTTAGCATGTACAGTACATTGAAATTATGTTGTAGTGCTGCATGCAGTTTTCTACTTCCATGTCCTATTGAACACCAAACACTTGGGCCTTTGTAATTTTTACTTAAAAGCCTAACTGAAATTGATTAACCAGAAAACCTCTACATGTAAAGCCTGTGGCCACGATCTGGTGTGAATGCAGTGTGCAGAAGATGAATATTATTCAAAGAATGAAGAAATTCCTAAAAGGTAGATGTGCCGAATTCCATGGAATTGTCACTTATGCATTTTTACCATTACTATGCATATTTCTTGTGTCTACGCTGAATTCACTGTGCATTCCAAAGGCTTAATGGGATTGTACATTTTAGGGCTATTTTCTAACCTTAACCCAGATTATTTTGGCTCTCGGAACAATCTCATGGGTGAGCCCTAATTCCCCATACCTTTGACAATGCTTATGCATTGAGGTCTGGGTAAGTTTTCAATAACACACTCAGGAAAGCAAACAGCAGACCCTATTTGCTTATCACTTTTAGGTATTGGATTATTTTATACTTTCATAAAAACCTGCTGCAATCATTGAAATCTGTACATTATCACAGCTGATCTCATTTAAAATATGGTGAAGTTATTAAATAATGAACAATTGAATAATCTAATGGGTCATAGTTATATCTTTACAGTAGAAAGTCTTCTGTCTACTCAAGACAAAAGTAAGGGGAGAAATTCGGCATCGCCCCATTTGGGGCGCAATTCTCGGCCGGGCGTAAAGTTTTGCACCCGGCGCAAATTATCGCAACCTACTGCGAAATTGGTCTGTCTCGCCTCTGGAGCCGATTGCAGCACTAAATCAGGCACTGCACGACTCTCTTAAGGCGCTAAGCCAGAGGAGTGAGGCGCTAACTCAGAGGGCGGTTGCACACAGACACACTGGCTCTGGTCAGCTCTTAAAGGGGAAGGTCGATCTTGATTTGCAGCCGCACCCTGTGCATCGGAGCCCTGAATCTCGGCCTGGACAGACCTGTTGCCAAATCCTGCAGCCAAGGACCATGGAGAGGGCCAGGGAGCGAGCGCAGCGTTTCAGCGAGGGGGCCTTGGAGGCTCTGGTTGGCGTGGTGGAGTGCAGGCGATCTCTCCTGTACCCGCAGAGTGGCAGGAGGCCTCTGCCCAGCGAGTACCGAAAAGCTTGGAGGGAGGTGGCTCACAGAGTGACCTCCAGCAGCATGGTGCCTAGGACCCCTGTGCAATGCAGGAAGAAGTTCAACGACATGACTCGGGTCGTCAGGGTGAGTGCCTTTTTCAGAAACCTCTTCATCCCTCCATCTCGCTTTATGGCCAAAGGGTCTTGAAAGCCCCAATGCCCAGCACTCCTCCAACACCTTTGGCCCTTCCAGAAAACTCACATGCACATTCAGCACTTTGCACACAGTAAGGCCTATTCTACCATGGGAGGCATTTCAGCGAAGATCATGGCTGCACACAGTAAGGGCTATTCCACCATGGGAGGCATTTCAGCCAAGATCATGGCTGCACACAGTAAGGGCTATTCCACTATGGGAGGCATTTCAGCCAAGATCATGGCTGCATCTTTACTCAGACCCCGTCCTTCTTCTTGCAGGGCAAGCTGGCACATAATAGGAGACAGCAGCAACGGACCGGGGGAGGCTGGCCTCACGTGCAAGCCCTGACCAATCTGGAGCAGCGAGTCCACCGGATTGTGGCAAGCCGGATGATTGGCCCCGTCGCCACTGGAGACGCCGACCCCGTTCTGGCCAGCAATGGTAAGATCATCACCTTTTTGACCTCTCTCCTTCCACTTGTTCCTCACAACAGCATCCTTTGACACTCTTGATCCAAATCAGTACATCGCTGCACTCATTCCTCCCTTGCTGCCACCCTGTCCTCATGCTAAAGCCACTCTTGTACCTCCCTACTTGTAAAATCTGTGTGTTATATTGCAAATTATTACACAGACTACAAGAATAAACTTTAACAGGACTTTACTATTCGAAGGTCAGGGCGAATCTGCCCAATCACTCATTACACAGCACTTATATACCGGTGTGGTCACCACCGGTATTACAGTATACCGCAGCCAAGATAAAGTAGTGCAACACCTAAAATAGTTCTCTTAAAGGTGGATGGTTACATACAATAGTTCTCTTAAAGGTAGAACGGTTACATACACTACAATCCTCCCTTTTTAGCTTACAACATACTTATTCCCCATTAAACATAACATCATAACATATATCCAACTTCATGTAAAAACAGTTCACAGATGTAGTCTCTGTGGAAAACAGTTCACAGATTCAGTCTCTGCGGAAAACAGTTCACAGATTCAGTCTCTGTGGAGGCGCCTCCTGTGCTTCTTGACTCGGTCTGGACAACGCCTCGGTGGTGTAGCAGTTCCCTGTGGTGTAGTCGGTTCACTTTGCTGGGGTGACTCATCCAATAGTCCTTCACTGGACTTAACAGCTTGAACTTCCGTCACTTCTGAACCAGCATTGCTGACTTCTACAAGCTTGAGTACCTTGGGAAGTTTTTCTACTTCCAAACTGATTTGGTTCCGTTCGGAGGGACCATGTGCATGATCTGGTAGGGGTGATAATGGTTCAGATGGGTCATCTTCTTCTGTTTCGTCTTTTCCTTTCCTGCTTCTTGGAGACTCTCTGTGCTCCACTGCCAGCCGCATGCACAGTTCCTCCTCCTCTTTCTCCTGTTGCCTTAGCAGCGCCACCATCTCCCGGTGTTTCTTAGACTTTTTGTGATTCTTCAGGGTTTTTGTACTTCGGAAGATTTCCCCACAAGCTGGGCAGAACAGGTCATCGTTATATTCGGTGTCGTTCAACAGGACATGGTAATAATCGGTGTCGTCCTGAGCTAGGCCAGCGAGAGGGTCTTTTATTTCCTCCATGCCCAGCTGGACGTTAGTCAGCTTTTGTTCCAAATCCAGACATCTCTCCTGAAGAGACTTCTTCATGTGTTCAGCTTCCTCCAGCTTTTTCTGGGCTTCCTGCAAGTCTTTTACTAATGACCTCATTCGTGATTTCAATACTTCAACTTCATTTGGAGATTGATTGATCGTATTATTCAATCCCTCTACTGGAGCAGCTGTTTCAGCATTCTGTTGTTCAACATTGACGTGAGTCAGCGTACTTTTGGCATCCAAGGGTTGCTCTGCTGCCATCTTCTCAGTCTGTGTTGCAACCTCAGCTATTTCAATAACGTTTGAGAGCTCCAAACCCCTCTCCTTTGAAGATTTAAGCTCATGTTCAAATTGTTCCCATTTCAGAGTCTTGTCCCTCAGCATATGAAGGAGTTGGCTGACCGTTAACTCTTCTGACATCATCCGTTTCCCAGTAGCTGCAGGGATGTTTATAACCTTGCCCTGGGGCTCCTTTGCTGTTTCTACTTCGCCATCATCCGCAGCCTCCACCATTCGAATTTCCACAAATGAATCGTCCGGTGATGCTGCACCCAACTTCAGTAGGAGCTCGGAATTCATGGCGACCAAATCAGCCTTTTCTGCCTGCAACCTGCTAACAAGCGCCTTCAGTTGCTGAACATCTTGCTCCACCAGATTATAGCACGCACCTTCAGAAACCGAATCAGCTTTGATTCGTTTGGCCTCCTCGCGCAGACGGTTTGTGTGCTCCTGCTCCCTTTTCTCCATCAGCTGCTTCTGTTGTCTTTCCAGATTCTCCCACTCTGTGTCAAAGAACTTTTTCATTGCTTTCATCTCTTGCTCAAGACGGCAACTTAATTGTTCTAATTGCTGTTGTAATTTGAAATGGAGTTGAGTTCGAGCCCGGTGTTCCTCAGAATTGTGCATGTCTAAACTGGACAGACTCAGAATTCTCTGTCAAACTATGTTGTTGTTGTTCAGTGGAATTCTGTTCTGAAACTTTGTTCTCCTCTGAAGCATAAGCATTTATGCCCTCCTTCGTTTTTCCAACCTTAGTCAGCAAGTCCATTTTAGACTTGTCTTTCGCACCTGGGCTGGACTTATCATCATCAGTTTCAGAGTCTGAGCTGATTGTCTTCACCGAGTTCTCACTCATTATTGCTTTTAGGTAGTGCCATTCCATGTTTATTTCCCTGATCCACTCCCGCCCCAGAAGTGGTGGACCTCCCTCAGGTAGTACATGTAAGTCCATTCCTTGGTGTTCTTTGCCCTTGTCTCTCACCTTGACTTTTATCTTTCCGATGGGGTATACTTTATGCCCCGTGTATGTCTGCAATACGATCTTGGTATCTCTCAAGGGTATATGTGAGAATAGCCGGTTGTAATCCCTTCGATTTATGACTGATAGGGCTGATCCTGTGTCCAATTCCATTTTTACTTGGACTCCGGCTATTTTTAGCATGACCCAGATAGTTTGTAGGTCAGCTTCCTTACTCACATTGTGAATTCTCAGACTACCCAGTTCCTGGCCGTTTGGGTCTGAATCCGAATTCTGTTCATCCGAACTCTTCTCAGCCACCTTATGTACCTTGCTGTACTTTTCCTGCGGTGACTTTTTTTTGTTGCTGGTCTTCTTTCCTGACCGGCATACTTTAGCTATGTGACCAAGCTTGCCACATTTTCTACATTCCTGGTTTTTAAACCAGCATTGGTTCTGGTCATGTGTTGTCTTCCCACAACGATAACATTTTGTTGTACCCGAAGTCATTTGATCCACGCTGAGTACCGCTGCCTTCAGCTGCATTTCTGCAGTGCCTCTCGCTGCGGCTTCATGCGATGCTGCAATAAGGACAGCCTTATCAAGTGTAAGATCGTTCTCTTCTAGCAGTCGCTTTTGTGTTCCTTCCTTTGACAACCCGCACACGAACTTGTCTCTCAATGCCTCTGTCAGATTTTCCCCAAACTGACAGTATTTCGCTAATCTACGCAGTTCAACCAAGTATTCCGCGTTGCTTTCCTCTTTCCGTTGCATTCTCGCATAAAATTTGAATCGTTCCGCCAACATCAGCGGTGTGGGGTTCAAATGATCCTTCAGGACAGCAACAATATTAGCGAAAGTCTGATCCGTCGGTTTAGCTGGTGATAGAAGATGCTTCAATAGCCCGTATGTCTTCGCCCCCATTGAGTTTAGTAAGGTTAGAGCTTTATCATCATCTGCTATTTTATTGGCCTCACAATATATCTCGATGCGTTCTACATACGTGGCCCAATCTTCCACCTCGGAATCGAAGTCGTTGATGTTACCATGCTTAGGCATCTTCACTATCTTTCTGAGAAACAACAATGAATTTGTTCGTTACTTTTTTTTTCCAAAAATGGCGGTTTCCCGCGCTTGTCTTCTTCCCCACCCACTTTCAAAATGGCGGTTTCCTGCTCCTGTCTTCTTCCCCGCCTACTGGTGGCTTCCCGCGTTTCTTCCCCTGGCAGGAGGGGTAAGCTTTGCTCTCGGGCGACGACCGCTGGCTTTCGGGGTTCGCAGCCTGCGCGCCGGCTTCAGTGCGTTCCTTGTTCCCTTTTCTCGGCAGGGCAACCGGCGCTGGGGACAACCCGTTGGTGGCGAACAGTTCCAGCCGCTGGGCAGAATCTCGCTCGGTCTCCCTCGCTCGGTCCCGTTCCCCCTCGCTCGGGCTCTGTCTCTCCCGCTCGCTTGGGCTCTGTCTCTCCCTCAGCGGCTTCCAATCGCGCCTCCCAGCCCTCTCGCAGTCCGGTCCTTTCCTCCCCCGGCTGCGGCTGAGTTCTCCGCGGTTTTATTTATTTATTGTTATTTTATTTCTTCCCGCGCCTTACGATCCCGGTCGCAGCGCCTCGCAGCCTCGGTAGCTGCCCGGCCTTTTTCGCCGGTCGCGGTCGAGCTGTCTCACGACGCTGTTGTGTCTCCCAGCCCGCTTGTAGCCCGGTCTCTCACACCGGCTGCGTTCCCACTTGTAGCCCGGTCTCTCACACCGGCTGCATTCCCGCTTGTACCGTGGCTTCCGTGCCCTACGCTGCCCCAGTCTCAGCGTCTCTGGCCCCGACTTCTGTCCGGCTCCTTTCCCCCGACCGTGGTCGAGTTCACCGCCCTTATCCTCCGTTTCTTTTTATTTCCCCCCTACTCACAGTCAACGTGGCCGACTTGCTTCTCGTGGCTGATCGGCTCACTCGCCATCGTGACAGAAGGGACGATCACTGCCTGTTGCTGATGGAAGGCTTCGTGTCTGAATTCTTCCTTCTTCCTTGCTATGCAGACTCGAGTCTTCTCTCAGCAGAACGACGAGGGCGGATGCCTCTTCTCGACGCTCGTTAACTGCTTCGGATGTATCGTTGCCGCAGGGTAAGATCGAACTCGTCGCCACTGTAAAATCTGTGTGTTATATTGCAAATTATTACACAGACTACAAGAGTAAACTTTAACAGGACTTTACTATTCGAAGGTCAGGGCGAATCTGCCCAATCACTCATTACACAGCACTTATAGACCGGTGTGGTCACCACCGGTATTACAGTATACCGCAGCCAAGATAAAGTAGTGCAACACCTAAAATAGTTCTCTTAAAGGTGGACGGTTACATACAATAGTTCTCTTAAAGGTAGAACGGTTACATACACTACACTACTTTCAGATGCTGATTCACCAGGTGAGGAGGCGGGCCCTCAAGCTGCCACTGGGAGTGAATCTGAAGGCGAGGAGGAAGAGGAAGCCGGATCATCAGCACAACCCTCTGCTGAGGCAGCCCATGGCCATACTGGGGACACGCCTTCCCTGGAGGGGAGTGGGGAGGAATGGTCTGATGAGGGTGAAGCTCCAGGACCCAGCGGGCTGCAGCAATGCGAGGGGGGTAGGGAAGCTCGGGGGCCTTCTCCCCGGAGGAAGAGCATGGCCTCCAGTGCTGCTCGTCGTAGAAATGAGCGCCCAGGCGGAGCAAAGGCACACTGAGCTCATGGCTGCAGTGGCAAGGATGCCCGAATCCATTGAGTCACTGGCAAGGAGTGTCCAGGACTTCGGTGCAGCACAGGCGTCTGCCACGCAAATGCTAAGTGCTGCAATGTAATCAGTGGGTGGTCTCATACAGATGCAGATTGAGGCCACGCAAGCACTAACTGCTGCCACCCTCGCTGGATCGGGCAGATTTCCCCGGGGCTCTCACCGCGCTGCAGCAGGCCAGCAATCTGCTCCCGCAGATTGCTGCGCATGCTGAAGTGCTGCCCTGTGGGAGTGCCAGTGTGTCGGTCGAGTGGGGAGTTGCTGTACTCTCTCAGGATGACAGCATTCCTGCTGCCAGCACTGTCACTTCTCCACTGCAGTTGCCACCACCTGTCAGACAGACTGCTGCCGCCCATGCAGAGTTGGAGCAGTCAGCAGCCAGGCCCTCCAGGCCCAGAGCTGGTCCAGGCCATCCCTCAAGGGCATCTGCAGTCTCAGTTTCTGACACTCAGCAGCCTTCCCCCAGCCTTGCTGCAGCCACTGGGGTCCCAGTGCGGAGGAGCTGCAGGGTGGGAAGGGGGCAATTTCGCAAGGGAAGCAGATCACCCTCGAAGGGCTTAAAGTAGAAGGTGTGGCAAAATGTGGTTCATTGTTTTTTTGAAGGCCGAGGATCATGGTCATATCTTTATTACTGTTTTGGACAGGTTGTGAGAGCCAGTTATGTGATTCACTGTTTCTTTCTGTCTTTCTTTCTATTACTTTGTCATGCGGGAAGGATACACAGTTTTGTTAATAAAGAAGTGTGTTAATTCAAAATGTGCATGTTTGCTCTTTGCACTCATTGTTGCCTTGACCGGCTTAGGGGTTGCGGCATGGTTCCATTCAGGTTCTTTGAATGGCATAAGCCATTCCCTCAGAGGGGGCCTAGAAGTGACTTGCGATAAGCCTTTGATGGACGGCCCTTGCACTTTGTGCCTCCCTCCCGTCTTGGTGCTGCTGCTCCTCCTCCTCCTCCTCTGCTGGTGCTCCAAGGCCCGCTGGCATTGGCTGGCTCCTGAGGATTGCCAGGTTATGCAGCATGCAGCAGACAACAACGAAGTGGGAGACTCGCTCAGGCGAGTACTGCAGGGCTCCTCCAGAGTGGTCCAGACAGCGGATCCATTGCTTGAGCACGCCGATTGTGTGCTCAATGATGTTCCTGGTAGCTTGATGGCTCTTGTTGTATCGTTCTTCAGCAGGGGTGCTGAGCGAACGGAGCGGAGTCATCAGCCGGGTGCACAGAGGATAGCCCTTGTGCCCTGATATACCTATCAATTCATCCAATGAAAAGCGACGAGTTAAGAAAGTAACTATAGGTTTTTATTGGCTAAATAACAGAGCCCACCCTCGTGGGTGATCGGATACAACAAGGAGGAATGCCAGCCAGTCGACTACCTTTATACCTGGGCAGGTAGGTGGAGTCATGGGTGGAGTCAGCAGTGGTCAGCCCAGGTATAACAGCGTGACAAGAGGCGACCTCGTATAGTGATACAACAGTGTGAACAGTGCTAACCCTAGAGTAACGATATAACAGTGATAACTATAGTGTAACGATAGTGAACGATAAAAGTGGTTTACCACATTCACCCCTTGTTTAGATTTGAGTCCGGCGGGGTGAAGTGTACTACCAGTTCTGGTATGTCAGTCTGTCCGGAGGCCTCGTAAGCCTTTCTGATCGTCGCAGCGGCGGTGTTGCATTATCCGGTGTTAATGCTGGTGTCTGCGTGGTCGGCGAAGGCTCGTGGGGTTCCGGCATGCCGTCTACCTGGGCTGGAATTGGGGGGGTGGTGGGGGGGGGTGAAGGTGGTGTCTCCGGAGTGCCCGAGGGTGCGAGGTCTCGTAAGGAGACTGTGTCCTCCCGCCCGTCTGGGTATGCCACATAGGCGTACTGGGGGTTGGCGTGCAGGAGGTCCACCCTCTCGACCAGCGGGTCCGTTTTATGGGCCCTCACGTGTTTTCGCAGCAAGACGGGCCCCGGAGAGGTCAGCCAGGTTGGTAGCGTGGTTCCCGTAGTCGACTTCCTGGGGAAAACAAACATTCGTTCATGGGGAGTGGCGTTAATGGCAGTGCAAAGTAGTGACCGGATGGAATGCAGCGCTGCCGGGAGGACTTCCTGCCAGCGGGAGGTTGGGAGGCCCTTAGACTTTAAGGCTAAGAGGACGGCCTTCCATACCGTCGCGTTCTCTCTTTCCACCTGGCCGTTCCCTCGGGGGTTGTAGCTGGTGGTCCTGCTTGCAGCAATACCTCTCGCTAGTAGGAACTGACGGAGTTCCTCGCTCATGAAGGAGGAGCCCCGGTCACTATGTATATAGTTTGGGAACCCGAACAAGGTGAAGAGGTCGTTCAGGCATTTAATGACCGTGGTACTGGTCATGTCTGGGCAGGGGAAGGCAAAGGGGAAATGGGAGTACTCATCAACAATGTTGAGGAAGTACACATTACGGTCAGAGGACGGGAGGGGCCCCTTAAAGTCGATGCTCAGGCGCTCGAAGGGGCGGGTGGCCTTGATCAGGCTTGCTCTGTCCGGCCTAAAGAAGTGCGGTTTGCACTCGGCACAGGTCTGGCAGTTCCTGGTCATGGTCCTGACCTCCTCGATGGAGTAGGGCAGGTTGCGGGCCTTAATGAAGTGGTAAAGTCTGGTGACCCCGCGGTGGCAGAGGTCGTTGTGGAGGGTCTGGAGTCTATCAGTTTGCGCGCTGGCGCATGTAATTCGTGACAGAGCATCGGGGGGTTCGTTCAGCTTACCTGGCCGGTACAAGATATCATAATCATAGGTGGAGAGCTCGATTCTCCACCTCAAGATCTTGTCATTCTTGATTTTGCCCCTCAGCTTGTTATTAAACATAAAAGCGACCGAACGTTGGTCGGTGAGGAGGGTAAATCGTTTGCCTGCCAGGTAATGCCTCCAGCGTCGTACCGCCTCCACAATCGCCTGGGCCTCCTTCTCGACTGACGAGTGTCGGATCTCAGGGCCCTGTAGGGTCCTTGAGAAGAAGGCCACCGGTCTCCCCTCCTGGTTAAGGGTGGCGGCTAGGGCGAAGTCGGATGCATCGCTCTCGACTTGGAAGGGGATGGACTCATCCACTGCGTGCATTGTGGCCTTGGCAATGTCTCCCTTAATGAGGGAGAAGGCTGCGCACGCTTCCTCCGTAAGGGGGAAGGATGTGGACTTCATGAGGGGTCTGGCTTTGTCCGCATAATTGGGCACCCATTGGGCATAGTAGGCGAAGAGCCCCAGGGTTCTCTTCAGTGCCTTTGGACAGTGGGGGAGGGGTAGCTCCATGAGGGGGCGCATTCTTTCGGGGTCGGGGCCGATGACTCCGTTCTCTACTACACAGCCGAGGATGGCAAGGCGCGAGGTGTTAAACACACATTTATCCTTATTGTAGGTGAGGTTCAGCCGTTGGGCCGTACGGAGGAATCTCTCCAGATTAGCATCGTGGTCCTGCCGGTCGCGGCCGCAGATGGTGACGTTATCTAGATAGGGGAACGTGGCGTGCAGCCCGTTCTGGTCAACCATCCGGTCCATCTCCCTTTGGAAGACCGAAACCCCGTTGGTGACGCCGAAGGGAACCCTAAGGAAGTGGTAGAGGCGGCCGTTCGCCTCGAAGGCTGTATACTGGCGATCCTCAGGGCGGATAGGGAGTTGGTGATAGGCCGACTTAAGGTCGATAGTGGAGAATACCCGGTACTGCGCAATCTGATTGACCATATCAGATATGCGGGGAAGGGGGTATGCGTCCAGCTGGGTGTACCTGTTTATGGTCTGGCTGTAGTCGATGACCAGGCGGTTTTTATTGCCGGTCTTAACGACCACGACCTGGGCACGCCAGGGGCTGGTGCTCCCCTCGATGATGCCCTCCTTCAGGAGACGCTGCACCTCACAGCTAATGAAAGCTCTGTCCCCGGCGCTGTACCGCCTGCTCTTGGTAGCGACGGGTTTGCAGTCGGGGGTGAGGTTAGCGAACAGGGAAGGTGGCGGGACCTTGAGGGTGGATAGGCCGCAGGTGTTGCGCGGTGGGCGGTTTAAAATCTGCTGGTTGTCGACTGTGAGTGGGGGGAGGGGTCCGCCGTATGCTAGCGTGACGCTTTGGAGGTGGGATTGGAAGTCTAGGCCTAGTAGGACGGCAGCGCATAGCTGGGGCAGGACGAGGAGTTTAAAATTTTTATACTCCGTGCCCTTAACCGACAGGGTCACAACGCAGTAGCCGCTGATGTCCGTGGCGTGGGACCTCGATGCCATCGAGATCTGGTTGCACGTTGGCCGGACAGTGAGGGAGTAGTGGCTCATCGTGTCTGGGTGAATGAAACTCTCCGTGCTTCCGCTGTCGAACAGGCAGGTCGTGGCGTGGCCGTTCACTTTGATGTCCATCATGGACTTGGACAGGTGATGCAGGCGGGCTTGATCCAGTGTGACGGAGGCTAGTGTATAGCTGAGCGAGTCGCTGTAGTCTGCGGGTGAGGCGGTGGTCGGGTCTGGAGTCACGGTGACGGTCGAGCATGGTGGGTAAAATGGCGGCGCCCACGAGGTAGGACAAAATGGCGGAGAAGATGGCTGCCCCCACAACTCACATGAGGCACTGCTGGTGTCGGTTGCCTGGATCAAAGATGGCCGCCCCCATGACTCACATGTGGGGATGCTGGCCTCTGTGGCCTTGATGGAAGATGGCCGCCCCCACAGCTCGCATGAGGCACTGCTGGCCTCCGTTGATCCCCCTCTGCAGGCCTTTGCAAAGTGGCCTTTCTTCATGCATCTCGAGCAGGTCGCGTTTCTGGCTGGGCAGCGCGCCCTCGGGTGTTTCGCCTGGCCGCAGAAGAAGCAGCCGGCGGCCCGATCGCGGGGGTCCGATGTCGGAGCTGGTACCGGGGGTGGCGGTCCCGATCGGGTCCGGGACGCCGACGCTGAGGTAGGTCCCAGGGGGGGTGCTGCGGGGGGTATTGCGGTCGGGGTCGGTCCCAAGCCCCAGGGTCGCGAGTTACAGTACCTTGAATATGCCTCGAGGTCCCGATGGGCCACTTCTAGGGAGCGAGCGAGGGCTGCAGCTTTGTCCAGGTCGAGGTCCTTTGCTTCAAGTAGTCTTTGCCGTGAGTAGCCGGACCGCAGGCCTTTCACGAAGGCATCGCGGACGTTGTCTTCAGTATTTTCTGCTGCCGTTACCGCTTTAAAGTTACAGGGCTAGATTTTCAGTTTAGGCAGTTTTGGGGCGCTAGCTTTAGCGCCCGCCCGAAGTTAGCGCCCGCCCCAAAGTAGCGCCCCGTTGCCGGGAATTCAGTGGCTTCGCCCTAAGAGGTTGGTGGAGCGCTAAAAGAGGCGTTCCACTACTCTCTTTAGGCGCTAAGCCGGCGGTCCAGAGGGATAGCGCCCAGGCGGGGCGCAGCACGGGTGCGGTCATTTTTGCACTGACAGCAGACCCCGTGGTGCCGACCAGCTCTTAAAGGGGGAAGGGACGAATTAGTCTGCTGCCACGCCCTGCACACTGCAGCCTTGCAAAGAGGCCTCAACACTACTGCTCAGCCCCAGGGAGTCATGGCAACGCCAGAGAAGGCCCGTCAGCGTGCCCTGCGCTTCTCAGAGGGTGATCTGGACATCATGCTCACAGCTCTGGAGGTGAGGCGCAAGATCTTGTTTCCAGACAGTGGGAGGAATCCAACCCACCACGACTACACCAAAGCCTGGAAGCAGATCGCCCAGAGGGTGACATTCACCGGCGAGGCCCCCAGGACCCACACACAATGCCGTAAGAAGTACAACGATCTGACCAGGATTGTGAGGGTGAGTAGCCTTTCCAGTCTCCTCCTCATTCTTGCATGTACACCTGACATGATGGGCAAAGGGACCTGAAAGTCCTTTTGGCCAGCCCTCAGCCAGCAGCATTGGGACAGTCATGAGCATCAAATGGCCATTCGGCACTCTACACTTTGGCCAAGCTATTCCACCATGGGAGGCAGTGCACACTACATCAGGGCTTCACTCTGTCCAAGCTATTCCACCATGGGAGGCAGTGCACACTACATCAGGGCTTCACTCTGTCCAAGCTATTCCACCATGGGAGGCAGTGCACACTACATCAGGGCTTCACTCTGTCCAAGCTATTCCACCATGGGAGGCAGTGCACACTACATCAGGGCTTCACTCTGTCCAAGCTATTCCACCATGGGAGGCAGTGCACACTACATCAGGGCTTCACTGCGCCCTTACAGCCCGTCCTTTCTCTTGCAGGCTAAAGTAGCGTTTAATCGCCAGGCCCGTGCCAGGGGTGGCCGCGCCAAGCTGCAGGAGCTCACTCGGCTGGAGGAGCGCGTGTGTGTGCTCATGGGAGCACGTGTGATTGTCCCCACAGCGTGCGGTGTATCCGACCCTCCACTGCCCGGCAATGGTAAGGACCTCGCCTTTTGGCCCTCTCGCGTCGCACTGGCCCATCCGAGCTATCTCCTTTGCCACTGTCCCACCAATGCGCTGAATCCCACCAGTCCTAACTCCCTCGCTGACGCCGTCTCCTCACTCTGAAGCTACTCTTGTGCATTCCTGCTTTCAGCTGGTGACGACCAGGACCCTGAGGCTGCCAGTGACAGCACCTCCAACCAGGAGGAGGAGGAGGAGCAAGCCGGACCTTCGGGGGAACAGTCACGTCCCGCAGGAGAGGAGGAAATGCTCGACACCTCCTCACTGGACGAGTGCCTGGAGGAACTGTCGCAGGGCAATGCAGCTTCTGGGACCAGTGGCGTCCAGCCACCCAGCAGCCGTGCGCGTGGCCCGCGGCCTTCCCCCCAAAGGGGGGAAGGATCAGAGGGGAGTGCTGCTGCTCGGCAAACTCGCCGTCACCAACGCGGCAAGGGTCCCCTAGTTCGGCCCCCTCCTCCCCAGCGGGAGAGTCGCGACTCCAGTCCGGACACCTTCACTTCGGAGGAGGTGCGGAAGCTCGATCAGATGGCCGACGACTCGGACCGGCGCCACACGGAGCTCATGAGCGTGGTGGGGCGCATGCCTGAGGCCATCGAGTCGCTGGCGACCAGTGTGCGCGAGTTCGGGGCAGCAACTGCCGCGACTGGCCGCATGCTAACTGATGCCGTCAAGACCCTGGCGGATGTGATGCGCGCGCACACCAGGACCAGAGGGCCACTCACTGCTGCCACACGCGCTGTCTCAGGCAGGCATCGCCAGGGCAGGCGCCGCGCTGGACCATCCCAGCAAGCCGGCCGTCGGCTGATTGCTGCGGATCCTGCAGTGCGGGCCCGGCCGAGTGCCACCGCGCCACAGCACCAGCCAGCGCATCCCAGACGCCAGCTGGCCCACATTGCACCATCCGTCGCCGCCATTCCCCCTCTGGGGCGTCAAGGGCAAGCGGCTGCAGCTGATGGTGGCCAGGCTCAGGCGCGCCACTCAGGAGACGGCCCCTCGAGGCCCAAACGCCGTGTAGGCCGCCCCCCAGTGGCATCTGGCGGAAGGGCATCTGAGCCTCAGGCGCCTTCCCCCAGCCTCGCAGCAGCCACTGGGCAGAGCTTGCGAAGGAGCAGCAGGCAGGGCAGGGGAGGCAAAATGCTGGGCAAGGTCTCGCCCTCGCGGGCCACTCAGTAGAGGGTGTGGCCAGCTTTCCTTTAATATGGCGGTGGCCATCTTTATTTTGCCCATGGTTGTGCTTTTGGAGGGCTTTTTTTTTGCGTTAGGCCGACGTTGAGGCCCGGTTTCAATAAAGGTGGAGTGGCTCCTCCCCAGTTTGTGGGAGTGAGTCGTTTGTTGGGCTTTTTGTGGGGCCCGTTTATTGTTTTTGGGGATTCATGTGGGAAGGGCTTTTCATTTTTGTTTAATAAAAAATTATCTTTATTCATGCAGTCTCCATGGTTGTTCTTCTTAGTGTTTGTTGGCTTCGCCGGCTGAGGGCTTGCGGAGCGGCTGCATTCATCTTCCCTCATGGCCCCTGGCCATTCCCTGACAGGGGGCTTAGAAGTACCGTGTAATAAGGTGGCGTCGTGCGGCCCTTGGCCCTGGTCGCTCCCTCCTGGGAACGTACTCCTGCTCCTCCTCCTCCTCCTCCTCCTCCTCCTCATGCTCCTCCTGCTCCTCCTCCTGAGGTGCTGGTCCAACGTCAGGTGGCAGTGCCTGAGTCCTGCGGATAGCCAGGTTGTGTAGCATGCAGCAAACCACCACAAATTGGGAGACCCGGTCCGGCGAATACTGGAGAGCTCCTCCGGAGCGATCAAGGCAGCGGAACCGCTGCTTGAGGACCCCAATAGTTAGCTCGATGATGTTGCGGGTGGTTTGATGGCTCTCGTTGTAGGCCTCTTCAGCAGCGGTCCTGGGCGCGCGGAGCGGGGTCATGAGCCAGGTGCACAAAGGATAGCCTTTGTCCCCGAGTAGCCATCCTCTTGGGGGAGGCTGTGCCTGGAACATGTCATGCACAGTACTCTGCCGCAGGATAAAGGCATCGTGGCTGCTGCCTGGGAAGCTGGCATTGACTGCCATGATGCGCTGCTTGTGGTCACAGACCAGCTGCACATTCAGAGAATGGTAGCCCTTCCTGTTGCGATACTGCTCGCCATGCTCCAGAGGGGCCCGCAAAGCCACATGCGTACAGTCAATGGCGCCCTGCACCAAGGGGAATTCCCCGAGTCTGGAAAATCCCAATGCGCGCTGATGCTGGCTCTCCAGGGCCATGGGGAAGGAGATGAATTGGCTTCTCCTTCTGAACAGTGCTTCGGTCACCTGGCGGATGCAGCGATGCACGCCGTACTGGGAGATGTTTGCTATGTCCCCAGCAGCGTCTTGGAAGGAGCCGGTGGCATAGAAGTTCAATGCCACTGTCACCTTCACTTCCACCGACAGAGACGTCCTGCACCTGAGCTTTGGCCGCAGATCTCGGCGAAGCAGGTGGCAGATCTCTGCAATCACCCCCTTCCGGAATCGGAGCCTTTTAACACATCGCGCGGCACTCATGTTTAGGTAGGAGCGCTGCTGGCGGTATAGCCTGACTGGGTAAGGCCTACGTGGCCGACGCCTGTAGCCCCCTCTGCCTCTAGCCAGGGCTGCCCCTCTCACAATACGTCTGCGAGCCCTACGGACATGGAGCTGCAGCTCCGCGTTGGCACCCCATGCAACCCCCATCAAATCCTGGCAAACACTCTAATTTCCAAATGGCCACTTGCAGCGCTGTTGCCTGAGTCCAAAAATACCTGGCTCTTGCTGCTTGAAACCAGTTAGCTATCCTCCTTGTTGTGTCTCCAGAAATGCGTTGCACAAGACTGTTTTCTGAAATAATGGATGGCCTTTATACTGGAGAGGACGTTCCCTTTAATTAGCGCCCCCCGGGGCCCGCGCTGGTTGTGTTGCGTTCCTTTTTCCAAACGCTCCGGCCGCCCGCCGCACAATGGGGCGGTCCGACTGAAGTTTGCAATCGGGGCGGCCAAAGGGCGTTGCACGAGGATGTGACGTCATTTTCTGCGCGCGCATCCGGGCGGGCGCTAAACTTTGCGCCGGCGCTAACGGGCAACTTAATTTGGGGCGGGGCGCAAACTGCGCTGCGCCCGGGCGCTACACGCATAGCGCCCGGAAATCACTTCTCTTAAGGCGCTAACTGCTGGCGCAAGCAACTGAAAATCTAGCCCCCTGTCTCTGCCGAGTGCTTGTAGCACCCGTAAAAATTCATCCACAGGCTCTCCTGGCTGTTGCGGGCGGGATCTTAGGAGGTGTCTGGCATACATGGAATTTACCGGGCTCTGGTACTGTCGTTTCAGCCGGTTGATGGCGTCCTCGTATGTTTTAAGGTCCCGGATGAGTGCGAATACTTTAGGGCTCACTTGGGCGGTCAGAACTCTTAGCTTGGATTTCTGAGGCACGCCGGACTCTCCCAGGTAGGACTCAAAACAGCTCAGCCAGTGTTTGAAGTCGAGGGCTGAGTTTGCTGCCTGTGGGTTTAAATCCAGGTACGGTGGTCGGAGGGCTCGCAGCCAAGCCGGCTGCTGTGGCTGTTGTAGCTCGGCATCTGACGGCTGCTGTGGCTGTTGTAGCTGGGTGTCTGGCTGGTCTGGCTCGGTAGACATTTTAAAATTTAGCCAATAAAATTGATATACCTATCAATTCATCCAATGAAAAGCGACGAGTTAAGAAAGTAACTATAGGTTTTTATTGGCTAAATAACAGAGCCCACCCTCGTGGGTGATCGGATACAACAAGGAGGAATGCCAGCCAGTCGACTACCTTTATACCTGGGCAGGTAGGTGGAGTCATGGGCGGAGTCAGCAGTGGTCAGCCCAGGTATAACAGCGTGACAAGAGGCGACCTCGTATAGTGATACAACAGTGTGAACAGTGCTAACCCTAGAGTAACGATATAACAGTGATAACTATAGTGTAACGATAGTGAACGATAAAAGTGGTTTACCACATGCCCAAGAAGCCAGCCTCCTGGGTGAAGCGGGGCCTCAAAAAGGTCTGCCACAGAAGTCTGGTGCAGGATGAAGGCATCGTGGCTGCTGCCTGGAAATTGGGCATTGACAGCAAGTATCAGCTGTCTGTGGTCACAGACCAACTGGACGTTCAAGGAATGGAAGCCCTTTCGGTTGCGGAAATCCTCGGCATTCTCTTGCGGCGCCTACAAAGCCACATGGGTGCAGTCAATGGCACCCTGCACCATGGGGAAGCCCGCTATTCTTGCAAAGCCCACTGCGCGATCTTGCTGCTCGTCGGGGGTCATCGGGAAAGAGATGTACTCTCATCTCCTTTTAAAGAGGGCATTTGTGACTTGATGGATGCAGCAATGCACCGCAAACTGGGAGATATTGGCAACGAACTGGGAGATATTGGCAATGTCCCCAGTAGCAGATTGAAAGGAGCCAGTGGCAAAGAAGTTGAGAGCCACTGTTACCTTCACTGCCACTGACAGAGACGTCCTGCTCCTCAGTTGAGGTTGCAGATCTGGCTGGAGGAGGTGGCAGAGCTCAGTGACCATCTCCTTGCTGAATCGCTGCCTTCACAAACACTGCTCCTCAGACCTGTTGATGTATGAGAACCGTTGTCGAAAAACCCTAGGACGGTAAGGTCTCCTGTACCGACGCCAGTTGGACCTCCTCTGTCTGGCCATGATTGCCACTCTGTGTCTCTGTGCCCTCTCAATGTGATGGAGAAGCATGACATGCCCATCCATTGCAGCCCCCATAATATGTGGGCAATCAAAGTTATGCCAGTGAAAAAGCAAAGCAACTACAAAGTTATGGGCAGAAGCCAAAACTACCTCAGACAGCATTGACTCAATGCAGAAGTCTCTCTTTCTCCCTTTGTCTCTCAGCAAATCACTCTCTCTCTCTCTCTCAGAACGAGTGGTCCAAAAATGGCTACCACACAGAAGACAGGAAGAGCCCCCTTTAAATAGCGCCCCCCCCCCAACCCCACAGTGACTGGGAAGCGTTCCAGTCAACCTGTCGTTGGTGGCGACAGGCGGAAAGGAGGGGGGCGCCACTGAATTTCCGGTCCGGGGCGCCCCAAGGGCGTTGCACTCTGGAATTACGTCAAGATCTGCATGTGCAGGAGAGCGGGCGGTAGGGTTTAGCACTGCCGCTAAATGTCCGCTCAATTTTGCGAGAGGCGCAGGGCTCGCCGCGCCCGGGCGCTAGTTGGTTAGCGCCCCACTTATCGCCCTCTTAAGGTGCTAATGGGTGGCGCTCACAACTGAATTTCTCCCCCTATAAATCTAAGCACTAATCTAATCTTGTATCATACCATCTTCTAGATTGGCTTGGAAAGAGAAGGTGCTAGCAATCTAGGAATTTTATGTTTTTATTCGTTTTTATGAGATGTGGGTGTCGCTGGCAAGGCCAGCATTTATTGGCCATCCCTAATTGCCCTTGAGAAGGTGGTGGTGAGCCGCCTTCTTGAACCGCTGCAGTCCGTGTGGTGAAGGTACCCCCACAGTGCTGTTAGGGAGTTCCATGATTTTGACCCAGCGACGATGAAGGATCAGCGATATACTTCTAAGTCAGGATGATGTGTGACTTGGAGCGGAACTTGGAGGTGGTAGTGTTCCCTTGCGCCTGCTGCCCTTGTCCTAGGCGGAAGAGATCGCGGGTTTGGGAGGTGCTGCCGAAGTAGCCTTGGCGAGTTGCTGCAGTGCATCTTGTAGATGGTACACACTGCAGCCATGGTACGCCGGTGGTGGAGGGAGTGAAAGGTGATAGAAGGGGTGCCAATCAAGGGGGCTGCTTTATCCTGGATGGTGTCAAGCTTCCCGAGTGTTGTTGGAGCTGCACTCTTCCAGGCAAGTGGAGAGTATTCTATCACGCTCCTTACTTGTGCCTTGTAGATGGTAGAAAGGCTTTGGGGAGTCAGGAGGTGAGACACTTGCCACAGAATACCTAGCCTCTGACCTGCTGTTGTTGCCACAGTATGTGGCTGGTCCAGTTAAGTTTCTGGTCAATGGTGACCCCCAGGATGTTTATGGTGGGGGAGTCGGCAATGATAATGCCATTGACTATCAAGGGGCAGTGTTTAGACTCTCGCTTGTTGGAGATAGTCATTGCCTGGCACTTCCGTGGCGCGAATGTTACCTGCCACTTATCAGCCCAAGCCTGAATATCGTCCAGGTCTTGTAGCATGTGGGCATGGACTGCTTCATTATCTCAGGAGTTGTGAATGGCGCTGAACACTGTGCAGTCATCAGCGAACATCCCCATTTCTGACCTTATGTTGGAGGGAAGGTCATTGATGAAGCAGCTGAAGATGGATGGGCCTAGGACACTGCCCTGAGGAACTCCTGCAGCGATGTCCTCGACCTGTGATGATTGACCTTCAATCACCACAACCATTTTCCTTTGGGCTAGGTATGACGAGAAATAAGATCAGGTGTAGGCCATACGGCCCCTCGAGCCTGCTCCGCCATTCAGTAAGATCATGGCTGATCATTGACCTCTACTCCACTTTCCTGCCTGATCTTCATATCCCTTGATTCCCCTAGAGTCCAAAAATGTATCTATCTCAGCCTTGAATATACTCAAAGACTCAGCATTCACAGCCCTCTGGGGCAGAGAATTCCAAAGATTCACAACCCTCAGGGAAGAAATTCCTCCTCATCGCAGGCTTAAATAGCCTACCCCTTATCCTGAGACTGTGCCCCCTAGTTCTAGACAATCCAGCTAGGGGAAACAACCTCTCAGCATCTACCCTGTTAATCCTCTTCAGAATCTTGTATGTTTCAATGAGATCACCTCTCATTCTTCTAAACTCCAGAGAGTATAGGCCCAATCTACACAATCTCTCATCATAGGACAGCCCTCTCATCCCAGGAATAAATCTAGTGAATCTTCGTTGCACCGCCTCCAAGGCAAGTATATCCTTTCTTAGATAAGGAGACCAGAACTGTGCACAGTGCTCCAGGTGTGGTCTCAAGAAGGCCCTGTACAATTGTAGCAAGACTTCCTTACTCTTATACTCCAACCCCCTTGCAATAAAGGCCAACATGCCATTTGCCTTCCTTATTGCTTGCTGTATGCTGGCTTTCTGTGTTTCTTGCACGAGGACACCCAAATCTCTCTGAACATTTGAAAGTTTCCCACAATTTAAAAAATATTCCATTTTTCTATTCTTCCTACCAAAGTGAATAACCTCACATTTCCCTACATTAGACTCCATTTGCCACCTTACTGCCCACTCACTTAGTTTATCTGTATTCCTTTGCAGACTCGTTGTGGCCAAACCAAATTAGCAATAATACTGTGAAGGATGAATTTCTGGAGTGTGTACAAGATGGTTTTTTAGACCAGTACATTGAGGAGCCAACTAGGGAACAGGCTATCCTAGATTGGGTATTGTGCAATGAGAAGGGGTTAATTAATAATCTTCTTGTGCGGGGTCCTTTAGGGAAGAGTGACCATAACATGATAGAATTCTTCATTAAGATGGAAAGTGAAGAAGTCCAATCTGAAACTAGGGTCCTAAATCTAAACAAAGGAAACTACGAAGGTATGAGGAGTGAGTTGGCTATGATAGATTGGGGAGCTTCATTAAAAGGCATAACTGTGGATAGGCAATGGCTAACATTTAAGGAAGGAATGCATGAATTGCAACAGTTATACATTCCTTTCTGGCGCAAAAACACAAAAGGAAAAGCGGCCCAACCATGGCTAACAAGAGAAATTAAGGATAGTATTAGATCCAAAGAGGAGTCAGAAAGTTGCCAGAAAAATTAGCAAGCCTGAGGATTGGGACCAGTTTAGAGTTCAGCAAAAAAGGAGCAAGAGATTGATTAGGAGCAGAAAAATAGAGTATGAGAGTAAAATTGCAAGGAACATAAAAGCGGACTGAAAAAGCTTCTACAAGTATGTAAAAAGAAAAAGATTAGTGAAGACAAATGTAGGTCCCTTACAGTCAGAAACGGGAGAATTTATAATGGGGATCAAGGAAATGGCAGAGCAATTAAACAAATATGTTGGTTCTGTCTTTACGGAAGAGGACAAAAATAACTTCCCAGAAATGCTCGGGAACCAAGGGTCTTGTGAGAAGGACGAATTAAAGGAAATTAGTATTAGTAAAAAAATAGTGCTGGAGAAATTAATGGGACTGAAAGCTGATAAATCCTCAGGGCCTGATAACCTGCATCCCAGAGTACTAAAAGAGGTAGCCATGGAAATAGTGGATGCATTGGTTGTCATCTTCCAAAATTCTATAGATTATGCAACAGTTCCTGCAGATTGGAGGTTGGCAAATATAACCCCACTATTTAAAAAAGGACAGAGAGAGAAAACAGGGAATTACAGACAGGTTAGCCTAACATCAGTAGTAGGAAAATGCTAGAATATTATAAAGGATGTGATAACAGGACACTTAGAAAATATCAACGGGATTAGACAAAATCAACATGGATTTATGAAAGAGAAATTGTGTTTGACAAATCTACTGGAGTTTTTTGAGGATGTAACTGGTAAAATAGATAAGGGAGAACCAGTGGGTGTGGTGTATTTGGATTTTCAGAAAGCCTTTGATAAAGTCCCACATAAGAGGTTAGTGTGCAAAATTAAAGCACATGGGATTGGGGGTAATATACTGGCATGTATTGAAAATTGGTTAACAGACAGGAAACAGAGAGTAGGAAAAAAATGGGTCTTTTTCGGGGTGGCAGGCGGTGACTAGTGGGGTATGATTTGGACAGGTTGGGTGATTGAGCAGATGCATGGCAGATGCAGTATAATGTGGATAAATGCGAGGTTATCCACTTCGGTGGCAAAAACAGGAAGACAGATTATTATCTGAACGGCAATAGATTGGGAAAAGGGGAAGTGCAACGAGACCTGCGTGTCCTTGTGCACCAGCCGCTGTAGGTAAGCATGCAGGTGCAGCAGGCGGTTAAGCAGGCAAATGGTATGTTGGCCTTCATAGCAAGCGGATTCGAGTACAGGAGCAAGGATGTCTTGCTGCAGTTGTACAGGGCCTTGGTGAGACCACACCTTGAGTATTGTGTGCAGTTTTGGTCGCCTTATCTGAGGAAGGATGTTCTTGCCATGGAGAGGGTGCAGCGAAGATTCACCAGACTGATACCTGGGATGGCAGGAATGACGTATGAGGAGAGATTGGGTCGATTAGGCTTATATTCGCTAGAGTTCAGAAGAATGAGAGGGGATCTCATTGAAACTTATAAAATTCTAACGGGACTAGACAGACTAGATGCAGGAAGGATGTTCCCGATGGTGGGGGAGTCCAGAACCAGGGGTCACAGTAATGATAAGGGGTAAGCCATTTAGGACAGAGATGAGGAGGAATTTCTTCACCCAGAGAGTGGTGAACCTATGGAATTCTCTACCACAGAAGGCTGTTGAGGCCAATTCATTAAATATATTCAAGAAGGAGTTAGATATATTTCTTAAGGCTAAAGGGATCAAGGGATATGGGGAGAAAGCAGGGACAGGGTACTGAATTTGGGTGATCAACCATGATCTCATTAAATGGCGGAACAGGCTCGAAGGGCCGAATGGCTTACTCCTGCTCCCATCTTCTATGTACCGCAGGGATCAGCGCTTGGGCCCCAGCTATTCACAATATATATCAATGATTTGAATGAGGGAACCAAATGTAATATTTCCAAGTTTGCTGACGACACAAAACTAGGTGGGATTGTGAGTTGTGAGAAGGATGTAAAGATACTTCAAGGCGATTTAGACAAGTTGAGTGAGTGGGCAAATACATGGCAGATGCAGTATAACATGGATAAATGTGAAGTTATCCACTTCGGTAGGAAAAACAGAAAGGCAGAGTATTATTTAAATTGTTATAGATTGGGAAATGTTGATGTACAGAGGGACTTGGGTGCCCATGTACACCAGTCACTGAAAGCAAACATGCAGGTGCAGCAAGCAGTTAGGAAGGCAAAAGGTATGTTGGCCTTCATTGCAAGAGGATTTGTGTACAGGAGCAAGGATGTCTTACTACAGTTATACAGGGCCTTGGTGAGACCACACCTGGAGTACTGTGTGCAGTTTTGGTCTCCTTACCTAAGAAAGGATATACTTGCCATAGAGGGAGTGCAGCGAAGGTTCACTGGACTGATTCCTGGCATGGCAACCCAGAGATATTTTATAAATATATTAAGAGTAAGAGGGTAACTAAAGAAAGGACAGGGCCTATTAAAGACCATGAGGGTAATCTTAATCTGTGTGTGGAGGCGGGAGACATCAGTAGGGTTCGTAATGAATACTTTGCGTCCGTTTTCACAAAGGAGAGGGGCGAAGCAGACATTGCTATCGGGGGGGAAGAGTGTGAAATATTAGATGAAGTAAACATAGTGAGAGAGGAAATATTAAGGGGTTTAGCAGCTTTAAAAGTGGATAAATCCCCAGGCCCGGATGAAACGTATCCCAGGCTGTTAAGCAAAGCAAAAGAGGAAATAGCAGAGGCCCTGACCATAATTTTTCAATCCTCTCTGGCTTCCGGTGTGGTGCTGGAGGACTGCTAACGTGGTACCCTTGTTTCAAAAGGGAGAAAATGAGAGACCGAGTAATTACAGGCCAGTCAGCCTAACCTCGGTGGTGGGAAAATTATTGGAAAGAATTATGAAGGACAGGATAAATCTTCATTTCGAAAGACACGGATTAATCAAGGATAGTCAGCAAGGATTTGTTAAGGGAAGGTCGTGTCTGACAAACTTGATTGAATTTTTTGAGGAGGTAACAAGGAGGGTAGATGAGGGTAGTGTGTTTAATGTAGTGTATATGGACTTTAGCAAGGCTTTTGATAAGGTTCCACATGGCAGACTGGTCACGAAGCTAAAAGCCCATGGGATCCAGGGCAAAGTGTCAAGTTGACTTCAAAACTGGCTCGGAGACAGGAAGCAGAGGGTAATGGTTGATAGGTGTTTTTGTGACTGGAAGGCTGTTTCCAGTGGGGTTCCGCAGGGCTCAGTACTAGGTCTCTTGCTTTTTGTGGTATATATCAACGATCTTGACTTGAAAAAAGGGGGTATGATTAAGAAGTTTGCAGATGACATTAAAATTGGCTGTGTGGTTTTTACTGAAGAAGGAAGCTGTAGACTGCAGGAAGATATCAATAAATTGGTCAGGTGGGCAGAACAGTGGCAAATGGAATTCAATCCGGATAAGTGTGAGGTAATGCATTTGGGGAGAGCTAACAAGGAAAGACAATACACATTAAATAGTAGGACACTGACTAGTGTAGAGAAACAAAGGGACCTTGAAGTGCATGTCCACAGATCCCTGAAGGTAGCAGGCCAAGTAGATAAGGTGGTTAAGAAGGTATACGGAATGCTTGCCTTTATTAGTCATGGTGTGCCACTGGGGAAACACTGTGTGTATGTAGATAAACCTGTATAATCCCCTTTTAACTGCTGTATTCCCCTCCCCCCGCAAGACAGTTGCAAGCTGAGAGGAATAAGGCACGTTCAGACTTGCCTGCTGCTGATAGAAGGAAAACCAATCAGGTTCCAGTAGGTGACCAATCCGTGAGTCATCACAGGTTCGCGGGCTTCACGAATGCAGTACTGTATTGTGAGAGTTGGAGTAAAGACCTATTTCTTGTAGCTCGCTGTGTTGCCTATTTCTTTACGCGGGAGACCGTAGTCCCCCACATTGGTGACCCCGAATGTCGGCGGCCGAAGCCCCCGACTCACGCAGCCCTACAGAGGCCAGCAACGACCCGATGGCAACCAGCAGCAGCCTGATGTCGGCCGGCGCCGCGTCCTTGAAGCTCCCCACCTTCTGGGAACACCAAGCACCAGCTTGGTTCGCGCACTCGGAGGCCCAATTCACCCTTCGCAGGGTTCAAGACGATGAAGAAAGATACCTCCACGTAGTCTCAGCACTAGCAAGCTCTACCGCCGCCGAAGTTCTCGACCTGCTGGGGAACCCACCACAGACTGGCAAGTACTCAACCATTAAGGGCCGCTTGCTGCAGGCTTACGGCCTGTCCAAGGAGGAGAGGGCCCACAGGCTTCTCTCACTACCAGGCCTCGGTGATTCTACCCCGACCCAGTTGATGAGCCGGATGCTTGCGCTCCTGGGCTCTGAACCGCAGTGCTTTTTGTTTCGGGCCCTTTTCCTCAGCCTGCTTCCTCAGCAGGTACAGACTGCCCTCGCGGGGTCCCCGATCACGGACTGCGTACAACTGGCAGCCGCCGCGGACAAAGTTTCCGCCATCGCCCAACTCGGCTGTGCAGCCGCGAGGCTCCCCGACACCACCGAGCGCGCGTCGCCACGCCAGGCCGCAGAACTATGCTACTACCACGCGCGTTTCGGCCACAAGGCCCAACGCTGCAGAGCACCCTGCTCTTTCGATCAAACCAAGATGGCCGCCCGGCCTAACGCACCAGCCCCGCGCCGCCGCCTAGGCCCGCTCGACCGCACCCCCGCCGCCACGATGGCCATCGGCACCGCAGGTAAACTGCTGTACATAACCAACTCTCTTTCAGGGCACAGATTCCCTTGCGACACCGGAGCCCAATGCAGCATAATTCCTGCCTCCCAGCTCGACATCCAGGCAGGCCGCAGCGGCCCACCCCTCGTGGCGGCAAATGGTGCAGCCATCGCTATTTTCGGAAAGCGACGGGTCGAGGTTTGTTTCAACGGCCAGCGATTTACGTGGGATTTCGTGATGGCCTCGGTGGCACATCCTTTGCTGGGCGCCGATTTTCTTTGCGCCCACGGACTCCTGGTCGATGTCCGCGACAGGCGCCTGATCGACGCAGCAACTTTCGCTTCACTGGCCTGCCAGCAGAGCAACAGCCCGGCCCTCGTCGGGTCCTGCTCCGCCCCGGCGCATGACGACTACGCCCGCCTACTCGCAGATTTCCCGAGGCTCACACAACCGACCTTCTCAGCCGCGGCAGCCAAGCATGGGGTTGAGCATCACATCGCCACTATGGGACCACCAGTGTTCGCTCGAGCCAGACGCCTGGACCCAGCCAAGATGGCGGTGGCCAAGGAAGAATTCGCCACGATGGAAAAACTGGGCAGCATCCGCCGCTCGAACAGCCCTTGGTCGTCCCCCCTCCACATTGTGCGCAAGCCGGGCGGTGGCTGGCGCCCCTGCGGCGACTACAGATGGCTGAACGACGCCACCACGCCCGATAGATACCCCATTCCGCACATCCAAGACTTCTTGGCACACCTAGCAGGAAAGTCCATCTTTTCCAAGGTCGACCTGATTCGCGGCTACCATCAGGTCCCCGTCCACCACGCAGACGTCCAGAAGACGGCGGTCATCACCCCCTTCGGACTGTTCGAGTTCCTGCGCATGCCCTTCGGGCTTAAGAATGCCGCACAGGCCTTCCAACGGCTCATGGACTCCGTCCTACGGGACCTGAGCTTCCTGTTCGTCTATCTGGACGATATCCTCGTGGCCAGTACCAACAAGGCCGAGCACATCGCGCATTTGCGCTCCCTTTTCCAGCGCCTCAGCCAACACGGGCTAATCGTCAACCCGGCCAAATGCCAGTTCGGAGCAGCCCAAATTGACTTTCTCGGCCACAGAATCTCGCTAAGGGGAGCCATTCCCCTACCTTCCAAGGTGCAGGCGGTGGCGGATTTTCCCCAGCCCACCTCGGTTAAGGCGCTGCAGGAATTTTTGGGGATGGTCAATTTCTATCACCGGTTCGTGCCCAAGGCCGCCGCACTCATGCGCCCCCTCTACGAAGCCACCAGGGGCAAAATGGGCAAAGAGCAACTCACCTGGTCCAGCGAGATGGCGACAGCATTCCACCAGACCAAAAGCGCCTTGGCCAATGCCACACTACTGGCCCACCCCATCCCGGGCGCCAAGACCGCCCTCAGCACGGACGCCTCGGATTACACCGTCGGCGCCGTCCAGCAACAGTGGGTCGAAGGCACGTGGCAGCCACTGGCATTTTTCAGCCGACAGCTGCGCAAGAACGAGCAGGCCTACAGCACGTTCGACAGAGAGCTTCTGGCCCTGTTCCTGGCAATCCGGCACTTCCGTTTCCTTCTGGAAGGCCGGCCGTTCACCGCATTCGTGGACCACAAGCCGCTCACTTTCGCCATGGCCAAAGTAACCGAACCCTGGTCCGCGCGCCAACAGCGCCAACTCAACTTCATCTCGGAGTTCACCACGGACATCCGCCACGTCGCCGGCAAGGACAATTTGGTGGCGGACTGCCTCTCAAGACCCTCGCTCCACGCAGTGCACCTGGGCGTCGACTACGCCAGCATGGCGAGAGACCAGGCTGCCGACGCGGAGATCCAGGCCCTCAGGACGTCAACTACCAGCCTCACCCTGGCCAACATCCACTTCCACGCAGCCGGCACAACCCTCCTGTGCGACGTCTCAGTCCCCTCGCCTAGGCCGGTCATTCCATCCGCCTGGCGCAAGCGAGTTTTCAACATCATCCACGGCCTTTCACATCCAGGGATGCGTGCGTCTCAGAAACTTATGTCCGCCAAGTTCATCTGGCCTGGACTCCACAAGGATGTGAGAGACTGGACCAACACATGCGTGCCGTGTCAGCGCGCTAAGGTCCAGCAGCACACCAAGGCGCCATTGGAGTGTTTCCCGGTGCCCGAGAGGCGTTTCGACCATGTCCACGTCGATCTGGTAGGCCCCTTGCCGCCGTCGCACGGTTTTACACACCTGCTCACGATCGTCGACCGCACCACCAGATGGCCCGAGGTGGTTCCCCTCGCCTCCACCACCACGACCGACGTCGCGCGAGCATTTGTCTCGACATGGGTGGCCCGGTTCGGCATGCCGACCGACATATCCTCGGACAGAGGCCCCCAGTTCACCTCCCACTTGTGGAATGCCATCATCGCCAGCCTCGGCACCAAGTTGCACAGGACAACAGCCTACCACCCACAGGCCAACGGGCTCTGCGAGCGCTTTCATCGTTCTTTGAAAGCCTCCCTCTGCGCCAGCCTGGCCAACACCAGCTGGATCGACAAACTACCCTGGGATTGCGTACCACGCCCAAAGAGGACCTCCGTGCCTCTGCGGCCGAGATGGCCTACGGCCAACCGCTCAGAGTACCAGGCGACTTCCTCGCCCTGACAACGGAGCCGTGGTCGGCCGCCAGACAGCTTTCCCTGCACCAGGATTCGGCCCAGCAATTCCGTCCAGTGCCCACTTCGCAACACGGCCCGCAGCCGTCCTACGTGCCTCGAGACTTACGGCATGTGGAGTTCGTCTTCGTGCGCCGGGACACGCACAGAGGCCTGCTGCAGGCACCGTACACCGGCCCCTTCCCAGTATTGGAGACGGGGGACAAAGCTTTTCTTATCGATGTCGGCGGGAAGCCGGACCTTATTTCAGTAGACCGCTTCAAACCGGCGCACCTGGACCTCAGCTTCCCGTTTCGGCCGGCTCTTCCCCCACGGCGGGGCAGACCTCCCGCGTTGGTGGCGGCCCCACAAGAGGACCAAGACACGCCAGAACCTTACTTCCCGGCCGCCGCCCCACCTTCGCCGGCAGCCTGTCCAGCCAGCCCACCGGCAGACCAGCCACCAGACCAGCCAACGAACCAACCGGCTGACCTCCCAGACAGCCCTCCTCACACGCCAGATGGCTACTACAGCCGCTACGGCTGCTTGGTCAAACCTCCGCAGAGACTGACTTTTACAGTTAACGAGGATTCTGGGGGGGCGTATGTGGCATTGCCACATTGGGGAAACACTGCGTGTATGTAGATAAACCTGTATAATCCCCTTTTAACTGCTGTATTCCCCTCCCCCCGCAAGACAGTTGCAAGCTGAGAGGAATAAGGCATGTTCAGACTTGCCTGCTGCTGATAGAAGGAAAACCAATCAGGTTCCAGTCGGTGACCAATCCGTGAGTCATCACAGGTTCGCGGGCTTCACGAATGCAGTACTGTATTGTGAGAGTTGGAGTAAAGACCTATTTCTTGTAGCTCGCTGTGTTGCCTATTTCTTTACGCGGGAGACCGTAGTCCCCCACAGTGGCATAGAATACAAGAGCAGGGGGGTTACGCTTCATCTGTATAAAACACTAGTTAGGCCTCAGCTAAAGTACTGCGTGCAGTTCTGGTCACCACATTACAGGAAAGATGTGATTGAACTAGAGAAGGTACAGAGGAGATTTACAAGGATGTTGCTGGGAGTAGAGAATCTTAGCTATGAGGAAAAACTGGATAGGCTGGGTCTGTTTTCCTTGGATCAGAGGAGGCTGAGGGGAGACCTTATTGAGGTGTATAAAATTATGAGGGGCACAGATAAAGTGGATAGAAAGGACCTATTTCCCTTAGCAAAGGGGTCAAACACCAGGGGGCACAGATTTAAAGTAATGGGGGGAAGGTTTAGAGGGGATTTTGAGGGGAAATTTCTTCACCCAGAGGGTTGTGGGGGTCTGGAACTCACTGCCTGAAAGGGTGGTAGAGGCAGGAACGCTAATTACATTTAAAAAGTACTTGGATGTGCACTTGGGATGCTCTAACCTGCAGGGCTACGGACCAAGAGCTGGGAAGTGGGATTAGGCTAGATAGCACTTTGTTGGCCGGCGCAGACACGATGGGCCAAGATGGCCTCCTTCCATGCGGTAACTTTCTATGACTGTCGTATGAGGAGAGATTGGGTCGACTAGGCCTGTATTCACTAGAGTTTAGAAGAATGAGAGGGGATCTCATTGAAACGTATAAAATTCTGACAGGGCTGGACAGACTGGATGCAGGGAGGATGTTTCCCCTGACTTTGGGGTCTAGAACGAGGGGTCACAGTCTCAGGATAATGGGTAGGCCATTTAGTACTAAGATGAGGAGAAATTTCTTCACTCAGAGGGTGGTGAACCTGTGGAATGCTCTACCACCGAAGGCTGTGGAGGCCAAGTCACTGAATATATTTAAGAAGGAGATAGATAGATTTCTAGACACAAAAGGCATCAAGGGGTATGGGGAGAGAGCAGGAATATGGTATTGTGATAGAGGATCAGCCATGATCATATTGAATGGTGGAGCAGGCTCGAAGGGCTGAATGGCCTACTCCTGCTCCTATTTTTCTATGTTTCTATGTTTCTCCTCACAGCTTACAGTCCCACCTAGCTTTGTATCATCAGCAAACTTGGCTACATTACACTCAGTCCCTTCATCTAGGTCATGAATATAGATTGTAAATAGCTGAGGCCCCAAAACTGATCCTTGCGGCACACCACTAGTTACAGCTTGCTAACCTGAAAAAGATCCGTTTATCCCTACTCTGTTTTCTGTCCGTTAACCAATCCTCTATCCATGCTAGTATACTACCCCCAACCCCATGAGACCTAATCTTGTGTCATAATCTTTTATGTGGCACCTTATCAAATGCCTTTTGGAAATCCAAATATACTACATCCACTGGTTCCCCTTTATCTACCCTGCTAGTTACATCCTCAAAAAACTCTAATAAATTTGTCAAGCACGATTTCCCTTTCATAAAACCATGTTGACTCTGCCTAATCATGTTATGATTTTCTAAGTGACTTGATACCACTTCCTTAACAATGGATTCCAGCATTTTCCCGACAACTGATGTCAGGCTAACTGGCCTGTAGTTCCCTGTTTTTTTCTCTCCCTCCTTTCTGGAATAGCGGTGTTACATTTGCCACCTTCCAATCCGCTGGGACCATTCCAGAATCTAGGGAATTTTGGAAGATCAAAACCAATGCATCCACTATCTCTTCAGCCACCTCTTTTAGAACCCTAGGATGTAGGCCATCAGGTCCAGGGGATTTGTCGGCTTTTAGTCCCATTAGTTTCTCTAGTACTTTTTCTCTATTTATATTAAATACGTTAACTTCCTCACCCTCATTAGGCCCTTGGTTCCCCACCATTTTTGGTATGCTTTTTTTGTCTTCTACTGTGAAGACAGATACAAAATATTTGTTTAACGTTTCTGCCATTTCCTTATTCCCCATAATAATACCTCCTGTCTCAGCCTCTAAGGGACCAACGTTTACTTTTGCTACTCTTTTCCTTTTTACATACTTGTAGAAACTCTTACAGTATGCTTTTAGATTTCTTGCTAGTTTTCTTTCTATTTTTTCCCTTTTTATCAATGTTTTGGTCAACTTTTGCTGGTTTCTGAAACTCTCCCAATCCTCAGGCTTACTATTATTCTTTGCAACATTATAAG
The DNA here is from genome assembly GCF_052327205.1 of Somniosus microcephalus. Taxonomy (NCBI): domain Eukaryota; kingdom Metazoa; phylum Chordata; class Chondrichthyes; order Squaliformes; family Somniosidae; genus Somniosus; species Somniosus microcephalus. The sequence continues at coordinate 76,744,082 of NC_140996.1, read as the reverse complement.
CTTCTTCTTTCAATCTAATGCTATCCTTAACTTCTTTAGTTAGCCACGGTTGGATCACTTTTCTTGTGGAGCTTTTGTGTCTCAATGGAATGTATTTTTGTTGAGAATTATGAAATATTTCTTTAAATGCTAGCCACTGCTTATCTACCACCATACCTTTTAATCTATTTTTTCCACTCTACCTTAGCCAATTCGCCCCTCATACCTATGTAATTGGCTTTATTTAAGTTTTAAGACTCTAGTTTCGGACTTAGGCAAGTCTCAAAATTAATGTAAAATTCTATCGTATTGTCCCTCTCTCATTACACAATACAAGATCTAAAATAACCTGTTCCCTGGTTGGTTCCATGACATATTGTTCTAGGAAACTGTCCCGAATGCATTCCATGAACTCATCCTCCAGACCTTTGCCAATTTGATTTGTCCAGTCTATATGAAGATTAAAGTCCCCCAAGATTATTGCATTACCTTTGTTGCAAGCTCCTACTATTTCTTGATTCCAGCCAGTGGAGAGTTTCCCCCCCGATTCCCATTGACTTCAGTTTTACTAGGGCTCCTTCATGCCACACTCAGTCAAATACTGCCTTGATGTCAAAAGGATTGTGACAGTTCTAAGGGATACAAAGTTTCTGTAGGGGCAGAAAACCATAGGGCTGCAGATTCTGTTTCTCTGGGGTTGCCAGATTCACTTACGAAAAGTATGGCAAGATGGAATGGCTCATTAAAATACCTAACGTTATACACTCCTACACTGTTCTAATGAAGCTCAACGTAAGCTTGAGGACTAGCACCTCATCTTTCGATTAGGCACTTTACAGCCTTCCGGACTCAACATCGTGTTCAACAATTTCAGATCATAACCTCTGCCCCCATTTTTTTTGGACGGCAGCTGTTGCTGATAATTCTGATATTCCCATTTACACATCCTTTCGCCCCATCTTTTGTTTATTTGTCCCATTACCATCTCCTTTTGCCTTGCACCATCATCCCTTTTTTCATTTAATCTCTCCTGCCTTCTACCTTATCACATACCCTGCCTTTTGTTCTTTCCTCCCCTTTCCCTGCCTCTGTATTTGCTCAAAACCTGTTACATCTCTAACCTTTTCCAGTTCTGATCAAAGGTCATCGACCTCAAATGTTAACTCTGTTTCTCTCTCCACAGATGCTGCCTAACCTGCTGAGTATTTCCAGCATTTTCTGTTTTTATCCCTAACATTGTCAGTCATGACAGGGAGTTGTGAGATACTATATCACTTTTTAAAAATTCATTCATGGGATGTGGGCATCACTTTATTGCCCATCCCTAATTGCCTGTGAGAAGGTGGTGGCTGATGAAGCAACTGAAGCTGGTTGGGCCTAGGACACTGCCCTGAGGAACTCCTGCAGCGATGTCCTGGGACTGAGATAATTGACCTCCAGCAGCCACAACCATCTTCCTTTGTGCTAGGCATGACTCCAGCCAGTAGAGAGTTTTCCTCCTGATTTGCATTGACTTCAATTTTACCAGGGCTCCTTGATGCCACACTCAGTCAAATGTTGCCTTGATGTCAAGGGCAATCACTTTCACCTCACTTCTGGAATTCAGCTCTTTTGTCCACATTTGTTTTGCAGCTTCCCCAGGTTGGCATCTCATGTTAAGGTACACCTGGTGCTGCTCCTGGCATGCTCACTGCACTCCTCATTGAACCAGGGTTGGTCCCCTGGCTTGATGGTAATGGTAGAGTGAGGGATATGCCGGGCATGAGGTTATAGATAGTGGTGGAATATCATTCTGCAGCTACTGATGGCCCACAGCGCCTCATGGATGCCCAGTTTTGAGCTGCTAGATCTGTTCTGAATCTATCCCATTTAGCACGGTGGTAGTGCCAGACAACATGATGGAGGGTGTCCTCAGTGTGAAGATGGGACTTAGTCTCCATGAGGACTGTGCAGTGCTCACTCCTACCAATACTATAATGGATACTATTGTGAGGGTGCCAGTCAGTTCTTTCCTCTAGGTGGCACCTTCACTTGTTTCTAGCCCTTTGTTAATTGTTCCTAGTCTTTGTTAATTGTTTCTAGTCTCCTGTGTTAATTCTTAACGGCCTGTTAGCTGTTCATGGGTTTCACCTGGTTTTCTTGGTATATAAGTTCTATGGTTGTTTCACTCCTTGCTCAGTCCTAGCCGGGTAACTGGGGGGGGACTAGCCCTTGCTCTGTGACTCCTGGCTTTAACTAGTTGGTTGCCATAGTTCTCTCGAGCTTTGTATTTAAGATGTATTCTCGAGCTTTGTATTTAAGATGTATTCTTGAGCTCTGTATTTAAGATGTATCTAAGTCTGTGTTCTTAGTCTTGATACGGTACTGGGCTGGACTAGCATGTTGCCATGTTGGAGCTTGTCCTGAGCTTTGTATTGATAAGCTGATTACCCCTGTGGTAGCTTGTCTCGAGTCCTGTCTCTGCAAGCCGGTTGCCCTTGTGGTAGCTTGTCTCAAGCTCAGTATGGACAGGTGGGTTGTCCTCATGGAAGCTGTCCTGAGTTCCTATCTTGACCGTTTTGTAACTTGTCTCTAGTTCTTATGTATGCTTGTGGTGTTTTTGTCTCGAGTTCTCTTGTCTCTAGTTCTTATGTATATTGCTGTGTCCCTTGTGCGAATCTAGTTATGTGTGGCTTACCGCTGTGGTAGCTTGTCTCGAGTCTTGTCTCGGCAAGCCGGTTGCCCTTGTAGTAGCTTGTCTCAAGCTTAGTGTCGTTTTGTAACTTGTCTCTAGTTTTTATGTATATTGCTGTGTTCCTTGTGTTAATCTAGTTATGTGTGAATCTAGTAAAGTTCAAACAAAGTACTGTATATTTGCCTCACGCCTCGTTTCTGCACTTGGGTCCAGAACCTACATTACCCGGAGAGCACGGTCCCGTGTGAACACGGCCCCGTGGCTCCCCAACCCCGTCACAACTATATACAGATGCATCTGCGACAGGTAGATTGGTGAGGATGAGGTCGAGTAGGTTTTTCCCCATGTGTTGGTTCTCTCGCCACCTGCCGCTGGCCCATTCTGGCAGCTATGTCCTTCAGGATTCGGCCAGGTTGGTCAGTAGTGGTGCTACTGAGCCACTCTTGCTGATGGACATTGAAGTCCCCCCAACCAGAGTACATTCTGTGCCCTTGCTACCCTCAGTGCTTTTTCCAATTGGTGTTCAACATGGAGGAGTACTGATTCATGAGTGGTAGGTGGTAATCAGCAGGAGGTTTCCATTCCCATATTTGATAAAGCCATAAGACTTCATGGGGTCTGGAGTCAATGTTGAGGATTCCCAGAGCCTCTCCCTCCCTACTGTGCCCCACTGTGCCACCCACTCTGGTGGGTGTGTCCTGCCATTGGGACAGGACATACCCAGGGATGGAGGAGTCTGGGACATTGGCTGCAAGGTAGATTCAGTGGGTATGACTATCAGGCTGTTGCTTGACTTGTCTGTGGGACAGCTCTCCCAATTCCACAAGTCCACAGATGTTAGTGAGGTGGACTTTGCCGGGTCAACTGGGCTGACTGTGCCTTTGTGTCTGAATCCGGTGCCTAGGTTGATGTCGAGTGGTCCATCTGGTTTTATTCTTATTATTGTTTTGCATGGTGTTTGATACAACTGAGTGGCTTGCTAGGCCATTTCAGAGGGCAATTAAGTGTCAACCACATTGCAGTGGGTCTGGAGTCACATGAAGGCAAGACCGGGTAAGGATGGCAGATTGCCTTCCCTAAAGGACATTAGTGAACCAATGTAGTCAGTTCATGATACTAGCTTTTTATTTCAGATTCATTCATTTAATTAACTGAATTTAAATCCCCCAGTTGCCATGGTAGTGATTTGAACTCATGTCTCTGGATCATTAGCCCAAGCCTCTGGATTACATAACCACTATGCTACTGTCCCCGTAGCCATTCAAACATCATAGGAGTATATTAATGTAGTGCCAATTTGGTAGTGAGCTTCCTGGCTAATGGCAACTGCCATGACTAATCTGCCTAAAGTATTATCGTGAGCAGCAGTTATATTTAGCAAGTGCAAAACTTACTGTGTGTGATGGCTTTAAAAGTACTATCAAATCACCGGTCAGGAAGCAGCTGTTGAATGGATGAGAAGTTCTTTAATTTGCCTCTGGCCTTCCTCCCTGCCATACCATGGTTATGCAGTATCCACTCCAACAACCATTGCAGTTTCCAGATTGTCTGTGGCCTTTGCATGAAAGGAAACAAACAACAGATTTATTAGGTTAATTTGCTGGGTGAAACAATAACATGAGGCTTTACGAATATCTGCACGGTGAAAACCATGCTCCACTTCAGATAAAACAATGGAGCAACAATTTCTTGGCCCAAATAAAGCAACTTTTTGAAGGAACTGTGATTGAGTCTTATGGACTGCCTGTCCAAAATTGTGGATCAGATCCTGTTGATTTACTTTAAAGGCTTGCAATTCAGTAACTGGGCTGAAACCAGCATTAAAAACTGCACGAATACTAAAAGGTAGCTTTTTTCCCAACTTTGAAGAAAATGGGCTTAGACGGCAGGCAGTGTCAGTAGAGATTATGTGCGGGTACCGGCAGTGAGGTAAGGCCCGACCAGATCGGACCTTGGAGCAGCGAGGCCGAGTATAAAAACGGCAGTGAGGTAAGGCCCGACCAGATCGGACCTGGGAGCAGCGAGGCCGAGTATAAAACCGGCAGTGAGGTAAGGCCTGACCAGATCGGACCTGGGAGCAGCGAGGCCGAGTATAAAACCGGCAGTGAGGTAAGGCCTGACCAGATCGGACCTGGGAGCAGCGAGGCCGAGTATAAAACCAGTGAGGTAAGGCCCGACCAGATCGGACCAGGGAGCAGCGAGGCAGAGTATAAAACCGGCAGTGAGGTAAGGCCCGACCAGATCAGACCTGGGAGCAGCGAGGCCAAGTATAAAACCGGCAGTGAGGTAAGGCCCGACCAGATCGGACCTGGGGGCAGCGAGGCCGAGTATAAAACCGGCAGTGAGGTAAGGCCCGACCAGATCAGACCTGGGAGCAGCGAGGCCGAGTATAAAACCGGCAGTGAGGTAAGGCCCGACCAGATCAGACCTGGGAGCAGCGAGGCCGAGTATAAAACCGGCAGTGAGGTAAGGCCCGACCAGATCGGACCTTGGAGCAGCGAGGCCGAGTATAAAACCGGCAGTGAGGTAAGGCCCGACCAGATCGGACCTGGGAGCAGCGAGGCCGAGTATAAAACCGGCAGTGAGGTAAGGCCTGACCAGATCGGACCTGGGAGCAGCAAGGCTGAGTATAAAACCGGCAGTGAGGTAAGGCCTGACCAGATCGGACCTGGGAGCAGCGAGGCCGAGTATAAAACCAGCAGTGAGGTAAGGCCCGACCAGATCGGACCAGGGAGCAGCGAGGCAGAGTATAAAACCGGCAGTGAGGTAAGGCCCGACCAGATCAGACCTGGGAGCAGCGAGGCCAAGTATAAAACCGGCAGTGAGGTAAGGCCCGACCAGATCGGACCTGGGGGCAGCGAGGCCGAGTATAAAACCGGCAGTAAGGTAAGGCCCGACCAGATCAGACCTGGGAGCAGCGAGGCCGAGTATAAAACCGGCAGTGAGGTAAGGCCCGACCAGATCGGACCTGGGAGCAGCGAGGCCGAGTATAAAACCGGCAGTGAAGTAAGGCCCGACCAGATCGGACCTTGGAGCAGCGAGGCCGAGTATAAAACCGGCAGTGAGGTAAGGCCCGACCAGATCGGACCTGGGAGCAGCGAGGCCGAGTATAAAACCGGCAGTGAGGTAAGGCCCGACCAGATCGGACCTGGGAGCAGCGAGGCTGAGTATAAAACCGGCAGTGAGGTAAGGCCCGACCAGATCGGACCTGGGAGCAGCGAGGCCGAGTATAAAACCGGCAGTGAGGTAAGGCCCGACCAGATCGGACCTGGGAGCAGCGAGGCCGAGTATAAAACCGGCAGTGAGGTAAGGCCCGACCAGAACGGACCTGGGAGCAGCGAGGCCGAGTATAAAACCGGCAGTGAGGTAAGGCTTACCAACTCAGCAGCGGGGAGAGAGGTAAAAAGTAATCAGAGTGTGACGTCACCAGGGAGCAGGTAAGTGATTGGTTGGTGAGTATTTCTCTATTTTTTAAACTTTAACTCTGGTTTATAGTTGCTAAGGTCTTTCTGGTGTAACGGGAACTGTTGGTAAACCATACAAGCGCCCTAGTGTATACCTTTAATTGGTGGTATTGAATTAATTTAAATTAATTAAAGGGTAAGTCATGTCATGTCAGGACAGCCCAGCCCCGTGTTATGCTCCTCTTGCTCTATATTGGGAATTCAGGGACGCTGCCTGTGTCCCTGACGACCATGTGTGCCAGAAATGTATCCAGCTGCAGCTACTAGTAGACCGCATTGCGGCGCTGGAGCTGCGGATGGATGAGTTTTGGAGCATTCATGATGCTGAGAGGGTCGTGAGTAACACGTTTAGTGAGTTGGTCACACCGCAGGTAAGGGCTGCACAGGCAGAAGGGAAATGGGTGATCATCAGGCTGAGCAGTAGAAGCAGGCAGGTAGTGCAGGAGTCCCCTGTGGACATCCCCCCCCTCAAACAGGTATACCGATTTGGATGACTTACCAGAGGAAGGCAGCAGCAGCCAACTTCCTGGCACCAGGGGTGCTTCTGCTGCTCAGGAAGGGAGGAAAAAGAGTGGGAGAGCAATAGTGGTAGGGGATTCCAACGTAAGGGGAACAGATAGGCGTTTTTGTGGCCGTAGACGTGACTCCAGGCTGGTTTGTTGCCTCCCTGCTGCCAGGATCAAGGATGTCACTGAACGGCTGCAGGGCATTCTGAAGGGGGAGGGTGAACAGTCAGAGGTCGTGGTTCACATTGGGACCAATGACATGGGTAGGAAGAGGGATGAGGTCCTGCAGCAAGAATTTAGGGAGCTAGGTAGCAGACTAAAGAGCAGGACCTCAAAGGTTGTAATCACTGGATTACTCCCGGTGCCACATGCTAGTGAGTATAGGAATAGGAGGATAGAGCAGATGAATGCGTGGCTAAAGAGTTGGTGCAGGAGGGAGGGCTTTAGTTTCCTGGATCACTGGGCCTGCTTCTGGGGAAGGTGGGAGTTGTACAAGTCGGATGGGTTGCACCTGAACCAGAACGGGACAAATATCCTTGCGGGGAGGTTTGCGAGCACTGTTCGGGGGGGTTTAAACTAACTTGGCAGGGGGATGGGATACAGAGTGGAGCTATAATACGGGGGTGATGTACAGCCAAATATAGAGGAAAAAACAAGTCAGACTGGAAGGCAGAGCAAATATGTAACAGCACAAGGGAGTAGGGCAAGGCTGAATGGCATTTATTTTAATGCAAGGAGTCTTACGAATAAGGTGGATGAACTGAAGTTGTTGATGAACACATGGGAGTATGATATTGTTGCTATCACGGAGACATGGTTGAGGGAGGGGCAAGACTGGCAGCTCAATATTCCGGGGTATAGAATCTTCAGGCGAGACAGAGGGGGGTGGTAAAAGAGGAGGGGGTGTCGCAATATTAATTAAGGAGACAATTACTGCTGTAAGGAGGGATGATATATTAACAGGTTCCTCTAATGAGGCCATATGGGTTGAACTTAAAAACAAAAAGGGGGCTAGCACTTTGCTGGGAGTGTACTATAGACCCCCAAACAGCCAGGGGGAGATAGAGGAACAGATATGTAGGCAAATCTCAGAAGTGTGCAAATAATAGGGTAATTATAGTGGGGGATTTCAACTTCCCCAATATTAACTGGGATAGTCAGAGTGTGAAAGGCTTAGAGGGTGCAGATTCTTAAAGTGCCTCCAGGAGAGCTTTTTGAGCCAGCATGTAGAAAGTCCTACAAGAGAGGGGGCGGTACTGGAACTAATTCTAGGGAATGTGGCCGGGCAAGTGGTAGAAGTGTTAGTAGGTGAGCACTTTGGTGACAGTGACCATAATTCGGTGAGATTTAAGGTAGTCATGGAAAAGGACAAGGATCGACCGGAAATAAAGGTTCTAAATTGGGGGAAGGCTGATTTTAATATGATAAGGCAGGATCTGGCCAATGTGGACTGGGATCAGCTACTTGAAGGAAAATCCACATCGGAGCAATGGGAGTCTTTCAGAAAGGAAATTGAGAGTACAATGGCAACATAGTTACCCCACTATTCAAAAAGGGGGGTAGGGAAAAAGCAGGTAATTACAGACCTGTAAGCCTTACATCAGTTGTGGGCAAAATGCTGGAGTCCATCATTAAGGATGAAATAGCGGAGCACTTAGCAAATGGGGACAGGATAGGACAGAGTCAACATGGATTTACAAAGGGTAAATCGTGCTTGACTAATCTATTGGAATTTTTTGAGGGAGTAACTGGTAGAATAGATGGGGGAGAGCCAGTAGATGTGGTGTACCTGGACTTCCAAAAGGCCTTCGATAAGGTCCCACATAAAAGATTAGCATGGAAAATTGAGGCTCATGGGATAAAGGGGAAAGTTTTGGCGTGGATAGGGAACTGGCTGTCAGATAGAAAACAGAGAGTTGGAATAAACGGCTCATTTTCTGAATGGCAGGCAGTAACAAGTGGGGTACCACAGGGATCTGTCCTGGGCCCCCAGCTGTTCACAATTTACATTAATGACCTGGATCAGGGAGTCGGATGCAGCATTTCCAAATTTGCAGACGACACTAAACTAGGAGGGGGGGTGGGCTCAGAGGAAGAGACCAGGAAGCTCCAGAGCGATTTGGACAGACTGGGCGATTGGGCGGATAAATGGCAGATGCACTATAATGTGGACAAGTGCGAAGTTATCCACCTTGGGTGCAGGAACGGGAGGGCAAATTATTATTTAAATGGCAATAGATTGGGAGAGGGGGAAGTACAGAGAGACCTGGGTGTTCTTGTACACCAGTCACTGAAGGCGAGCATGCAGGTGCAACAGGCGGTCAAGAAGGCAAACGGTATGCTGGCCTTCATAGCAAAAGGGTTAGAATACAGGAACAGGGATACCTTGCTGCAGCTGTACAGGGCACTGGTGAGACCACACCTCGAGTACTGTGTACAGTTTTGGTCGCCTCATCTGAGGAAGGATGTTCTTGCCATGGAGGGGGTGCAGCGGCGATTCACCAGGCTGATACCAGGAATGGCGGGAATGACCTATGAGGAGAGACTATGTAGTTTAGGGATGTACACACTGGAGTTTAGAAGATTGAGAGGGGACCTCATAGAAGTGTATAAAATTCTGACAGGTCTAGACAGACTGGATGCAGAAGGAATGTTTCCCTTGGCGGGTGAGAACAGAACTAGAGGACATAATTTAAGGATAAGGGCTAAACCATTTAGGACAGAGATGAGGGGGAATTTCTTCACTCAGAGAGTGGTGAACCTGTGGAACTCATTGCCACAGAGGGCAGTGTACGCCAGCTCATTAAATATATTTAAGAGGGAATTAGATATATTTCTACGGGCAAAAGGGGTTAAGGGTTACGGAGAGAAGGCGGGGACGGGATACTGAATTAAAGGATCAGCCATGATCTCATCGAATGGCGGAGCAGGCACGAAGGGCCGAATGGCCTACTCCTGCTCCTATCTTCTATGTATCTATGTATGTTCCTGTAAAGGTCAAGGGTGGGACCAACAAGCCCAGGGAACCTTGGATGTCAAGGGATATATGAGAATGGATTAGGAAAAAAAGGGGGGCTTTTGGCAGATACAAAGGACTAAAGACAGAGGAAGCCCTAAAGGAGTATAAAACTGCAGGGGGATACTTAAAAAAGAAATTAGGAGAGCGAGGAGGGGCCATGAAATAACACTGGTGAGCAAAATAAAGGAAAATCCTAAGGTGTTTTATAAGTATATTAAGGGCAAGAGGATAACTAGGGAAAGAGTAGGGCCCATTAGGGACCAAAGTAGCAAACTGTGTGTAGAGCCAGAGGATGTAGGTGGGGTTTTAAATGAATTTTTTGCATCTGTGTTCACTATGGAGAAGGACGATGTGGACATAGGAATCAGGCAGGGGGACTGTGATATACTTGAACATATTAGCATCGAGAGGGAGGAGGTACTAGCGGTTTTAGCAGGCTTAAAAGTGGATAAATCCCCAGGCCCGGACGAGATATATCCCAGGCTACTATGTGAGGCAAAGGAGGAGATTGCAGGGGCTCTGACACAAATTTTCAGAACCTCTCTGGCCACAGGGGATGTGCCAGAGGACTGGAGAACAGGTAACGTAGTACCATTATTCAAGAAGGGTAGTAGGGATAAACCAGGGAATTACAGGCCAGTGAGCCTAACATCAGTGGTAGGGAAATTATTGGAAAAAATTCTGAGGGACAGAATTGGTCTCCACTTGGAGAGGCAGGGATTAATTAGGGATAGCCAGCATGGCTTTGTCAAGGGAACATCATGTCTGACCAATTTGATTGAATTCTTCGAGGGGGTGACTAGGTGTGTGGATGAGGGCAGTGCAGTGGATGTGGTTTACATGGATTTTAGTAAGGCTTTTGATAAAGTCCCGCACAGGAGACTGGTCAGGAAGGTAAGAGCCCATGGGATCCAGGGTGCCTTGGCACATTGGATCCAAAACTGGCTTAGTGGCAGAAGGCAGAGGGTGATGGTGGAAGGTTGTTTTTGTGACTGGAAGCCTGTGTCCAGTGGGGTACTGCAGGGATCGGTGCTGGGTCCCTTGCTGTTTGTGGTCTACATTAATGATTTGGATGTGAATGTAAAAGGTATGATCAGTAAGTTCGCAGATGACATGAAAATTGGTGGGGTGGTAAATAGCGAGGCGGGAAGCCTCAGGCTACAAGACGATATAGATGGATTGGTCAGATGGGCGGAACAGTGGCAAATGGAATTTAACCCTGAAAAGTGCGAGGTGATGCATTTTGGACTGACTAACAAGGCAAGGGAATACACAATGAATGGTAAGACCCTAGGAAAGACAGAGGATCAGAGGGACCTTGGTGTGCATGTACATAGATCCCTGAAGGCAGCAGAACAAGTGGATAAGGTGGTTAAAAAGGCATATGGGATACTTGCCTTCATTAGCTGAGGCATAGAATATAAGAGCAGGGAGGTTATGATGGAGCTGTACAAAATGCTGGTTAGGCCACAGCTGGAATACTGTGTGCAGTTCTGGTCGCCACACTATAGGAAGGATTTGATTGCTTTGGAGAGGGTGCAGAGGAGATTTACCAGGATGTTATCTGGACTGGAGCGCTTCAGCTATGAAGAAAGACTGGACAGGCTGGGGTTGTTTTCCTTGGAGCAGAGAAGGCTGAGGGGGGACCTGATTGAGGTAGAGGCAGGAACCCTCACAACATTCAAGAAGCATTTGGATGAGCACTTGAAATGCCATAGCATACAAGGCTACGGACCAAATGCTGGAAAATGGGATTAGATTAGACAGGGCTTGATGGCCGGCGCAGACGCGATGGGCCGAAGGGCCTCTTTCTGTGCTGTATAACTCTGACTATGATTCTAACTGTCAGACTCAGAGGTGAGAGTGTGATCACGGAGCCAAGTCTCACACCCAAGGCAAAAACTGTTAACATTCAAGATTAGATTGGATAGGTAGATGAAAGAAAGGGGATTGAAGGGACATGGGAACAGGAAGGGTAAATATGTTTGGAAATATTTTCTCATGTGGAAGGTAAACAACACAAACTGAGCCAAATGGCCTGTTTCCTCAAATGCAAAAAACAGAAAGCCTCATACTGATAGTGAGGCAGTAACTTAATATCCTCAGACAGGATTATCTCACTCAGCACATTCTGACATTGTGTAAACCAATGTATGACCATATATTGAATTCATTTGACTGAATAAAAGTTTGTTTGAAAATGTTATTCAAGTGGAATGAAAGATCAAATGATTTCTCCAGCTAGAATCTGAATTCCAATAAAAAATGCCACCAGGTTCAGAAAATCAAGTAGTAGCTCTCGGGGAAACTGGGCTAGTAGATGGCAAGTGCAGATAAGTGTAAATCAAATAGTGTGGCAGTAAGGTACCAAACAAGGAATACATGTTGGAATGGAACAGTCATGTAGTGCATTAATCAGTATAAGGATTTGAGGGTTGTATGAACATCATTGAAACCATATAGCTAGTGTATGGCAGCAGTGAAAAGGACAAAACATCTTGAAATATAAATCAGAAGAGGTGATGCTATTGAGAAAGACATTAGCTAGACCCTATTTAGAGTATTGTGTGCAGTACATAGGAATGTACAGGAATGGAAAACACCACTGCAGTCTATCTGGTTGATCCCAGTACTCCAAACTATACCACTGGCCATGCAAGGGTGTAGCACAGCCCACTTCCCAACAGAGCCTTGCACTGAGAAAGAGGGAAGGAACACAGGTGCAGCTGAAGGTTCCCAGCCAGCCTTGCGGTCTTTCTGCTTTTAGAGAACAGCAGCTGGAAAGCCTTCAGGCCCAAAAATCCACTAGGCGGCTGGATGTGAAAGGTAGGGTGGCCTTGTTGCTGGTCCCCTCAGATCTAAGAGGTCCCAGGCGTAAGGTCTAACGCCATCTTTGGGTGTCATGTTAGGCGGGCAGGCCAGAAACAATACCTCCTGCTATAATTTCACGGCTACCCTATGATCAAGTCGTAGGTCCATGCCCACGGATGCCTGTCTGAAAGCCCGGGAAGTCAGGGGGCAATGTAAAAGAGCAGAGACCTGATGTAGTGGTTCGATACCCCTTCTAATCTCTGTAGTGCCTAGGAATGGATCATTCCTCAGGTGATGAGCTAGGCCATTTAGGAGTGAAATAAGGAAGCATTTTTTCACAATCTGGAACTCTCCCCCAAAAGGCTGTTAATGCTGGGTCAATTGAAATATTCAAGACTGAGATCGATCGAGTTTTGTTAGGTAAGGGTACCAGGGATATTGAGCAAAGGTAGGTGAATGAAGTTGAGGTACAGATCAGCCATAATCCAATTGAATGGTGGAACAGGCCTGAGGGGTTCTATGCTATACTACACAGAAGAATATTAGGGCTATCCAATAAGCTATCTATTCCTCTGTGTTCTAATGATTCCACAGCTGTCCAGATCATGGAGTGGACTCCTCCACACTGGTTGCAAGACCTTGCAGTGTCTTCTGCTTGGAGACAAGGGACTTGTGGTGGATCCTGCTCAGATTACATTCTCTCTTAATAAGCAGGTCATGTGAGATTTGCATCCCCAGGTACTGTAGCATGGCCAGGTTCCATCCTGGACCTCAGCTTACAGATGACCTTGGCCAGCTAACATCACTTGCTCTTCTTCACCTGTGCTTTGTGACTTACGCTGAGCTGCAAGGAATCGTCAGGGTTAACTTTAATCTCTGCTCAATTATGACAGGCCCAGGACACAGCTTGTATATCGTGGGCCTGCCTTTGCTGATTTGTTTAAATCTACCATCTTCTTTCTCGCATTCCTTCATATCTTATGAGTTTTGGAGACTCAGTTCACCTTTTAGAAACATAGAAGATAGGAGCAGGAGTAGGCCATTCAGGGCTGCACACTGTACTCAGAGCCCGTCCTTTCTCTTGCAGCGCAAGCTGGTGCATAATAGGAGGCAGCAGCAACGGACCGGGGGAGGCCGGCCTCACCTTCAAGCCCTGACCGATCTGGAGCAGCGAGTCCAACGGATTATGGCAGGCCGGATGATTGGCCCCATCACCACTGGAGATGCCGACCTCGTTATGGACAGCAATGGTAACGTCATCACCTTTTTGACCTCTCTCCTTCCACTTGTTCCTCACACCAGCATCCTTTGCCACTTTCGAGCCAAATCAGTACATCACAGCACTCATGCCTCCCTTGCTGCCACCCTGTCCTCACGCTAAAGCCACTCTTGTACCTCCCTGCTTTCAGATGCTGATTCAACAGATGAGGAGGTGGGCCCTCAAGCTACCACTGAGTGATTCTGAAGGTGACGACGAGGAGGAAGCCGGACCATCAGTGCCACCCTCAGCCGAGGCAGCCCATGGCCATAATGGGGACACGTCTTCCCTGGAGGGGGGCAGGGGGGAATGGTCTGAGGAGGGTGAAGCTCCAGGGCTCAGCGGGCTGCAGCAATGCGAGGGGGGGTAGGGAAGCTCGGCGGCCTTCTCCCCGGAGGGAGAGTCTGGCCTCGCGTTCTGCTACAGTGAGCGCAGAAGAGGTGCGGCTCCTCGCTGAAATGAGCGCCCAGGCGGAGCACAGGCACACTGAGCTCATGGCTGCAGTGGCAAGGATGCCAGATTCCATTGAGTCACTGGCAAGGAGTGTCCAGGACTTCGGCGCAGCACAGGCAAGGAGCCAGGACTTCGGCGCAGCACAGGCAAGGATTGTCCAAGACATCGGCACAGCACAGGCAAGGATTGTCCAGGACGTCGGCGCAGCACAGGCGGCTGCCACACAATTGCTAAGTGCTGCAATGCAGTCAGTGGCTGGTCTCATGCAGACGCAGATTGAGGCCACATGAGCACTGACTGCTGCCACCCTTGCTGGATCGGGTAGGATTCCCCGGGGCCCTCACCGCGCCGCAGCAAGCCAGAAATCTGTGCTTCAGCAGCTTGCTCCGCATGCTGCAGTGCTGCCCCATGGGAGTGCCAGTGTGTCGGCCGAACAGGGATTTGCTGTCCTCTCTCAGGATGACAGCATTCCTGCTGCCAGCACTGTCACTTCTCCACTGCAGCTGCCACCACCTGTAGGACAGACTGCTGCCGCCCATGCAGAGTTGGAGCAATCAGCAGCCGGGCCCTCCAGGCCCAGAGTTGGTCCAAGCTGTCCCTCGAGGGCATCTGCAGTCTCAGTTTCTGACACTCAGCAGCCTTCCCCCAGCCTTGCTGCAGCCACTGGGGTCCCATTACGGAGGAGCTGCAGGGTTGGAAAGGGCCAATCTCGCAAGCGAAGCAGATCACCCTCGAAGGGCAAAAAGTAGGAGGTGTGGCAAAATGCTGTTAATTGTTTTATTGAAGGCCGAGGATCGTGGTCATATTTTTGTTACTGTTTTAGTCATTCTCTCCAGGTTGTGAGAGCCAGTTATGTGACTGACTGTTTTTTCGGGGGTTTCTTTCGATTACTTTGTCATGCGGGAAGGGTACACCGTTTGTTAAATAAAGAAGTGTCTTTATTCAGGATGTGCATGTTTGCTCTTTGAACTAATTGTTGCCTTGACTGGCTTAGGGGTTGCGGGACGGTTCCATTCAGGTTCTTTGAATGCCATTCCCTCAGAGGGGGCCTGGAAGCGACTTGCTATAAGCCGCTGACGGACGGCCCTTGCACTTTGTGCCTCCCTCCCATCTTGGTGCTGCTGCTCCTCCTCCTCCTCCTCCTCCTCTGCTGGTGCTCCAATGTCTGGTGGCATTGGCTGAGTCCTGAGGATTGCCAGGTTATGTAGCATGCAGCACACAACAACGAAGTGGGAGACTCGCTCAGGTGAGTACTGAAGGGCTCCTCCAGAATGGTCCAGACAGCAGAACCATTGCTTGAGCACGCCGATTGTGTGCTCAACGATGTTCCTGGTAGCTTGATGGCTCTCATTGTATCGTTCTTCAGCAGGGGTGCTGGGAGAATGGAGCGGGGTCATCAGCCAGGTGCACAGAGGATAGCCCTTGTCCCCGATAAGCCAGCTTCCTGGGTGAGCCGGGGCTTCGAAAAGGTCTGCCACAGAAGTCTGGCGCAGGATGAAGGCGTCGTGGCTGCTGCCTGGAAAACGGGCATTGACAGCGAGTATCAGCTGTCTGTGGTCACAGACCAACTGGACGTTCAACGAATGGAACCCCTTTCGGTTGCGGAAATCCTCGTCATTCTCTTGCGGCGCCCGCAAAGCCACATGCGTGCAGTCAATGGCGCTCTGCACCATGGGGAAGCCCGCTATTCTTGCAAATCCCATTGCGCACTCTTGCTGCTTGTCCGGGGTCATGGGGAAGGAGATGTACTGTTGTCTCCTTTTAAAGAGGGCATTCGTGACTTGATGGATGCAGCAATGCACCGCGAACTGGGAGATATTGGCATTGTCCCCAGTAGCGGATTGAAAGGAGCCGGTGGCATAGAAGTTGAGAGCCACTGTTACCTTCACTGCCACCGACAGAGACGTCCTGCTCCTCAGTTGAGGCTGCAGATCTGGCTGAAGCAGGTGGCAGAGCTCAGTGACCACCTCCTGGCTGAATCGCAGCCTCCAAAAACACTGCTCCTCAGACATATTGATGATGAGAACTGTTGGCGGAAAACTCTGGGAGCGTAAGGTCTCATGTGCCAACACCTGTTGGCCCTCCTCCGTCTGGCCATGATTGCCACTCTCTCTCTGCGTCTCTGTGCTCTCTCAATGTAATGGAGAAGCACGACGTTCCCATCCATTGCAGCCCCCATAGTATGTGGCCACTCAAAATTATGACGTTGGAAAAGTAAAACAACTACATAGTTCTGGTCAGAAGCCAAAAGTACCTCAGCGAGCGCTGACTCAATGCAGAAATCTATCTCCCTTTGTCTCTCTGCAAATCTCTCTCTCTCTCTCTCTCTCTCAAGAAGTGGTCCAAAAATGGCTACCACAAAGAAGCCAGGAAGAGCCCCCTTTAAATAGCGCCCCCCCAGCCCCACAGCGACTGGCAACCGTTCCAGTCAACCTGTCGTTGGGAGCGACAGGCGGAAAGGAGGGGGACGCCACTGAATTTCTGGTCCGGGGCTCCCCAAGGGCGTTGCACTCTGAAATGACGTCAGGATCTGCGTGCGCAGCTGAGCGGGCGTTGTGGTTTAGCGCCGCCGCTAAATGTCCGCTCAATTTCGCGAGAGGCGCAGGTATCGGCGCGCCTGGGTGCTAGCTGTTTCACGCCCCACTTATTGCCCTCATAAGGCACTAACTGGTGGTGCAACCAACTGAATTTCTCTCCCAGAGAGTTATACAGCACAGAAAGAGGCCCTTCGGCCCATCGTGTCCGTGCCGGCCATCAAGCCCTGTCTATTCTAATCCCATTTTCCAGTACTTGGTCCGTAGCCTTGTATGCTATGGCTTTTGAAGTGCTCATCTAAATGCTTCTTGAATGCTGTGAGGGTTCCTGCCTCTACCACCCTTTCAGGCAGTGATTTCCAGATTCCAACCACCCTCTGGGTGAAACAGTTTTTCCTCAAATCCCCTCTAAACCTCCTGCCCCTTACTTGAAACTATGCCCCCTGGTTATTGACCCCTCTACTAAGGGGAAAAGTTCCTTTCTATCTACCCTATCAATGCCCCTCATACCTCAATCAGGCCCCCCCCCCTCAGCCTTCTCTGCTCTAAGGAAAACGACCCCAGCCTGCCCAGTCTCTCTTCAAAACTGAAGCGTTCCAGCCCAGGTAACATCCTGGTGAATCTCCTCTGCACCCTCTCCAATGCAATCACATCCCTCCTATAGTGTGGCAACCAGAACTGCACACAGTATTCCAGCTGTGGCCTAACTAGCATTTTGTACAGCTCCAACATAACCTCCCTGCTCTTATATTCTGTGCCTCGGCTAATGAAGGCAAGTATCCCATATGCCTTTTTAACCACCTTATCTACCTGTCCTGCTGCCTTCAGGGATCTATGTGTATGCACACCAAGATCCCTCTTAGTCTACATGGAGTCCAAGGTTTGGATTGTTTGTCAAAAGCATTAGTGTGAAGGATATTCCACCAAATGGGAGTTAACTGCAGGCAGTACATCCAACCATCCCAAACCATCATTCCAGTGCTTATTAAGATGTTAGACTGATTGCTCATAACCTCAAAGTGGAAAGTATCCTGAAAGCTAAGAATCTGTTCATGCTCAGCAGTTCTGTTCATTGGCTGATGTACATGAGGGGGTGTACAGAATTCTGTAAGCAAACTGCTTATGTTTTATCACCGAAGACTACTTTTTTAAGAGTTTGCCAGGAGGAGCTGAGAACAATGGACTTTTGTAAACAGTTAACTCATCACTTTGTACTTCAACTTACTTTACCTATGAGCCAGAAGTTTGTGAGTTTAAGCTCTGCATGAACAAGTAATCTTGCTGACAGTGCAATACTGAGAGATTAGGCATTGTTGGAGGTGCCATCTTTGAGATGGAACATTAAACCCAGGGCCCGTCTGCTTGTTCAGGTGGACATAAAAGATCTCATGGCAATATTCGAAGAGGAGTTGGGAAGTCTCCTCGTAGACATAGCTCCCCAAACCAACATTGCCTGAAACAGATTAACTGGTCATAGGAACATAGGAACATGAGTAGGACATTTAGCCCCTCGAGCCTGTTCCACCATTCAGTGAAATCATGGCTGATTTCAGTGAAATCAGGAGATCCAGCAGCTAGCCGACAACCACAACGTGCGTGGATTCTTTAGCGCAGTCAAGACCATCTACGGCCCAAGCACCCAAGGCCCTTCCCCACTGCAGGCCAAGAACGGAGAGGTACTCATCAAGGACAGGGAAGCAGTCAGTGCCCACTGGAAGGAGCACTTCGAAGATCTCCTTAACCACGACTCTGTCTTCGACACAAGTGTCCTCAACTCCATCCCACAGCATGCTACCCGCCACCATCTCAGCACAACCCCAGCCCAGCATGAGGTTGAAAAGGCCATCCGACAAATGAAGAACAACAAGGCCTCGGGAGCAGATGGAATCCCCGCCAAGGCACTAAAGCATAGCGGAGAAGCACTACTGGTGCGAATTCATGAACTCATTTCTCTTATCTGGGAGGAGAGCATGCCAGGGGATCTCAGAGATGCCGTAATTGTGACCATCTTCAAGAAAGGTGACGAGTACGATTGCGGTAATTACAGAGGAGTTTCCCTGCTATCTGCCACAGGGAAAGTCATCGCAAGAATCCTCCTCAATCGCCTTCTCCCAGTGGCCGAAGAGCTCCTCCCAGAGTCGCAATGTGGATTCCGCCCACTAAGGGACACAATGGACATGATCTTCACCGCTCGTCAATTACAAGAGAAATGCAGGGAACAGCACCAACCACTGTACATGGCCTTCTTTAATCTTACAAAGGCCTTCGACACTGTCAATCGTGAGGGATTATGGAGTGTCCTCCTCAAATTCGGCTGCCCTCAAAAGTTTGTCACTATCCTCCGCCTGCTTCACGACGACATGCAAGCCGTGATCCTGACCAACGGTTCCACCACAGACCCAATTCACGTACGAACCAGGGTCAAGCAAGGCTGTGTCATCGCACCAACGCTCTTCTCAATCTTCCTTGCTGCAATGCTCCATCTCACCCTCAGTAAGCTCCCCACTGGAGTGGAGCTAATTTACAGAACAAACGGGAAACTGTTCAACCTCCATTGCCTCCAGTCCAGATCCAAGGTCGACCCATCCTCTGTCATTGAATTACGTCGGCGCTCACTCGGAGGTCGAACTCCAAACCTCGTAAACACCCTCACCGAAGCATATGAGAGCATGGGCCTTACACTAAACATCCGTAAGACAAAGGTCCTCTACCAACCTGCCCCCGCCGCACAGTTCTGCCCCCCGATTATCAAAATCCACGACAAGGCCTTGGACAACGTGGACCACTTTCCATACCTCGGGAGCCTACTGTCAACAAGGGCAGACATCGACGACGAAGTCCAACACCGCCTTCAGTGTGCCAGTGCAGACTTCGGTCGCCTGAGGAGGAAAGTGTTTGAAGACCAGGACCTCAAACCTGGCACTAAGCTCATGGTCTACAGGGCAGCAGTGATACCTGCCCTGCTGTATGCCTCAGAGACATGTACCATGTACAGCAGGCACCTCAAAGCACTGGAGAGGTACCACCAACGCTGCCTCCACAAGATCCTGCAAATCCATTGGCAGGATAGGCGCACCAACATCAGTGTTCTTGCTCAGGCCAACATCCCCAGCATCGAAGCTCTGACCACGCTCAATCAGCTCCAATGGACGGGTCACATTGTCCGCATGCCCGATACGAGACTCGCAAAACAAGCGCTCTACTCGGAGCTCCGGCACGGCAAGAGAGCCCCAGGTGGGCAGAGGAAATGCTTCAAGGACACCCTCAAAGCCTCCTTGAAAAAGTGTAACATCCCCACCGACACCTGGAGTCCCTGGCCCAAGACCGCACAAAGTGGAGGAGAAGCATCCGGGAAGGCGCCAAACACCTCGAGTCTCTTTGCTGGGAGCAAGCGGAAGCCAAGCGCAGGCAGCACAAGGAGCGCACGTCAACCCAAGCACCCCACCCACCCGCCCCTTCAACCACCATCTGCCCTATATGTGACAGAGACTGTAGGTCCCGCATTGGACTAATCAGTCACCTGCGAGCTCATTTTTAATGTGGAAGCAAGTCATCCTCAGTTCTGAGGGACTGCCTAAGAAAGGCTGATCTGTGACCCTATGCTGCGCTGTGGCCTTTACCCCATATCCCTTAAGACCTTTGGTTAACAAAAATCTATCAATCTCAGATTTAAAATTAACAATTGATCTAGCATCAACTGCCATTTGCAGAAGAGTTCCAAACTTCTACCACCCTTTGAGTGTTTGCTAACTTCACTCCTGAAAGGCCGGGCTCTAATTTTAAGACTATGCCTCCCAGTGCTAGACTCCCCAACCAGCAGAAATAGTTTCTCTCTATCTAGCCTATCTGTTCCCCTTAATATATTGAAAACTTCGATCAAATCACCCCTTAACCTAAATTCCAGGGAACACAACCCTAGTTTGTGTAATCTCTACTCATAATTTAACACTTGGATTCCAGGTATCATTCTGGTAAATCTACGCTGCCCTCCCGCCAAGGCCAATATATCCTTCCTAAAGTACGGTGCCCAAAACTGCTTACAGTACTCTAGGTGTGATCTAACCAAGGCTTTGTATAGTTGTAACTCATTGCTTTTTTGTGGACCTTGCTGTGCATAATGTAGCTGTTTGTTTCCATAACAACAGTGACCATTTAAAAAGTAATTAATTGGTTATGAGGCACTTTTGAATGTCCGTGAATGTGCAAGTTTTTTTAAAACTAATTGTGCTGTATACTATTTTGCCTATACTTCTACTCTGTGATTTATTTTAATTGTAAATAAATCTGGTCGGTGATCCAGGGTTGTGACTATTTTCTGTTTTCTGTATTGACAGAAGATGTAATGGGAATCTTACCTGCTCTCCAGTGAACAATATATTGCGATCAGGGTTAATTGTTAAGATCATTTCTAGGTTTTTATGCTTAAATGGATTCCTATGGTAGTGTCACTGGCCAATTCTGTAAGCAGATCTTGCATACCTCATGAATTGGAGACTGCCTCTAAGATTCAAAGATGGGTTTTAATTCTTAGAACAGAGACTGAGAACATTCAACCGGGAACAGAAAGCATAAATGCCAGCAAGGTCGAATATCAAGCATCAAAAGACAAATAGAAGTGATAAGGGAATCGTAAAATGCAAAACATCACAGGGTGGTGGGATAATAGACAAAAATGGAGCCGAAAAGTCATAAAATGTCCTTAAAGAAACATAACAAAATATTCCTCAGAAAGATACGAGGGAGGCCTTGTCAGTCATGCAGAAAGGGATGACGAGGGTTGCCTTCCCACTTCACAATTGGACAATAGGATGGGGGATCAAATGATTGACAGCAGGTGATTACCAGCCCACCGAAATAACTATAAATATAGACGACCGAGAGAGGAAATCAGGCAGTCAGGGGCGAAGGCTTCCCCAAGGTGGCTACGGCCTAACACCTTGGTCAAGTTTAGCCTCTGAGGTGGCTGACGGCCTCACACCTCCAACAGCTTGAGAGATGACCCAACGGAAGTGACCACTGCAGTAGACTGCATGAATCCACCCAATCCGAGACCACCGTACTGCCTCCCCATCAGTCCAGTCATGGCATTCCGATTCGGGAGTCGTAGATCGCTCCTACTGTCACGGGTTGTATGTCTATTATACTCAGCTTAAACCACATGTAATATTTGATTATGCTTTAAAACTGTAGCTCTTTAATAAAAGCCTTGCAAAGCCCTGTTGGGTAATCTGTGTGTGAGCCTGTGATCCTGATCCTGACCCACCCAATATCTAGGTAAATGAGTGAGACCCAGGTATATTTGAGTTTACTGGAATGTGTCATGTGCTACCATGCAATCTTCTAATTTATGGTAAGCAGAAGAATATACATACTTATCAAACTAGATCAAGCAATACACCAACAGAGACTTTTTGAATATTAAACAGGCAAATGAACATTGCTTCATACAAACAGTAAATCCAAATTTTTCTGCAAAATGCTAACCAGTAATATTGGCTTCTCCTATTGCTAACCTTCAGCATAATATTAATCCTTGATCTATCATTGTTCACTTTTGATGCTGCCATGGAGCCCTCTGATTAGCCCATCTCTTTGTGGGCTTCAGACTGACTGGTTCTCTGGCTGTAATTGTGTCGAGATATATCTGAAATCATTAGAATCAAAGAATCATAGAATCATACAGCATTCGGCCCATCGTGCCTCTACCAACTCTTTGAAAGAGCTATCCAATTAGTCCCATTCCCCTGCTCGTTCCTCATAGCCCTGCATTTTTTTCCTTTTCAAGTATTTATCTAATTACCTTTGGAAAGTTACTATTGAATCAGCTTCCACCACCCTTTCAGGCAGTGCATTCCAGATCATAACAACTCACTGCATGAAAACATTTCTCCTCATCTCCCCTTTGTTCTTTTGCCAATTATCTGTGTCCTCTGGTTACCGACCCTCCTTCCAATGTACTCTATCAAAACCCCTCAATATTATGAACACCTCTTAAATCTCCCATTAAACTTTTCTGGTCTAAAGAGAGCAAACTCAGCTTATCAAATCTCTCTACATAACTGAAGTCCTGCATCCATGGTACCATTCTAGCAAATCTCCACTGCACCCTCTCCAAGGCCTTGACATCGTTCCTAAAGTGTGGTGCACAGAATTGGAAACAATACTCCAGCTGAGGCCTAATCACAGAATCACAGAAACCCCACAGTGCAGATAGAGGCCATTTCGGCCCATCGAGCCTACACCGACACATATCCCACCCGATCCCCGTAACCCCTACACCAACACATATCCCACCCTATCCCCGTAACCCCACATATTTAATCCCCCTAACACTAAGGGTCAATTTATCATAGCCAATCAACCTAACCCGCACATCTTTGGACTGTGGGAGGAAACCGGAGCACCCAGAGGAAACCCACGCAAACACGGGGAGAATGTGCAAACTGCACACAGACAGTCACCCAAGGCCGGATTCGAACCCGGGTCCCTGGTGCTGTGAGGCAACAGTGCTAACCACTATGCCACCGTAAATCATTGATTTATGAAGGTTTACCATAACTTCCTTGCTTTCATACTCTATGCCTCTATTTATAAAGTCAAGGATCCCAAATGCTTTTTTAACAGCCTTATCAACTTGTCCTGCCACCTTCAAAGATTTATGTACGTAAACTACCAGGTCTTTCTATTTCTGCACCCCCTTTAACATTTTACCATTTAGTTTATTTTGCTTCTCCTCATTTTTCCTTAAAAAAAAATGCATCACTTCTCTGCATTAAACTTCATCTGCCATGTGTCTGCCCATTTCACCAGTCTATCTATGTCCTCCTGAAGTCTGTTACTATCCTCCTCACTGTTTACTACATTACTGAGTTTCATGTCATTTGCAATCTTTGAAATTATGCCCTGTATACCCAAGTCCATGTCATTAGTATATATCAAAGAGAGCATTCATCCTAATACCAACTCCTGGCAGGAGGGGCACCACTGTATGCTTCCCTCCAGTCTAAAAAAACGTTCACCATTACTCTCTGCTTTCTGTCCCTTAGCCAATTTTGTATCCCCGCTGCCACTGTCCATTTAATCCCATGGGCTTTAATTTTGCAAACAAATCTATTTATCAAAACGCATTTTGAAAGTTCAGATACACATCAACCGGACTACCCTCATCAACCCTCTCTGTTACTTCATCAAAGAACTCAATTAAGTCAGACATGATTTGCCCTTAACAAATCCATGCTGACTTTCATTTATCAACCCAAGTGACAATTAATTTTTTCCTGGACTACTGTCTCTAAATGTTTCCCCACCATTGACGTTAGGCTGACTGGTCTCTTTATCCCTCTCCTATTTTGAACAAGGCTGTAATATTTGCAGTCCTCCAGTCCTCTGGCACCACTCCCATATCCAAAAAGGATTAAAAGTTTATGGCTAGAGCTTCTACTATTTCCACCATTACTTCCCTCAGCAACTGAGGATGCAACCCATCTGAATCGGGTGACTTTATGTACTTTGAGTGCTGCCAACCTTTTAAGTACATTGTAGGAGTCTACGTACTCATGGAAAAAATACAGAACTCGGAGAGGTTCAACAGAAAAGGTTTAATTGTTGAGACTGCATGTTGAACACAAAAATGGCGTCAGAGACTACACCAAGTCTGACTGCCTTTCATCAGTCCACAGCTTCGACTGCTCCTCCCCCGCTCTGGGCTTAACTATGTTGCAGATCGAGTTTCTTAAAGGTGTGATCCTTCTTAAAGGCATGACACCTGATTTATAGTCTAAGGACCGAAAAGCGGATTGTGTCCTTTCTGTGATCGGTACGCCACACAGCTCCCCCCAGAATCCGCTAGTAGGGAGTGTGCGAACCAGTGTGGCGGCTTGATGGCACGGCCGGAATGGCTCTTGGTGGTTGGTGTCGGGAGCAGGGCGGTCGGACGCGTCGGGCTCTTAGGCGATCTGCCCCGCGGTGGGGGTTGGCCCACTTGAACGGGTTCATCGGGCTCTAGGTGCGCCAGCTTGAGCCGGTCGACCGACACCTTGTCAGTTCTGCCGCCCACTTCGAGGAGGAAGAACTTGTTCCCCGTCTGGAGTACCTTGTAGGGTCCGTCGTATGGGGGCTGTAGAGGTCCTCGGTGGGCGTCATGGCGCACGAAAACAAATTTGGCCATGTGCAGGCTAGGTGGTACGCGGGTTGCTGGTTCGCCGCGCCGGCCGGTGGGTACTGGAGCGAACTGTTGTGCTCGGTTGGCGAAAGCGCGGCGTTGCTGGTCAGCCGACCAGGGGGTCGTGGCGGTGGGCAGGAACTCTCCGGGTACGCGCAGCGGCTGGCCGTACACGAGTTCTGCCGCCGAGGCTTGCAGGTCTTCCTTGACCGCGGAGCGTAGGCCAAGTAGCACCCACGGGAGGCGGTCGATCCAAGCCTCGTCCTCGAGGCTGGCGCGGAGGGACGCCTTCATGGACCTGTGGAATCACTCGCACAGTCCGTTGGCTTGGGGGTGGTAAGCCGTGGTGCGGTGAACGGCCACCCCGAGGTTTCGGGCGATGGCGGCCCACAGATCAGAGGTGAACTGCGGGCCTCCATCCGACGTCATGTCGGAGGGGACGCCGAACCGAGCGATCCAGGTACCGATGAACGCCCTCGCGATGTCGGCGGTGGTGGTGGACGTCAGTGGAATGGCCTCGGGCCAGTGGGTGGTACGGTCCACGATTGTCAGCAGGTGCGTGTGACCTTGTGATGGCGGCAGGGGGCCGACAAGGTCGATGTGGACGTGGTCAAACCTTCTTTCTGGCACGGTGAACTCCTCGAGTGGGGCTTTGACGTGCTGGTGGATTTTGGCACGCTGGCAAGCTATGCAGGATCTGGACCAGACGCGCACATCTTTGCGCAGGCCGCGCCAGACAAATCGGTTGGCCACCAGTCTAATGGACGCGCGGGTGCCGGGGTGTGAGAGGCCATGGACGATGTCGAACACCCATTTTCGCCAGGACGCCGGGACTACGGGGCGGGGTTGCGCCAAGGAGGTGTCGCATTTGACTGTGACGGCGGACGGGCCGCAGGCGACATTGGTCAGTCGCAGCCCTGGGAGGGTTGTGGGCGCGGAGAGCAGATCGAGGTCGGTGCGTTGCTCCGCTGCCAGTTGAGCATAGTCCAATGCCAGGTGGGCGCCGTGGACGGCGGGGCGGGATAGGCAGTCGGCCACCACGTTGTCTCGACCGGAGACGTGCCGGATGTCCGTGGTGAATTCGGACACCGCGGCGAGCTGGCGTTGTTGCCTGGCTGACCACGGGTCCGCAGATTTTGCCATCGCGAATGTCAGGGGTTTGTGGTCGACAAATGCGGTGAAGGGGCGGCCCTCCAGAAGAAATCTAAAATGGCGGACTGCCAGGTACAGTGCGAGGAGCTCACAGATACATAGATACATAGAAGATAGGAGCAGGAGTAGGCCATTCGGCCCTTCGAGCCTGCTCCCCCATTCAATGAGATCATGGCTGATCATCCAAATTCAGTACCCGGTCTCTGCCTTCTCCCCATATCCCTTGATCCCTTTAGCCTTAAGAAATATATCTAACTCTCTCTTGAATATACTTAATGAACTGGCCTCCACCGCCCTCTGTGGCAGAAAATTCCACAGGTTCACCACTCTCTGGGTGAAGAAATTCCTCCTCATTTCAGTCCTAAATGGCTTACCCCTTATCCTTAGACTATGACCCCTGGTTCTGGACTCCCCGGCCATCAGAAACATCCGCCCTGCATCTAGTCTGTCCAGGCCTGACAGAATTTTATAGGTTTCGATGAGATCCCCTCTCAATCTTCTAAACTCCAGTGAGTATAAGCCCAATCGACCCAATCTCTCCTCATACGTCATTCCTGCCATCCCAGGTATCAGCCTGGTGAATCTTCGCTGCACTCCTTCCATGGCAAGAACATCCTTCCTCAGGTAAGGCGACCAAAACTGCACACAATACTCAAGGTGTGGTCTCACCAAGGCCCTGTACAACTGTAGCAAGACATCCTTGTTCTTGTACTTGAACCCTCTTGCTGCGAAGGCCAACATACCATTTGCCTTCTTAACCGCCTGCTGCACCTGCATGCTTACCTTCAGCAACTGGTGTACAAGAACACCCAGGTCTCTTTGCACTTCCCCTTCTCCCAAACTATTACCATTCAAATAATAATCTGCCTTCCTGTTTTTGCCACCAAAGTGGATAACCTCACATTTATCCACATTATAGTGCATTTGCCATGTTTCTGCCCAATCACCCAACCTGTCCAAATCGTGCTGGAGTTTCACGACATCCTCCTCACAGCATACCCTCCCCCCCAGCTTTGTGTCGTCTGCAAATTTAGAGATATTACATCCAATTCCCTCGTCCAGATCATTAATATATATTGTGAACAGCTGGGGTCCTAGGACCGATCCTTGCGGTACCCCACTAGTCACTGCCTGCCACTCGGAAAACGACCCGTTTATTCTAACTCTTTGCTTTCTGTCTGCCAACCAGTTCTCTATCCAAGTCAATACCTTGCCCCCAATCCCATGTGCCTTAATTTTGCACGCTAATCTCTTATGCGGGACCTTATCGAAAGCCTTCTGAAAGTCCAAATACACCACATCCACTGGTTCTCCCTTATCTATTTTACCAGTTACATCCTCAAAAAATTCCAGCAGATTAGTCAAGCATGATTTACCTTTTGTAAATCCATGTTGACTTTGTCCGATCCAGTCACTGCTTTCCAAGTGCTCTGCTATTACATCTTTTATAATGGACTCTAGCATTTTCCCCACTACCAATGTTATAATTCCCCGCCTTTTCTCTACCACCTTTTTTGAATAGTGGGGTAACATTAGCTACCCGCCAATCCATGGGTACCGTTCCAGAGTCTATCGAGTTCTGGAAGATGACCAGCAATGCATCTATTTCTAGGGCCACTTACTTAAGTACCCTGGGATGTAGACCATCAGGCCCTGGGGATTTATCGGCCTTCAGTCCCATCAATTTTCCTAACACCATTTCCCTACAAATACTGATTTCATTCAGTTCCCCCTTCTCATTAGACTCTATGTTCCCTGACATCTCTGGGAGGTTATTTGTGTCCTCCTTTGTAAAGACAGAACCAAAGTATGTATTTAATTGGTCAGCCATTTCTTTGTTCCCCATTATAAATTCCCCTGATTATGACTGCAAGGGACCTACACTTGACTTCACCAATCTTTTTCTCTTCATATACCTATAGAAGCTTTTACAGTCAATTTTTATGTTCTCTGCAAGCTTACTCTCATATTCTATTTTCCCTTTCTTAATTAATCCCTTTGTCCTCCTTTGTTGAATCCTAAACTGCTCCCAATCCTCAGGGTTATTGCTTTTTCTGGCCAATTTATATGCCCTCTCCTTGGACCTTATGCTATCCCTAATTTCCCTTGTTAGCCACGGTTGAGTCACCTTTTTTGTTTTATTTTTATGCCAAACTGGGATGAACAAATTCTGTAGTTCATCCATTCGGTCTTTGAATGTTTGCCATTGCCTATCCACCGTCAACCCTTTGAGTGCCACTCCCCAATTAATCCTACCCAACTCGCTCCTCAGACCATCATAGTTTCCTTTATTTAAATTGAGGACCCTAGTCTCCGAGTCAACTACTTCATTCTCCATCTTAATGAAGAATTCGATCATATTATGATCGCTCCGACCCAAGGGGCCTCTTACAACAAGATTGCTAATTAATCCTTTCTCATTACATAATACCCAGCCTAAGATGACCTGATCTCTGGTTGGTTCCTCGACATATTGGTCCAGGAAGCCACCCCGTAAACACTCCAGGAATTCCTCCTCCACAGTATTGTTACTCATTTGGTTGGCCCAATCTATATGTAGATTAAAGTCACCCATGATGACTGCTGTGCCCTTATTGCACGCTTCTTTAATTTCTCTTTGAATGCCATCCCCAACCTCCGCCTTACTGTTTGGAGGTCTATAAACCACTCCCACGAACGTTTTTTTCCCTTAGTATTTCTCAATTCTACCCATACAGATTCCACCTCATCAGAGCTAATATCCTTCATTACAATTGTGTTAATCCCTTCTTTAACCAGTAATGCTACCCCACCTCCCTTTCCTTTTTGCCTATCTTTCCTGAATATTGAATACCCCTGGATGTTGAGTTCCCAGTCCTGGCCTTCCTTGAGCCACGTTTCCGTAATCCCAACCAAATCGTATTTGTTTACTTGTGGTAAACCACTGTAGTTCACTGTGTTCACTGTTGTTGTTGTTGTTGTTGTCGTTCACTCTTGCTTCACTGTTGTGCCTGACTATGCCTCAGCTGACTCCGCCCCTGGGCTACCGAGTATAAGAGCGGCCGCATGGCAGCTCCTGGCATTCGGTCGTCCACTAGAGGCATAGTCCTGATCTGTCTGAAGTGCAATTCAGTAGTTAATAAAAGTCTGTTGTTCTGAACCCTGCCTAGCCTTTTATTAGAATTGATAGCGCATCAATTTTATTAACTACAGAAAAAAAAAAACGATGCTGCAGATTCTTAAGATCAAGTGCCTGGAACTCGACCCACAAGAACCGGACTCGACTGCTAAGTTCTCGCACTGGCTGCACTGTTTTGAGTCCTTTCTGACTGCATCCGGCGAGACCGTCGCCGCCGATGCCGACAAGCTCAGGGTGCTGAACTCTAAAGTAAACCACCGAGCTTTTGCCCTTATCCGGGACGCTACGAGCTACCAGGGGGCTATCGACATCTTGAAGGAGCAATACGCACGCCCAGTCAACTATGTTTACGCAAGACATCTCCTGGGGTCTCGCAAACAACAGCCCGGGGAACCCACAGAAGCATACATACGGGCGCTGAAGGAACTCGGCCGAGCCTGCGAATGCAAGCAAGTAACAGCCACGGAACATACGGAGGAGCTCATCCGGGACGCCCTCGTGGCGGGCCTCAGGTCCACTCACACACGGCAGCGACTGCTGGAAAGTAGCGAGCTCGACCTGAAGAAGGCGATTTCACTCACCCTCTCGTTGGACATAGCCCACCGGAACATGGAGGCCTACTCCCCGGACCGCGCGGCCGCCTCATGGATGCCGCAGCCGCCACCACCTTGGGACGCGGCGCCGCCACGGGCCCTGGCCTCAACTGCTGCAGCGATGTCCCACCCGAGCCAGAAATGTTATTTCTGTGGCCAAACAAAACACCCCAGGGCGCGCTGCCCGGCGAAAAACGCGGTCTGCTCTGCCTGCGGTAAGAAGGGACACTACGCTGGCGTCTGCAGAAGCCAGAAGACCCCTACCTCCAGCAGCGCCGCGTGCGATTCGTGGGAGCGGCCATCTTGCCTCCCTCCAGCCTCGTGGGGATCGGGATCGTCATGGGCGCCGCCATTTTGTCCTTCCTCTCCGACGCCGCCATCTTGTCTGCCATTCTGCCAACGGGCCCCCGACTCACCCACCGCCGCCTCACCGGGGTTCTACAGCGACGCTACCGACTCCACAGCGGCCTCCATCACGCTGGATCAATCCAGACCCCATCAGCTAGCCAGGTCCACGATGGACATCCAGGTAAATGGCCGCGCCACAACTTGCCTTTTTGATTCCGGGAGCACGGAGAGCTTCATACACCCTGATACAGTACGGCGCTATTCTCTCTCGGTCCGGCCAACGCGCCATCGGATCTCCATGGCCTCGAAATCCCACTCAGCAGACGTCGGCGGCTACTGCGTAGTGACCCTCTCGGTGAAGGGCTCCGTATATAAAAATGTAAAGCTCTTTGTCCTGCCACATCTCTGCGCTGCCGTTCTACTGGGGTTGGACTTTCATTGTCACTTTAAGAGTGTCACCTTGACATACGGTGGACCTTTTCCCCCACTCACTGTCTGCAACCAGCAGTTTTTAAATTGCCCGCCACGCCCCACCTGTAGTCTCTCCACCCTCAAAATCACACCCCCCCCCCCTGTTCGCCAACCTCACCCACGACTGCAAGCCTATCGCCACAAAGAGCAGGCGATACAGCACCGGGGACAGATCCTTCATAAGATCTGAGGTGACGCGGCTCCTGAAAGAGGGGATTATTGAGGATAGTACCAGCCCCTGGCGAGCCCAGGTGGTAGTCGTTAAGACTGGCAACAAGCAGCGCCTAGTCATCGACTACAGCCAGACTATCAACAAGTACACCCAGTTGGACGCATACCCCCTCCCCCGCATAGCCGACATGGTTAATAAGATAGCGCAATACCGCGTTTTCTCGACCATTGACCTCAAGGCAGCATACCACCAAATCCCTATCCGCCCTGAGGACCGCCAGTACACAGCTTTCGAGGCAAACGGCCGCCTTTTTCACTTCCTCAGGGTTCCTTTTGGCGTCACCAACGGTGTCTCCGTCTTCCAGAGGGAGATGGACCGGATGGTCGACGAGAATGCGTTACAGGCCACGTTTCCCTACTTAGACAACGTGACCATCTGTGGCCATGACCTGCAGGACCATGACGCCAATCTTGATAAGTTCCTCCGCACGGCCCAACTCCTAAACCTCACGTACAACAAGGAAAAGTGCATATTCCGCACAGCCCGCCTCGCTATCCTTGGTTGCGTGGTGAAACACGGAGTCATCAGTCCTGACCCTGACCGGATGCGCCCGTTGATGGAACTTCCCCTGCCCCACTGTCTCAAGGCCCTCAAAAGGTGCCTGGGCTTCTTTTCCTATTACGCCCAGTGGGTCCCTCATTATGCGGACAAAGCCCGTCCACTTATCAAGTCCACTTCCTTCCCCCTGACGGCGGAGGCCCACTTAGCCTTTCACCGTATAAAAGATGACATTGCCAAGGCCACCATGCACTCGGTAGACGAGTCCATCCCCTTCCAGGTGGAGAGCGATGCATCCGACTTCGCCCTGGCCGCTACCCTTAACCAGGCGGGAAGACCCGTGGCCTTCTTTTCACGAACCCTCCAGGGCTCCGAACTCAGACACTCCTCTGTGGAAAAGGAGGCCCAGGCCATTGTGGAGGCGGTGCGCCACTGGCGGCACTACCTGGCTGGAAAACGATTTACCCTGCTTACTGACCAGCGTTCAGTTGCTTTCATGTTCAACAACAAGCAGAGGGGTAAAATCAAAAATGACAAGATTTTGAGGTGGAGAATCGAACTTTCCACCTACAATTACGACATCTTGTACCGGCCAGGGAAACTCAACGAACCCTCAGACGCTCTATCGCGAGGCACATGCGCCACCGCGCAGATCGATAGACTACGGGGCCTCCACAACGACCTCTGCCACCCGGGGGTCACCAGGTTCTTCCATTTCATTAAGGGCCGCAACCTGCCTTACTCCATCGAGGAGGTCAGGACCATGACCAGGAGCTGCCCAGTCTGTGCAGAGTGCAAGCCGCGCTTCTATACGCCTGACAGAGCAAACCTGATCAAGGCCACCCGCCCTTTTGAGCGCCTGAGTATCGACTTTAAAGGGCCCCTCCCCTCCTCTGACCGCAATGTGTACTTCCTCAACATAGTTGATGAGTACTCCCGTTTCCCTTTTGCCATCCCCTGCCCGGACACGACCACCGCTACGGTCATTAAATGCCTGCACAACCTCTTTGCTCTGTTCGGTTTTCCCAGCTATATTCATAGCGACCGGGGCTCGTCCTTCATGAGCGACGAACTCCGTCAGTACCTGCTCATGAGAGGTATTGCCTCAAGCCAGACCACCAGCTACAACCCCCGGGGGAACGGACAGGTTGAAAGAGAGAACGCGACGGTCTGGAAGGCGGCCCTCCTAGCCTTAAAATCTAGGGGCCTTCCGACCTCCCGTTGGCAGGATGTCCTACCCGATGCGCTCCACTCCATCCGGTCACTGCTGTGTACAGCCACCAACGCAACCCCCCATGAGCGAATGTTTGTTTTTCCCCGGAGGTCCACATCCGGTAACTCACTACCACACTGGCTGACGTCCCCAGGGCCCGTCCTGCTGAGGAAGCATGTAAGGTCCCACAAAACGGCTCCCCTGGTAGAGAAGGTTCACCTCCTCCATGCCAACCCCCAGTACGCCTACGTGGCATACCCGGACGGGCGGGAGGACACAGTCTCCATTAGAGATCTGGCACCCTCGGGGTCCACTGACCCGCCACCATTGCCCCCCACCACGACCCCCTCCGACACGGCCCAAAATTCAGTAGACCCAATTCTCACCCCTGTCCATTCCACCCCAGTAGACGACATGCCGCGCCCCCAGGACCAGCCGGAGCCCACTCGCCCACCCAACACCAAAGGGGACGATACGCCGGTGCTGGACCCCGCTCAAGACACGTCGTGGGAAGCTGTACCATCGCAACCGTCGCCACGAAGATCTCGACGGCAAACGAGGCCGCCCGACAGACTCGCCTACTCGAACTTTTGATACACTTCACCCCGCCGGACTTAATTTTAAACGAGGGGTGAATGTGGTAAACCACTGTAGTTCACTGTGTTCACTGTTGTTGTTGTTGTTGTTGTCGTTCACTCTTGCTTCACTGTTGTGCCTGACTATGCCTCAGCTGACTCCGCCCCTGGGCTACTGAGTATAAGAGCGGCCGCATGGCAGCTCCTGGCATTCGGTCGTCCACTAGAGGCATAGTCCTGATCTGTCTGAAGTGCAATTCAGTAGTTAATAAAAGCCTGTTGTTCTGAACCCTGCCTAGCCTTTTATTAGAATTGATAGCGCATCATTACTTCTATTTGCGCAGCCAATTCATCCACCTTATTACAAATGCTCCTTGCATTAAGACACAAAGCATTCAGGCTTGTTTTTTTAATGCTCTTAGACCTATTAGAATTATTATTTACTGTGGCCATGTTTGATTTAAACAGTTGATTTCTCTGACTGCCACTTTTGTTTTTCTCCTTCCTATCTTTTGCTTTTATCCTTGTTTCCCTTTCCTCTATCTCCCTGCTCAGGTTCCCAACCCCCTGCCATTTTAGTTTAAACCCTCCCCCACAGCACCAGCAAACACTCCCCCTAGGACATTGGTTCCAGCCCTGCCCAGGTGCAGACCGTCCGGTTTGAACTGGTCCCACCTCCCCCAGAACCGGTTCCAATGTCCCAGGAACTTGAATCCCTCCCCCTGGCACCATTCCTCTAGCCACATATTCATCTGAAGTATCCTTCTATTTCTACTCTGACTAGCACGTGGCACTGGTAGCAATCCTGGGATTACTACCTTTGAGGTCCTGTTTTTTAATTTATCTCCTAACTCCCTATACTCTGCTTTTAGGACCTCATCCCACTTTTTACCTATATCATTGGTGCCTATATGCACCACGACAACTGGCTCTTCACCCTCCCCTTCCAAGATGTTCTGGAGTCGCTCGGAGACATCCTTAACCCTTGCACCAGGGAGGCAACACACCATCCTGGAGTCTCGTTTGCGGCCGCAGAAACGCCTATCTATTCCCCTTACAATTGAATCCCCTATTACTATAGCTCTACCCCTCTTTTTCCTCCCATTCTGTGCAGCAGAGCCACCCCTGGTGCCAGGAAGTTGGCTGCTGCTGCCTTCCTCTGATAAGCCATCCCCCCCAACAGTACTCAAAGTGGTCACAGAGTCATAGAGTCATAGAGTTTTACAGCACAGAAAGAGGCCCTTCAGCCCAGCGTGTCTGCGCCGTCCATCAATCCCTGTCCAGTCGAATCCCATTTTCCAGCATTTGGTCCATAGCCTTGTATGCAATGGCATTTCAAGTGCTCATCCAAATGCTTTTTGAATGTTGTGAGGGTTCCTGCCTCTACCACCCTTTCAGGCAGAGAGTTCCAGATTCCAACCACCCTCTGGGTGAAAAAGATCCTCCTCAAATCCCCTCTAAATCTCCTGCCCCTTACCTTGAATCTATGCCCCCTTGTTATTGACCCCCCTACTAAGGGGAAAAGTTCCTCTTTATCTACCCTATCTATGCCCCTCATCATTTTGTACACCTCAATCAGGTCCCCCCTCAGCCTTCTTTGCTCCAATGAAAACAACCCCAGCCTGTTTAGTCTTTCTTCATAGCTGAGGCGCTCCATCCCAGGTAACATCCTGGTGAATCTTCTCTGCACCCTCTCTAAAGCAATCACATCCTTCCTATAGTGAGGCGACCAGAACTGCACACAGTACTCCAGCTGTGGCCTCACCAGCGTTTTGTACAGCTCCATCATAACCTCCCTGCTCTTATATTCTATGCCTCGGCTAATGAAGGCAAGTATCCCATATGCCTTTTTAACCACCTTATCTACCTGTTCCGCTGCCTTCAGGGATCTATGTACATGCACACCAAGGTCCCTCTGACCCTCTGTACTTCCTAGGGTCCTACCACTCATTGTGTACTCCCTTGCCTTATTTGTCCGTCCAAAATGCATCACCTCGCACTTTTCAGGGTTAAATTCCATTTGCCACTTTTCCGCCCATCTGACCAACTCGTTTATATCTTCCTGTAGCCTGAGGCTTTCCTCCTCACAATTTACCACCCCACCAATTTTCGTGTCATCTGCGAACTTACTGATCATACCTTTTACATTCTCATCCCAATCATTTATGTAGATCACAAACAGCAAGGGACCCAGCACCGATCCCTGAGGTACCCCACTAGACACAGGCTTCCAGTCACAAAAGCAACCTTCGACCATCACCCTCTGCCTCCTGCCACTCAGCCAGTTTAGGATCCAACGCGCCAAGGCACCCTGGATCCCATGGGCTCTTACCTTCTTGACCAGTCTCCTATGCGGGACTTTGTCAAAAGCTTTACTGAAGTCCATGTAAACCACATCCACAGCACTTCCCTCATCCACACACCTAGTCACCCCCTCGAAAAATTCAATCAGATTTGTCAGACATGATTTACCCTTGACAAAGCCATGCTGACTATCCCCGATTAATCCTTGCCTCTCCAAGTGGAGACTAATTTTGTCCCTCAGAATTTTTTCCAATAATTTCCCTACCACAGATGTTAGGCTCACTGGCCTGTAATTCCCTGGTTTATCCCTGCTACCCTTCTTGAATAATGGTACTACATTAGCTGTTCTCCAGTCCTCTGGTACATCCCCTGTGGCCAGAGACGTTCTGAAAATTTGTGTCAGAGCCCCTGCAATCTCCTCCCTTGCCTCACACAACAGCCTGGGATACATCTCGTCCGGGCCTGGGGATTTATCCACTTTTTGGCCTGCTAAAGCCGCTAGTACCTCCTCCCTCCCGATGCTAATATGTTCAAGTATGTCACAGTCCCCTTGCCCGATATCTATGTCTACATCATCTTTCTCCATAGTGAACACAGATGCAAAAAATTAATTTAAAACCCCGCCTACATCATCTGGCTCTACACACAGATTGCCACTTTGGTCCCTAATGGGCCCTACCCTTTCCCTGGTTATCCTCTTGCCCTTAATATACTTATAAAACATCTTAGGATTTTCCTTTATTTTGCTCGCCAGTGTTATTTCATGGCCCCTCCTCGCCCTCCTAATTTCTTTTTTAAGTATGCCCCTGCACTTTTTATACTCCTCTAGGGCTTCCTCCGTCTTTAGTCTTTTGTAACTGCCAAAAGCCCCCCTTTTTTTCCTAATGCATTTTTGTATATCCCTTGTCATCCAAGGTTCCCTTTGCTTGTTGGTCCTACCCCTGACCTTTACAGGAACATGTTGGCGTTGTACTCTCTTTATTTCCCTTCTGAAAGCCTCCCACTGCTTTGATGTGGATTTTCCTATAAGTAGCTGCTCCCAGTCCACTTTGGCCAGATCCTGCCTTATCATATTAAAATCGGCCATCCCCCAATTTAGAACCCTTATTTCCGGGCCGTCATTGTCTTTTTCCATGAGCACCTTAAATCTCACCGAATTATGGTCACTGTCGCCAAAATGCTCTCCTACTGACACTTCCACCACTTGCCCGGCTACATTCCCTAGAATTAGGTCCAGTACCGCCCCCTCTCTTGTAGGACTTTCTACATGTTGGCTCAAAAAGCTCTCCTGGATGCACTTTAAGAATTCTGCACCCTCTAAGCCTTTCACACTCTGACTATCCCAATTAATATTGGGGAAGTTGAAATCCCCCACTATTATTACCCTATTATTTTCGCACTTCTCTGAGATTTGCCTACATATCTGTTCCTCTATCTCCCCCTGACTGTTTGGGGGCCTATAGTACACTCCCAGCAAGGTGCTTGCCCCCTTTTTGTTTTTAATTTCTACCCATATGGCCTCATTAGAGGAACCCGCAAATATATCATCCCTCCTTACAGCAGTAATCGACTCCTTAATTAATATTGCAACACCCCCTCCCCTTTTACACCCCCCTCTGTCTCGCCTGAAGATTCTATACCCCGGAATATTGAGCTGCCAGTCCTGACCCTCCCTCATCCATGTCTCCGTGATAGCAACAATATCGTACTCCCATGTGTTCAACAACAACTTCAGTTCATCCACCTTATTTGCAAGACTCCTTGTATTAAAATAAATGCCTTCCAGCCTTGCCATATTCCCTTTTGCCCTCACATATTTTCTCTGCCTTCCCAGCTGACTTGTTTTTTCCTCTGTATTTGGCTGTAAATCACCCCCTACTGTAGCTCCACTCTGTATCCCATCCCCCTGCCAAGTTAGTTTAAACCCCCCCCAGCAGTGCTAGCAAACCTCCCCGCAAGGATATTGGTCCCCCTCTGGTTCAGGTGTAGACCGTCCGACTTGTACAAGTCCCACCTTCCCCAGAAGCAGGCCCAGTGATCCAGGAAACTAAAGCCCTCCCCCCTGCACCATCCCTTTAGCCACGCATTCATCTGTTCTATCTTCCTATTCCTGTACTCACTAGCACGTGGCACCGGGAGTAATCCAGAGATTACAACCTTTGAGGTCCTGCTCTTTAATCTTCCACCTAGCTCCCTAAATTCTTGCTGCAGGACCTCATCCCTCTTTTTACCTATGTCGTTGGTACCAATGTGGACCACGACCTCTACCTGTTCACCTTCCCCCTCCAGAATGCCCTGCAGCCGCTCAGTGACATCCTTGACCCTGGCACCAGGGAGGCAACAAACCATCCTGGATTCACGTCTACGGCCACAGAAACGCCTATCTGTTCCCCTTACTATAGAATCCCCTACTACTATTGCTCTCCCACTCTTTTTCCTCCCTTCCTGGGCAGCAGGAGCACCCCCAGTGCCAAGAAGTTGGCTGCTGCTGCCTTCCCCTGGTGCGTCATCCCCCTCAACAGTATCCAAATCGGTATACCTGTTTGAGAGGGGAATGGTCACAGGGGTCTCCTGCACTACCTGCCTGCTTCTATTGCTCTGCCTGGTGGTCACCCATTTCCTTTCTTCCTGTGCAACCCTTCCCTGTGGTGTGACCAACTCACTAAACGTGCTACCCACGACCCTCTCAGCATCGTGAATGCTCAACAACCCATCCACCCGCAGCTCTAGCGCCTCAATGCGGTCTGCTAGTAGCTGCAGATGGATGCATTTCCTGCACACGTGGTCATCAGGGGCAGTGTCCCTGAATTCCCACATAGAGCAAGAGGAGCACATCACGGGGCTGGGCTCTCCTGGCATGACTTACCCTTTAATTAATTTAAATTAAATTCACTATCACCAATTAAAGATACCTCTAAGGCGCTTGTATAGTCTACCTACAGTCCCTGCTACACCAGAAAAGACCCTAGTCACTATAAACTACAGAGTTAAAGTTTAAAAAAGAGAAATACTCACCAACCAATCACTTACCTGCTCCCTGGTGACGTCACACACTGATTAACTTTTTACCTCTCTCCTCTGCTGTTGATTTGGTGCGCCTCGCAACTGCCGCCAGTTTTTAAGCCGGGCTCCTCCTCGCTGCTCCCTGCTGCTCCGAGTGGTCGGGCCTCGCAACTGCCGCCGGTTTTTAAGCCGGGCTCCTCCTCGCTGCTCCCTGCTGCTCCGAGTGGTCGGGCCTCGCAACTGCCGCTGGTTTTTAAGCCGGGCTCCTCCTCGCTGCTCCCTGCTGCTCCGAGTCGTCGGGCCTCGCAACTGCCGCTGGTTTTTAAGCCGGGCTCCTCCTCGCTGCTCCCTGCTGCTCCGAGTGGTCGGGCCTCGCAACTGCCGCCGGTTTTTAAGCCGGGCTCCTCCTCGCTGCTCCCTGCTGCTCCGAGTGATCGGGCCTCGCAACTGCCGCCGGTTTTTAAGCCGGGCTCCACCTCGCTGCTCCCTGCTGCTCCGAGTCTGTTGGAGAGGGGGATGGCCACAGGGGACCCCTGCACTACCTGCCTGCGCCTAGTGCTCTGCCTGTTGGTCACCCGTTCCCTTTCTTCCTGTCCAACCTCTACCTGCGGTGTGTCCAACTCCGTAAATGTGCTATTCACGTTGTCCTGAGCATCGTGAACGCTCCAATATGTGTCAAAGGCACTGTATTTGGCCTCCGGGGGGTGCAGTTGGCAGCTGAAAAAGGCCAGCGGTTGCCAGGCCCCGTCGACCCACTGTTCATACACGGCGCCGACCGCGTGGTCGGAGGCGTCCGTGGTGCGGGCCTTTTTGGTCGAGTCGAAAGCGGTCAACATGTCTGCCAACCACTCGATCGCCATTTTGTCTTTCTTACCCCGGAGGGCTTTGTATAGGGGCCGCATGCGGGAGGCCGCTCCGGGAATGAAGCGGTTGTAAAAGTTGATCATCCCCAAGAACTCCTGGAGGCCTTTGATGGTGGTAGGCCGGGGGAACTGCTGGACGGCTTGCACCTTGGCGGGCAGGGGAATGGCTCTGTCCTGCGTGATGTGGTGGCCGAGTAATTCGATCCTGCTGAGGCCGAATTGGCACTTGGCTGGGCTGATGATGAGCCCGTGCTCACTGAGCCGCTGGAACAGGGTGCGGAGGTGCTCGATGTGTTCCTGCTTGGAGGAACTAGCTACCAGGATGTCATCCAGGTAGACAAAGAGGAACTTCAGGTCCTGGAGAACCGAGTCCATGAGCCGCTGGAAGGCCTGGGCCGCGTTTTTGAGGCCGAAGGGCATTCGGAGGAACTTGAATAGCCCAAAAGGGGTGATTATGGCCGTCTTGGGAACGTCCGTGGGGTGGACTGGCACCTGTTGGTAACCGCGCACCAGGTCGACTTTGGAGAAGACTGAGTGGCCGGCCAGTCTAGCCGAGAAGTCTTGAATGTGCGGTATGGGGTACTGATCCGGCGTGGTGGTGTCGTTTAGGCACCGGTAGTCCCCGCAGGGGCGCCATCCCCCGTCGGGTTTGGTGACGATGTGGAGTGGGGAGGCCATGGGGCTGTTGGAGCGGCGGATGATGCTGAGCTGTTCCATTGTGGTGAACTTGGCCCGCGCGGTCTCCAGCTTGGCCGGGTCCAGCCTGCGGGTGTGGGCATACACCGGTGGGCCTGTGGTGGGGATGAAATGTTCTACCCCGTGCTTAGCAACATTCGCGGAGAAGGTCGGGTTGGTGAGGGCTGGGAACTCAGCCAGGAGTGCTGAGTAGTAGTCCGTTGAGCGGGCGCGGCACTGCCACGCCATTTCGGTGGGTTGGGGGGGGGCCATGGCACCCGGGATGGGTGACATGGTGTTCAGGTCCACGAGACGGCGCCGAGGCATGTCGACCAACAGGCCCTGGGCGCACAGGAAATCCGCACCGAGGAGCGGGGAGAGCACGTTGGCGGTGATAAACTCCCAGTGGTAGCGGCGGCCTGCGAGGTCGATGGTGATGATACGGGTGCCGTACGTCCGGATGTCGGTGCCATTGGCGGCAGCCAGCACAGGGCCGCGGCCGCCTCGCTGGATCTCGAGGGCGGACGCGGGGATGATGCTGCGCTGTGCGCCCGTGTCACATAGGAAACGGCGTCCGGAGGCGCTGTCCGTAACGTACAGCAGCGCGCCTGCTTGCCCCACGGCCATCATGTAGGCCGGTGTGGGGGCGGTTGGAAACGTGCAGGGATGGCTGCAGCGGCGTGCCCGTGCGCCGAACCAGGTATGGAAGTAGCAGTAGCCCTGGGTCGGAGGGCTTGGGGGACGTGGGGGCCTGGGGGGCCTCGTGGCCGAGCTGTGTGGCCGCGCGATAGAGGGTGGAGCGCTCGCCGACACTGCGGAGGCCAGGTCGGGGGTGACGGCGTGGTTGGAGCTGGCGGACAGGAGCTTATCGGCTTCGTCAGCCAGGGCCTCGAGGTCCATGAGGCTGGACGCCACGATCGCCGGGCGGATGCTGGGAGATAGTTGGCGGATAAACAGTGTGCGGAAGAGGGAGCCTGGTGGTTTCTCGTCGGTCAGAGCAAGCATGTGTGAGAGCAAGTCTGACGGCGTGGAGTCACCGAGGCCCGGGAGGTCGAGGAGGTGGCAGTTGCGCAAAAATTGGGAGGCTGTGAATTTTTTAAGGAGCGCGGCCTTGAGATGTGCGTACTTGCCTTCCTCCGAAGGGTTTTGTAGTGTTGTCCAGACTTTCGTGATTTTGGAGCTGCCCAGGGAGGCGAGGAGGTAGTCGTACATCGTTGCGTCGGCGGTGATGCCGTGGAGTTCGAATTGCGATTCGGCTTGAAGGAACCAGGCGGTGGCTAGGTTCTCCCAGAACTCCGGCAGCTTCACAGAAACTGCGTTTGTGTCAGCCATGGTTACGCTTAGGAGTCGTCCTGAGCGTCGGGGTCACCAATGTAGGAGCCTACGTACTCCTAGCAAAAAATACTGAACTCGGAGAGGTTCAACAGAAAAGGTTTAATTGTTGAGACTGCATGTTGAACACAAAAATGGCGTCAGAGACTACACCAAGTCCGACTGCCTTTCATCAGTCCACAGCTTCGACTGCTCCTCCCCCGCTCTGGGCTTAACTATGTTGCAGATCGAGTTTCTTAAAGGTGTGATCCTTCTTAAAGGCATGACGCCTGATTTATAGTCTACGGACTGAAAAGCGGATTGTGTCCTTTCTGTGATCGGTACGCCACAACATCCTCTTTAGCTATTTTTATCCATCCAATTTCTCTGCTACCTCCTCCTTTACTGTGACATTGGCAGCATCCTCTTCTCTAGTGAAGACAGATGCAAATTACTCATTTATTACCTCAGCCCTCTGCCTCCACAGGAAGATCTCCCTTTTGGTCCCTAATCGGTCCCACCCTTCCTTTGACTACCTGTGCACTGTTTATATGTTTATAAAAGACTGCAGTGTTCACTTTTATGTTACCCGCTAATCTTTTCTCATACACTCTCTTTGTATCTCTTGTATCCTGTTTCATTTCTCTGCACTTGTATTCTGCTTGATTTTCTACTGTATTATGAATCTCACATTTATCATACGTCTCCTTTTTCTGTTTCATTTTAATCTCTATATCTTTAGTCATCTAGAGATCTTTAGCTTTGGATATTGTTTCCCCTAATGGGAATGTTTCTAGTCTGTACCCAAACTACCTCTTCTTTGAAGGCTTCCCATTGCTGATTTACCGTTTTACCTGCCAGTCTTTGTTTCCAACATACATGGTCCAGATCCTTTTTCAGCTCAGTAGAATTTAGCCCTTTTCTAGTTGAGTATCTTTACCATTGATTGTTTCTTGCCCCTTTCCATAACTATTCTAAACCTGATATTATGATCACTGTTCCACAAATGCTCCCCCACTAAAACATGCTCCACTTCATTCCCCAGAACCAGATCCAGCACTGCTTCCTGCCTCATTGGGCTGGAAACATACTGATCAAGAAAGTTCTCCTCGATATATTTCAGGAATTGCTCCCCCTCATTGCCCAGCCTGTTTATCCCAGCCTATATTAAGATAATTAAAGTCCCCCATTATCATTACTCTATTGTTTTTACATTTTTCTGAAATCTGCTCGCAGATTTGCTCCTCCATCTCCATCCCACTATTTGGTGGTCGAACGTACACACCCAGCAGCGTAACAACTCCTATTCTGCTCCATAACTCTAACCGAATAGATTTGTCTTTGAATCCTCAAGCACATCATCCCTTACCAGGGCTGTAACAGTATCTTTGCTCAACACTTCCACACCACCCCTCCCCACCTCCTTTTTCCCCTTCCCTATCTTGCCTGAATTTATTGTAGCCAGGAATGTTAAGTGCCCATTCCTGCCCTTGCATGAACCAGGTGTCCGTTATTGCTACTATATCATAACGCTATGTGGCAACTTTTGCTTGCAGCTCACCAACAATATTTATCACGCTTCGTGGATTTACACACATGCACTTCCCTGTCTGATCACTCCTCTTTCCAGACTACTCTTTATTCTAATGCTGCTTATCTCTCCCAATCCTCTGTGCACTTTTTTTCTCCTCTCTGATGCATCTTCCTGTTGCCCCGCCCCCTGCCAAATTAGTTTAAATCCTCCCCCACTGCACAAGTTAACCTTCTCGCGAGAACATTGATCCCAGCCCAGTTCAGGTGCAGCCCGTCCATCTTGTACAGGTCCCTCCTGCCCCAGAACTGGTCCCAATGCTGCAGGAATCTGAAGCCCTCCCTCCTGCACCATTTCTCCAACCACACATTAACCTGCTTGATCTTTCTGTTCCTATACTCTCTGGCACTGAGAGTAATCCAGAGATAACCACCTTGGTGTTCTTACTTTTGAACTTCCTCCTTAGCTCCTGAAACTCTGTTTGTAGGATCTCAACACTTTTCCTTCCTTTGCCATTGGTTCCAACAAGGACCACGACTTCTGGCTGTTCCCTTTCCCCCTGCAGAATATTCTGCACCTGTTCCGTGATATCCTTTAACCTGGCACTATGCACTCACATCGGCAGTTGCAGAAACACCTGTCTATCCACCTAACTATCAAATCCCATGTGACAACTGCATTTCTACACTTCACTGTGCCCCCCTGTGCAGTCCTTTGCCTTACAGTGCCATGGATTTTCTCTAGACTGCACTCCGGAGGTGCCATCACACACACTGTAAACAACTGTGTGAGTGCCACACTCCCAAAGGATTCCTGCACTGACTGTCTCTTCTTCCTATCATTCCGGATGGCCACCCACCTAATATCCTCCTGAACGCTCTATGGCTGTTGGGTGACCACCTCATGGATCATGTGATCGAAGAAACTTTCAGCCTCAGTATTTCCTGCAGTGACTCCAGCTGCTCCTTAAGCTCAGAAACTCTGAGCTCGAGCAGCCATTGGAACAGGAGTAGATCCTGCAATTCAATTAGATCATGGCTGATCTACTGAATCATAGAAATTTATGGCACAGAAGGAGGCCATTCGACCCATCATGTCTGTGCTGGTCGAAAAAGAGCTATCCAGCCTAATCCCACTTTCTAGCTCTTGGGCCATATCCTTGTAGTCCATGACACTTCAAGTGCATATCGAAAGACTTTTTAAATGCAATGAGGGTTTCTGCCTCTACCACCCTTTCAGGCAGTGAGTTCTAGATCCCTACCACCCTTCGGGTGAAAAAGGTTCTCCTCTACTCCCCTCTAATCCTTCTACCAATTACTTTAAATCTATGTCCCCTGGTTATTGACTTCTCTGCTAGGAGAAATAGCTCCTTCCCATCACTCTATTTAGGCCCCTCATGATTTTATACACCTCAATTAAGTTGCCCCTCAGCCTCCTCTATTCCAAAGAAAACAACCCCAGCCTATCCAATCTTTCCTCATAGCTAAAATTCTCCAGTCCTGGCAACATCCTCGTAAACCTCCTCTTCACCCTCTCTAGTGTGATCACATATTTCCTGTAGTGTGGTGACCAGAACTGTACACAGTACTCTAGCTGTGGCCTAACTAGTGTTTTATACAGTTCAAGCATAACCTCCCTGCTCTTATATTCTATACCTCCACTAATAGAAACATATGCCTAGAAATTCAGTATAGCCACTTTTGGGGCGGTAAAGTCGGGCGGGCGCTAAAGTTTGCGCCCGCCGGAAAGTGGAGTCCACTTCGCCGAAATTCAGTAGCTTTGGCCAAGGAGTTCGCTCGAGTGCTAAAACTGGCG
Organism: Somniosus microcephalus; assembly: GCF_052327205.1. Classification (NCBI taxonomy): domain Eukaryota; kingdom Metazoa; phylum Chordata; class Chondrichthyes; order Squaliformes; family Somniosidae; genus Somniosus; species Somniosus microcephalus. Next base: position 76,699,521 of record NC_140996.1, on the reverse strand, counting down.
TTGCACGGCTATCTTTAGGCGCTAAGCCGGCGGTGCAGACTGATACCGCCGAGGCCGGGCGCAGCGCAGGTGCGGTCATGTTTTGATTGACAGCAGACACCCTGGCGCCGGCCAGCTCTTAAAGGGGGAAGGGTCGACTTGGTCTGCTGCCACGCCCTGGATACTGCAGCCCTCCAGCTAGGCCTAAACACTGCTGCTGGAGAGAAATAGCGCCAGGAAGGATGCAGAGGGCCCGTGAGCGAGCGCAGCGCTTCTCTGCCCATGATTTAAAGGTGCTGGTTAAGGCTTTGGAGAAGAGAAGCCATATCTTGTTCCCGGACAGTGGCAAGAAGCCTCCCAAGAGGGTGTACAGGAGAGCCTGGAGGGAAATCGCCCAGAGGGTCACAGCCAACAGCGATGTCCCCAGGACTGGTGTCCAATGCCGGAAAAAGTTTAACGACCTCACTCGGATTGTCAGGGTGAGTACCCTTTCCAGTGTCCTCCTCATCCTTGCATGTGCACCTCACATTATGGACAAAGGGACCTCAAAGCCCTAATGGCCAGCCCTCATCCAGCAGCTATGGCACTGGCATGAACATCAATTGCACTTTCTGCACTTTACACACTGGCCAAGCTATTCCACCATGGGAGGCAGTGCATACAGCAACAGGGCACCACACTGGCCAAGCTATTCGACCATGGGAGGCACTGCACACAACAACAGGGCACCACACTGTACTTAGAGGCCGTCCTTTCTCTTGCAGGCCAAGCTGGCCCAGAATCTGAAGAGCCGGACTGTCACCGGGGGAGGCCGTGCCCAGTTCCAGCAGCTCAGTGACCTGGAGGAGCGCGTGGGTCGACTCATGGGTGCCCGGGTGATTGGCCCCGTTGCAATTGGAGATGCCGACCCTGTGCTGGGCCCCAATGGTAAGGACATGACCGTTTGGACCTCTCTCGCTCCCCTTGCGCTTCAGATCTACATCCTTTGCCACTGTCCGACCAATGCGCAGAATGCCACCACTCATGCCTCCCTCGCTGACGCCCTGTCCTCACTCTAAAGCTACTCTTGTGCCTTCCTGCTTTCAGCTGGTGAGGAGGAGGTCCCTGAAGCTGCGAGTGTCAGTCCCTCGGAAGAGGAGGACGAGGAGGAGCAAGAGGAAGGCGGCACATCGGGGGAACCCTCATCCGCGCCAGGGGATGGCAATGGAGGGGACACGTGTTCCCTGGAGGAGAGCCAGGGGGAAGTGTTGCAGGGGGGTGTAGCTCCTGTGCCCAGTGGCGTCCAGCCAAGCGGGAAGGGTTGGCCAGCTCGGCTGCCTTCTCCCCAGAGGGGGGAAGTGTTGCAGGGGAGTTTAGCTCCTGTGCCCAGTGGCGTCCAGCCACGCGGGAAGGGTTGGGCAGCTCGGCGGCCTTCTCCCCAGAGGGGGGAAGTGTTGCAGGGGAGTGTAGTTGCTGGGCCCAGTGGCGTGCAGCCACGCGGGAAGGGTCGGCCAGCTCGGCGGCCTTCTCCCCAGAGGGAGAGTCCGGCCTCCAGTCCGGAGACGGTCCTCGCCCAGGAGGTGCGCCTCCTTGATCAAATGTCCGCGGACTCGGATCGTCGGCACACTGAGTTCATGGGGGTTGTGGCACGGTTGCCTGAGGCCATTGAGTCCCTGGCTCATAGTGTGTCCGATTTCGGGACCTCACAGGCCAGGGGTTTCGAACAACTCACGGCAGCACAGGCCAGGGGTCTCGAACAATTCGGGGCATCACAGGACGCGAGTCGGGCACAATTCGGGGCATCACAGGACGCGAGTCGGGCCGAATTCGGGGCATCACAGGACGCGAGTCGGGCCGAATTCGGGGCATCACAGGACGCGAGTCGGGCCGAATTCAGGGCAGCACAGGACGCGAGTCGGGACGACTTCAGGGCAGCACAGGCAGCGAGTGGAGAGTTGACGAGTGGTGCTGTGCAGTCACTGGCTGGTCTGATGCGGGCACAGACCAGGGCAGTACGAGCACTCACTGCTGCCACACTCGCTGTGTCACGCATGCATCGCCAGGGCACCCGCCGCGCTGCTGCAGCACAGTGGTCTGGCCTTCACCAGATTGCTGCGCTTGCTGCAGTGCCAGCCCGGCCAAGTGCCAGTGTCTCTGGCGACCAGCGAGCGCCTGCCATCAGCCAGCTTGCCCCCATTGCTGCAGCCGCCACTGCCACTCCCCCAGCAAAGCTGCGACGAGCTGCTGGAGAGACTGATGCTGCCCAGCCACAGCTGCAGCAGTCAGCAGCCAGCCCCTCGAGGGCCAGAGCTCATCTAGGCCGACCCCCAAGGGCATCTGCCATCACGTAATGTGCCCCTCGGGAGCCTTCCCCCAGCCTTGCAACACCCACAGGGCCCAGGTTGAGGCGGAGCAGCAGGTCGTCCAGGGGCCGGAAAAGGCTGGACAAGGACTCGCCCTCTCGGCACACAAAGTAGAGTGTGTTGGCAAATGTTTTTTTATATGGGGGTGCTTGTGCTGTCTATGGGGGGGGGGTTCTTTTGGTAAGGCCGAGGATGAAGGCAAATGTTTTTTTATATGGGGGTGCTTGTGCTGTCTATGGGGGGGGGTTCTTTTGGTAAGGCCGAGGATGAAGGCCATTTGGATGGACAAGTTTTGTTATTCCTCCCCAGGTTGTGGGAGTGAGATATGTTTTTGACTGTTTTTTGGGGGTGTTGTGTGTTTTTGGGTTTCATGTGGAAAGGGCCCTGAGTTTGTTCAATAAAGCTTTTTCTTTATTCAGCTTGTCCATGTGTGATGTTTCAAGTGGTTGTTGCGTTAACCGGCTGAGGGCTTGCGGAGCGGCTGCATTCATGTGCCTTCATTGCCACAAGCCATTCCCTGACAGGGGGCCTAGAAGTGTCGTTCAATAAGCCGCCGACGGACGGCCCTTGGACCTTGTGGCTCCCTCCTGGGCTGGTACTCCTCCTCCTCCTCCTCATGGTCCTCCTCCTGAGGTGGTGGTCCAACATGAGGTGGCAGTGCCTGAGTCCTGCGGATAGCCAAGTTGTGCAGCATGCAGCAAACGACGATGAACTGGGAGACTCTATCCGACGAATACTGCAGAGATCCGCCGGAGCGATCCAGGCAGCGGAACCATTGTTTGAGGACGCCAATCGTTTGCTCTATGATGTTCCTTGTGGCTTGATGGCTTTCGTTGTATGCCTCCTCAGCAGGGGTCCTGGGCGCGCGGAGCGGGGTCATGAGCCATGTACACAAAGGATAGCCTTTGTCCCCGATAAGCCATCCTCTTGGGGGAGGCTGTGCCTGGAACATGTCAGCCACAGTAGTCTGGCGCAGGATAAATGCATCGTGGCTGCTGCCTGGAAAGCGGGCATTGACAGCTAGGATGCGCTGCCTGTGGTCACACACCAGCTGTACATTGAGGGAATGGTAGCCCTTCCGGTTGCAGTAATCCTCGGCATTGTGGATAGGTGCCCGCAAAGCCACATGTGTGCAGTCAATGGCGCCCTGCACCATGGGGAAGCCCGCTGTTCTCGCAAATCCGACTGCACTCTGCTCCTGCCTCTCCAGGGTCATGGGGAAGGAGATGAATTGGTGTCTCCTTGTGAAAAGGGCATCGGTGACCTGCCGGATGCAGCGATGCACGGCGAACTGGGATATGTTCGCTATGTCCCCAGCAGCGGCTTGGAAGGAGCCGCTTGCATAAAAGTTCAGAGCCACCGTGACCTTCACTTCCACCGACAGAGACGTTCTGCTCATCAGCTGTGGACGCAGATCTCTGTGAAGCAGCTGGCAGATCTCTGCAACCACCTCCCTTCTGAAGCGCAGCTCTTAACACACTGCGCGGCAGTCATGGCGAGATAGGACACCTGCTAGCGGTATTCCCTGAGTGGGTAAGGCCTACGTTGCCGACGCCTGATGGCCCCTCTGCGTCTAGGCATGGCTGCCCCTCTCACACAGCGTCTGCGAGCCCTTCGCACATATAGCTGGAACTGAGGGTTGGAACCCCATGCAGCCCCCATAATATACTTGCAAACAGTGAAATCACAATGAGTCAAATTTCCAAGCTCTGGCCAGAAGCCAAAAATACCTCTCCTATGTTGGCCCAAATCAGTAAGGTCTCTTCCTTGGTCTCTGTCCAGAAATCCGTAGCACTAAAGTCATTGCAGCAAAATGGCTGGCCTTTATAGTTCAGTCTAAGTGCCCTTTAATTAGCGCTCCCCAAGGCCCGCAGGGCCTCTGATGCGTTCCACTTCACAGTTCTTAACAGCGCCACGCCCACATTGGGCGGGCGCCACTGAAGTTCCGGTTTGGGGCGCACAAACGGCGTTGCACGACGAAATGACGTCATAAGTTGCGCGCGCAGCTGAGCGCGCGCAAACACTTTGCGCCGGCGCTAAATGTCTACTGAAGTTGGGCGTAGATCGTTCTGTGCCCGGCCGCTAAGTGCCTAGCGCTCGAGATCTACTCCTCTTATGGCGCTAACGGCTGGCGAACGCAACTGAATTTCTAGGCCATAGAAGATAGGAGCAGGAGTAGGCCATTCGGCCCCTCGAGCCTGTTCCGCCATTTAATGAGATCATGGCTGATCATCCAAATTCAGTACCCTGTCCCTGCTTTCTCCCCATATCCCTTGATCCCTTTAGCCTTAAGAAATATATCCAACTCTTTCTTGAATGTATTTAATGAATTGGCCTCAACTGCCTTCTGTGGTAGAGAATTCCACAGGTTCACCACTCTCTGGGTGAAGAAATTCCTCCTCCTCTCAGTCCTAAATGGCTTATGCTTTATCCTTAGACTGTGAACCCTGGTTCTGGACTCTCCCACCATCAGGAACATCCTCCTGCATCTAGTCGGTCTAGTCCTGTTAGAATTTTATAAGTTTCAATGAGATCCCCTCTCATTCTTCTAAACTCTAGTGAATGCAAGCCCAATCAACCCAATCTCTCTTCATATGTCATTCCTGCCTTCCCAGGTATCAGTCTGGTGAATCTTCACTGCACTCCCTCCATGGCAAGAACATCCTTCTTCAGATAAGGCAACCAAAATTGCACACAATATTCAAGGTGTGGTCTCACCAAGGCAGCAAGACATCCTTGCTCCTGTACTTGAATCCTCTCGCTATGAAGGCCAACATACCATTTGTCTTCTTAACCGCCTGCTGCACCTGCATGCTTACCTTCAGCGACTGGTGCACAAGGACACCCAGATCTCGTTGCACTTCCCCTTTTCCCCAATCTATTGCCATTCAGATAATAATCTGCCTTCCTGTTTTTGCCACCAAAGTGGATAACCTCGCATTTATCCACATTATGCTGCATCTGCCATGCATCTGCCCAATCACCCAACCTGTCCAAATCATACTGAAGTTTCTCTGCATCCTCCTCACAGCACACACGCCCACCCAGCTTTGTGTCCTCTACAAACTTGGAGATATTGGGCCAGAAATTCGTGAACGGGGCTTGCCGCACGTGCAAGGTCCCGATTTGCACTTACCCGACGCGCCTGCCGATCACCTCCAGGGACACCTGGAATTCGTGTTTCAAAATGAAGAATCCCGGGCAGCGTATGATGTCACGCCGCCCAGGAGTGCAGCCAGCGCGAAGCCTGTAGCGTGCTGTGCAACTGAGACACGCCCCTTGAGGTTTCAGTTTCACAGGACACGCCCCCAATGTTTCTGCCAAGCTGCTAAGCATTTTTACATGCAAAGCAGCAGTTTAAATAGGTTTTTGGAAGTTTTTTGAAGATTTTGGTAACTTTTATAAACTTTTAAAAATGTTTACATTATTTTGAAGAATCTGAAGTAGTTTTAAACAGAATTAAAGCAATTTAAAGACTTTTAAAAGCCCTAAAAGAATTTTTTTAATTCCATTTATTTATTTAGCAATGTCGTCGTCATACGTGTCTTCACACTGTTCCCTTTGGGGAACTGTATGAAGTGGTGGAAGGATTTATGGCCGTGATTAACGCTCATTCCGTGACCGTAACCATCTTTGAACCAGCCATTAGGGCGGTTAGTCCTATGGCGGGAGGGTTTTACGGGCTCCCACAAGCTATACAAGGAGGGGGGGCCACCCACACCCACGGACACAAATATCCCATTGGATGTCAACCCAGAATTTAGAGCCGGAGCTCCGACTCCACTTGCCGGGACTGTCTGGAGCGGGGTTCGAAACCCTACCCTGATCTGACCCAGCGGCAGGGATCCTACCGCTATGCCAAAGGCCCAATCCGATTAGCAACGTGAAATGGCTGGAATGAGCACAATTCACGGCATTAAAAGAACTCACAATTGAACTGATGATGACCTCAGCAATCTCCTCAAGGAGGTGGAGGCGCAGCGCCTGCTCATCATTGGTAATGAGAAGTCAAAGGCGCCGCAAAAAGGGCAGATGATAGCTTGGTCTTTCAAGTGGCAGCATAGGGCTCCAGTCACGGGGAGGGAAAAGGCGCAGGAAACGTATGGGTGTCACCTTTTGTGCGGAGTGGGCCTTTTGCGTAGCAGTAAGCATCCCCGCCGCTGGGCCAGAAGGAGTAGGGTTTCGAACCCCACTCCAGACAGTCCCGGCAAGTGGAGTCGGAGCTCCAACTATAAATTCTGGGTGGACATCCAGCGGGATACTTGCATCCGTGGGTGTGGGTGGCCCCCCCCACCCTCAGATGGGTTGTGGGAGCCCGTAAAACCCTCACGCCATAGGACGAACCACCCTAATGGCTGGTTCAAAGATGGTTACGGTCACGGAATGAGCGTTAATCACGGCCATAAATCCTTCCACCACTTCATACAGTTCCCGAAAGGGAACAGTGTGAGGATATGTACGACGATGACCTCTTGCGCAATGCACCTCCTTGGACCCTCAGTCGCAGATGCGAGGGGGCAAATCGTGCAATTGTTAAATTTTTCATTTTATTGACATGTAAAATGTTGGCCCAGTAATTCCCTTCCAAATGCGCGAGTACGGTCGGGGTACTTATGCGTCTGGCCGGAGGAAATGCCGGTTTTCAGCATGCACAGCGAATGTGGGGAAAACCGGCATTTCCTGTCCTCTGAACGAAGGGGTTCAGAGGCAGAACGCGTGCGCAGTAAAATTCGCCGCTTTTATTCATGCTTTCAGTGAGGTCAAGTCCTTACAACTTAGACATGAAAAAAGCATGGGTACAATTGCTCCAGAGGCTGCGGAGGAAGATATTTCTTATCGTGGAGCTTCTGAAAGTATGTATGTCTGTATATATTCCTTTGCATGTTATGTATATATTCCTTTACTTATGTGTGTGAATGTATTATTTAATTATGACTTTCAGAGAAAGTAACTTATTGGAAAATCATAATTAAAAACATACATTCATACACATAAGTAAAGGAATATAAAACATACATACATATACGTAAAGGAATATATGCGGACATACATACATAATTACTTATTACTGATGAAAAGTTTCTTTCTTAAAAGTGCTGGAAATGTTACATTACTCATTTTAGAACACTCATTTTCACATTCCATTCACACAGCCACAATTGCTCCTTTTACCTACCGTTCTGAAAACCCGTTTAAAAAAAAAAATTTAAACTTTAAAACTTACTTAAAATTTCTTAAAATAACTTCCCTCCCTTTCCCAAACAAAAATATTGCCTTTCAGAAGCTCCACGATAAAATATGGCCTAGAAATTCACTAGCCTTAGCGCCGCTTTTGAAGCGCTAGAGGGACTAGCGCCAGAGTTATGGCCAGTTGAAAAATTCCCTGGGGCCCTAAAGCGGCATTGCACCGGTAGCGCTGTGCCGGCACCGATGACGTCATCGGTGTGCGTAGCGTCCCGGTTGCCATGCCGACGGGCCCCAGCGCCGAAATTCAGTTGCGGCCGCCTCGCCCGTGGCAGCCGCAACTAAGACTCTGGCAACAGAGTCCAACATGTGTTTGCGCCAGCGCATTAAAGGCCCCGCGGCGGCCGGCCGCTTTCCCGCCGGCCGCCTGCCCGCAGCTCCCTCCCTGGACTTCTCCGCCCCGCACCCCCCCGGAACAGATGCAAGCCCGGCACTTGTCCGAGGTGCCGGGCTCATTTTTAAACAGATTTGCGCGGGCCGCGGCCGGGTGCAGGCAGCTCCTCCTTAATGGAAGGAGGAGGCCTGCACTTCCCCAGCCTGCCGCACCGCATCGGGTGCCGCAGCGCCGGAATTGTGGCGCTAAACGGCAGTTAGCGCCCTTTTCCAGGAGCGAACACCCTTCAGTAGTGCCGGCAGCCGTTTGGGCGCAGCGCTACTGAATTTTTGGCGCGCGCAGGGGGACTTAGCGCCGGCACTAACTTCCGGCGCTAAAGCCCTGGCTAAGCCAAAACCCAATTTCTAGGCCTATATCTTCCTCCGCAGCCTTGGAACAACTTTACACCTGCTTTTTTCAAGTGTAACTTGTAAGGACTTACCCTCACTGAATCCATGAATGAAATCTACGAAGTTCACTGCGCAAGCGCTGCCTGTGCAGTCTCACGCGCTGTGCCTATGAACCCCTTCGTTCCGAGGACTGGAAATGCCGGCGTTCCCCGCATGCGCTGTGCATGCTGAACGCCGGCATTTCCAACAGCCAGATGCGTGAGTACCCTGACCGTACTCACGCATTTGGTCACGAATTTCTGGCCCAATACATCTAAGCCTATAAATTCGGTGGGGTTAGCGCCCAATTAGAGGCGTTAGAGGGTCTTGCGCCGGAATTATAGCTGGTAACGAAATTGCATTGGGCCCTACCATCGGCGTTAGCCGGTAGCGCTGCGCCGGCACCGATGACGTCATCGGTGTGCGCAGCGTCCCGGTTGCCGTGGTAACCCGGCCCCAAGCCCAAATTCAGTTGCGGCCGCCTCGCCCGTGGCAGCCGCAACCAAATATTGTTGAAAGGGATGTTGCACACCTTTGCGCCGGCGCATAAAGGTGGAGCGGTGGCCGGCCGCTTTCCCGGCGGCCGCCTGCCCGCACCTCCCTCCCCGGACTCCTCCACCACCCCCCCGCGGCACTGATGTGTGTGGCCCGCGAGCCCGGCTCTTTCCCGAGGTGCCGGGCTCATTTGTCGGGCGAATCGACCGGCCAGCGGTCGGCTTCAGGCAGCTCCTCCTTAACAGAAGGAGGAGGCCTGCAGTACCCCAGCCTGCCGCACCGCCTCGGGTGCCGCAGCGGGGGATTAGCGCCTCAAAACTGCACTGAACGCCCATAGTGAGGCGCAAAAACCCTCCATTAGCACCCGCCGCCGTCTGGGCCCGGGGCAACCGAATTTTCGTCGGGCGCAGTGGCATTAACGCCGGCGCAAAATTTCGGGCGCTAAAGCCCTGGCGGACCCACAACCGAATTTCTAGGCCCTAGTTCCCTCGTCTAGATCATTAATATATATTGGCCTAGAAATTGGGTTTTGGCGCAGCGACGGCTTTAGCGCCAGAAGTTAGTGCCAGAGCTAAGTCGCGCTGGGCGGGCCAAAAATTCACTAGTTCTGCGCCCAAACGGCTGCTGGCGCTGCTGAAAGCTGTTTGCGCCTGAAAACTGGCGCTACGCGCTGAATTGCGGCGCTATTCCGGCGCTGCGGCGCCCGCAGCGGTGCGGCAGGTTCGGGAAGTGCAGGCCTCCTCCTTCCCTTAAGGAGGAGCTGCCTGCACCCGGCCGCGGCCCGCGAAAATCATTGTAAAAATGAGCCCGGCACCTCGGACAAGTGCCGGGCTTGCATCTGTCCCGGGGGGGGGGAGAAGTCCGGGGAGGGAGCTGCGGCCAGGCGGCCGGCGGGAAAGTGGCCGGCCGCCGCGGGGCCTTTAATGCGCCGGCGCAAAGTCCAGTAAGGCACCTCTGCCAGAACGTTGCTTGCGGCTGCAACGGGCGAGGCGGCCGCAAGTCAATTTTGGAGTTCGGGCGGGTTACCATGGCAACCGGGACGCTGCGCACACCGATGACGTCATCGGTGCCGGCGCAGCGCTAACGGCCTAACGCCGATTTAGGGACCCACTCAATTTCCAAACTGGCCATAACTCCGGCGCTAAGCCCTCTAGCGCCTCAAAAGCGGCGCTAAGCCTACCGAATTTCTAGGCCATTGTGAATAACTGGGGTCCTAGCACCGATCCCTGTGGTACCCCACTAGTCACTGTCTGCCACTCGGTAAAAGACCCGTTTATTCCAACTCTTTGTTTCCTGTCTGCTAGTCAGTACCTTACCCCTTGTAAGGGGTGGTGGGTGGGTTGTTTGTCAGCTTCACCTGACTCCTTTGAGCGGTTCAAATCGCTCCGACTCCCTTTTTGTTCTAGACTTTGGACTTATTTGGGGGTTGTAATACACTTGCAACAGATACCTGGGTTAGTCAAAAGAATTCAGATCTTTATTTTGAGACAGGAAAATATACAATACAATAAAACTTCTACTTTAAAAAGGGAAAGGAACACACGGAATAAGCGAGGGATAATTGCAATATAAAATCCCTTACCCTCCCAACCCCACTACACTAGCTAGGCTGGAATTCAGAGGACCAGGAAATGCTCACCAAAACGACTTTCTTGACAGACTGTAGAGGTTCGCGATTTCAGGGTTCTCTTTAGTTGTGGCGGTTGGGGCCTGCCGTACCTCGGATGCGGTAGAAGACTGCACCTGCGTTGGGTCTTCAGTTTGGGTTGGTCCGCAGATGCGGTTAGTCGCGCTGTTGGATCTATCGGGTAAGTACCCAATTTCCTTTGGTTAGGGCTAGTTTTAGAGTCTTTTGTGTCCAGATCTTACCCAGGGGTAAGTCAGACTAGCCTGTAGAGTGGAAACAAGTCTTTGGTTCGTGAGTTTTTCGGCGGTTGGTTTCTTGTTAGTTGCGGTGGCCCAATATTACCAGTTGGTGGTAATATTGGCGGTTGTTGGTTTCTGTAGGCCTTTGGTTGCCGCAATCTCAGTCTTCTTTCTTCCTTCGAGTCTCCGATGATGATCTCTCTCTTGAGCTGGTTGGCTGAACTTGAACTTCTGTCTTCCGAGCTGACTTGAACCAGTAACGAACTGCACTGTACTGAACTTGTCTGTACTTTCTTGTCTGTTGAACTGAAAAGGCAGGCCTCAATTATACTAATTTGGGGCCTGGCTTATCTGACCATCAAATCTCGGTTTTCTTTGTTAAATTTGGCGGGCTCGTTATTTTTAACGTGTTTTAAAACTTTAACGAGCTTCGGGGATGGCCCATCCAAACTTAACAAGTTTAGGGGATGGCTCATCTAAACTTAATCAGCCTTTAACTGGTTTCAGGATTGCCTTGAAACCAGTTTTAAAATGCAAAATGTTTGTCAATCTCTTTAATTGGTTTTGGACTGTGGTTTGTTTGTGGTAACCTGTAGGGCTAATGTTCCTTCCTTTGTATTGCTGGGGACATGTCCTGTTTATTCGATACCTGGCTCTGCGACTTCTTGGCGGGAAAACAGGCTTCATTGTCCTTATATAAAACCGGGGCGGCCCTGGACATTCCTTAGACAGTCCACTATCCAAACTCGGGGGGCCCACTCTCCTCCCCTTTGTCCCAGCCTTTTGCAAGTCTGAACATGTCTTTTTAAACCAGCCAAATCTTCCTGGGATTTTTATTTTAAATCCCTTTGTCCCAATATTCCTTAAAACAGTCCAAAATCTCTTCCTTAATTTAACTCTTTGAAATTCTTCTGTTCGGCCCAACCACACTTTTATCCCTTTTTACAGATTTCTTCTGTAATGTTCCAAAACCATTTCAACATAATGCTTTCCTTCTGTTCTGGGGTTGTGCAGAAATTTTTGAACCTTACACCCCAGTCCCATGTGCTTTAACTTTGCATGCTAATCTCTTATGTGGCACCTTATCGAAAGCTTTCTGAAAGTCCAAATACACCACATCCACTGGTTCTCCCTTATCTCTTCTACCAGTTACGTCCTCAAAAAATTCCAGTAGATTAGTCAAGCATGATTTACCTTTTATAAATCCATGTTGACTTTGTCCGATCCTGGCACTGTTTTTCAAGTGCTCTGCTATTACATCTTTTATAATGGACTCTAGCATTTTCCCCACTACCGATGTCAGGCTTACCGGTCTATAATTCCCAATTTTCTCTCTACTACCTTTCTTAAATAGTGGGGTTACATTAGCTACCCTCCAATCCATGGGAACTGTTCCAGAGTGTCTAGAATTTTGGATGATGACCAGCAATGCATCTACTATTTCTTCCTTAAGTACCCTGGGATGTAGATTAACAGGCCCTGGGGATTTATCGGCCTTCAAGCCTGTCAATTTCCCTAACACCATTTCCCTACAAATACTGATTTCATTCAGTTCCCCCTTCTCATTAGACTCTATGTTCCCCGACATCTCTGGGAGGTTATTTGTGTCCTCCTTTGTAAAGACAGAACCAAAGTATGTATTTAATTGGTCAGCCATTTCTTTGTTCCCCATTATAAATTCCCCTGATTATGACTGCAAGGGACCTACACTTGACTTCACCAATCTTTTTCTCTTCATATACCTATAGAAGCTTTTACAGTCAGTTTTTATGTTCCCTGCATGCTTACTCTCATACTCTATTTCCCCCCTCTTAATTAATCCCTTTGTCCTCCTTTGCTGAATCCTAAACTGCTCCCAATCCTCAGCTTTGCTGCTTTTTCTGGCCAATTTATATGTCCTCTCCTTGGATCTTATGCTATCTCTAATTTCCCTTGTTAGCCACGTTTGAGTCACCTTTTTTGTTTTATTTTTATGCCAAACAGGGATGAACAAATTTTGTAGTTCATCCATGCGATCTTTAAATGTTTGCCATTGCCTATCCACCGTCAACCCTTTAAGTAACATTCCCCAATCCATCCTAGCCAACTTGCGCCTCATACCATCGTAGTTTCCTTTATTTAAATTCAGGACCCTAGTCTCTGAGTCAACTACTTCACTCTTCATCTTAATGAAGAATTCTTTCATAAATACAATGGCAAAATTAAATAAGGCATGAAGATCAGCGCAGATGTTTCCATTAACACTGAATGGAGAATCCTGAGCTAATGTCTGCACTCAGGTTCCCAATATGCAGCAGCAGTGTGTAATCATAAAACATAGCCTATAATTGAAGCTGTTTTAGAATTCAATGAAGCCAGCTGAGACCGCACTGACTCTTGACTGACTTTAGTGTACAATTCATTAGCAGTTGTGACTTTCTGCCTGACATGCGACAGACTGATGAAAATAGATTAAAGTATTAAGAATCGGGTGAGTAAAAGGTCATACAGCAACATGAGTGAGGGCGGCTAGCACAGTTGCCGCTTAAAAAAAATACTTACATCAATGACTATAAATCAAATGAACACGGCTAGCAGCAGAATCTGTTAGGGAGTGAACAGAATATTGATTGTCATGTAAGTTAGAGCTATGGAGGGAATGAATGATATTGAGCGGAAAGAAAAAAATAACAATGGTTAAAATATAAATCAGATAGAAAAAAGCCACCATAATGAGTATGAGAAAAAGGAACTAAGGAGAAATGGAGCGCAATAACTTCACTGAAGAACATAGTCGAGAGTGGCAGATACAGAACAAAGTTTTGCCAAGCTCATGTTGAAACAAGATATTGTGGGAATGAAATTGGTTTTCACCAGTAGTGCAAATCAGACTACAGTAATTGAAATCAATAGAATAGAAAATCGGGCACTATGTAAAATGGGCTGCCAATATCCTATGAGCCTGTTTCCCACAACTGACGAAAACCTATTTCACCCCCTTTATACGTCACTTTTGAGGAGCTGAATGGTGGCATCAAACTGTCTGAATTGAAGATGGATGGAGCAGAAGCTACATTCAGGAACCATGCGAATTATAAGGCATATATAGGTCATTGGAACTTTTCAACAACACAGCCAATGCACCTCACTTGAGCAGGAGATATATAATCCAATTGTCCTATTTTCCTTAGTTAAGAGAGGTAAACTGAAACCATCTTCAAATTAACTTGGGTGCCTTTGGTACTTTAAATAGTTTGATTATTTCTCCTTGTTTTTCTCCACTTATTAATAGCATGCAGTATAGAATAAAGAAGTCACTGGGATCACTAAACTTACTCCTTCCAACAGGCTATGCAGTAAATTGTATGATTTAGTGCTCCCAGTGCATAGCATTGCACAACACAAACGCATGTTGGGAATTCAGGCGCAGAGTCAGCAGACCAAATTTGCGGTCTGCATGATTTTCTGTGTATTAAAATCAGCCGTGCTAACCATTATGACTGAATTCCCGATATGCACTCTCACGAGGAGCTCTATACTGGGGTACTAAACTGAAAAATGTATTCCTATTTGCAATTTATACTGCCATCATTTCTCCCCAATTTATCTAGTATCTTACAGGAAGATCAAATGTTCCCAATTGGAAAACATGCCCATGTCTGAACAGAATTTCTGAAGTCAATGATTTGTAATTGTTCCACCTCTACCACCTAGAAAGACAAGTGCAGCAGGTGCATGGGACACCACGACCTCTAATTTCCCCTCCAAGTCATAGACCATCCTGACTTGGAAATATATCACTGTTCCTTCATTGTCCCTGGGTCAAAATCCTGGAACTCCCTAACTGCACTGTGGGAGTACCTTCACTACACAGACTGCAGCGGTTCAAGAAGGTGGCTCACCACCACCTTCTCAAGAGCAATTAGGGATGGGCAATAAATGCTGGTGTTGCCAGCGACGCCCACATCCCGTGAATGAATAAAAAAAATTAAACTTGCTTAAAACTTGCTTATTGGGAATGGTAGCATAGTGGTTATGTTATTGGACTAGTAATCCAGCGGCCAGGACTAATGATCCAGAGTTATGAGTTCAAATCACACCACGGCAGTTGGGGAATTTAAATTCAGTTAATTAAATAAATCTGGAATAAAAAGGTAGTGTCAGTAATGGCAACCATGAAACTATCAGATTGTCATAAAAACCCATCTGGTTCACTAATGTGCTTTAGGGAAGGAAATCTACCGTCCTTACCTGATTTAGCCTTTATGTGACTCCAGACCCACAGCAATGAGGTTGGCTCTTAACTGCCCTCTGAAATGACTTAGAAAGCAACAAACCGTTACAAAACGCAATAATATGAATAAAACCAGAAGGAGCACCCAGCATCGACCTAGGCACTGGCTTCGGACATGACAACGGCATACCCAGCCCAGTCGGTCCTGCAAAGTCCTCCTCACTAACACCTGGGGACTTGTGCTAAAATTGGGAGAGCTGTCCCACAGACTAGTCAAGCAACAGCCTGACATAGTCATACTCACGGAATCATACCTTTCAGCCAACGTCCCAAACACCTCCATCATCATCCCTGGGTATGTCCTGTCCCACCGGCTGGACAGACCCACCAGAGGTGCTGACGCCGTGGTATACAGTCAGGAGGGAGTGGCATTGACTTCGGACTCCATAAAGTCTCATGGCTTCAGGTCAAGCATGGGCAAGTAATCCTCCTGCTGATTACCATCTACCGCTCTCCCTCAGCTGACGAATCAGTATCCTCCATGTCGAACACCACTTGGAAGAAGCACTGAGCTTAGCAAGGGCACAGGATGTACTCTGGGTGGGGGACTTCAAATTCCATCACTATGAGTTGCTCGGCAGCACCACTACTGACCAAGCTGGCCGAGTCCTGAAAGGACATAACTGCCAGACTGGGCCTGCAGCAGGCGGTGTGAGAATCGACATGAGGAAGAACCTACTTGACCTCGTTCTCACCAATCTAACTGACGCAGGTGCCTCTGTCTATGACAGCATTGGTAGCAATGACCACCGCACAGTCCTTGTGTAAGAACATAAGAAGTAAGAGCAGGAGTAGGTCATAAGGCCCCTCGAGCCTGCTCTACCATTTAATAAGATCATGGCTGATCATCGACCTCAACTCCACTTTCCCGCCTGATCTCCATATCCCTTGATTCCCCTAGAGTCCAAAAATCTATCTATCTCAGCCTTGAATATACTAAAGACTCAGCATCCACAGCCTTCTGGGGCAGAGAATTCCAAAGATTCACAACCCTCTGAGTGAAGAAATTCCTCCTCATCTCAGTCTTAAATGGCCTATCCCGTATCCTGAGACTGTGCCCCCTAGTTCTAGACACTCCAGCCAGGGGAAACAACCTCTCAGCATCTACCCTATCAATCCCCTTCAGAATCTTGTATGTTTCAATGAGATCACCTCTCATTCTTCTAAACTCCAGAGAGTATCGGCCCATTCTACACAATCTCTCATCATAGGACAGCCCTCTCATCCCAGGAATCAATCTAGTGAACCTTCGTTGCACCGCCTCCAAGGCAAGTATATCCTTCCTTAGATAAGGAAACCAAAACTCTGCACAGTACTCCAGGTGTGGTCTCATCAAGGCCCTGTACAATTGTAACAAATCTTCCTTACTCTTATACTCCAACCCCCTTGCAATAAAGGCCAACATTCCATTTGCCTTCCTTATTGCTTGCTGTACCTGCATACTAGCTTTCTGTGTTTCTTGCACGAGGACACCCAAATCTCTCTGAAAATCAACATTTGAAAGTTTCTCACTATTTAAAAAAATTCCGTTTTTGTATTCTTCCTACCAACCAAAGTGAATGACCTCACATTTCCCTACATTATACTCCATCTGCCACCTTACTGCCCACTCATTTAGTCTATCTATAACCCTTTGCAGATTCTTTGTGTTCTCCTCACAGCTTACTGTCCCACCTAGCTTTGTATCATCAGCAAACTTGGACACATTACACTCAGTCCCTTCATCTAGGTCATTAATATAAATTGTAAATAACTGAGACCCCAACACTGATCCTTGCAGCACCCCACTAGTTACAGCCTGCCTACCTGAAAAAGATCCGTTTATTCCTACTCTCTGTTTTCTGTCCATTAATCAATCATCTATCCATGCAACTATATTACCCCTAACCCCATGAGCCCTAATCTTGTGTCATAATCTTTTATGTGGCACCTTATCGAATGCCTTTTCTTTTGGAAATCCAAATATACTACATCCACTGGTTCTCCTTTATCTACCCTGCCAGTTACATCCTCAAAAAACTCTAATAAATTTGTCAAACACGATTTCCCTTTCATAAAACCATGTTGACTCTGCCTAATCATATTATGATTTTCTAAGTGACTTGATACCACTTCCTTAACAATGGATTCCAGCATTTTCCCGATGACTGACGTCAGGCTAACTGGCCTGTAGGTCCCTGTTTTTTTCTCTCCCTCCTTTCTGGAATAGCGGTGTTACATTTGCCACCTTCCAATCCGCTGGGACCATTCCAAAATCTAGGGAATTTTGGAGGATCAAAACCAATGCATCCACTATCTCTTCAGCCACCTCTTTTAGAACCCTAGGATGTAGGCCATCAGGCCCATGGGATTTGTCGGCTTTTAGTCCCATTAGTTTCTTTAGTACTTTTTCTCTATTTATATTAAATACGTTAAGTTCCTCACCCTCATTAGACCCTTTGGTACCCCACCATTTTTGGTATGCTTTTTGTGTCTTCTACTTTGAAGACAGATACAAAATATTTGCTTAATGTTTCTGCCATTTCCTTATTCCCCGTAATAATTACTCCTGTCTCAGCCTCCAAGGGACCAACGTTTGCTTTTGCTGCTCTTTTCCTTTTTACATACTTGTAGAAACTCTTACAGTATGATTTTATATTTCTTGCTAATTTTCTCTCTTTCTATTTTTTTCCCTTTTTATCAATTTTTTGGTCAACCTTTGCTGGTTTCTGAAACTCTCCCAATCATCAGGCTTACTATTATTCTTTGCAACATTATAAGCTTCTTCTTTCTATCCTTAATGCTATCCTTAACTTCTTTAGCTAGCCACGGTTGGATCACTTTTCCCATAGAGTTTTTGTTTCTCAATGGAATGTATTTTTGGTGAGAATTATGAAATATTTCTTTAAATGTTAGCCACTGCTTATCTACCGCCATACCTTTTAATCTATTTTTCCAATCTACCTTAGCCAACTCGCCCCTCTAACCTATGTAATTGGCTTGATTTAAGTTTAAGAGCAGGATTTTCATTGGGCCGTGGAGTCGGGATTGGAGGCATGGGGGGGGGGTTAAAATCCCGCAATCAGGGGTCAAAGGTGAAGGGTACCCGCCCCGCACTGGGACCTGCCTACCCAAGACGGGAAGGGATTAGTGCCAATTAACTGCCTGTTAACAGGTAGTTAACAGGCAGTTTTTAGCCTAATCCCTATTTTTAAGGTTGAAATGTGGGGTTCCCGACAGCTCGAAACCACGCCAAGTTAGAGGAGTCAGGCCATCGAGTTGAAGGACTTGGAGGGGTCGAGATGTCGGTGTTCAGGTGAGTGATGTGTGCATGAGTGCAAAAGTAAGTGTGTTTGGTGTGTCTAAAGTGATTAAAGAAGTTTTACATACTTTTTCTTACCTTTTCAGCCTTCCTTCCTTTAGTTCTCGGGAGTCCCTCATCTCACCGGCGCAGAAAGCAGAATGGCTGCAAACTGTCAAAAGTGACTGATGTAAGAAAAGGAGTCTTACACATCAAGTAACTTTAAGGTAAGCTTTAAGCAACTTACAAACACATTACATACAAGAGAGGTCTTTACCATGCCTCTGGTAGAAGCCTCTTACAATACTGAACAGTCCAGTATTTATACCAGTCCAACAGGAAGTGACATATGACAGGAAGTGAGGTATGTACACAGTTCATAGTTCATAGTTCACAGTTCACAGTTCACAGGAAGTGATGACATAACTTCCCGGAAGTTATTATTATTATCACATTCTTCCCTCCTGCAGGATTAGGAGGCTGTGGTCTACCTTTTGTTCCGCAGCCGCCGAACGAGGAAGAGTCGCACCCGTTTGGGTTCCCGTCGTAGAGGGTCGCTGGTCCGCTTACATGCGGTTGGCCATTGGTCAGAGTCTGTGTGGCCTGGATTACCCTGTGAAGGGTCGGGGAGATCATGGCTCCCTGTACGAGCCCCAATAGGTTCAAAGTCGGACTGCCTCTGTTCAGAGGGAGGTGCAGAGCTGGTCTGTGGTGGATCAGTACTTTCATGCGCGGTACTGGGAGGGTCGCAACTTTGAGTACGGGGTTCTACCGGCACCAAGCTAGTTGGTGTCCGATCAGGATCCTGGAGAGGGGTACCTGATAGGTCCCAAGAGTTTCCTGGTAAAATGCCATCACCCGATGTCCCACTAGGTCCTGGTGGGCAGGGAGCCAGATCCCGTAATGATACGGTAGATTCTCGGCCGTCGGAATATCGTATGTTTGCATAGGTGGGGTTGGCATCGGTTAGTTCGACCTCGTCTCCGAGAGGGTCATTTTTAGACGTCCGAACGTATCTTCGGAGTAATACAGGTCCAGGAGTAGTTAGCCATGACGGGAGTGATGTCCCATGAGATGAGCGACGCTGGAATCCAAAGAACCGCTCATGAGGTGTAGTATTTGTGGCTGTAGAAAGCAGGGACCGTATAGAGTGCAATGCATCCGGAAGCACTGTTTCCCATTGCTGGTCTGGTAGGCCCCGAGATCTTAAAGCGAGACGTATGGAATTCCAGATGATACCGTTATACCTCTCTACCTGCCCATTTCCGATGGGATGGTATGGTGTTGTTTTGCTTGTAGCAATTCCCCGTTCTGAGAGGTAGTCCTTGAGTTCCCTTGACATAAAGGATGGACCCCGATCTGAGTGAATATAAGCCGGCATGCCACAGAGAGAAAATACCTGCTCAAGGCAGCAGATTACTGTGGACGCCAGCATATTGGAGCAGGGGAAGGCAAACGGAAAACGTGAATATTCGTCGATCATGGTGAGCAAATATGTGTTCCGAGTTGAAGAGGGCACTGGGCCCTTAAAATCGATGCTAAGTCGTTGCATCGGTTGGGTTGCATGTATGAGTATACCATCTGAGGGGCGGAAGAACTGAGGTTTTAATTCCGCACAAAGCCGGCATTCTGAGCATATTTTCTTTACATCTCCAGTGGAAAAAGGGAGATTCCGTGATCGTACGTAATGTAGCATGCACGTAACGCCAGGATGACACAATCCATTGTGGACATCCATGAGAGTCGACGACGACATAGTGGAGCAGAATGCCCGTGTGAGGGTGTCCGGGGCCACATTCTCCTTGCCTGGCCGATAGAGAATGGTATAACCAAAAGAGGCCAGTTCCATCCACCAAAGTTATATTTTATTATTCTTAATTTTGGTTCGTTTTCGATTATCGAGCATGAAGGCGACTGATCGTTGGTCCGTGATTAATGTAAAGTGCCGGCGAGCTAGAAAATGGTTCCACTTCCGTACTGCCTCTATGATGGCTATGGCCTCCTTCTCAACCAGAGGATAATGTAGCTCGGCACCTTGTAAGGTCCTGGACATAAATGCTACAGGACGACCTTCCTGATTCAGAGTAGCCGAGATCGCCACCTCCGAGGCATCACATTCAACCACGAAAGGGAGATTCTCATCGATGGAGTGAAGAGCCGCTTTCTCCAACTGTTTTTTGAGAAGGTTAAAGGCTGCAACAGCTGCTGTTCCCAGTGGAAATGATCTAGCATGCAGCAAGGGTTGGATTTTGTCCGAAAAATGAGGAATCCATTTAGCGTAGTATGCAAACAGACCGAGAGCCCGACGTAAAGAAGCCGGATTCTTAGGTGACGGGAGCTCTTGGAGCGAGCGAAGTCTTTCTGGGTTTGGCTTAATGATACCATTGCCTACGCAGTAGCCAAGGATGTTGATGGTCGGTTGCGACTCAACAGATTTGGATTCATTCAGGGTTAAATTACGGCGATGGAGGGCATTGTAAGATTCGAAAATTTTCAGCAAAAATCAAGCAAGAAAACTGGATAAAATAAGACTGTTTATTGATCAAAGTAAGCTTGCACAGAAAAACCTTTGATAAAAGGGCATACAAAATGGCCGCCAGGCCCCGTGATCAGTTTCTGAACCAGTTTATTTCTGTTACTGCAAGCTAGACAGGCTTGTGGATTGAAGACAGTAAACCCGCGAAAGCCAGTATCTGGGAACCGAAACTCAGAGCAACAGCATACATATTCAATGGATTATAAGTACAGGATGGGGCCCATCATGATATGGGCGGACAATGTAAAAACACTTATACCCATTTATTGTACAAAGGAAAAACCGTTTAGCAGCCATCAAGGAAAATGTCCGGACCGATCAATATGCGAACCGAGCCGCGGTGACAATGCAAAGGACATTAACAGACATTATCGGCCAGGAAGGCCAGTTCAAGTTATCACCGGCTCCGTTACAAGACAAAGCGCCCCTGCAGAGATCTCTGCCCGCCAAAATTAATACAAAGACAGGACTATGATTTGGCGGGAGATAAGACTGTCCCAAAAGAGTATAACTATGGATTGAAAGTCCATCTAAGTTACTTCTTCACTGCTACGGCTTCTTGTTGGGCGACTTCAGGCTTCCATTTCTTCAAGAACTTTCTTCTACGAGGAACGAACGAAGGGCGGGCGGTGCCCGGATCGGCGCCTCTTCCACTTCGGCAGATCGATGAAAACGTTTTCGTCTTTTTAAAGACGGACGGTTTCGGAAAAAGGACAACGTGGCCGGTGTTCAGCCAAACAAGGCTCGGCCACGACGAGAAGACGACAAGGGTGGCCCGGGTACTGGGGTCGGGAGATCATCGACGACCCAAGCCGATGGAGAAGAAACCCTCTGGAGAACCGGCGATCGATGCCACAAGATTCTCCCATGTGCATAACCTGCATCTAGGTCTACTCCACGAACAAAAATCCACGACAGGCCTAGTGGATCTCAACCTTGACGAGCGCTCATCGAGGCTGGGTCTACCCCACCGCCTCGAGGGAGGAGAGAATATCGACTGCGCCAGAAGCTTCCAATCCACGTGACGACGGGAAGCGGTGTCAAAAAGGCTGCGAACCCCTTTTCGCGATTTCGAGAGTGGTGAGCATGATCCCAAGTTCCCCAGGTCGAAACTTAGTTTAGGTATAGGGGAGGGAGTTAAGGGAAATCGTAATGTGTTTCCCCTTTTACGATGTGCCGTGTGTTCCCCATTTCCATAGAGTCAAGTTCATAAATTTGTGCATGATTGTAGTTCCTTTAATCTGTGCCTATGACATGTATTTTGTAATGCTTCCAACTGTTCAAAAATAAAAGCATCCATTTCATGCTATTCAGCCTGGTCTATTGAGTCCTCTTCTCTGCATTACTGTTCTCTGCATCTAAGTCCAAGGTCTAGAACCGTAGGGGGGGGTGGGTTGAACCACTCAAGGGTAATTCTTGCACGAAGCCTGGCAGGGGGCCAGAACGGGCAAGAGAGCAGGAAAAAAACCCCTACAGGCATCCCGAAATTTTTGGAGGTTGGCGTCGTGTTCCTGTTGATCGTGACCTGCAATGGTAATGTTATCAAGATAGGGAAAAGTATCCCTTAGATTTTCCTGTTTAACCAGGCCATCCATTGCCCGTTGGAAGACAGCCACTCCATTAGTAACCCCGAATGGGAGGCGACGAAATTGGTACAGCCGTCCATTAGCCTCAAAGGCCGTGTACTGCTTATCTGAGACCTTCAAGGGTACCTGATGATAGGCACTTTTTAAGTCGTAAGTTGAGAACACTTTGTATTCGGCCAGTTTATTAACCATATCATCAATGCGTGGCAATGGGTAGGCATCCAAGTCGGTATATTGATTGATGGTTTGCGAATAATCAATGCATAGTCGCTGTTTGTGAGGTTTTAGAGGGTTCTTGACAATGACGACTTGAGCCCGCCAGGGCGATGAACATGGTTCGATGATATCCTCTGCTAGAAGTCGAGAGATTTCAGCCTCAATAAAAGATTGGTCTTCCTGATTAAAGCGCCGCGATTTCGTTATTATTGGTTTGCATCGAGGCGGAATACTGGCAAATAATGAGGGTTCATCCAGTGAAGCTGCTGATAATGCACAAAACGGTAATTTAGACGGTATATTAGAAATATTAAGACCAGGTTTGGATCCGCCGAACTCAATAGTGAGTTTCTTATGCTGTTTCTGGAAATCCAGCCCTAAGAGGAGATCACTACATAAGTCCTTGAGTACCGAAAGTCGGGTGGAGGGATACATGCGACCATTAAGTGTCATATCAACAATACAAAAGCCGGAGATTCTGGTATTCAGTGATGACTGAGCCATCGCAATTGCCTGGTCCGATGGGAAGACATGTAGTTTCAATTTTGCAACAATCTGTTCCTTAATGAAACTATCAGTACTTCCTGAGTCAATTAAGGCATCTAAGGTATGCCCTTTAATTGAAACTTTTGTAGCTGCATGAGACAGGTTCTGTGGGCAAGCAGCTGTAATTGGTGTCGTTGCACAGAGAGTGGCTAAAACTCTCGGTGTGCTCCTTCGGGAGAGAGCTCGAGAGGAAGCTTGATAGGTCCTAGCTGGAGCATCCTGATAGGCCCTAATTGGGGCAGTTCGGTAGGCCTTAGCTGGATTGGTCCTCGTAGAGGCCCTTGATAGGCAAACTTTAGCAAAGTGTCCTTTTTTTTTGCAATAACTGCAGATTGCATTGCGAGCAGGGCAGGTTTTCCTAGGGTGAAAAGCATCTCCACAAAAGAAGCATTCCCTCCTAGATTGCCAAGAGGCTGCTAAAGTGGGGTCATCCTCCTCTTCTTCATCAGAATTATCAGAATTAGATTCCCCCATGATAGGGTTCACCTGAGACCGCTTGAATTGTCTGGTTGCAGCTACAGCAGCAGATTGAGATCTGGGCAGCTGATAGAGGTCTGCATTTCTCTTTGCCAAATCCAGAGAACAAGCTAGGTCAAAAGCTTTTTGTAGCTCAAGTGTTTTACTTTCTAGTAGATGCTGGCGTATAAATGGAGAGGCAATCCCGCAGATGAAAGCATCACGAATCATTTCTTCGTGGTACAGCTCAGCTGAGGCTGCCTGAAAGTTACAATCTATGCTGAGCCTGCGAAGTTCTATAAGGAATTCGTTAATCGATTCCCCTGGCCCTTGTTGGGCTGTGGCCAGTAGATGTCTAGCATAGACCTCATTTGGAGTCTTGGCATACAGTTTCTTAAGTGCCCGAATCACCTCATCGTAATTATCCCATTCATCAACATATTCGAACACTTTTGGGGTCACATAGTTGATAAGTATCCTCAATCTAGTAGGAGCATCCGCTTCACATTCATCCAGAAAATTCTCAAAAGTACGGTACCAATGCTTCCATACCCTGCCAGCTGCTGGTGTATTTGGGTCCAAGTCCAGACGAATAGGTCTAAGGATTCTCTCCATGATGGGTGGTTCCCTGGATCCTTAACTCCGAGTTTGTCCGAAGGTCTAGTATTTGTGAGTGTAAATATTAAGTTGCTTAAATTGATGTAAGAAAAGGAGTCTTACACATCAAGTAACTTTAAGGTAAGCTTTAAGCAACTTACAAACACACTATATACAAGAGAGGTCTTTACCATGCCTCTGGTAGAAGCCTCTTACAATGCTGAACAGTCCAGTATTTATACCAGTCCAACAGGAAGTGACATATGACAGGAAGTGAGGTATGTACACAGATCAGAGTTCATAGTTCACAGTTCACAGGAAGTGATGACATAACTTCCCGGAAGTTATTATTATTATCACAGTGACAGCCTGCAGCTTTCTGTGCAGGAGAGGTTGCTAACTGAGTCTGTGGAGAAGGACTCATGTTAGAAGTAAGACTGTCAGTGTTTGACAGCTTCAAACAACTGTGAAACGCTGATATTTCATCTGTCAAAACCTCTTGACAGATGAAATTTCAGTCTGTGATGTGACCTGTTGCTGGGCGGCCCTTAATTGGTCTGCTGAGCCCGCTGGGTGGGCTCCACAAGGTCAATCAAGTTAAAATCGTGTGGATTGGCCGCATCTCAATGAAGATGAAAGTTGTAGTCCCGCCACCTACCCGACTCCTGAGTTAAAATCCTGCCCTAAGACTCTAGTTTCGGACTTAGGCAAGTCACTTTCAAAATTAAAGTGAAATTCTATCATATTATGATCACTCTGCCCCAGAGGATCCTTTACTATGAGATTGCTAATTAATCTTGTCTCATTACACAATACAAGACCTAAAATAGCCTGTTCTTTGGTTGTTTCCATGACATATTGTTCTAGTAAACTGTCCCAAATGCATTCCATGAACTCATCCTATAGACTACCTTTGCCAATTTGATTTGTCCAGTCTATATGAAGATTAAAGTCCCCCAAGATTATTGCATTATCTTTGTTGCAAGCTCCTACTATTTCTTGATTAATATTCTGGCCAACGGTGTAGCTACTGTTAGGGGCCTATATAATACTCCTACCAGTGGTTTTTTACCTCTTGTTATTCCTTATCTCCACCCATACTGATTCTAATTCCTGATCTTCAAAGCTGAGATCCTTTCTCGCTATTGTCCTTATGTCATCCTTTATTATCAGGGCTATTCCCTCTCCTTTTTCATTCTGCCTGTCTTTTCAAAACGTTAAGTACCCTGGAACATTTAGTTCCCAATCTTGGCCACCTTGCAACCATGTCTCTGTAATGGCTATTAGATCAAACCCATTTATCTCTATTTGTGCCACTAGCTCATCTGTCTTGTTACAAATGCTTCATGCATTCAGATAAAGAGCTTTTAATTTAAATTTTTTACCATTATTCCCTGCTTTAACCTTATTCTCTGCTGCATTGCTACCATTAAACTTTCTGTCCCTTCCTGTCACACTCTGCTTATTTTTACCCAAATCACTACACTGCTCTATTGCCTTCACCTTTCTCTTTAGATTTCTAAATTTCCCCGCACCTGACCCCCCCCCCTTTTTTTAGTTTATAGCCCTATCTACAGCCCTAGTTATTCAATTCGCCAGGACGCTGGTCCCAGCCCGGTTTAAGTGGAGCCCGTCCCAATGGAACAGCTCCCTCTTTCCCCAGTACTGGTGCCAGTGCCCCATGAATTGAAACCCCTTTTTCCCACACCGCTCTTTGAGCCACGCATTTAACTCTCTGATCTGCTTGACCCTATGCCAACTTGCGCGTGGCTCAGGTAGTAATCCAGAGATTATTACCCTTGTGGTTCTGCTTATTAATTTAGACCCTAGCTCCTCAAACTCCCTCAGCAGAACCTCATTGTTAATTCTACTGTTGGTTCCTACATTGACCACAACAAATGGAATCCCCCCCCGAATCCAAGTTCTTCACCAGCCTCGAGGAGATATCCTTAACTCTGGTACCGGGCAGGCAAAACAGCCTTTGGGACTCGCTCTCGCGGCTGCAAAGAACAGTATCTATCCCCCTGACTATACTGTCCCCTACCACTACCACATTCCTTCCTTCTCCCCCCACTTGGATGGCCCCCTGTACCACAGTGCCGTGGTCATTTTGCCCATCCTCCCTGCAGTCCTTTTCCTCATCCATGCAGGTAGAAAGTACCTTGGACCTGTTGGACAAGGTCCAAGGCTGAGGCTCCTCCATCACTACATCCTGGACCCCCACACCTTCCTGACTCGCAGCCGAAGTCCTGTCTTCACATTGAGGACACCTTCCATTGTGTTGTGTGGCACTACCACCATGCTAAATAGATTCAGAACAGATCTAGCAGCTCAAAATTGGGCGTCCATGAGGCGCTGTCGGCCATCAGCAGCAAAATTGTATTCCACCACAACCTGTAACCTCATGGTCCAGCATATTCCTCACTCTATCATTACCATCAAGCCAAGGGACCAATCTTGGTTCAATGAGGAGTGCAGGAGAGCATGCCAGGAGCAGCACCAGGTGTACCTAAAAATTAGGTGCCAACCTGGGGAAGCTGCAACACAGGACTACATGCATGCTAAACAGCGGAAGCAGTATGCTATAGACAGAGCTAAGCGATCACACAATCAACGGATCAGATCAAAGCTCTGCAGTCCTGCCACATCCAGTCGTGAATGCTGGTAGACAATTAAACAACTAACAGGAGGAGGAGGCTCCAGGAATATCACCATTCCTCAATGATGGTTGAGCCCAGCACGCAAGTACAAAAGACAAGGCTGAAGCATCTGCAACCATCTTCAGTCTCCTCCTGAGGTCCCCACCATCACAAAAGCCAGTCTACAGCCAATTCGATTCACTCCACGCGATATCAAAAAATGGCTGAGTGCACAGGATACAGCAAAGGCTATGGGCCCCGACAACACCCTGGCTGTCGTGCTGAAGACTTGTGCTCCAGAACTAGCCAAGCTATTCGATTACAGCTACAATACTGGCATCTACCCGACAATGTGGAAAACTGCCCAGGTATGTCCTGCCCACAAAAAGCAGGACTAATTCAATCAGGCCAATTACCGCCCCATCAGTCTACTCTCAATCATCAGCAAAGTGATGGATGGTGTCATCAACAGTGCTACCAAGTGACACTTACTCACCAATAACCTGCTCACCAATGCTCAGTTTGGGTTCCGCCAAGTCCACTCAGCTCCAGACCTCATTACAGCCTTAGTCCAAGCACGGACAAAAGAGCTGAATTCCAGAGTTGAGGTGAGAGTGATTGCCCTTGACACCAAGGCAGCATTTGACCGAGTGTGGCATCAAGGAGCCCTAGTAAAATTGATGTCAATGAGAATCAGGGGGAAAACTCTCCACTGGCTGCAGTCATAATTGCACAGAGGAAGATGGTTGTGGTTCTTGGAAGTCACTCATCTCAGCCCCAGGACATCGCTGCAGGAGTTCCTCAAGGCAGTGTCCTAGGCCCAACCATCTTCAGCTGCTTCATCAATGACCATCCCTCCATCATAAGGTCAGAAGTGGGGATGTTCGCTGATGATTGCACAGTGTTCAGTTCCATTCGCAACTCCTCAGATAATGAAGCAGTCCATGCCCGCATGCAACAAGACCTGGACGACATTCAGGCTTGGGCTGATAATTGGCAAGTAACATTCACGCCACACAAGTACCAGTCAATGACTCTTCTTCTTCTTAGGCAGTCCCTCGGAACTGAGGATGACTTGCTTCCACATTTAAAATGAGTTCTCAGGTGACTGATGAGTCCAATGCGGGACCTACAGTCTCTGTCACAGGTGGGGCAGACGGTGGCTGAAGAGGCGGGTGGGTGGGGTGCTTGGGTTGACGTGCGCTCCTTGCGCTGCTTGCGCTTGGCTTCCGCTTGCTCCCATCGAAGAGACTCGAGGTGTTCGGCGCCTTCCCGGATGCTTCTCCTCCACTTTGTGCGGTCTTGGGCCAGGGATTCCCAGGTGTCAGTGGGGATGTTGCACCTTTTCACGGAGGCTTTGAGGGTGTCCTTGAAGCGTTTCCTCTGCCCACCTGGGGCTCTCCTGCCATGTTGGAGCTCTGAGTAGAGCATTCAGACAATGATTATCTCCAACAAGAGAGCATCTAACCAATGCCCCTTGACATTCAATGGCAGTACAATCGCTGAATCCCCCAACATCAACTTCCTGGGGCTCACCATTGACCAGAAACTTAACTGGACTAGCTGCATCTCAGCCTACTAATGTGGCTATAAGAGCAGGTCAGAACCTGGTATTTTGCAGCAAGAGAGCATCTAACCACTGCCCCTTGACATTCAATGGCAGTACCATCACTGAATCCCCCAACATCAACATCCTGGGGCTCACTCTTAATTTCTGCTAAATTACCTCCATATTCTGGTAAATAGAGGCAAGGCAGGGCAGCTCAGTCCCGTGATTTGCACATCCTGTGCCATGTGGGATATCCTGGACACTTCTTGTGGCCTGGGCGATCATGTGTGCAGGGAGTGTCACCAACTGCAGTAACTTGAGCTCCGGGTTTCGGAGCTTGAGTGGCAGCTGGAGTCACTACAGTGCATCCGCGAGGCTGAGAAATACTTGGAAAGCACGTTTCTAGAAGGGGTCACCCCGCAGACTCAGAATGTGCAGGCAGAGGGAATGGGTGACCACCAGACAGTGAAGAAATTCCTCCTCATCTCGGTCTTAAATGGCCTACCCCTTATCCTAAGACTGTGACCCCTAGTTCTAGACACTCCAGCTAGGGGAAACAACCTCTCAGCATCTACCCTGTCAATCCCCTTCAGAATTTTGTATGTTTCAATGAGATCACCTCTCATTCTTCTAAACTCCAGAGAATATCGGCCCATTCTACACAATCTCTCATCATAGGACAGCCCTCTCATCCCAGGAATAAATCTAGTGAATCTTCGTTGCACCATCTCCAAGGCAAGTATATCCTTCCTTACATAAGGAGACCAAAACTGTCCACAGGTGTGGTCTCACCAAGGCCCTGTACAATTGTACAGTAGTAAGACTTCCTTACTCTTATACTCCAACCCCCTTGCAATAAAGGCCAACATGCCATTTGCCTTCCTTATTGCTTGCTGTACCTGCATGCTAGCTCTCAGTGTCTCTTGCATGAGGACACCCAAATCTCTCTGAACACCAACATTTGAAAGTTTCTCACCATTTAAAAAATATTCTGTTTTTCTATTCTTCTACCAAAGTGAATAACCTCACATTTCCGAATAAATGCTAGCCTTGCTAGCAACGCCCCCCATCCAGGAATGAATAAGTAAAAAATATGTTCATCAACTTATTTAGTTAATAATCCTGCTAGAAAAACATTTGAAAAGTCAAATTATTTACCCATTGGCCAATATCTTTATGTGCTTCATAAAAGTGATTAATTATTCCACCAGAACACATATCACTAAGAAAAGTCTGGCAGAGATGAACAGCGAGCAGATATTCAATTCTACTTAACCTGTCCTAGGTAACCTACAACGTCTTTGAATCTACTCCTTGAGAACCTTCATCAATCAAGTGCAAGCAATCAGGTTATTTCTGGGTAATTTATTTCAATATGATTCATATCTGTTTAATGGATACAAAACTGAGCAGATGCTGATCCGAGACCCCAATTCCCAATGTGTGCTCACATGAAGCTCTGCACCAAGAGCGTTAAAACAAAGTTTACCCCAACTGTTTTAGAAGCATATAGGGACAAGAATAGGCCATTCAGCCCCTCGAGCCTGAATCAATTAGATCATGGCTGATCTCTACCTCAACTCATTTACCCGCCTTTGCTCCATATCTCAATACCCTAACCTGCCAAAATTCTATGGATCTCAGTCTTGAAAATTTCAATTGATCCAGGATTTGGGGTAGGGAGATACAGATTCCTACTAACCTTTGTGAGAAAAAGTGCTTCCTGATTTCACTCCTGTATGGCATAGCTCTAATTTTAAGATTCGGCCCCCTTCTTCTGCATTCTACCACCAGAGGAAATAGTTTCCCTGTATATATCCTATCGAGTCTTTTTATCATTTTAGGTTTCTAGCTGTGTTGGAAGTGACAAAGTATCCAACTCTTCAACATCACTCTCTTCTCACCATTTCGCCCCCTCCCTTCCTCTGCAGGTGATGTGCACTACACACTGGGGTACAGTTCCACTGACTCTTTCCTCTGATACCTCTACACATAACCATTATTCATACACATTCAATGGGCAGAGGCATCACAATGGAGCCTGATCCTAAATGCCCACACAAAATGGTAGGAACTCCAGCCAATCGTTTACGGGGGTAATTTTCAGCTTCACCACTTGGACGGTAAATGGGTGGTGCTTATTGCCATACATTATAGAACCCATCCAATTTTCCCTTCCATTTAAATTGGACAGGTTCGATAACAGACGGTACATCTGCTCTGCCAGTTTATTGCCCAAGCGGTGAAGGCAAATAATGACCCCCTACTACCTGTACCCAGAGCTAAAATAGCTACAGCCACATGTCAGCCATGGCTCAGTGGTAGCATGATCACCTTTGAGTCAGAAGGTTGTGGGTTCAAGTTCCACACCAGAGACGTGAGCACAAAATCTAGGCTGGCACTTCAGCACAGTACTGAGGGAGTGCTGCACTGTCAGAGGTGCCATCTTTTAGATGAGATGTTAAATCAACATCACAAAAACAGATCAGCTCATTGCTGTTTTTGGGACTTTGCTGTGCACAAATTGGCTGCCTCATTTCCTACAATACAACGGTAGGTAACTGCACTTCAAAAGTAGTTTATTGACTGTAAAGTGCTTTGGGATATCCTGAGGCCATGAAAGGCGCTGTATGAATGCAACTTCTTTCTTTACAGACTTTAGCCTCTTTTTTACGAATTTGGCTGGGCACAAGAAACAAATGGTCAAATATAGATCCTGTGTTGTGTCTTGAAATAAATTATTAGCCTCCACTGAAACAAATTCTAAAAGTGATTCACTCCTCAAACTAGCTGGAAGCATGGGTTCAATAGTGACAGTTTACGAATTCAGTTAGCATTTGTTGGTTTCAACATAACCTGCTGCCACCAGTGGAAGGAGCATCTGGTTTTATTTGGGGTTTGTCTTTTTTTGAGCATCCTATTTCAGTTCTTGTTTCTTAGCACATTTTCCAAGTGCTCCAAATTTTCCAAATGTGCTAACGATAACTGAACCAGATCGCACAGAATAAAACAAACACCACATAAATTCAGATATCAAATTTATTGCACATACATTATACTGGCATGATAATGAGTACTGTTGTCGGTTTTAATGTATCCAGCACCTGGGCGAGCACACTCTCCTTTCACCTCTTCTGTCTAAGTTTGAATCTAGCCCAGATTGACAGGGTGAAATCCTCGGCCTAGAAATTCAGTGCCCTTAGCACCGATTTTGCGGCGCTAGAGGGCCTAGCGCTGCAATTGGCGCCGGTTCCTAAATTGCCTGGGGCCCTTCCGCGGCGGTAGACCGGTAGCGCTGCGCCGGCACCGATGACGTCATCGGTGTGCGCAGCGTCCCGGTTGCCGTGGTAACCCGGCCCCAAGCCGAAATTCAGTTGCGGCCGCCTCGCCAGTGGCAGCCGCAACTAAGACTCCGGCAAACGAGTGTTGCCGGAGTCTGCGCCGGCGCTTTAAGGAGGCGCGGCGGCCGGCCGCTTTCCCGCCGGCCGCCTGCCCGCAGCTCCCTCCCCGGACTTCTCCCCCCCCCCCACCGGAACAGATGCAAGCCCGGCACTTGTCCGAGGTGCCGGGCTCATTTTTGAAGAGATTTACGCGGGCCGCGGCCGGGTGCAGGCAGCTCCTCCTTAACGGAAGGAGGAGGCCTGCACTTCCCGAGCCTGCCGCACCGCAGCGGGCGCCGCAGCGCCGGAATAGCGCCGCAATGCGGCGCGTTGCGCCAGTTTTCAGGCGCTAAAACCCTTCAGTAGCGCTGGCAGCCGTTTGGGTGCGGCGCTACTGAATTTTTGGCGCGCGCAAAGGCACTTAGCGCGGGCGCTAACTTCCGGCGCTAAAGCCCTGGCGCAGCGCAAACTCAATTTCTAGGCCGTCATCTGCTGCCTGTACTCTTTTCATGTCGGACTGCAACCTGCTCTTTGGCTGTCATGCAAATGGTGCACTTTTAATCTTTTCATTCCCGATGTCACTACAAAAAGGGGATATTGGGGTAGAGTTTGCGCAATTCACCCGAAATCGTCCAAACTTGCACAAAGATCGCAGAATTTTAAGCGCAAATTACGTTCAACGTAAATTGAATTTCCGTGGTCTTTTGCGCTGATTGAAAAACATCGCGCAGGAAGCAGGCCTCGCCCACAAAACTGGCCACGCCCCCAGTTTGAATGAATCACCATTGTGAGCTTCCGCTAATTGCACCCATTTGCAGACTTTCACGGAGGCTCTAAAAATTAAGCTGTTTGGTGGGGGGAAGGGGAGGGGCAAGGACAGAAATAGGCACTTTTTTAAAGTTTTTGAATATAATTCTTTCATAATTTACTAAGAAACTGACTAGTGTACACCAATGAAACTAGTAAATTTTCCTGTATAGTTTTTTTTAAAGTCATTTTCAGTTATTTAAAATTGGGTTACTCACAGGTGGTGGACTAGACACTCTGAATAAAAATGTTTATTTTTTTGTGATAAACCCATTTTCAGCTGTATTAATCCAACAGCACCGGGTTACCAATCTTCAATATATTAAGGAATATTTTTAATGCAAAAAAAACCCTATTGTGTTCTAAAATGCAGCCCAATTGCGCTGGTTCATGGAAGTTTTTACGTTTGTGATAATACAAATGAGTTTGAGTGGATACTTGAACCATAACTTCACTTCAGAAAACCAGCGCTATTTTGAGCGCAATTTGCACCCGTGTTGCTGATTGCGACCAAAGTGGAAACTGTATTGTATAGAGATATTGGCCTAGAAATTCAGTTGGTGCCGCGCCAGGGCTTTAGCGCCGGAAAGTTAGCGCCGGCGCTAAGTCCCCCTGCGCGCGCCAAAAATTCAGTAGCGCCGTGCCCAAACGGCTGCCGGCGCTACTGAAGGGTGTTTGCGCCTGAAAATGGGCGCTACCTGCCGCATTGCGGCGCTATTCCGGCGCTGCAGCGCCCGATGCAGTGCGGCAGGCTCGGGAAGTGCAGGCCTCCTCCTTCAGTTAAGGAGGAGCTGCCTGCACCCGCCCGCTGGCCGGTAAAATCTTCACAAAAATGAGCCCGGCACCTCGGGGAAGTGCCGGGTTCGCAGCCCAGAAGCATCTGTTCCGCGGGGGGGGGTGGAGGAGTCCGGGGAGGGAGGTGCGGGCAGGCGGCCGGCGGGAAAGCGGCCGGCCGCCGCGCGACCTTAATGCGCCGGCGCAAACTCCTGTAAGACTCGGTTGCCAGAGTCTTAGTTGCGGCTGCCACGGGCGAGGCGGCCGCAACTCAATTTCGGCGCTGGGGCCCGTCACCACGGCAACCGGGACGCTGCGCACACCGATGACGTCATCGGTGCCGGCGCAGCGCAACCGGTCTACCGCCGATGGTAGGGCCCCAGGGAATTTCTGAACCGGCTGTAAGTCCAGCGCAATGACCTCTAGCGCCGCAAAATGGGCGCAAAGCCCACTCAATTTCTAGGCCATTGGCCCTGAAATTGCGGTGTCTCAGAATAGACTGTCGCAATCCCTTTGAACTGCCCCGCAAGTTCCGGATTTCCGCATGTACATGCGCAAAATCCGGAACTTGCAGCCTGTCAACGTACGCATTGACAGGCCATCCGCGGGGGCTCAAAAAAGCAATCGCTAGCGCTGTGTTGGGCTATTTGCCCAGCGACTGGCCAGCAATCGCCCGCGCAAGTCTTATGGTTGATGCAAACAGCCGTAAGGCCTGCTTGCATCAGCATAAGGGGATATCTAAGGCATTTAGATATCTAAAACATTTAAAAACCCAAAATTATGCATGTACACTTTATTAAATGAGTTTATGCAAATATTGGCCCGGATTACAGACTTAATGATGTTTAAAATTATCAAAAAATTAAATTTTCATTGCAGTTGGTGCAATGAAGGAACTTATGAATACAATTGCAATTCTGTACATTGTATAATTATTAGATTTGGGGATTCCATTGCATATCAACAGGGGATTCCCTTCGTAAATGATAGCAGACCGGGCCCATGTGTTCCCAGGTACACTTCCCAACCGTCTGCGTCCCTGGGATCCGTGGGCCATTATGCTGCCCTCCACCTCGAGGCCGGAGACCACAACTCTTCGCAGCCTGGGCGCCAGCAGGTCATTTTGTAAACGTTTCGTAGGTCTGCAACTGCTAGGCTGTTGATTTGCCACCAAAAGCTGCACATCTCCCCAGCCTGCCATCCAAATGGACAGAGAGGAACAGAAATCAATTAATTTAATTTGCTTACTTCAGCATTCTGATTCCTGAAATTCAATGATTTGTTTTAGGAATTTCCATCACCATTTGGATATGAATGATACTGGAGCCCTAGTCCAAGAGTTGAAATCAGTGCAAGTGCCCTGTTTAAATCAGTACCTGCAATAACAATGCGAATAGCAGCAATGAAAGAGATTCCAGCTGCTGAATCGACACTTGTGTGACCTTTGCATCAATATTGATTCAGACACATGCTAGGATAACCTAGCTTTGGCTCTCATGTTGAACTCCTTCCTCCCACCCAACATTCTACCCACCAAATCCATTCGTATTCTGCACTGCAGCTGATCTGATTCACCCATCATTACTCGTGGTCACATTGGTTTGAAAAATCTGGCATTATTTTGTACCCATCATGTAAACGTGCACATCGAAGTAAATTTTCTTAAACTTCGCTCCTGGCTGACAATCCTGTTGGAATGGTGGGGGCCATCCTGGTAGTGGTAGGGAATGGGAGAATCCTGCTGGAATGGTGGGAGGCATCCTGGTGTGGAGTGGGAGAATCCTGCTGGAATGGTGGGGGGCATCCTGGTGTGGAGTGGGAGAATCCTGCTGGAATGGTGGGGCGGGGGAGCGGTGTCAGGGATCGGACGCTCAAGTCAACATGTTCCTGATGGCCTTGCCATTCTGGAAAAGCAGGAGTGCGGCGAATCGGGCAGAACTCTGCATCGGATTCTCGCCAAACTCCACGCCAGGAGCCAAGTCTCCAAAGGTGGGTCCCAGCTTGTGTATCGGAACGTGGCAGGGATAAGGAGACAAATGTTTTTATATGGAGCCACATTTGGGGGTGGGGTGGCAAAGATCTCTGCTGGATTTTTTAGCCAGTGCCAGAAAACGTTCCGCCGATGAAGAGGGAAAATTGAATTAGCAACCGCAAAAAGCGCTATGACTGGAAATTACAGACCTCCAGCGCCTCCAAAGTGGTGCAGGGCAAAATTCCCTCTGGATTTATGCCGGTTTCCCAGGGTAACTCCGGTGGGCAGGGGGTGAACATCGTGTGCCAGCTGCCCACCTCTCACCACTACTTTAGGGATTTACCGCTGGAAGTGACAGCAGACATTGAATATTCCAAAAACATGTTAAAATGGAAAACCCCATTTAAACTATTTTCTGTCACTCACACCAATGCAGAGTAAGTGTTCTGTGTTGGGGTTTGCTCCAACAGTGAACGGACGCTTTTCTACAAATTACATTTTTATGCATTGTTTTTTCATGGGTTTGGCACAAGGTGGCACCACATGAGAACAGCTGGTTTGTGACTTTAAGTGGGAAAAATTGAGTCACGCCCACTTTGGGGCACTAACTTCACCGGGGCGCTACTTTTAACGGCCCAAAAAAATTAGCTCCGCCACAGCCGAAATTCATCGGTAGCGCCCCAAGAGGGAAACGGGGTTGTAAGAGCCATAAAAGCTTAAGAAAATACTTTAAAATAGTGGTTAAATAGCATAATACAGTTAATTTACCTGACCGACTTATTGTATTAAGAAACCCCCTATTTTCTTGCTCCAGTAGTATAGTCCGAGACACCCCCTTCATTCTTGCCACAATGGAACAGTCCCTAAGCCACACATGGGTGCAGCCATTTTACAGTTTAAACTGCACGTGGTTGAAGGAGGCAGAAGTTGTGAGGTTTGGAGCAGTACAGTTTTTGACCGTGTTCGTTTATACGTGTTTGCTTTGTAATTCCGTTTGTTAAGTGTTATAGTAAACAGTTTAAAAGACAAAGCTACGTTTGGGAACGTTTTATTTCGACACGCGTCTACTCGTTGTTAAAAACCCCACAGCTCAGTGGCTGCCTGTTTGGAAACTAAGAAGCGCCACTACATTAGTCAAAAACTTGCTCCCTAAGAAGGAAGGGACAGAATCGTCGACGAACGTATACCCGAATGGTCACGGAGCCAGACGACAATATAAGAAAGCGAAGGTACAGTGACTGCTACTTGCTTTGTTCATTCTATTGAGAAGCTAAATAAGAGCTGCGGGTAAAATGGCCGAGGCCTTACGGAACCAGGAGCTTCCATCAGCCAGAAAGATTGCTGGCCAAAAGAGGGAAATAAAGCTCACCCCAAAGGCAATGGAAGAGAAGTTACATAGAAGCATAGGTGCAAGGAAGGCTAAATTAGCTCAGATAACTGGAAAAATGAAGATAATCGATCGTCTCATGGAAGATAATGCTAATATTAAGAAAGCTGAAGACATGATGTATTACGATTTCTCCAAGCTGCATGAAGAATTTAATGTACTCAATGAAGATGTATTAGCACTTCTGCCTGAAGAAGAGGGAAACGCTGATCAGCACAACTGGTTTGATCTTAAATCAACCAGCATTAAGGACTATATCAAGGCCACGGAACAGTGGATGTTAAAGATTCGTCAAGACGCTGATACAGCAGCGAAAGATAAAGTTGACGATGAAGTCGGACCAGACGATAGCATTTCAGAGACTTCCGCCAGACCGAGCAAAAATCGAAAAGAAGGTAGCTCTGTTTCTGGACGCAGGTCAGTCGCTTCTACCACAAGCTCGTCGCGACGCATGAGAGCGGAGGCCGAACGGGCGGCGTTGATGGCGCGCGCAACATCTTTAGCGGAGAAGCAAGTTCTTGAACGGGAAGAGGCCCAACTGCAGGTCCAAGAGGCCCAACTGCAGGCCCAACGGGCCCAGGTGCGGGCAAAGAAAGAACAGCTGGAGATAAAAACAGCTATCGAGGTCTCAGACGCCAGGTTGAGTGCGTACGAAGATTATGAAGGCTCACGGGACGGCGGGAGCCACTGCCAGTCAACGTCGTCACATAGAGTTGGATCCAGGGCACCCTCAAGAGTTACAACAGAGTCCGAAGGCAATCCCCTGGCATTACAGCGTGGAAGAGTGGCCTCTCCACTAACAGGAGCACGTGATGCTACCCCAGATGTCAGACGGTCTAGACTAGACCCTGCTGATGACCACCAGAGGCCTGAAGACACAGGGCGAAGCCTATACCGAGTGATGCAACGTCAGAACGAAATTACAGAGATGCTTGTAAAACAACAGAATCTGTTTCGACTCCCTCAAAGAGACATACCAGTGTTCCAAGGCGACCCACTCAAGTATAAGCCCTTCATCAGATCCTTTGAACAAGCCATTGACTCCAAAACAGAGAGCAGCAGTGATAAGTTGTACTACCTGGGACAGTACACCAGTGGTAAGCCACAAGACCTGGTCAGAAGCTGTGAACACATGAGACCGGACCGGGGATACATAGAAGCCAGGAAGTTGCTGCAGGAGCACTATGGTAATGAGCTGAAGATAGCCACTGCATATATCGAAAAGGCTACCAAGTGGCCACAGATCAGATCGGAGGACGGAGAGGCATTGAACGCATATGTTCTTTTCCTCATAGGATGTCGCAACACCATGGAGGATGTTGAATTCATGGAAGAGATGGACAATCCTACGACTATGAGAATCATCATCTCTAAGCTTCCTTACAGGATGAGAGAACAATGGAGAAGAACAGCCTTTGAGATAATGGAGAGACGGAAAGGTAGAGCCAGGTTTGCAGACTTAGTGAACTTCATAGACAAACAGGCTAAAATTGCTAGGGACCCATTGTTTGGAAACATCCAAGACGTCAGCCCGACCACCGATGGAAGAGTGAAAGCCAAGCCCGTTGAATCAAAGACTCTCAGGAAAGATGGTTCCAGGGGAAGCAGCTTTGCAACTATCGTCACCCAGGCCGAGGAAGAAAGGCCCCAGAACTCATCTCCCAAAAAGAGCAGCACAGTGACGTCTGCTAATGCCTTTCAGAAGCCATGCTTATTCTGCCAGAAGAATCATACATTGGATTTCTGCAGCGACATCAAAGCACAGCCACATAAGGACAGAATCGAATTCCTGAAGTGCAACGGCCTATGCTTTGGATGTCTCTCTCAGGGGCACCTGAGTAGAAACTGTAAGCAAAGAACAACATGCAGAGAGTGCACTCGGAAACATCCCAGTCTGCTGCATATCCATAAAGAAGAACAAGTCTCTAAGAAGAGTGAAGAAAACAATACCGACGAGAAGGTTGTTTCAAGTGCTCTGGTGTCGCTAGAACCAGAGACTTGTGGACTCACTGGGGCCGGTGACAGTGACTGTATTCTTGCCATCGTACCAGTAAAGATCAAGTCTAAGAGGAGCGAGAAGCTTGTGGAGACTTACGCCTTCATGGATCCAGGTAGCTCAGCAACGTTCTGCACAGAATCACTCATGCGACAGCTGAACGTTAGAGGCAGAAGAACAGAAATCCTATTACGCACCATGGGTCATGAGAAGTCAATGCAAAGTTATATCCTGTCAGACCTAGAAGTGTGTGGACTTGAAGAGAAGGGCTTCATAGACCTGCCTAATGTTTTCACACAGAGGGAGATTCCTGTTAGAATAGGGAACCTAGCCCTGCAGAAGGACGTGGATAGATGGCCTTACCTAGAAAAGGTGCGTCTCCCATACATTGAAGCAGAAATTGGCCTATTAATTGGAACCAATGCCTACAAAACTATGGAGCCATGGCAGGTGATAAACAGCAAGGATGACGGACCCTACGCCGTCAGGACAGCCCTTGGATGGGTAGTCAATGGACCGGTAAGGAGAGATGATGGCCACAAGTCGAACAAGGAGGAACGACAAAACGTCACAGTTAATCGCATCTCTATCGCAAGCATTGAAGAGCTGTTGATACAGCAGTTCAACGCAGACTTCTCAGAACGCAGCTGTGAGGAAAAGACAGAGATGTCACAAGAAGACCATCAGTTCATGGGTTTGATGACAAGGTCTACACAGTTCATTGATGGCCACTATCACATTGGTTTGCCACTGAGAAGACAGACCGCAAAGATGTCGAACAATCGCTGCATAACAGAGCAACGCGCCATCAGTCTAAAGAGAAAGCTGAACAAGAACCCCGACTTTCACGAAGACTACAAAGACTTCATGAGAAACGTCATAGCGAAAGGCTATGCTGTAAAGGTGCCCGAGGAACAGTTGAACAGAGACGATGGAAGGGTCTGGTACATTCCTCATCACGGGGTGTATCACCCAAAGAAGAAAAAGATCCGTGTAGTGTTTGACTGCGCCGCCTCATTCAGAGGAACTTCACTGAATGACCAGCTGCTTCAAGGTCCTGATCTTACTAATACCCTCATTGGCGTCTTGACTAGGTTTAGACAAGAGCTCGTTGCCATGATGGCAGACATAGAATCAATGTTCTACCAAGTTAGAATCCCTGATGAAGATGCTGATCTTCTGCGCTTCCTTTGGTGGCCAGATGGCGACGTTAGTCAAGCGATGGTGGAATGTAGAATGGCCGTACACTTGTTCGGAGCCACACCATCTCCCAGCTGTGCAAGCTACGCTCTCAGAAAAACTGCAGAAGATGGCAAAGGCAAAGCACCATCAGAGGCTGTGGAGACAATCTTCAGAAACTTTTATGTCGACGACTGTCTGAAGTCCGTGTCAACAGAAGACGATGCCATCGCACTGTCAAGAGACCTTAGAACTCTGTGTTCGAATGGAGGATTCCATTTGACTAAGTGGATAAGCAACAGCAGAGCAGTTCTAGCTTCTATCCCAGAAAAGGAAAGAGCCACTGAAGTCAAAGATCTGGACCTGAGCCACGATGTCCTTCCTATCGAGAGAGCTCTTGGTGTACAATGGTGCATCGAGTCAGACACGTTCAACTTCAGGATAATGGTGAACGAAAGACCATCCACAAGACGAGAGATTCTCTCCGTGGTCAGTTCCATCTACGACCCTCTTGGATTCCTGGCACCACTCATTCTGCCGGTGAAGCTGATGCTACGAGAGCTGTGTAGAGACAAGAGAGGATGGGATGAAGATATCCCAGAAGGTCAAGCTCAGAGATGGCACAGATGGTTGACAGATTTGCAACAACTTTCTAGCTTCAATGTCAGTAGATGCATCAAGCCCGCGAGTTTTGGAGTTACAAAGACGGCTCAACTACATCATTTCTCGGACGCCAGTGAGGACGGCTATGGCACGGCTACTTACCTCTTGCTGACAAATCAACAGGGCCAGAAACATTGTGCCTTCCTCATGGGGAAATCCAGGGTGGCTCCGCTGAAGCAGGTCACCATCCCGAGACTGGAATTGACGGCAGCGTTTGTTGCAGTTAAAGTTGACCAGGTGATGCGGAAAGAGTTACAGCTCCCATTAGAAGAATCTGTCTTCTGGACGGATAGCACGACGGTGCTGAAGTATATAGAGAATGAGAAGATACGCTTCAAGACCTTCGTAGCAAACAGAATCTCATCCATTAGAGAAGCTACACAACCATCTCAATGGAGGTACGTAAACACCTCATTAAACCCAGCAGATCAAGCCTCACGAGGATTGAAGGCTGAAAACTTCATGAGGAGTGAAACTTGGATACAAGGCCCAAGTTATCTGCTGGAAACAGAGAGATCATGGCCAGAAAGACCAGATATGCCAAGTCAGATTGCTGAAGACGACGTCGAAGTCAAGAGATCAGTCACAGTAAATCTCATAAATACGAAAGAGAACTTTGACACAGTGAACAAGCTTGTTAACCATTTCTCAGGATGGCACCAGTTGAGGAAAGCAGTTGCATGGTTTCTAAGGTTGAAAGAGTTGCTGCTACACCTGAGCGGTAAGAGAAAAGAGTACCGAGCCACTATCAGTCAGTCTGAAAGTAACCCTGATAAGCAGAGAATGCTTCTACAGCAGTATACGCATCATCACAAGACCACATTGGGCAAGAATTCATTGACCGTGGAGGATTTGGCCAAGGCTGAGAAGGAGATAGTTCACTTCAGTCAAAGACAAAGATACCCAGAAGAAATCGAAGCTCTACAGCGAAATACTCCAATCAAGAAAGGTAGTCATATCTACAAGCTGGACCCTACACTGCAAGATGGAGTACTGAGGGTGGGAGGGAGACTAAACAAATCTGCTATGCCAGAGGAGGCCAAGCATCCTGCTATCCTTTCTAAGGACCTCCGGGTTGCTACCCTCATTCTTCAACATATACACCAGAGTATTGGACACAGTGGGAGGAATCACGTGCTTGCGAAGCTAAGACAAAGATACTGGATTCCAGGAGCTAATTCCGTAATAAGAAAAATACTCTCTGAATGCATTGTTTGCAGACGGTTACACGCTAGAG
Organism: Somniosus microcephalus; assembly: GCF_052327205.1. NCBI lineage: Eukaryota > Metazoa > Chordata > Chondrichthyes > Squaliformes > Somniosidae > Somniosus > Somniosus microcephalus. The sequence goes on along the minus strand of NC_140996.1, from coordinate 76,657,760 downwards.
CTGGGGAGCAGAAAATGACAGACCTGCCTGAAGACCGTTTGTTACCAGACAAGCCCCCATTTACAAACGTAGGGGTGGACTATTTCGGGCCCTTCGAGGTAAAGCGAGGACGGAGCCTTGTCAAGAGATATGGTGTGCTTTTCACTTGTTTGACCATCAGAGCTGTTCATATTGAGGTGGCACACATGCTTGACACTGATTCCTGTATTAACGCCTCGCGGCGCTTTGTCTGTAGAAGAGGACAGGTGTCCATTATGCGTTCTGATAATGGCACTAATTTCGTCGGAGCGGAGAGAGAACTACGGGAAGCTATTGAAGGTTGGAATCAGCTTAAAATACAGGAAGCCATGATGCAAACAGGAATTAAGTGGATCTTCAATCCTCCGGCTGCATCCCACCACGGAGGTGTCTGGGAAAGACAGATACGCACCGTAAGAAAACTACTCAGTTCTGTACTGAAGCCGCAAGCGCTTGACGACGAGGGACTCCAAACCGTTCTGTGCGAGGTCGAAGCCATCATTAATGACCGACCAATAACTAAGACATCAGATGATCCCAATGACCTCGAAGCCCTGACTCCGAACCACCTGTTGTTGTTGAAAACACAGCCAGCCATGCCCCCGGGAGTCTTCAAAAAGGAAGATCTGTATGCCCATCGGAAGTGGAGGCAAGTTCAGTATATGTCAGACCTTTCCTGGGCCAGATGGACAAGAGAATACTTACCTCTGCTACAGGAGCGTCAAAAATGGTCCAAAATAAAGAGGAACTTCATTGTCGGAGACATTGTCTTAATTGTGGATGATTCAGCCCCTCGAAATTCTTGGTTGATGGGAAAAATAATTAAGACCATGCCAGACTCCAGAGGCATCGTTCGTCGCGTTTGTTTGCAAACCAAGACCAGTACCCTGGAAAGACCGATCACAAAGCTCTGCCTGCTACAAGAAGCAGCGTGAAAGGTTCCCGAACGAAAAAAGTGGACACTTATATTGTAAATATGTTGAACTCATTAGTTTATGACTCTTAATGTTTGAGTAATTGATATGCTTCATGTGCCTAGTCAATTAGGGGCCGGAATGTAAGAGCCATAAAAGCTTAAGAAGATACTTTAAAATAGTGGTTAAATGGCATAATACAGTTAATTTACCTGACCGACTTATTGTATTAAGAAACCCCCTATTTTCTTGCTCCAGTAGTATAGTCCGAGACACCCCCTTCATTCTTGCCACAATGGAACAGTCCCTAAGCCACACATGGGTGCAGCCATTTTACAGTTTAAACTGCACGTGGTTGAAGGAGGCAGAAGTTGTGAGGTTTGGAGCAGTACAGTTTTTGACCGTGTTCGTTTATACGTGTTTGCTTTGTAATTCCGTTTGTTAAGTGTTATAGTAAACAGTTTAAAAGACAAAGCTACGTTTGGGAACGTTTTATTTCGACATGCGTCTACTCGTTGTTAAAAACCCCACAGCTCAGTAGCTGCCTGTTTGGAAATTAAGAAGCGCCACTACAGGGGTGCTACTGGAAGCGTCCCGCCTCCCTCTTGGGGCATTGCGAGGGAATAACGTGCAGCTATGTGCCACAGCGCCATGGTACTGCAGGCCTTCCTCCCCTTCCTAAAGGGGAGGGGCCTAGCGCAGCACGACCCGGGGCCCCGCTGGGCCGCCGGGATCGGAGTGCCGGCAAAAGAGCCCGGCACTCAAGAGAAGTGCCGGGCTCATGGAGCGCAGCTGACACTCCGCGGGGGTGGGTGCTCAGGAGGCCAGGGACGGCAATGGAGGCAGGTGCTGGCAGGCGGCCAGCAGAAAAAATGGCCACCTGGCACCTCGCCTTTAATTAGCGCCGCCCCAGCTGCAGGTAGGCCCCCCTGACCCCATCGGACATAGTGTCTGGCAGTAAGTCAGGGGACGCTAATGAAGATCGTGGCCGGGGTATAAGCGGGGCACTGCGCACGGCGATTATGTCATCGATGGTGGCGCAGCACCACGGGGCGCTAACAGTTACTGCCGCTGCTAACCTCCCGCTGAATTTTTCGGGAGGCATTGGCGGCGCCGCGCCTGGGTGCTAGTTGCTTTGCGCCCCAAACGGGAGGCGCAAAGCAACCAAATTTCTCCCCCTAAAAAACTCAAACCTTGGAAATGGCAAGCCTGCCCATTTTTCTCTTTCTGCCAAAAATTATATTAACTCAACTTTAAAATAGCACCCCTACTGTAAAGGAAAATGTGGCAAGGACATTATGAATTAGTTTACCATTATAGCATAACTAAGCAATTTCTATTTAATAGCAATGAAGGTATTTTTTCAAATGTTGGAATTATTATCTGTTAAAGGTAAACTGCTTACCGGTAGTGTTAGCCATTTATCTGTATCCAGTGGGCCAGGTTGAAAGCAGTTTCTGTGTAAACCAGAAGTTGGTTGGTTACAGCAAGTTGGCACTGAAGTCTGTAGGGTCTGTGTTCGAGGCTGCAATCAAAGAACAAACCTCGCCCTTTTAAAGCAAGATACACTGGAGTTGCAAATAACTCCCCAAACTTGGGATATACAGATGTTACATAAGAACATAAGAAATAGGAGCAGGAGTAGGCTATTTGGCCCTTCGAGCCTGCTCCGCCATTCAATAAGATCATGGCTGATCATCTACCTCATCTCCACTTTCCTGCACTATCCCCATATCCCTTGATTCCCTTAATATTCTGTCTTGAATATACTCAATGACTAAGCATCCACAGCCCTCTGGGGTAGAGAATTCCAAAGATTCACCACCCGAGTGAAGAAATTTCTCCTCATCTCAGTCCTAAATGGCCGACCCCTTATTCTGAGACTGTGACCCCTGGTTCTAGACTCCCCAGCCAGGGGAAACATCCTTCCTGCATCTACCCTGACAAGCCCTGTAAGAATTTTGTATGTTTCAATGAGATCACCTCTCATTCTTCTAAACTCTAGAGAATATAGGCCGAGTCTACTCAATCTCTCCTCAAAGGACAATCCCCCCACCACCCCCCCCAATCCCAGGAACCAGTCTGGTGAGCCTTCGTTGCACTCCCTCTATGGCAAGTATATCCTTCCTTAGGTAAGGATAGCAAAACTGGTATGAATTAATACATAATTTTAGTATTTGGTGCACTATTATTGTGCATTTTTATAGTAGAATCTGTTTTTTCATTATACTAAAACTATAATGTCATTTTTATTGATCCTTCAGCTAAATAAAAAATACTTGTCACTTACTTTAAACGGGTACAAGTAGTGTAGTGAATATGGTATTGGACTAATAACGCAAGTTCATATCCCACCATGGCAATTTGAGAATTTGAATTTCGTTTTAAAAAGTCTGGAAATGTTTTTAAAAGCTGGTTTATTAGCACCTTGAGGGCAGTGTTGCCCAATAGAAATTGCTGACAAGCCACGGGTGTGGCTATACCGACACCATTTTAGCCACATAAAGAAAAAAGACTTGCATTTATACAGCGCCTTTCACAACCACCAGACATCCCAAACCACTTTACAGCCAATGAATTCCTTTTTGAAGCATAGTCACTGTTGTAATGTAAGAACTGCAGCAGCCAATTTGTGCACAGCAAGCTCCCACAAACAGCAATATGATAGTGACCAGATAATCTGTTTCTGTTAAGTTGGTTGAGGGATAAGTATTGGCCAGGACACCAGGAATAATTCCCCTGCTCTTCTTTAAAATACTGCCATGGGATCTTTTACGTCCACCTGAGAGAGCAGACGGGGCCTCGGTTTAACGTCTCATCCAAAAAACGGCACCTCCAACAGTGCAGCACTCCCCTGGATTGTCAGCCTAGATTTTTATGCTCAAGTATCTGGAATAGGACTCGACCCCACAACCTTCTGACTCAGAGGCACGGGTGCTACCCACTGAGCCACAGCTGACACTGCATAAGTTTGTGTGTGGACTGGTGGATGAGCGCACCAAGTTTCTGAACACTCCAAACCTAATGTTTGACATAGCATGCACAATTGCCCTCTCTATGGAGATGGCATCTAAGAATGCTAGGGAGCTCCGTCCAACTCAAGTGACTAGTGCAGCTGAGGTCTACAGTCACAAAGCCACTGCCAAACCTAAAGCTGTGAGACCGAGTCAAAAGCATGTTGATGAGAGCAGTTCAGTGAAATGTTATCGCTGCAATGGAAATCAGTCACCTCAGGAGTCTGCCAATACAGAAATGCAAAATGTTTTCACTGCCAGAAGCAAGGCCATATTTCAACAGCTTATAGAGCTAGATCTAAAACAGGAAGTAAGAACCATTCTAGTGGCAATGCAAAGCAGCGACAACAAAAGGGTGGAGTTCACAATATTAAACTGAACACACCTGATGTTGAAGAACTAGGTATCTACAGTATCTATGCCACTAGCGGCAATGCTACCAGTTGTGAGAAGGACTTCTGTACAAAACTTTTGATCAACAAGCAATATATTTATAGGTGTATTGACACAGCGGCAGACTGCTCTATCATGAGTAAGGACACATATGAGAGTAAGTTTAATCAAATACCATTTACAAAGAGTACTGTAGAGTTAAAAACCTACTCCGGAGAAATCCTAGAGACATGTGGACAAATAGAATGTACAGTTCAACACATTAGCTAGTCAGTAAAGCTGACTATTATTGTAGCGAGCTACAACAGCAGGCCACCTCTCATGGGCAAAGACTGGTTGAGAAAGTTAAAACAAGGCTGGAAAAATTGTAGTGTCCGTGTGTTGATAAAGACACTGAAGACAGGAGTTGGTTCATAGGTATTTACTAAGCAAAGTCTGGGGGGGGGTTCTAACGGATATACACAATATACAGGCTTATATAGCCCGAGTGGCAATTACCGGCATTACAGCACACCTGGGGCTCTTAAAGGCACATACACGACAATTCCTCCCCTTTTAGCTAACCAGTACATCATATTTTAAGTAATTATTAATTACATGTTATAAGCAAAATAATATACATTGCTGTAGTTAATTAATTGTAAGTCAGTCTCTCAGGAGGCTTCCTGACTCGGTCCGGATAACGCCTCGGGGGTGTAGTAGTTTCTGGTGGTGTAGTAGGTTCTTCTGGCAAGGCTGATTCGGCTTGAATGCCAGTGTCGGGTTCATCGGGTTCCAGTATCACCGGATCGGAGGTAGATATGGGTATCTCTACTTCATCGATAGATGTATAGAGTTGTGGTGTAGGTTGTCCCTTTCCAGAAGACTTTATGATTTGGTCAGCATGGCACCTTATTATGCTTTCTCCGATGTCCACGGTATACATCAGTGGTCCTAGTCATGTGCAGATAGTTCCAGGCTGCCATTTCTCAGTACGGTAGTCCCGGGCCAAAACTTGTTGACCTATCTGGAAGGTTCTAGTTGGCCTTTCATTCATGCCTTGAAACTGCTGGTTCTCCACGTCCCTTCTGATGTTGGGCTTGACCAAATCCAGCTGGCATCTTAGGTTTCTATTGAAGAACATCATGGCGGGAGTTTGGTTGGTAACCATATGTGTTGCATTCCTGTATGCGAATAAGAAGTTATCCACCTTGTGCTGAAGTTTTATGTCTTCATTACCCATGGCCTTTATGGCCTTCTTGAAGGTCTGGACAAACCTTTCAGCCAATCCATTGGTGGCGGGATGGTATGGGGCGGACGTGTAGTGCTTAACCCCATTGTTTTTTAAGAACTTTCTGAATTCTTCGGACACAAATTGCGGTCCATTATCAGAACATATCTGTTCCGGCAGCCCATTCCTGGCAAATATGGTCCTTAATACTGTGATGGGTTTTTTCCGTGGTGGTGGACGACATCTTTATTACCTCCGGCTACTTGGAGTGTGCATCAACCGCGATTAAGAACATTGAGTCCATAAATGGACCAGCAAAGTCGATGTGCACCCTTTGCCAGGGAGATGAGGGCCACTCCCATGGATGTAGAGGGGCTTGTGGTGGAGCGTTTTGGACCTTCTGGCATCCTAGGCAGCTCTTGGTCATTTCTTCGATGTCTCCATCGATACCTGGCCACCATACAAACGCCCTAGCTAGGTTCTTCATTTTCACTCCACCCAGATGCCCCTCGTGAAGCTCCTTTAGCACTTTATCCTGGAGTTTGGGTGGAATTACCACTCTGGATCCACACATCAAGGTTCCTCGGCACACTGACAGCTGTTCTCTTCTTTGCGAGAATGCTGGCAACAGTGGTTCGCCATGTGCTGGCCATCCCTTCACTGTTAAATCGTAGACCCGTGAGAGAGTCAGGTCATTTCTCGTCTCCCTTTCAATGGCAGAATTTGTTACTGGTAGACATTCCGATATGGTAGAGTGGAACATCTCTACTGGGTCTACTGTAGGTGCCTCTTCTACCATTGGCAATGGTAGGCGCGATAAACCGTCAGCATTCCCATGCTGTTTTGATCCTTTGTATTCTATGTTGTATTGGTGTGCCCCTAGAAAAAGGGACCACCTCTGTAGCCTTTGCGCTGTCATAATGGGAACACCTTTTTTAAGGTTGAATATGGAGATGAGGGGTTGATGGTCAGTCAACAAGGTAAATTTTTGTCTGTGTAGGTAATGGTTGAATTTCTTCACTCCCCACACCAGGCTGAGTGCTTCCCTGTCAATTTGGGCATAGTTACGCTCAGCTGAGTTTAATGAGCATGACGCAAAAGCTATTGGCCGTTCTGAGCCATCAGGGAATTTATGGGATAATACTGCTCCTATGCCGTAAGGGGATGCATCGCACGCCAGTCTGATTGGCAGTGATGGGTTGTAATGAGCCAAAACTTCTTTGGATGTGATTAAGTCTTTGCATTTATGGAAGGCACGTTTACAGTCTTCGTTCCATTTCCAAATCACTCCTGTTTGTAGAAGTTCATTAAGAGGGTGTAGAAGAGTTGATAAGTTCGGTAAAAATTTATGATAGTAATTTATTAATCCCAGGAATGACCTTAATTGTGAAACATTTTCAGGTGCTGGGGCTTTTATGACCGCTTCAATTTTTTCAGGTGACTTATGCAACCCTTCATTATTAATTATGTGGCCACAATATGATATCTGATTTTGGAAAAATTCGCACTTGTGGCGATTCGCTCATAGGCCCCGTTCTTTCAGCCTAGTGAGCACCTGCTCCAAATTGGCAAGGTGCTCGTTGTCATTTTCTCCTGTTACAAGGATGTCGTCTAGGTAGCATTGAGTCCCCGGAATCCCTTGCAGGACTTGCTCCATAGCTCTTTGCCAGATAGCTGGAGCTGATGCTACTCCAAAAACCAGTCGATTGTACTGGTACAGGCCTTTGTGTGTGTTTATCGTGAGATACTTTTTAGAGGCCTCCTCAACCTCCATCTGTAGATATGCCTGTGCTAAGTCAATTTTGGTGAAACGTTTCCCTCCGGATAGTGAGGCGAAAATATCTTCTATCCTCGGAAGAGGATACTGTACTGTGTGAAGGACCGGGTTTACAGTCACCTTGAAGTCTCCACAGATGCGAATTTTTCTCTGTTCTTCAGATTTATCTTTATTCAATGCTTTTTCATGACTGGAACGATGGGTGTTGCCCACTCGCTCCAATCTATTTTGGATAATACGCCTGCTTTTTCCAAATTCTCCAGCTCTGCCTCAACTGCTGGACGTACTGCGTATGGCACCGGTCTTGCCTTAAATTTTTTTGGAATTGCTGCATTTTCCACTTTTATTGAGGCGGTGATGCCTTTCAAGATTCCTAGTTTCTCTTGAAACACTTCTTTGGCGTTGGGCAAGATGTCTTTTAATCGTTCAGGTATGATGCCATCATTGTTTTTTTTCTTATTGGTCACCGTCAGTGCCTGAATGGAGTGCCAGTCTAAACGTATCTTTCTGATCCATTCACGTCCCAACAACGGTGGACCACCATCTTGTAGAATGTATAAATACAACTTTTGTATTTCTTTGCCGTTGTATACAACAGGCACTCTTATTTTTCCTTTGGGGTATACTTTCTGCCCCGTATATGTTTTTAAGATAATGGACGTGTCATTTAGAGGTATATGCGAAGATAGCCTCTCGTAATCCCGTCGATTTATTACGGTTAGAGCTGATCCTGTATCTAGCTCCATTTTAACTGGGGACCCTGCTATCATGAGGGTAACCCAAATGTTTTGGTAATCATCTTTGGCAAGTACATTATGTAATTTGAGACAGCTTAGTCTCTTGTTTTCGAAGTCGCTATCGCTCTTCTGGTCTTCGGAGCTACTGTCCGTCATCATTTGTACCTTCCTGTACTTTTCTTTATTGATTTTTTTTTTCTGTCTGTGGATTTAATTTGTCCAGATCGGCATACCCGTGCAATGTGTCCAATCTTTCCGCATTGCCTGCATGCTTTGTCCTTGAACCAGCAGTCACTCTGGTTATGGGTGGATCTGCCGCAGCGATAACATCTTTCGAAACCCTGTGTCATTTCATGGGTGCCGAAGTCCTGTGTCTTTTGTTGCATCTCTGCAGCTCCTTTTGCTGCTGCTTCGTATGATACAGCCATACTGAAAGCTTTGTCCAATGTTAAATCTTTTTCAGAAAGCAGCCTTTTTTGTGTTCCTTCACTTAAGAGACCGCAAACGAATTTGTCTCGAAGATAATCTGATAGTCCTGCCCCAAATTGGCAGTGCTTTGATAGCTTTCTTAATTCGGTTAGGTAATCAGCGTTACTTTCATTCTTGTGTTGATTTCTCTTGAAGAACTTGAATCGTTCCGCTATCAGCAGCACTGTTGGGTTTAAGTGCTCCTGCAGGGTATCAATAATTTCTTTAAAATTCTTGTCCTTTGGTTTGGCTGGAGTGATTAAATTTCGTAACAGCCCGTATGCCTTTGCGCCCATTAAGTTCAGAAGTACTGAAGCTTTTTTTTCATCTTCTATTCCATTTGCAGTGCAATATACCTCTACTCTTTCCACGTATGTGGTCCAATCTTCTATTTCGCTATCAAAAGCATCAATATTGCCAGATTTAGGCATTTGAGAAAAGATATGGCGCTTCCCGTGCTTTTTTTTCTTTTCTGCAGCAAAGATATGGCGCTTCCCGCGCTTTCCCGCCGCTGCTGCCGATGACAACGCTGTTTACTGCGGTTTTCGTTCTTTTTTTTTTTAATTTACTGTTGGAGACTCGTTCCCGTCGGAGTTTCTCTCCAGGTCTGAACGCTGACCTGCTTGCCGCGCTGGCTGTCTCCCGAGTGCTCCCTCCCAGTCCGTTATTGCTTGCCTCCGATTTCGCTGCCTGTCTCAGCTGTAGAGCCAGCCGCTGGAGCCCCAGCCTGACGCCCAGGAAGGATTAGCGCAGTACCTGCCACCAGCTTGGCCAGCTGGTGAAACTACAGCTTCTCTCACTTCCTTGAGTCTTCTGGACGCCCGAGGAATCGATGTCCTTGAGGTGCTGCCGAATTGCAGGTAAGTCCGTTTCCACTTCGTCGCCACTGTAGTGTCCATGTGTTGATAAAGACACTGAAGACAGGAGTTGGTTCATAGGTATTTACTAAGCAAAGTCTGGGGGTGGTTCTAACGGATATACACAATATACAGGCTTATATAGCCCGAGTGGCAATTACCGGCATTACAGCACACCTGGGGCTCTTAAAGGCACATACACTACAAAAATGTCTTCAGTGTAGATGCTTCAAAGAAGCGGCTTGACACAATGCTGAACAAGTACGAAAGCATGAAATAAAAACAGAAAATGCTGGAAATACTCAGCAGGTCAGGCAGCATCTGTGGAGAGAAAAACAGAGTTAACGGCCATGATTTTTCCTATCGACGCGGTTTGGGGGCGGGACAGCTGCCTTCCGGGTTCCAGTCCCGCCCCCAATGACATCAAACGCACAGACGTGATTTTGCGTCGATTGGCCTGTGGGCTTGCCGGCCAATTAAGAGGAAGCCGGTGTCAGATGACATCAGTTGATGATGCGTCATCTGCCGGTTTTCTTAAAGGGGCCACGCACAATTTTTTTTGACAGCTGATTTTTCAGAGATTGACAGCATTGAGGTGCTGCAAACACTGACAATCACTGTACAAAGGTGAGCCCTCGCACTCAGGCTCTCCAGTGACTCCCTCCTTAGGCAAGAACAGATGGCAGCTGCAGATGAGGTTACAGAAGCGATCTGTCACTGGTGAGAGAGGTTCTCCCAATGAGTTGGGACTACACACACAATCCAAAACTTGTCACCTACAGAAAAGTGCAAATGCATTAAAAATGACTTTCCCAACATTTTCTTACCTCTGAAACTCACCAGTGTACCATTGGCTCCTTCACACCACTTCTGCAGCTGTCATCAATGCAGAAACATTACAGTAGACCCACAGCACGCCACACTTACCTGGCGTGGTGTCCGGATGTCAGGAAGCCCGCAGTAGACCTGTCAAAATTGCAAAAAGCCTCTTAACTGCCTGTTAACAACCTGTTAACAAGCAGTTAAGTGCCTATAATCCTCTTCCCACCGCTAGGTATCGGGTCCATGCACAAATCGGGGACCCGACACCTGGGAAGATTGTTTGGATGCAGGTTGATAGTGGGTTTCTGACCCACTGTCAATCGTTGCAATTTTGCCAGATGTCCCACCTCCAAACCTGCCCCCTGAGTGCCAGCAAAATTCTGGCCAATGTTTCAGGTCGATGGCCTTTCATCGGAAGTACGAAAACATGTTCACCGACAGTTATGACGGCATCACTGAGTATGATGCGCATATCCGCATCAAGTCCAATGCGAAGCCTGTCTATTTTAAAGCAAGGTCAGTCCCCTATGCATTTAAAAGGTCAGGTGGAGGAAGAGCTAGCGAAGCTCAGAGAACGGAGTGCTAATAAAAACTGACAAAAGTGAATGGACTACCCTGATTGTGGTGGTGCCCAAAGCAGACAAAACTGTACGCTTGTGCGGTGACTACAAAGTTACTATAAGCCAAGCAGTTGATGATGAGCAGTACCCGTTACCTACATCACAAGATTTGTATGCAGCGCTCTCTGGGTCAAAGTTTTTCTCCAAGCTTGACTAGTCACATGCTTATGCTCAGCTGAATGTTGACAAGGAGAATCAACTGTATGTCACCATTAACACGCACAAGGGACTGTACTCATTCACCAAGCTGTGAAAGAAACTACGCGCAAATTGAAAAGGACGCACTCGCCATAGTATTTGGAATCAAGAAATTCCAACAGTTCCAGATCAGCAGAAAGTTTACCCTGATAACCAATCACAAACTGCCCCTAGCAATATTGCAGCCCAAATCTGCCATCCCTGTAATGGCCGCATCAAGAATGCAACGTTGGGCAGTGTTGTTGTCACAATATAACTACACGATTAAATATTGCACTTCAAAGCAAAACACAATCACAGATGCCTTGTCCAAGTTGCCACATGAGGACTCGTGTGTTTGGAGTGAAGGTGTGATTTTCACGCTAGGTGCAGTTGACAAAGACTTTCCCGTGAATACAACTGAGATTGCAGATGAGACTCAAAAGGACTCAATACTGAAAAGAGTGTATGAAAACACATTGAATGGATGGACTGATCAGTCTATGGACACAGAATTGAAACCATTCCATAACCATCATACTGAATTGTCTCGTGAGCAAGGTTGTATCAGGTGGGGAAACAGAGTGGCGGTACCCACTTCTTTGAGAGATCGAATTCTGTCCGAACTTCATACTGAACTTCCAGGGATCGTCAGTTTGAAATCAATTGCAAGAAGCTTTATTTACTGGCCTGGATTGGACAGTGATTTTGAATCACTTGTCAGCAAATGCAGCGTTTGCCAAAATTGCAAAATCAAACTGCCCAAAACTCCACTATAACCCTGGTCATGGCCAAGTAGACCTGTTCAGAGAGTACATGTAGACTTCTGTGAGAAAGCAAATGATTATTTCCTGGTACTTGTAGATAGTCACTCAAAGTGGATTGAAGTGAAACACATGGGACTGGATTTTCTGAATGGAAAGCTTTTGGAGGCAGGACTGCTGCTTGCTGGGTTTCAGTCCCGCCTCCATCAGCATCTGGCCAACCAGCAGGAATTTCCCCTGATTGACCTTGTTAAGCCCGCCCGGCGGGCTCAGCAAGCCAATTAAGTGGAAGTCAGTGACAGAGCATGTCAACGTATGATGTGTCATCTGTCAAGAACTTTTGAAAGAAGAAATGTCATCGTTTGACAGCTCTGTGAAGCTGTCAAACACTGACATTCTGTGTAGTTTGATGAGTCCTTGAGTTCAGGACTCATCAAACCTTTCTACTTTGCAGAAATCAGCTGGCTGTTGTATTGGAGGATGCAACAGCCAGTCTGTGATCTCTACAATGGAGATGTCGGGAACTCCGGCTCCACAGCGGCTGAAGGCTGTAGGTAGAAACAAAGGTAAGTTAACATTTTCTAACACTTAACACTCACCTCACATACTTACCACTCCACACTTGCACCCATCACTCACCTCTACATCACACTTTCAGACCCCTCCAACCCCCGCAGACCCCCTATTCACCTCTTACACCCCGGCGGGGTTCCCCCAGGTCGGGAAGCCCGCACTTCAGCACGAAAAATGGGGAATAATCCTATTTCTGCCTGTTAACTACCTGTTAACAGCAGTTAATAGGCTTTAATCCCTTCCTGTCTCCAAGGAGACGGGTCCCAGGGCTGGATGGCTTCCCGCCTCCTGGCAAGAGGACACGGAGGCGGGTTGGGGCCGGGTTTGCCACCCACCCCCAAATTCTGCAACTTTCGCGGCAGTCCCGCCTCCATACCCGCCTCCTCGGAGCTGAGAAAATCCAGCCCATGGGTTAAAATACTAGAAGCTTCCATTCCCTCCTCTCCACCCCGCCCCAGGACTGGGATTCCCTGGAGATTTTAAATGGAGCAGAAGCCCGGTGTACCTGAGTTCTGACCAAAATTGCAATCCCCCTGTGACAATTCCAGAGGAACCTGCTCTACTGGCAGTGTATTTTGGGAAATCATGGGTGCACTGTTCACTATTGCCCAATATGGGTGGTCATTGGACGAGATTCCCTTCCAGCTACAAATACCCAGAAAATCGGCCCTATATATATGTGGAACCTCATTACATTTTTCAGACACAAAAACAGCATTTATTCCAAGCCATTTCTCACCTTCTCACACTTGGCTCCCTTTCCTTTTTAGAATAAATTGCTGCCAGAGATCAATAATCATACATAACCTTAACTTCTTTTTGTGAATACAGAGTAGGACAAAACTCTGTATTGGTTCACAGTGTTGCTGCTAAATAACTTCTAAAGATGTCTACATGAACTGCAGCAGTCCCATTCAATATTTTTAGAATCCCCTTACCGTTTATGAAAGAAACTTCAGAAGAGTTGGAAACAGCTTAAGAACCCAATGTGCATATTTTGAAGATCCTGACCATTTACTTAAGCACTTACTTTCAGAAATATTGTTTCGTTTTTTTTTAACTCAATCTTTTCATATTTTAGAAAGTTTTCAGATGGGAGAGGAAACGTAAAGTAGTGGATCAGATTCTGTGTTGCTACTTGGTCACTCCATCTTACAGAGTCTGTTTCACATCACGAGAGCCATGCAATAGCATCGATCACAAGACCTGGGCGTGTGATGCTCTGTTCTTCATTCAGTTTCATGGGGAGGGGAGGACAGAGGGCCTTGTTCTTTCTTATTAGCTCTCCTTCAGGTTTTCTCTGGGGTACTAGTTGATGAAAGGATTTTTATTGCAAAGAGAAAACAGGATAGGCAATGAAAAGACCTTGGCAGAGCACAATGGCTTTTAATTGTATATACAGCTGGGAATGTTGATCAGGTTTATGGTTTTACATGGCTCAGTCGGGATAGCTGAATTAAAATGAGAAAGGATTACCTTCCTCTCCTCCTGCTGAGACTGTTCATATGCAAACGGTTGTAAGATTTGTCATTATGTTGCTACAAGTTCGTTACAGTATATGCTAACTATTAGATTGTGCTGTCCAAACCTGTTGATCTGGGCCATATTTATCCAGTAATTGGAGGGTGTTGAATAGAAGTGTTTCTTTTACACCCTCTTGAAAGTCTGGCCTAGCAAGAAAGGACATTTCTTTATGTTAAAGACACTATATAATAATAGAAGTTGTAGTTGTAGCTGATAGGGAGAGTTCTGTCACCAAAATCACAGTGACCTATCTTTGATGTGTCAAAAGCAGGTTTATCTGAGCTTTTTTCTCTATGTGTACCAATAATCAGCAGTGTCCTTTCAGTGGAGGTGAAGGTCAACGCCACATCAAATGTTGATGTGCCTGATATCTTCTGGGCACAGGGCAAATCGTGAATAAGTCCTTATGTGGTTAGTTGCTGCATTGAAGATGTGACTGATGCCCTGCTTTGCCATGCAGCAAAGTACATCTGCTTCAGCAGTCAACCATCAGCATCAGTAACATAGACTGTGCAGTTTTATCAGTTTGCTAAGTTCCCTAAGGTGCAGGGCATCACTAACTGTGCACATATAGCCATTCAGGCACCATGTAACAATCATTTGAATGTACAAATGGTTGTGAGGCTAATGTGAAAATAGTGCATGTGAATGCAAGGTTCCCTGGCTGTGTACCAATGTTTTACTAATTCCCATGATCATCCTCACTCTTCATTAACATGATTTTAGTCATGATTTCAGCGTTAAAACTGCTGCTCATTGGCATTATGCTGAACAGGTGGACCAATATCGGGGATGGTCTAATTCACAGTCATGATAGCCACAGGTATTTTCCACGAGGGAAGGCACATTCATGCTGCAGCACCTCATTGTCAGGCTGCTAGGCTGTTCAGCTGCCCCAACAGCACAGCGAAGAGGCGGATGGTGAACCAACACTTACAAGTAATGTTGGCAGAACATAGATGGAGGGAGAGAGCCCATAGGTTCTCCGACGAAGCTCTCTAGGCATTGGTCTCCACGGTGGAGAGGAGGCGGGCAGTACTATACTCGAAAACTGGCAGGAGGCCCTCATCACACACATCCAGGACCATGTGGCATGAGATCGCAGAGCCACCAAAGCTCTGACTGCTGCCATTGTGCCTGGGTTGCCCACCGTCGACCAGGGCTTGCAGGGTGTCACAGCAGGTCAGCAATCTGTGCTGAGTCTCCACCCCGGGTCAGTGGAGCAGGACCATGCTGTCCTCTCTCAGGATGACAGCATTCCTCTTGCCACCACTGCCACTCTGCCATTGCCCTTGCCTCTGCCTGTTAGACAGCCAGTCCAGACTGCTGCCGCCCATGCTGAGCTGGTGCAGTCTACAGCCGGGCCTTCTAGGTCCGGAGCTGCTCGAGGTCATCCTGCAAGGATATCTGCAGTCTCCCCCACTGATAGTCAGCAGCCTTCCACCAGCCATGCTGCAGCCAATGGGGGAGCATGTCGTAGGAGCACTAGAATAGGAAAAGCCACATGAAAGATAGACACCAAGGGATTGCACCAGGATGATTAGTTAATAGTATAATTGTAAATATATGTTTTGTGATTATTGATAAATTGATTAATTTTGACGGGTGTCTCATTTCAGCTTTGTGCCCAGGAGAGCGATTTAATATTCTGTGACACAGGAATGGTATGATGGGGATTTGGTGTGCAACGGGGATCTGGGGTTTCATTCATTCAAATCTGAGTCTGATGAGCTGCTCACAGACAGCCCGTCCGGATGGATGAATGGGTGCCTCCCTCCCTCCTCATCCTCTTCCTCCTCATTCTCCTCTCCCTTGTCCTCCTTGTGAAGTGGTGGCTTCCCTGCTGGCAAGGGCTGCGCCCTCATCATGGCCAAGTTGTGAAGTATGCAGCAGACCACCATGAAATGGCACACCCGCTCCGGCGTGTACTGAAGTGCTCCTCCCAAAAGGTCAAGGCAATGGAACTGTTGCTTCAATAGCTCCCTGTTACCAAAAAACCATGAAATAACTAAAGAAAGGTGTTTCAGTTGCAGGATGTAGCAGACAGCCACTGAAACTGCTGAACTGATTGGGGATGGTGCCTTTAAATATCACTGCTGCAGCCTGCTTCCTGCTGCTAGATGACAGTTTTCCCTGTGGTTGTTCTATGCTGATGGTAAGGTAAGTGGCTAAATCCAATGTTGGAGCTCAAGTGAGCGTTACACAATCACCGACGTCATGACCGCTGTCATTTAAATGTCCCTGGCTCTAGGGTTTACCGACAGCTCGAAAATGGCCCGTGCCAATGGATCCACCACCAGCTGGATGCAGAAGAGCGCCAGCTGCCATCTTTTTGCCATTTCATGGCAGTAGCGGTCGGCGCTAAAGCTTCCAATTTCTCTCCCAGTCTGCTCGAAGTTACATAGTAGAAGCCTCACAATGGATTCAATGGTAAGCAGCAGCTGCAATACATTGATGAGCAAGGTTATGAGGGGCCAAAGCAGGCACTACAGACAGGCAGAGAATTGTAGGAGGTTGTCCTTGCTATCTACTTTTACTTTTAGAACAGATAAGACATGTAACAGCACCATTTTTTGATTTACCTTTACTTTTGTGCAAGTAGTTTGTATGAGATTTGAGAAATATGAGACTCCCTTTTCTGTTGACTTGACTATGTTCTCTCCAACATTCAAGAGAACAGAGAATATTGTGCAAATTTATTTTAATTTCTTGTCTTTGGTGATGATGTCAAAAGCAGGGTTATCTGAGCTTTTTTCTCTGTGGGCCAGATAGATGCATACCACAGAGTGTGAAAGAAAACACAGGTAGTTTAAACCCCCGTTCCTATTCATTCTCATATATCTTGGCACTGATACTAACAGATCATGGTGTTCTGATTTAGGATTTATCTGCCAATGAAGAAAATGCATCGAAAATGCCCATTTCCTAACCTCCATGCCCACCAAATTCAATCAGGAGAAACCAGTAAGTCCCCGCCACAAACTCCATTCCTTTGCCCGCCCCCCGCCCCCACCACCGGCAGCTGTCTGAGGCTGAACCATTCTGTTCACAACCTTGGTGTTGTATTTGACTGAGACGAGCTTCCGACCACATATCTGCTCTATCACCAAGACCGCCTACTTCCACCTCTGTAACATCGCCCGCCTCAGCTCATTGGCTGCTTAAACCCTCATCCATGCCTTTGTTACCTCTAGACTTGACTATTCCAATGCACTCCTGCTTGGACTTCCACCCTCCATAAACTTAAGCTCATCCAAAACTCGGCTGCCCGTGTCCTAACTCGCACTAAGTTCCATTCACCCATCACCCCTCTGCTCGCTGACCTACATTGGCTCCTGGTTGAGCAATGCCTCAATTTTAAAATTCTCATCCTTGTTTTCAAATCCCTCCATGGCCTTGCCCCTCCTTATCTCTGTAACCTCCTACAACCCTACAACCCTCAGAGATATCTGCACTTCTCCAATTCTGGCCTCTTGCGCATCCCCAATTTTAATCGCTCCACCATTGGTGGCCGTGCCTTCTGCCGCCGAGGACCTAAGCTCCGGGATTCCCTCCTTAAATCTCTCCGCCTCTCCACCCCTTTTTCCTCCTTTAAGATGCTCCCTTAAACCTACCTAGAGTCATAGAATAGTACAGCACAGAAGGAGGCTATTCGGCCCATCGAGTCTGCACCAGCTCTTTTGAAAAGCAATGCAGTTAGTCTTGCTCCCCCATTCATTCCCCACACCTCTAAAATGCTTTCTCCTTCAAATATTTATCCAATTGCCTTTTGAAGGCTAGTATTGAATCTGTATCCACCACCCTCAGGCAGGGCATTCCAAATCCTAACCACTTATTGCATAAAAAAGCTTTTCCTCATGTTGCTCTGGTTCCTTTGTCAATCATCTTAAATCTGTGCTCTCTCGTTATCGATCCTTCAGCCATTGGAAACGGTCTCTTTATTTACTCTATCTAAACCTTTCATGATTTTAAACACCTCTATCAAATCTCCTCTTAGCCTTTTCTGCTCCAAGGAGAACAACCCCAGCTTCTCCAGTCTATCCATGTCACTGTAATCCCTCATCCCTGGAATCATTCTAGTAAATCTCTTCTGTACCCTCTTCAAAACCTTCACATTCTTCCTAAAGTGTGGTGCCTGGAATTGGACACAATGCTTAAGCTGGGGACGAACTATTGTTTTATATAGGTTTAGCATAGCTTCCTGGCATTTGTACTCTATGGGGTCAATTTTAACTCAGGTGTGGGGAATTGGCGGTTTCCCCGAATTTAGTGATTCCCACATGATTCTAAATGGGTCTGTGAGATTGATGCAATTTTAACTCAATTGGCCAATTGATTTCCAGCGTGTGGGAAGCCTTGGCAATTGAATATTTCAAGTCAGAAAGTCGCAGAATATGACGTCATCATTGCTGCTGCTTTTAAGGTCCACAGCAAGCCTTGCTTCCTCTGCAGGCTCCCAAACTTCACCATTAAGATGGCACAGGAGCCTGCAGGAGCAACGGCCAGCGGGAGGGCCAGACCTGCCCCCAAATTTGATGAGGCTTCACTCCAGGCATTACTGGATGGTGCTAGGGCACACAGGGAGGTCCTGTTCCCTTCTTCAGGGAGGAAGAGGCCTCCCAGTCAGACCAAGGCTGTGTGGCTACAGGTGGCAGGTCAAGTCAACTCCTTGGGGCTCACACGAAGAACGTGGTTGCAGTGCAGGAAAAGATTCCATGACCTTCTTCGCACTGGAAAAGTAAGTACTGTATGCAGTTTCCATCACCCTCAATCTGATCCCCATTGCCTTTCCTCACCAGCACTCAGCTTTAGCAATCTCTTCCTGCACATCCCACTAGACACTCACATCCATGCACCCTTACCCATTCCCTCTCTCTCTATGCTTACATTCACAGAACTATTCCACCATACAGCCCTCACACTCCCTCTCACTCTGATGCTTTGAACACAACTGACTACACACAGGGAAGGCCCTTGGTCTTGCAACCTCACTCCATCTTTGTCTCCTTCTAAGTAGCTATGCTATGCAATCTCTGCACTCACTCCTTCATTCTCACTCAACCTCCACTTGTCTCCCTCATTGCAAGAAAAGAGAGCTCACAACAGGAGAGAGCGAGGCAGGACAGGAGGAGGGCTGCCCTCAGTAGCCCAGCTCACCCCCTGGGAGGAAGGCGTCCTGGAGATTGCCGGGGCTGACCGAGATGTGGAAGTTGGGGAAGGACAGACAGGAGCGTCCCCGCAAGCTGGTGACAGAACAGTTTTCCCTCTCTCTCATTGGCATTGCATGAGTCGCTGATAATGATTCTGAAGCTACATCATATGGACTTATGATCATCTGCAAAATGCAATGTGCATGTAACCTTGGCATCACATCTCTAACTTTTTCCTTGACTCCCCCACAGGACCATCGAGAGCCCCCGTCCCCAGTGTGCAGGAGGAAGAGCCTGAGCAGCCAGACTCCTCAAAGGAATCTGCAACCTCTGAGGGCGCAGCGTCAGCAGAAATAAGCGCACCCAGCACCAGCGCAGACACTCACACCTCGGTGGGACCTTCAGGACATAGAGTAGAGTTGGTACCTGGTGTATCACAGCTCACAAGTGAGCATCAGCAGATTGTGGAGACAGGGACAGCAGTGGAGAGTCCTCGTCGGAGGGCGCAGGACTCTGCCAGCTCGGCTCAGCTGCATGACGACCCTCTGCCTCTGGGTCCATCCGTAAGATCAGAGGTGATGGAACTCCATGTACAGGTGCAGGAGTCTCTGGCAGGTTTTGGCTCCAGGGTCGCTGCAAGTGTGTGGAGCAAATGGAGGAGTCCATAGCGAACATGAGCAGAGCATTTGTGGAGTCATTGGCGCATGAACGCATCAACACGGAAAGGATGGCTATCCAAAGATGTGCGGGTTAGGTTGATTGGCTATGATAAAATGTGACCCTTAGTGTTAGGGGGATTAAATACGTGGGGTTACGGGGATAGGGTGGGATATGTGTTGGTGTAGGGGTTACGGGGATCGGGTGGGATATGTGTCGGTGCAGGCTCGATGGGCCGAAATGGCCTCTATCTGCACTGTGGGGTTTCTGTGATTTCTGTGATATGTGCAAATGATTGCTGCCTCCATGGTAAGGCTGGCTACCGTAGAGGAGAGAATGGCTACGGTAGAGGAGAGAGGAGAGGAGGGATACGGCCATGCAGGAGGTTAGTCGCCAGGGTATGGAAAACATGGTGAGTGTTCAGAATAGAATGACATCTCTTCAGGAGTGATGGGCATCTATTGAACAGAGAAACCAGACCTTCATGGAAGTTCTTCTGAGTAGGACTGCCATAGCAGATACGGGTCCCCATGGCCCCCCTGATGTGCAGCAAACTGCTCTCAAGCCACTTGCAGGCACTGAGGGGGAGCTGACCCATGAGAGGGAGGTTGGTGGCAGACCTCAAGGAAGTGGGGGCTCCTCTCCAAGCGCTCACACTTCCATGCCACTGCAGAGCCCTCGGTCAGAGCCCCGCCAGAGTCCACACCCAACGGAGATAGAGGTCTCAACCCCTGCACAGCCGCAGGAGCAGCAGGAGGACGCCCGCCAAAGGTGTTGTGACAGGAGCAGCAGGAAAGTGAGCAAGGGGCCTCCACATCTGCTGAAGCCACAGGGGAACCACTACGTAGGAGCACGCGTAAGAGGAAAATAAAGCACAAATAGTCACAAGGGTAGTCACTTGGGCGAAATGCTGTGTATTTTGTAAAAATGCCATCAGTTGTTTGTTTTTCATAAAAATTCTGATGGCAACTTCTGCAGTTGTGGCGTGTGTCATTTCGCAAATGGGGCTGGAGGTCCTCTAATGCTAAGAGGGGAAGGAAAAAAAGGCCTCCCATGCTTCTGGTAGATGCCTCAGTTGAGGAAGCGCTGAGTGAGGGTGGCGAGAGGGGTCTCGCAGGAGTTCACACTGGAGAAGTGTGTGAGGCTCCAACCTTCCACAGGTGTCGTTAGGCCTGGTAAAATTTGCCCCAGACCTGAGACAACAAAGTCCTGCCACCTGCAAATGATGACTGATCAAATATCCTCTTTAATGTTGGACCTGCAGCTGATAGTCAGAAAGCCAATAGTGTCCACGCCAGGTTTCACAGGTGTGATCCCCACCAGGCGCGTTTTACATGGGAAAAGGGTTAAACAGGCAAACGCCTGTTAAAATGGGGTTATAAAGGCCAGTCAGTGCTGTTTAAGGGCCCTAAAGACCAGGCCCGCCTGCAACTGATTTGGGTCCATCAGACACACCTAGGTTTAAATGGTGTGGAGGCGGGAACCAGGCGGGGGGGGTCCCGACCCCCAGGTTTTGCGATTTCAACCCGCCACACGCCTAAAAGCCCGCCTGTCGGCTGCGTTAAAATCAAGCCCTATGCCTCTATTTATAAAGCCCTATTTATAAAATGTTGTTTGATAACACTCCTGTGAAGCACCTTGGGACATTTTACTACGCTAAAGGCGCTATATAAATGCAAGTTGTTTATTTTTTGTCTTTGGTGGTGTGTCAAAAGCAGGCGTTTCTGAGCTTTTTTCTCCACAGGCCATATAGTGTGGAAGATAACATATGAAGGGTCATCGACCTGAAATGTTAACGTTGTTTCTCTCTCCACAGATGCTGCCTGACCTGCTGAGTATTTCCAGTATTTTCTGTTTTTATTTATGTCGTTTAAACCCCTGTTCCCATCAATTCTCATACATCTTGT
This sequence comes from Somniosus microcephalus, assembly GCF_052327205.1. Taxonomy (NCBI): domain Eukaryota; kingdom Metazoa; phylum Chordata; class Chondrichthyes; order Squaliformes; family Somniosidae; genus Somniosus; species Somniosus microcephalus. The sequence continues at coordinate 76,636,178 of NC_140996.1, read as the reverse complement.
CACGGATATTAACAGATCGTAGCATTCTGATTAGTACATCCTGAGCCAAATCGGTAGGTGCTTTTGATACTTGCTTGTGGATGCATGAATGTCTAATCATGATGTGCTTGCTTGGTTCACAGGTGCTTCTGCTTTTGGAGGTGAAATGGAAAGCCACTGTTGCAGTTCTTTGTACTGGCACAAAGCTGCCTTGACTGAAGATTCACTTGGCTGTGGTTGCACATCATTTCCCCTGTGAGCTTTTGGAATCCTTTTCAATGGCTATCTCCAATCACTCCTCAATGGACTCTATTTCACATGCTACAGCATCCACCACTGCAATAGCCAGGTAATCTGTTTGCTCATGTGTAGCAGCATAAAGACAACCTATTATCCACAGTGGCGATGACATTATGACACTTGTGCTCTTCAGAGCCTTACTACACATAAGTGCACACTCCTGAAAAATGGAGATATCTATGAGTCCTTACATATCCTGATTGTACACAGGAAGGCAGCTTCACCCTGTTAACTTATTTATAACGTCCACTGACTTTTGCGACCTCAAGTCATAGAACCTCTTCCTTATTTTTTCCATGTTTTTGTACCTTGATATTTTCTAAGATTACTTTCTATGCAACAATCTTATCATCTTTGCTTGGTCTCCTTTCCCTTTGTAGGAACAGCCGCCCTTGTTTTGAAAATCCATTGTCCAGCAACATTTGACGATGGACTGGCTGGGCCGAATGGCCTGTTTCTGTGCCGTATATCCTATGTCACTTCAGCGAAGCGTGCTAACTATCCGTAATACAGTCCATAGCTATTGCTTTCCTGAGGCCACAGTTGTATTAAAGATTGCCATAATATTGCCATAAAATTAGTCAAGCAGCTCACTAGCTGCTTCCAATGTGTGAAAAGTCTTGTCTTTGTAGGTGTGTCCCAATTGGATGCTTAATGCCCTGTGGATTCGTTGTGTTTACAACTCGTATCAGGAAACCTGTGCAGGCAACGTGCACTCATAAATATGCATGAAAAACACCTGAAAATGTACTTCAGTAAAGAAAAGTAGCTGAAAGAGGAAAATATGCCTATTTTTCAGGACTCAGGAGGTCAAGGTTTTTTCCCCCTGTTCTTTTCTTGTTCAACGCCAGCTGGTGAACTCCAATGGTTGATTTACATGGGTGACTGACAACTTGGCAAAAGACACGATTCTTTTTCTGAGCAAGTTTACTTCCAACGAAGACATGTTGTGATTTCATGCAGAAATCCTCCTGCTGCTAAGCTGTTACTGATGTTGATCGCTATTTTCTATTGAACTCTGGATCCCCAGGCAGGCTTGCTTGCCATCAATCACATCGTTAGTTGTCTGAAATGCTCGTGATGACTAATAACTCAAAAAGTCACGATGTAATGACTGTGTCATTTGAGAGGGTCCATTCTTGCCTAGTGAAGTCACCTGAGATTAAAATATCCTGACAAAAGGGCATTGACCTGAAATATTAACTCTTTCTCCACAGGTGCTGCATGACTTGCTGAGTATTTCCAATGTTTTCTCTTTTTATGGCATGCACTGCTGGGTGCTGGAGATAAGGCAAACGAATGAGATCCATTTATGCATTTATATATCAAATAATAACACTTTTTCAATCAAAATCAAGTAAGCAGTTAAGGAAAAAGTAACGTAATTACTAATCATCCCATTGACAGCATATTGGCCCCTGTGTTTCATTAGCCAGGTAGCATAGACCATGTTAACCAAAATCATACACAGAGAAGCTGTGAGAGTATAGTCCAACATCCCAGTTGGCCATCAAGCCACCATCTGTTATAGATTACATAAATAAAGATATCTGTGTGTAACAAGGCAAGGGTGGGGATGTGGAACAATTTACAATCTCCCAGAAAAGTCCAGTGTGTTCCCATTGTCTGGTTTAAAAAAACAACTGAAGAAGGTATTTTCCCTGTGTAATGAAATCTGTTTGTCTTGATCCTGTATTCGTTTTGCACTCATGTATATTACCCTCCCCCACTGTGTATAGTTTCACTTCCTCTTTCCCGACTAACCTGGGAGGTTCCAGGTCTTGGCTCTTGGCTCCGCCCCTGACTTCTCTTACATAAAGATCCCAGGATCTGTATGACTCATTCCTATGAACCAGTCGGCGTGTTGAGATGTTAGCTCTGATCTTAGTGATTAAAAGCCAACTTGTTTAAGTCTATAACTTCTAGTTTTGTGGTTATTGAAGGCCCATCAATTTTAATCACTAAAGAATACTAGGATGGATCGACTCCTAAAACCAGAGCGTCTGGACTTGGATCCACTTTCTGCTGAAGCATCAAATCAATTTGGACACTGGCTCAAATGCTTCGAACTCTTCGCGGGGGCCTCATCCACTAGTGAGGTAGATAAACTGAGTCTACTGACTACTCGCGTAAGTCATCGGATTTATTCATTCATCCAGGATGCCACCTCTTACACGGAGGCCATCACTATCCTGAAGGCCCAATACCAGAGGCCGGTAAACAAAGTGTACGCCAAACATCTGCTGGCTACATGCAGGCAGCGACCAGAGGAATCAATGGACAATTTCTTACAGGGCCTAGAGGACCTGGTCCGGGACTGTAACTGCAAGGCCATGACGACCAACACGTACTCTGACGAATTGGTCCGCGATTCCTTCATCACGGGCCTCAAATCGAATTATATCCGGCAGAGACTGCTGGAGAAGGAGGTCCTGGACTTAAAAAAGGCAGTGGCCACTGCGCGATCGCTGGACGTGGCCCAGAGAAACTCTGACTCTTATTCTTCCGGCCATGCGGCCCTCACCGCCTCGTGCGCACCGAGGGGGCCGCCATCTTGGAATCAGCCATCTTCCCCATCCAGGTCTCAGACCAGCTCTACGCCACCGGAGACCCCACACAGAAGTTCACCCAGGAGTCCTACTACAGCGGCAATGTCTCGAGGCCCGAAATGCTACTTCTGCGGCCAGGCAAAGCACCCCAGACAACGATGCCCAGCGAAGGACGCTACATTCTTCAAATGTAAGAAAAGGGGCATTTTAGCAAAGTCTGCAGGGGGAATCCGATTTCCAACTCCGTCACCACCTCGTGCGTGCTGTGCGGGCCGCCATCTTGGGATCCGCCATCTTTTCCCGACTCAACGGCCGCCCAGGGCCCAACAGTGGCTTCGATCACGGTGGATCAATCCAGGCCACACCCGTTGACAAAATCCATGATGGACATACAGGTAAACGGGAATTTAACGAAATGTTTAATTGACTGTGGGAGTACCGAGAGTTTTATCCACCCTAGCCTGGTATGGCGGCACTCATTAACGGTAACCCCTACATGGAGCAGAATTGCTATGGCTGCTAAGCCCCACACTTCGGACATTTTGGGCTACTGTGTGGTAACACTGACTGCAAAAGGCACGGACTACAAGGATATTAAACTCCTCGTGATGCCAGAACTCTGTGTAATCTTGGGCCTGGACTTCCAGTGCCACCACGAAAGTGTCACGCTAGCATATGGCGGGTCCCAGCCGCCACTCACAGTCTGTGGCCTATCAACCTTAAAAATCAGCCCGCCCTCTTTATTTGCTAATCTCGCTCCGAACTGTAGGCCTATAGCGACCAAAAGTAGACGGTACAGCCTGGAAGACAGACACTTTATCAAGGCGGAAGTGGACAGACTCCTGCGGGAAGGCATTATTGAATGCAGTACCAGCCCGTGGCGTGCCCAAGTAGTCATAGTTAAAAATAGCGAAAAGAAACGGATGGTAACTGACTACAGCCAGACTGTTAATATTTATACCCAGCTGGACGCCTACCCTTTACCCCGCATATCAGAAATGGTCAACCAGATTGCGCAATACCGAGTCTTCTCAACTATCGACCTCAAATCCGCGTATCACCAGCTCCCCATTAGAACGGAGGACCGCCCATACACCGCCTTCGAGGCGAACGGGCGCCTCTACCATTTTCTCAGAGTGCCCTTCGGGGTAACAAATGGGGTGTCGGTCTTCCAACGTGAGATGGACCGCATGGTTGACGAGAATAAACTACAAGCTACCTACCCCTATCTGGACAATGTCACTATCTGCGGGCACAACCAGCAAGACCACGATCTAAATCTTGCCAGATTTTTAAAAACTGCCCTAAAGCTGAATCTAACCTACAACGAAGACAAATGTGTCTTCAACACAACCCGTCTCTGTATCCTCGGCTGTGTGGTGGAAGATGGGGTAATTGGACCGGACCCTGACCGATTACGCCCCCTAAAGGAACTGCCCCTGCCACACAATCCCAAAGCTTTAAAAAGGTGCCTGGGATTTTTTTCGTATTATGCCCAATTACTCTGATAAGGCCCGACCCCTCATTAAATCGACGTCCTTCCCACTATCAGCTGAAGCTCGGGAGGCTTTCACCAGTATTAAACAGGGCATTGAAAGGGCTGCAGTGTGTACAGTGGACGAATGCATTCCCTTTCAAGTCGAAAGCGATGCGTCAGACTTTGCCTTAGCTGCGACCCTCAATCAGGCTGGGAGACCTGTGGCCTTCTTCTCCCGAACCCTTCAGGGACATGAAATCAGGCACTGTTCTGTCGAGAAGGAGTCACAGGCTATAGTGGAGGCAGTGCGGCACTGGAGACACTGCCTAGCCGGCAAACATTTCACCCTGCTCACCGACCAGCGGTCAGTGGCTTTCATGTTTAATAACAAACAAAGGGGGAAAATCAAGAATGACAAAATACTCAGGTGGAGGATCGAACTATCCATGTTTGACTATGATATTATGTACAGGCCGGGAGCCCTTAATGAACCCCCACACGCCCTATCGCGGGGAATGTGTGCCAGAATTCATACGGACAAATTACAGGGTCTCCACAACGACCTCTGTCACCCAGGGGTCACCCGACTATACCATTTTATAAAGTCCCGCAATCTGCCCCACTCCATCGAGGAGGTCAGGGCAATGACCAGAGCCTACCGCATCTGTGCGGAATGCAAGCCTCGTTTCTACAGGCCTGACCGTGCACACCTTATCAAAGCCACACGGCCATTCGAGCGCCTAAGTCTGGACTTCAAGGGACCCCTTCCCTCTGCCGACTGTAACGTATACTTCCTCAATATCATTGATGAATATTCCCGCTTCCCCTTCGCCATTCCCTGCCCAGACATGACCAGTGCCACGGTCATCAAGTGTCTCTGTAATCTATTCTGCATGTTTGGCATGCCGAACTACATACACAGCGATAGGGGGACGTCATTCATGAGTGACGAGCTGCGCCAGTTCTTGCTCTCGAAGGGGATAGCCACTAGCAGAACCACTAGCTACAACTCCCGGGGTAATGGGCAAGTGGAAAGGGAGAATGCTACTGTTTGGAAGGCTGTCACGTTAGCCTTAAAGTCAAAAGGCCTTCTGACCTCCCGCTGGCAGGAAGTCCTCCCAGACGTGCTCCACTCCATAAGGTCTCTGTTATGTACTGCCACTAACGCTACCCGTCATGAAAAGATGTTCGTTTTCCCCCGGAAATCCACCTCGGGCATATCTCTACCCGCGTGGCTGACGTCTCCGGGGACAGTACTATTGCGGAAGCACGTGAGAGGCCATAAAACGGACCCCCTTGTGGAAAAGGTACAGCTCCTCCATGCAAACCCTCAGTACGCCTATGTCGAATACTCTGACGGGCGAGAGGACACTGTTTCCATAAAAGACCTCGCTCCCTCGGGGAGCGGAGAGAACGATGGGAGACTACCCGATGAAGACCTACACTACAAAGAGACAGGGCGCCCAGAGGTATCAATACCCAACTTTAACCTGGAGGACACTGCAGATAACCTGGAAGACACTGCGGAGGCCTGGACAGTGGAGGAACCAGAATCCACTCCCCTAGAGGCACCCCAACCGGCTTTGTGCCGATCACTGAGAACTGCAAAACCTCCTGACAGACTCACTTATACCAACTTTTAAGAAACATCACCCCGATGGACTAAATCTATAGAAGGGGTGAATGTAATGAAATCTGTTTGTCTTGATCCTGTATTCGTTTTGCACTCATGTATATCACCCTCCCCCACTGTGTATAGTTTCACTTCCTCTTTGCCGACAAACCTGGGAGGTTCCAGGTCTTGGCTCTTGACTCCGCCCCTGACTTCTCTTACATAAAGATCCCAGGATCTGTATGACTCATTCCTGTGAACCAGTCGGCGTGTTGAGATGTTAGCTCTGATCTTAGTGATTAAAAGCCAACTTGTTTAAGTCTATAACTTCTAGTTTTGTGGTTATTGAAGGCCCATCACCCTGCCTGACTGGCTCTTGTGCACTGCTTTTCAAATCCTCGTATACTTTCACTGCTCCTGGGATGAATTGGGTCTGACTGGACATGAGGGGAGTATGAACTCAGGCCTAGTACTGTACCCACTCCTGCACTCCTGTCTCTGTGGGGAGGTGAGGATGCCACAAATAAGGTGTCTGCTGCTTGAACTCAGGCTGAACAAGTTGGAGTTTTGTATGGGGTGTTCGACTGGAAGGCCTGTATCAGGCCAACCAGAAGTCAGAGATATCTGGGGAAGGCTCGAAGGGCATCTCCTTGACTTCCTGAAGAAACATCTGTAACAAGGCTCCTCTGCATTAAAAGAGCAGGGAGCATATTCATTTTGTCTTCTGTCAACCTTTTGGACTTGCGAAACTCCAATGAATAAGTTGTCTCCAGCAATCCAGAGTATCAGGGTGGAAGCTGAAATAGCTAACCCCATAGAAAGAAAGAACAGATGAGGAAAGAACACTGTTTGAAACAGATAGAGAAAACCCCAGGACCAAATGATTCTCAATAAAAAGAGCAAAAACACTGCTTTATGTTTTGTAATTTATTCCTCAGTTAGCTAAAATGGTGGGTCACTAGCTGCAAGGACATAACATAGGAACATAGGCAGAACATAGGAACAGGAGCAGACCATTGAGCCCCTTGAGCCTGTTCCACCATTCAATTAGATCATGCTTGTTCTGTATATTAACTCCATTTACCCATCTTTGGTCCATACCCCTTAATACCCTTACCTAACAAAAATCTATCAATCTCATTTTTGAAATTTTCAATTGATTTAGCCTCAACACCTTTCTGGAAGAGAGAGTTCCATATTTCCTTTACCCTTTATGGGAAGAAGTGCTTCCTGACAGCATCCCTGAATGGACTGGCTCTAATTCTGGACTCCCCCACCAGAAGAAATAGTTTCTCCCTATCTAACCTATCATATTCTTTAAACATCTTAAACACCTCAATTAGATCACCTCTTAATCTTCTATACTCCAGGGAATATAAGCCTAGTCTATGCACCCTGCCCTCATAATTTAACCCTCAAAGTCCCGGTATCATTCTGGTGAATCTGCGCTGCACCTCCTCCAAGGCCAAATTTTCCTTCCTGAGGGGCGGTGCCCAGAACTGAACACAGTGCTCCAGATTGGGTCTAACCAGAGCTTTATACAACTGTAGCACAACTTCCAGCTCTTTGTATTCCAGCCCCCTTGAAATGAAGGCTAACATTCCATTAGCCTTTTTAATTATTTTGTGTACGTGTCCACTAGTTTTTAGTGATTTCTGTACATGAACCCCTAAATCTCTCTGCTCCTCCATGGTTCTTAACTTTTCACCATTTAGAAAATACTCTGATCTGTCTAAAGTGCTTCCCCACATTGAACTCCATCTGCCACAGTTTTGCCCACTCACTTAATCTATCAATGCCCATCTACACTACTTATTATGCCAACTAACTTAGTGTCATCCACAAACTTGGATGTACAGCTCTCTATTCCTTCATCTAAGTCATTGATAAATATAGTGAAAAGCTGAGGCCCAGTACAGATTCCTGGGGAACACCACTAGTCACATCCTGCCAATTGGAGTACATGCCCATTATCCCTACTCGCTGGGTGCAAAATTCAGATCGGTAGCACCCATTTTTTGGGCGCTATGGGTGCTGTTTGGGTGCCAAAAAGCTGTCCGATGCACACGTGCACACTTTTGAGGCGTATCATGCTGGACGCCATATTGGTGAGGGCGTTAGCGCGCCCGCAGCGAATGTCCGTCGGATGTATGCAGAGTAGGCAGATCATGATATCAATCAGCGTGCAGTGCTGATTTGATGCCAGCGCTGCCATTTTGGAGCTGAACACTCCAGCTGATGCCTTCTCTTAAGCTTGCACGGCTGAACACGCATTCAGCAGCAGGAAGGACCCCCCCACTAACGATATTTAAAGGGATAATCAAGTACTTATAGGCTATTTGCTGGTTGATTTCTTCTGGCTGTTGGTATGATTGTACAAGTGTTTGGTGCTTTCTATAGTTGTTTCAAGTTGCAAAAGTCTGCAGGGAGTGGTGTGGCAGGTGCTGAAGAACTTTTTCCTGACTTAAAGGCTTCTGCACAAACCACTTGCTAACAGACATGAGTGCACTAGTAGGAATACCATTTGGAATTCAGCATGACTTGGAGAATGAACAGAGGCTATACAGAGCAGGACAAGCTGCTGGAAGAGGGAGGAAAGAAAAACTTGCATTTATATAGCGCCTTTCACGACCCACCGGATATCCCAAAGCACTTTACAGCCAACAAAGTACTTTTTGAAGTGGAGTCACTGTTGTAATGTGGGAAATGTGGCAGACAATTTGCACACAGCAAGCTCCCACAAACAGCAATGTGATAATGGCCAGATAATCTGTTTTAGTGATGTTGATTGAGAGATAAATATTGGCCAGGACACCGGGGATAACGACTTCCAGCACTTGCTCCCGCAACAATGCACCTCCCCTTTAAGAAGTGCAGGCTAGCTTTAACTGGTGCTAGCCTCTCATGATTTTGGGCCCGCTGCTGATGCGTGCAGCCAATCATGTTAGCGCTAGCTGCATGCTGCAATCATGTTAATCTGCTGGTAGCACAAAGTTGGCGTGCTGCCTGCTTCACATTGAATGGGTGCAGATTAATCAGCATCACGATCCCTACACCCGTTTTCAGGAGCTATCGAATTTAGCCCCCTCTGTCTCCTACACTCTAATGAATTCCTTACTCATATCAAAAGGTCGCCTCCAATTTCATGCGCTTTCATTTTTGCTCACAATCTCTTGTGTGGAACCTTATCAAATGTGTTCTGGAAGTCCATATAAATAACATCCCCTTATCTACCATATTAATGACTTCCTCAAAAAATTCAACTAGGTTACAAATCTCTCTCTGATCAGTTCATGTTTGTCCAAGTGCTCAGTCACTCTCCTTAATGATAAATTCTAATAACTTCCCCACAACAGATTTTAGACTAATAGGCCTCTAATTTCCTTCTACCCTTTTTAAAAGGGTGAAATGGATATTTCAAAATAGATATTTCAAAACCATCAGCATATGGCAGAAGTTTTTCTGTGTTCGTACAAGCCGTCCATGGTTGAATTCACTTATACTGAGACGTTGCCTGTCAGCTCAAATACCCAGGGCTGTCTAAGCTGCCATGTGCGTGGGCCATATAGTCGCACATCATGAAATTTTGGAGAGTGGTGGGAGAGTGGAGGGTGCACCTATACAGCTTAAATCCATGCGCTCATTAATTTGCATATATTTCAAGTTTCTGATACTAACTTGGCATTCTGATTTAGGGTTTATCAGCAATGAGGCAACAGTGCTAAAAACTCCCCTTTCCAAATTTCCAGCATGTCAACCAGATAATAAGAAATATAATCACTAATAGGATTGAGTTGTTTGCGCTTCGAGGGCTGGACTTCCATGGCTTGGGATCTGCAAGTGGAGTCTTAGATTGGACACCCTTGCAAATGAGAAATGATTATGGAATAAGACAAAAGTGCTACTTCTGACTATTATTTGAACTTCTGCCTACCCCAACCTACGCTACACAAACAGGACATGCTTCATTCTGAAGTCAGTTCTGTTGCTGAAGCCAAAAGCTGGAGCTGGGCAACAGGAATTCCCAATTGTTCTCACTCTGGATATCTAACTCAACAATAGCAAATGAACTTGCTTTTTAATCTGTTTCATTTCTTGCCTTTTTCTCAGTTCTGACGAAGGGCCTTCGACCTGAAACACTGGGCTGGATTTTGATACTGGAGGTGTGTAGGAGGTGGGACTACAACTTTCGGGGTTGTAGTCCCGCCTCCATCAAGTTGTGGCCAACCTACGCGATTTTCACTTGATTGACCTTGTTGAGCCCGCCCAGCGGGCTCAGCAGGCCAATTAAGGGCCACCCGGCAACAGCTGACGTCACAGATTGACATTTCATCTGTCAAGAGCTTTAGACAGATGAAATATCAGCATTTGACAGCTCTTTGAAGCTGTCAAGCACTGACAATCTGTACTCCAAGTTAATTCCTTCCTCTCAGGCTGATTTAGAGATCGCTCCAAAACAGAAAGCTGAATGCTGCAGATTTTGACAGCTTGCGGCCATTCTGCTTTCTGTGCCGGTGAGATGAGGGACTCCCGAGACCTGAAGGAAGGAAGGCTGTAAAGGTAAGTAAAGGTATGTAAAACTTCTTTAAACACTTTACACACACCAAACACACGTACCTCTGCACTCATGCACTCATCACTCACCTGAAAACCAGACATCTCGAAAGCTCCAAGCCCTTAAGCCCTTTAGCCCGACGGCCCGCCTTGCTAACTTGGCGTGGTTTGGAGCCATCGGGAATCCCACACTTCAGGAATAAAAATAGAGATTAGGCTAAAAACTGCCTGTTAACTACCTGTTAACAGGCAGTTAATTGGCACTAATCCCCTTCCCACCTCGGGGAGGCGGCTCCCAGCACAGGTCGGGTATCCGCCTCCTTTGAAACAGGCATGGAGGCGGGTTGGGGGCGGGATGCGTTCGTGCCCTCCGATTTCGGGATTTTAACCCCTCACATGCCTCCAATCCCGCCTCCACGGCCCAATGAAAATCCTGCCCATTGACTCTGTTTCTCTCCACGGATGTTTCCTGGCCTGCTGAGTTTTTCCAGCATTTTCTGTTGTTATTTCGGATTTCCAGCATCCACAGTATTTTGCTATCGTAATAGCAAATGAAAAACTGGTTTTGGAAAACCTGTGCTACTATCGGTGAAAACGAACTGAGAGGAGAAAAGAACCTTTCCTGTTATCTATTAATTTTGTCAATGCAAGTACATCAGGAATAAGACTCACTAAAGTGAAGACTACTTAAGTGCAGTAGCTCTTAACAAAACAGAACAAGAATAATAAATATTGTCTGAAATGGATATTTCAAAGCCATCGGCATGGAGAGTAGCAACAATGGCAAGACTGTTACTCCAGCTGTAGCAGAAAATCACAGGTTGTAACACTCACTTATACAATACTTTCAACTGACAGCCATGAAATTGGTCAATTGATCCAAGACTTTTGTGATGATTTCTCTGAAATTGTGTCTTAGGAGCTACCAGTGTTCAAGTTCAGGTTGTAAGGTTCTTTGCCGGGTGCCTCACTGACTTTTATAAATCAGCAGCTCACTTCCGAAAGATCAGGAGTAACATCCACCTCCAAGAGCCATCCTGTAAAATTATTGATAGGTGCCATGGTTAAGGATACTCCTTGCAGCTGGAAAAGAACTTGGAGTGGGAGGGGGAGGATCCAGTTGTCGTGGTCCACGTAGGAATCAATGACATAGGTAGAACTAGGAATGAGGTTCTGCTGAGAGAGTTTGAGGAGCTAGGGTCAAAATATAATAATCAGGTAATAATCACTGGATTGTTACATGAGCCACATGCAAATTGGCTTAGGGATAAGCAGATTAGAAGGTTCAATGCATGGCTCAAAGAATGGTGTGGGAGGCAGGGGTTTTGCTTCATGGGCACTAGCACCAGTACTGGGAAAAGAGAGAGCTGTTCCGTTGGGATGGGCTCCACTTAAACCGGGCTTAGGTCAGTGTCCTGGCGAATCGAACAGCTAGGGTTTTAAACTAAAGAACGGTGGGAGGATTCAAGAACGGGTGAATTCAAAAACAATAAAAGAAATATCAAGGCTGTAGAGCAGAGTAGCGATTTGGGTAAAAATAAGTAGAGTGGTCAGAAAGGGACAGAGAGCTGAAGGTAATAGGGCATTAGTGATTAAAGTGACATCAGGGAAAACGGAAAATAGTTAAAGCTAAAAGCAATATATTGGAATGCACGAAGCTTCAGTGAAAAAATTGATGAATTAAAAGCACAGATAGAAATGAAAGGGTTTGATCTAATAGCCATTATGGAGACATGGTTGCAGAGTGACCAAGGTTGGGAACTTAATATTCCAGAATACTTGACTTTTAGGATAGCTTTGGGTGGAGCTAAGAAACAACATGGGGCAGAAAACACTGGTGGGAGTAGTTTATAGGCCTCCTAAAAGTAGTTGTAATGTTGGGCACAGTATAAATCAGGAAATTAGAGGTGCATGTAACAAGAGTAATAAAGTAATCATGGGGGACTTTAATTTTCATAGAGACTGGGCAAACCAAATTTGCGGAGGAGGAGTTCATGGAATGCATTCAAGATAGTTTTCTAGATCAGTATGTTGAACCAACTAGGGAAAGGGCTATTTTAGATTTGGTATTGTGCAATGAGACAGGGTAATTCATAACCTTGTAGTAAAGGACCCTCTGGGGAAGAGTGACCATAAGATGATAGAATTTTATATTGAGTTTGAGAGTGATTTAGTTAAGGACGAAACTAGGGTCTTAAATCTGAACAAAGCAAACTATGTAGGTATGAGGGGCATGTTGGCTAAGGTAGACTGGGAAACTATGATGGTACATAAGCAATGGCAAACATTTAATGAAAGAATTCATAATTCACAACAAATATACATTCCCTGAAGGACTAAAAACCCCATAGGAAAATTGGTCCAACTATGGCTAACAAGAGAAGTTAAAGATAGTATTAGATTAAAGGAATATATTTATAATGTTGCAAGAAAGAGTTGTAACCCTGAGGATTGGGAGGATTTTAGAATTCAGCAAAGGATGACCAAGAAATGAATAAAGAGAGAGAAAAGAGAATATGAGAGTAAACTAGCAAGAGACATAAAAACAGAATGGCCCAGAAATTCGGGTCGGGGGCTTCCCGTGGGTGCAAGCCCCCGACCTGCACTTACCTTGCACGCCGGCCGTTGAGCTGTAGGGCCCTGTGGAATTCCGATCCGGGGCCTGGCCCAGCTGCCGGCGTGCAGTGCTTGCGTGCCCCAGGGGCGCAGTTAGTTCGATGCGTCCCCTGGGATCACGTGGGCCATGGGCAGCCAATCGGAGGAGGGAAAAGCCCATTCATAAGTCAGACAGGAAGACCTGTCAAGACTTATAAATACTACGGCCCCAAAATAACAGTAAACCTTCAAATAATTTTTTTTAAATCACACTTTTTAAATAAACTATAAATTACATTAAATAACTATTTTAAACAATAATTTAAATTTTTGAAAAAAAATAATTTTATATTCTAACGGGGCTAAAAATAAACTTACCTTGCTTTAAAGTATTTAAAAAAATAAACCTGTGGAAAAAATGTTTTAATTTTAATTAATTGACCACTTACCTTGTAAAAAGCAAGCCTTATGCCTGCTTTTTACATTTTTAAATTCTAAAGACTTACCCTCCCGGAGAAATCTATAAAAAAAACGTAAGTTCAAAGCGCACGCGCAGACTCCCCCGCGCACGCGTTCGACCTCTGAACCTCTTCATTCAGAGGAATGGAAGTGCCGGTTTCCCGCGCATGCGCAGTGCATGCAGGAAACCAATACTTCCATTGGGCCCACGCGTGAGTACCCCATGCATACTCACCCGTGGAGACCCGAATTTCTGGGCCATTGTAAAAGCTTAGATAGGTATCTAAAAAGGAAGAGATTAGTGAAAGTAAATGTGGGTCCCTTACAGGCAGAGATAGGAAAAATTATAATGGGGAATAAGGAAATGGCAGAGACATTAAACAAATACTTTGTACCTGCCTGTGGAAGAAGACACAAAAAACATTCCGGAAATAGTGTGGAACCAAGGGTCTAGTGAAAATGAGGAACTTAAAGAAATTAGTATTAGTAAAGAAATAGTACTGGAGAAATTAATGGGACTAAAAGCTGACAAACCCCCTTGACCTGATGGCCTACATCCTAGCATTTTAAAATAGGTGGCTGCAGAGATAGTGGAAGCATTGGTTTTGATCTTCCAGAATTCCCTAGATTCTAAAATGATCCCTGCGGTTTGGAAGATAGCAAATGTAACCCTGCTATTCAAGAAAGGAGGGAGAGAGAAAACAGGGAACTATAAGCCAGTTAGCCTGACATCAGTAGTAGGGAACATGCTAGAATCTATTATTAGGGATCATAATATGATTGGGCAGAGTCAACATGGATTTATGAAAGGGAATTCATGTTTGACAAATCTGTTACAGCTTTTTGAGGTTGTAACTCCTAGGATAGATAAGGGGGAACCAGTGGATGTAGTGTATTTGGATTTTCAGAAAGCATTCGATAAGGTGCCACATAAGAGGTTATTACACAAAATTAGGGCTCATGGGATTGGGTAATATATTAGCATGGATTCAAGATTGGCTAACGGACAGAAAAGAGAGAGTAGGAATAAATGGGTCATTGTTCGGTTGGCAGGCTGCAAGGATCAGTGCTTGGGCCACAGCTATTTACAATCTATATTAATGACTTAGATGAGGGGACTGAGTGTAATGTATCCAAGTTTGTTGATGGTAAAAAGCAAGATGGGAAACTAAGTTGAGAGGAGGATGCAAAGAGGCTGCAAAGGGATGTAGACATGTTAAGTGAGTGGGCAAGAACAAGGCAGACGAAATATAATGTGGACAAATGTGAATTTATCAACTTTGGTAGAAAAAATAAAAAAGCAGAATTTTTTTTAATAGTGAGAGATTGGGAAATGTTGGTATTCAGAGGGATGTGAGTGTCCTTGTACACAAATCACAGAAAGTTAACGTGCAGGTACAGCAAGCAGTTAGGGAAGCAAATGGTATGTTGGCTTTTATTACAAAAGGATTGGAGTATAAGAGTAAAGAGGGGCCTCAGTCTACAGGACGATATAGATGGGTTGGTCAGATGGGCGGAACAGTGGCAAATGGAATTTAACCCGGAAAAGTGCGAGGTGATGCACTTTGGGGGGACTAACAAGGCAAAGGAATACACAATGAATGGAAAGACCCTAGGCAAGACGGAGGGTCAGAGGGATCTGGGTGTGCAAGTACACAGATCCCTGAAGGCGGCGGAACAGGTGGATAAGGTGGTAAAAAAGGCATATGGGATACTTGCCTTCATTAGCCGAGGCATTGAATATAAGAGCAAGGAGGTTATGATGGAGCTGTATAAAACACTGGTTAGGCCACAGCTGGAATACTGTGTGCAGTTCTGGTCGCCACACTACAGGAAGGATGTGATCGCGTTAGAGAGGGTGCAGAGGAGGTTCACCAGGATGTTACCAGGGCTGGAGCGCTTCAGCTATGAAGAGAGACTGGGCAGATTGGGTTTGTTTTCCTTGGAGCAGAGGAGGCTGAGGGGGGACATGATTGAGGTGTACAAAATTATGAGAGGCATAGATAGGATGGATGCTGAGGAGCTTTTTCCCTTAGTAGAGGGGTCAATAACTAGGGGGCATAGATTCAAGGTAAAGGGCGGGAGGTTTAGAGGGGATTTGAGAAAGAACTTTTTCACCCAGAGGGTGGTTGGCGTCTGGAACTCACTGCCTGAAAGGGTTGTGGAGGCAGAAACCCTCACAACATTTAAGAAGCATTTGGATGTGCACTTGAAATGCCATAGCATACAAGGCTACGGGCCAAATGCTGGAATATGGGATTAGATTAGACAGGGCTTGATGGCCAGCGCGGACATGATGGGCCGAAGGGCCTCTATCCGTGCTGTATTACTCTATGACTCTAAAAATTCAGTATCGCCCTGTTTGGGGCGCCGTTATCGGCCGTGCGCAAAATTTAGCGCCTGGCGCTAATTATCACCTCCGGCAGCAAACTTGGCTTTTATCGCCCCTGGAGGTGATTGGAGCGCTAAATCAGGTGCTACACACCTCTGTTAAGGCGCTAAGGCTGAGGAGCGAGGCGCTACCTCAGAGCGTGGGCGCAGCGCAGGTGCTGTCAGATACCGATTGAACACAGACACACTGGCGCCGGTCAGTTCTTAAAGGGGAGGGTCAATCTTGCTCTCCAGCCACACCCTGCTCATTGGAGCCTTGAAGCTCGGCCTGGACAGACCTGTGCCTAAATCTTCCAGCCAAGGACTATGGAGAGGGCCAGGCAACGAGCACAGCGCTTCAGCGAGCGGGCCTTGGAGGCTCTGGTTGGCACGCAGAAGATCTATACTGTACCCAGAGAGTGGCAGGAGGCCTTTGCCACGTGAGTACAGAAGAGTGTGGAGGGAAGGTGGCTCAGAGGGTCTCCTCAAGCAGCATGGTGCCCAGGACCCATATCCAATGTAGAAAAAAGTTCAACGACCTCACTCGGGTCATCAGGGTGAGTGGCTTTTTTTCAAAACCTCTCTATCTCTCCATCTCAACCTCACTCTATGGCCAGAGGGTCTTAAAAGCCCCAATGCCCAATACTCATCCAACACCAATGGCCCTTTCATCAAACACACACGTCCATTCCACACTTTGCATACAGTAAGGGCTATTCAACTATGGGAGGCACATTAGGCAAAACCATGGCTGCATAGAGTAAGGGTTATTCAACTATGAAAGGCACATCAGGCAAGACCATGGCTGCATACAGTAAGGGCTATTCAGCTATGGGAGGCACATCAGGCAAGACCATAGCTGCATATTTACTCAGACGCCATCCTTTTTCTTGCAGGCCAAGCTATCTCATAATAGGAGACAGCAGCAATGGACAGGTGGAGGGCGGCCTCAGCTGCAACCCCTCAGTGATCTTGAGGTGCGCGTCCAGAGGATTGTGGCAAGCCGGGTGATTGGTCCCGTCACCACTGGAGATGCCGATCCCGTTTTGGACAGTAATGGTAAGGACATCACATTCTTGTCCTCTCTCCTTCCACTTGTTCCTCACAACACCAGCCTTTGACACTGTAATGAAATCTGTTTGTCTTGGTCCTGTATTCGTTTTGCACTCATGTATATTACCCTCCCCCACTGTGTATAGTTTCACTTCCTCTTTCCCGACTAACCTGGGAGGTTCCAGGTCTTGGCTCTTGGCTCCGCCCCTGACTTCTCTTACATAAAGATCCCAGGATCTGTATGACTCATTCCTGTGAACCAGTCAGCGTGTTGAGATGTTAGCTCTGATCTTAGTGATTAAAAGCCAACTTGTTTAAGTCTATAACTTCTAGTTTTGTGGTTATTGAAGGCCCATCAATTTTAACCACTAAAGAATACTAGGATGGATCGACTCCTAAAACCAGAGCGTCTGGACTTGGATCCACATTCTGCTGAAGCATCAAATCAATTTGGACACTGGCTCAAATGCTTCGAACTCTTCGCGGGGGCCTCATCCGCTAGTGAGGTAGATAAACTGAGTCTACTGACTACTCGCGTAAGTCATCAGATTTATTCGTTCATCTGGGATGCCACCTCTTACACGGAGGCCATCACTATCCTGAAGGCCCAATACCAGAGGCCGGTAAACGAAGTGTACGCCAGACATCTGCTGGCTACACGCAGGCAGCGACCAGAGGAATCAATGGACAATTTCTTACAGGGCCTAAAGGACCTGGTCCGGGACTGTAACTGCAAGGCCGTGACGGCCAACGCTTCCTCTGACTAATTGGTCCGCGATTCCTTCATCACGGGCCTCAAATCGATTTATATCCGGCAGAGGCTGCTGGAGAAGGAGGTCCTGGACTTAAAAAAAGCAGTGGCCATTGCGCGATCGCTGGACGTGGCCCAGAAAAACTCTGACTCTTATTCTTCCGGCCATGCGGCCCTCACCGCCTCGTGCGCGCCGAGGGGGCCGCCATCTTGGAATCAGCCATCTTCCCCATCCAGGTCTCAGACCAGCTCTACGCCGCCGGAGTCCCCACACAGAAGTTCACCCAGGAGTCCTACTACAGCGGCAATGTCTCGAGGCCCGAAATGCTACTTCTGCGGCCAGACCAAGCACCCCAGACAACGATGCCCAGCGAAGGACGCTACATGCTTCAAATGTAAGAAAAAGGGGCATTTTAGCAAAGTCTGCAGGGGGAATCCGATTTCCAACTCCGTCACCGCCTCGTGCGTGCCGTGCAGGCCGCCATCTTGGGATCCGCCATCTTTTCCTGACTCAACGGCTGCCCAGGGCCCAACAGTGGCTTCGATCATGGTGGATCAATCCAGGCCACAACCGTTGACAAAATCCATGATGGACATACAGGTAAACAGGAATTTAACGAAATGTTTAATTGACTGTGGGAGTACCGAGAGTTTTATCCACCCTAGCCTGGTGTGGCGGCACTCATTAACGGTAACCCCTACACGGAGCAGAATTGCTATGGCTGCTAAGCCCCACACTTCAGACATTTTGGGCTACTGTGTGGTAACACTGACTGCAAAAGGCACGGACTACAAGGATTTTAAACTCCTCGTGATGCCAGAACTCTGTGTTAATGTAATCTTGGGCCTGGACTTCCAGTGCCACCACGAAAGTGTCACGCTAGCATATGGCGGGTCCCAGCTGCCACTCACAGTCTGTGGCCTATCAACCTTAAAAATCAGCCCGCCCTCTTTATTCGCTAATCTCGCTCCGAACTGTAGACCCATAGCGACCAAAAGTAGACGGTACAGTCTGGAAGACAGACACTTTATCAAGGCGGAAGTGGACAGACTCCTGCGGGAAGGCATTATTGAATGCAGTACCAGCCCGTGGCGTGCCCAAGTAGTCATAGTTAAAAATAGCGAAAAGAAACGGATGGTAATTGACTACAGCCAGACTGTTAATATTAATACCCAGCTGGACGCCTACCCTTTACCCCGCATATCAGAAATGGTCAACCAGATTGCGCAATACCGAGTCTTCTCGACTATCGACCTCAAATCCGCGTATCACCAGCTCCCCATTAGAACGGAGGACCGCCCATACACCGCCTTCGAGGCGAACGGGCGCCTCTACCATTTTCTCAGAGTGCCCTTCGGGGTAACAAATGGGGTGTCGGTCTTCCAACGTGAGATGGACCGCATGGTTGACGAGAATAAACTACAAGCTACCTAACCCTATCTGGACAATGTCACTATCTGCGGACACAACCAGCAAGACCACGATCTAAATCTTGCGAGATTTTTAAAAACTGCCCTAAAGCTGAATCTAACCTACAACGAAGGCAAATGTGTCTTCAACACAACCCGTCTCTCTATCCTCGGCTATGTGGTGGAAGATGGGGTAATTGGACCGGACCCTGACCGATTACGCCCCCTAAAGGAACTGCCCCTGCCACACAATCCCAAAGCTTTAAAAAGGTGCCTGGGATTTTTTTCGTATTATGCCCAATGGGTGCCCAATTACTCTGATAATGCCCGACCCCTCATTAAATCGACGTCCTTCCCACTATCAGCTGAAGCTCGGGAGGCTTTCACCAGTATTAAACAGGACATTGAAAGGGCTATAGTGTGTGCAGTGGACGAATGCATTCCCTTTCAAGTCGAAAGCGATGCGTCAGACTTTGTCTTAGCTGCGACCCTCAATCAGGCTGGGAGACCTGTGGCCTTCTTCTCCCGAACCCTTCAGGGACCTGAAATCAGGCACTCTTCTGTCGAGAAGGAGGCACAGGCTATATTGGAGGCAGTGCGGCACTGGAGACACTACCTAGCCGGCAAACATTTCACCCTGCTCACCGACCAGCGGTTGGTGGCTTTCATGTTTAATAACAAACAAAGGGGGAAAATCAAGAATGACAAAATACTCAGGTGGAGGATTGAACTATCCACGTTCGACTATGATATTATGTACAGGCCGAGAGCCCTGAATGAACCCCCAGACGCCCTATCGCGGGGAATGTGTGCCAGCATTCATACGGACAAATTACAGGGTCTCCACAACGACCTCTGTCACCCAGGGGTCACCCAACTATACCATTTTATAAAGTCCCGCAATCTGCCCCACTCCATCGAGGAGATCAGGGCAATGACCAGAGCCTGCCGCATCTGTGCGGAATGCAAGCCTCGTTTCTACAGGCCTGACCATGCACACCTTATCAAAGCCACATGGCCATTCGAGCGCCTAAGTCTGGACTTCAAGGGACCCCTTCCCTCTGCCGACCATAACGTATACTTCCTCAATATCATTGATGAATATTCCCGCTTCCCCTTCGCCATTCCCTGCCCAGACATGACCAGTGCCACGGTCATCAAGTGTCTCTGTAATCTATTCTGCATGTTTGGCATGCCGAACTACATACACAGCGATAGGGGGACGTCATTCATGAGTGACGAGCTGTGCCAGTTCTTGCTCTCGAAGGGGATAGCCACTAGCAGAACCACTAGCTCCAACCCCCGGGGTAATGGGCAATTGGAAAGGGAGAATGCTACTGTTTGGAAGGCTGTCACGTTAGCCTTAAAGTCAAAAGGCCTTCCGACCTCCCGCTGGCATGACGTCCTCCCAGACGTGCTCCACTCCATAAGGTCTCTGTTATGTACTGCCACTAATGCTACCCGTCACGAAAAGATGTTCGTTTTCCCCCGGAAATCCACCTCGGGAATATCTCTACCCGCGTGGCTGACGTCTCCGGGGACCGTACTATTGCGGAAGCACGTGAGAGGCCATAAAACGGACCCCCTTGTGGAAAAGGTACAGCTCCTCCATGCAAACCCTCAGTACGCCTATATCGAATACTCTGACGGGCGAGAGGACACTGTTTCCATAAAAGACCTCGCTCCCTCGGGGAGCGGAGAGAACGATGGGGGACTACCCGATGAAGACCTACACTACAAAGGGACAGGACGCCCAGAGGTATCAATACCCAACTTTAACCTGGAGGACACTGCAGATAACCTGGAAGACACTGCGGAGGCCCGGACAGCGGAGGAACCAGAATCCACTCCCCTAGAGGCACCCCAACCGGCTTTGTGCCGATCACTGAGAACTGCAAAACCTCCTGACAGACTCACTTATACCAACTTTTAAGAGCCATGGTGTGGAGATGCCGGAGTTGGACTGGGGTGGACAAATGTAAGAAGTCACACAACACCAGGTTATAGTCCAACAGCTTTATTTGAAATCACAAGCTTTCGGAGCGCTGCTCCTTCTTCAGGTGAAGAAGGAGCAGCGCTCCGAAAGCTTGTGATTTCAAATAAAGCTGTTGGACTATAACCTGGTGTTGTGTGACTTCTTACAACTTTTAAGAAACATCACCCCGATGGACTAAATCTATAGAAGGGGTGAATGTAATGAAATCTGTTTGTCTTGGTCCTATATTCGTTTTGCACTCATGTATATTACCCTCCCCCACTGTGTATAGTTTCACTTCCTCTTTCCCGACTAACCTGGGAGGTTCCAGGTCTTGGCTCTTGACTCCGCCCCTGACTTCTCTTACATAAAGATCCCAGGATCTGTATGACTCATTCCTGTGAACCAGTCGGCGTGTTGAGATGTTAGCTCTGATCTTAGTGATTAAAAGCCAACTTGTTTAAGTCTATAACTTCTAGTTTTGTGGTTATTGAAGGCCCATCAGGCACTTTCAATCCAACTTACTAAATCGCTGCACTCATTCCTCCCTTGCTGCCACCCTGTCCCCACGCTAAAGCCACTCTTATACCTCCCTGCTTTCAGATGGTGATTCACCAGTTGAGGAGATGGGCCCTCAAGCTGCCAGTGGGAGTGAAGCTGAAGGCGAGGAGGAAGAGGGAGCCAGAGCATCAGCGCCACCCTTTCCCGAGGAAGCCGATGCCCACACTGGGAACATGCCTTCCCTGGAGGGGAGCAGGGGGGAATGGTCTGATGAGGGTGAAGTTCCAGGACCCAGCGGGCTGCAGCAACGCAATGGGGGTAGTGAAGCTCGGGGGTCTTCTCCCCGGAGGGAGAGTCTGCCATCGAGTCCTAAGGCACTGTACGCAGAGGAGGAGCGGGTCCTCGCTGAAAGGAGCGCCCAGGCGGAGCACAGGCACACTGAGCTCATGGGTGCAGTGGGAAGGGTGCCCGAATGCATTGAATCACTGGCAAGGAGTGTGGAGTACTTTGCTGTAGCACAGGTGGATGCCATGCAAATGCTTAGTGCTGCAATGCAGTCACTGGCTGCTATGAGCCCATCTCAGACTGCTCTCATGCAGACTCAGATCGAGGCCACGCGAGCACTGACTGCTGCCATCCTCGCTGGTTCGGACACATTTCCCCGGGGCTCTCACTGTGCCGCAGCATTCCAGCAATCTGTGTTCCAGCAGATTGCTCCGGATGCTGAAGTGCTGCCCCATGGGAGTGCCAGTGTATCGGTCGAGCAGGGAGTTGCTGTCCTCTCTCAAGATGACAGCATTCCTGCTGCCACCACTGTCACTTCTCCACTGCACTTGCCACTGTTTGTAGGACAGACTGCTGCCGCCCATGCAGAGTTGGTGCAGTCAGCAGCCGGGCCTTCCAGGCCCAGAGCTGGTCGAGGCTGTCCTTCAAGGGCATCTGCAGTCTCAGGTTGTGACAATCAGCAGCCTTCCACCAGCCTTGCTGCAGCCACTGGGGTCCCTTTACGGAGGAGCTGCAGGGAGGGAAGAGGGGAAGTGCGCAAGGGAAGGAGATTACCCTCGAAGGGCAAAAAGTAAGAGGTGTGACAAAATGTTGTTCATTGTTTTATTAAAGGCCAAGTTTCGTGGTCAAATTATTTTTACTGTTTTGGACATTGTCTCCAGGTTGTGAGAGCCAGTTATGTTAATGACTTTTTTTTTGTGTTTCTTTCTATTAGTTTGTCATGCGGAAATGAGACACAGAGATTGTAAAATAAATACATTTTTGTATTCAAAATGTACATGTTTGGTCTTTGCAATCATTGTTGCCTTGACTGGCATAGGGGTTGCGGGTTGGTTTCATTCAGGTTGTTCTCAATGGCAGAAGCCATTTCCTCAGAAGGGGCCTAGAAGCGACTTGCTAGGAGCCTTTGACGGATGGCCCTTCCACGTTGTACATTGTGTGCCTCCCTCCCCCCTTGGTGTTGCTGATGATCATCCTCCTCATGTTCCTCCTCCTCTTCCTCTGGTGGTGCTCCAATGCCTGCTGGCATTGGCTGGGTCCTGAGGATTGCAAGGTTATGCAGCATGCAGCACACAACAACGAAGTAGGAGACTCGCTCAGGCGAGTACTGAAGGGCTCCTCCAGAATGGTCCAGACAGCGGAACCGTTGCTTGAGCACGCCAATTGTGTGCTCAACGATGTTCCTGGTAGCTTGATGGCTCTCGTTGTATTGCAGCTCAGCAGGGGTGTTGAGCATACGGAGCGGTGTCATCAGCCAGGTGCACAGAGGATATCCCTTGTACCTGAGAAGCCAACTACCTGGGTGATGCGGTGCCTGGAAAAGGTCTGCTACAGAAGTCTGGCGCAGGATGAAGGCATCGTGGCTGCTGCCTGGAAAGTGGGCATTGACAGCGAGTATCAGCTGTCTGTGGTCACAGCCCAACTGAACGTTTAAGGAATGGAAGCCCTTTCGGTTGTGGAAATCCTCGGCATTCTCATGCGGTGCACGCAAAGCCACATGCGTGCAGTCAATGCCGCCCTGCACCATGGGGAAGCCCGCTATCCTAGCAAAGCCCATTGCGCATTCTTGCTGCTTGTCCAGGGTCATGGGGAAAGAGATGTACTCTCGTCTCCTTTTGAAGAGAGCATTTGTGACCTGACGGATGCAGCAATGCATCACAAACTGGGAGATATTGGCGGTGTCCCCAGTAGCTGATTGAATTGAGCCGGTGGCATAAAAGTTGAGAGCCACTGTTATCTTCACTGCCACCGACAGAGACGTCCTGCTCCTCAGTTGAGGCTGCAGATCTAGCTGAAGCAGGTGGCAGAGCTCAGTGACCACCTCCTTGCTGAAGCGCAGCCTTCACAATCACTGCTCCTCAGACATATTAATGTATGGGAATTATTGGCGAAATACCCTGGGAGGGTAAGGTCTCCTGTACAGAGGCTGGCCATGATTGCCACTCTCTCTCTGCGTCTCTGTGCCCTCCGAATGTGATGGAGCAGGACGATGCCCCCATCCATTGCAGCCCCCATAGTATCTAGGCAATCAAAGTTATGAAGGTCTAAAACAAGTACCTGCAAAGTTATGGTCAGAAGCCAAAACTACCTCAGACAGCGTTGACTTAATGCAGAAGTCTCTCTTTCTCTCTTTGGCCTAGAAATTCACTATGGCCCCGCCAGCTGGCTAGCGCCCAAAAGTTAGCGCTGGGCGGGAAGCCTATAGCGATCGTCAGATATTCATTGTTAGCGCCCCAATTCGGAGCCGGGCGCTATACCAGGGAGAGCCTGCCTCCGCTTGGGGCGCTGACACTGAATATCAGCGCTCTTGGCGCCGCTGCGCCAGCCGCTGCGGAGTGGCAGGCTGCGGTACTGCAGGCCTCCTCCTTCTCCTAAGGGGGAGGTGCCTGCAACAGCCGGAGCCCCGATCGCGAGTGCCGGCAAAAGAGCCCAGCACAACGGAGAAGTGCCGGGCTCCCGCAAACCAGCCGGCAATGCCGCGGGGGGGGGGCGGTGGAGGAGGCCGGGGAAGGAGGTGCGGGCAGGCGGCCGCACCTTCCCCTTTAAAGCGCCCCACTAAGGATTCAGTACGGCCCCGTTCTCTGGTCGCTGTTTGCGGCCGCTTCGGAGGAGGCGGCCGCAACTAAATATGGGGATTGGGCCGGTTTCGGGGCGGTACCGGGGCACTGCGCACACCGATGACGTCATCGGTGCCGGCGCAGCGCTAACGGCTACCGCCGCCAATACCGCTGCGCTGAATATCTGCGCAAACTCATTTTTGGCGCAAAATCACTCTTTAGGCGTTAACTGGGCGCAAAGCTGGCAGCGCCCTAATGAATTTCTAGGCCTTGTCTCTCTCAAAATCTCTCTCTCTCTCTCAGAACGAGTGGTGCAAAAATGGCTACCACATAAAAACCTGGAAGAGGCCCCTTTTAAATAGCACCCCCCCAGCTCCACAGCGACTGGGAAGCATTCCAGACTACCTGTCCTTGGTTGTGCCAGGTGGAAAGGAGGGGGGGGCGCCACTCAATTTCCGTTCCGGGGCTTCACAAGGGCGTTGCACTCTCGAATGACGTCAAGATCTGCGTGCGCAGGAGATCGGGCGGTATTGTTTAGCGCCGCCGCAAAATGTCTAGTTAATTTCGCAAGCGGCGCAAAAATTGCCGCGCCCGGGCGCTAGTTGCTTTGCAATCCATTAGCGCCCTCTTAAGGTGCTAATGGGAGGTGCAAACAACTGAATTTTTCCCCCAAGAAGTCTTACTGCAATTACAGGAAACTTTCTGATATCCGGCACTGACGGGACCGAGCTGGTGCCATACCATCAAAACTGCCGTACAAACCAGCGCTAATGTTAAAACATACGGAGCTTTTGAGCTCCGTATGAATCAACAAACCCTGTTGCTTAGAAACAGCTTCAAAACAGTCGGCCGCAGCTTTAAAGCGTCTCTGTAGCTAAGCAACAGCTTCAGCTAGACCTTGCAGAGCCTGACTGGAAAATAAAGCAACGAGAAGTAAAAAAACTTATAGGAAACGGCTCCTGAATTTTGCCGGTAGATAGAGCTTTCCGGACATTTAACCTCCAGTTAAACGAAAGTTTCCTGTATATAGGGCCTTGGTGAGACCACACCTGGAGTACTGTGTGCAGTTTTGGTCTCTTTACCTAAAGAAGGATATACTTGCCTTAGAGGGAGTGCAACAAAGGTTCACCAGACTGATTCCAGGGATGAGGGGATTGTCCTATGAGGAGAGATTGAGCAGACTTGGCCTATATTTCCTAGGGGGAAAAATTCAGTATCGCCCTGTTTGGGGCGCCATTATCGGTCGTGCGCAAAGTTTAGCGCCTGGCACTAAATATCGCCCCCGACAGCAAACTTGGCTTTTATCGCCCCTGGAGGTGATTGGAGCACTAAATCAGGTGCTTCACACCTGTCTTAAGGCACAAAGGCCGAGGAGCGAGGCGCTACCTCAGAGCACTGGTGACGCAAGGAACAGCAAATCAAAATGAACCTGCAAAATGCTGCTCTGTACTCTAAACTCCTTCACACAGCATTGAATCTCTCCAGAAGTCTCTCTCTCTCTCTCTCTCTCTCTCAGAATGCGTGGTGCAAAAATGTCACCGACCAAAAAAGGCAGGAAGCAGTCGCCTTTAAATAGCGCTCCCCTAGTCCCTTTCTGACAGCAAAACGCTCCCCTCAATCTGTCGTTGCTAACGGCAGGCGGTAAGGCAGGGGGCGCCACTCAATATCTGGTCCGGGGCGCTGTGCACTCGACTGATGTCACGATCTGCCGGCGCAGGAGATCGTGGTGGTAGTGTTTAGCGCTGCCGCAAAATGTCTAGTTAATTTCGCGAGCGGCGCAAACATCGCCGTGCCTGGGCGCTAGTTGCTTCGCGCCCCAATTGGCGCCCTCTTAAGGCACTAACGGGAGGCGCAAACAACTGAATTTTCCCCCCTAGAGTTTAGAAGAATTAGATGTTATCTCATTGAAACATATAAAATTCTTAAGGGGCTTGACAGGGTAAATGCTGGGAGGATGTTTTCCCCAGCTGGGGAGTCTAGAACACGGGGTCACAGTCTCAGAATAAGGGGTCAGCCATTTAGGACTGAGATGAGGAGAAATTTCTTCACTCAAATGGTTGTGAATCTTTGGAATTGTCTACCCCAGAAGGTTGTGGATGCTTAGTCATTGATTATATTCAAGACAGAGATCGATAGATTTTTGGATACTAAGGGAACCATGGGATATGGGGATAGTGCGGGAAGGTGGAATTGAGATAGAAGATCTGCCATGATCTTATTGAATGATGGAGCAGGCTCGAGGGGCCGAATGGCCTACTCCTGCTCCTATTTCTCATGTTCTTATGGAGAGCTGCACTCTCGCAGTCATAGGGCGATTGACCCCTGCTCGCCTTTTATCAGATCACAAATTTCAAATTTATTTCATGGCGATTAATCCTGGCAAGTAATTGCAAGGCAACAATCTCCATCCAACTATTCAAATGTAATTTGATCTCCTTAATGAGATTACACACTGTTCAGATAGCTCTTATTTTTGGTAGCATATGCTGTGGAGTTCATGGATAGTAGTTTGGGTTATCAATGCATGCTGACAGTACACGCCATGTGGCTGGTGTGCAATGAATGAAATCTGCACTGAAGGATTCGTAACTGTGACATTATGACTAGAAAAAAATATTTGCATTTATATAGCGCCTTTCACAACCTCAGGACACCCTAAAGCATTTTACATCCAATGAAGTACTTTTGAAGTGTAGTCACTGTTGTACTGTAGGGAAACATGCCAGCCCATCTGTGCACAGTAAGGTCCCACTAATAACAATGAAATAGTGACCATAGCTGATATCTGTTTTAATGATGTTGGTTGAGGGATAAATATTGGCCAGCACACTGGGTGAACTCTACTGCTCTTCTTTAAATAGTGCCATGGGATCATTTATGTACACCTAAAAGGATAGACAGGGCCCTCGGTTTAATGTTGCATCCAACAGTGCAGCACCCCCTCAGTACTGCATTGAAGTATCAGCCTAGGTTATGTGCTTAAGTTTCTGGAGTAGGGCTTGAACACACTACACATTTGTCGCGTGATTATGTATGGTTAATTACCAGGAAATAATAATAGTATATAAATTTAACATATTGATTCTTGAGAAAACTTTCCCATTATGACTGAATTAATGATTATGCAAAACTTGATAACACAGTTAGAAGTACTTTATTTATCTCTTTCGATAACAGGGAATTTAAGCTATCCAAAATTTTTTGGATTTACTTGAAAGTGTTCTCAGTCTAGACATAATAATAATAATAATAATTCAACTTTATTGTCATTGTACAATGCACAAGTACATGAACAACGAAATGTGATCGTGCAAGCTCCCATGAGTCCAGTACAAATAACATTAACATTAAACGTAAATAGCACCGTCCTGGGAGAAGCAAAGCCGCTGCGTCTGTGCGCGCCGCCATTCCATTTCCACCATTCCTCCTGTCCGACAATCTTCAGCCCAACGCCCGGGCCTGCTCACCAGCTGCCCCTCCCAGGGCTCCTTCCGTGACCTTCTGCACCTGGTCTTCCCTGATGGAGAGAGTTAGGGTAAGTGGGGTGTTAGGTGCTGTTTCTGTCTTGTTTCTGGCCTTGTTTTTCCTGCCAGTCTCAGGATTAGCAGACAGCGCGGAGGCGGAGCAGTGAGGTGAGGCCCAGTCGAGGCAGCCAGGAGCAGCAGCGGGTGTTGAGTCGAGTCGGAGCAGCGAGGCGAGGCAGCCTAAACAGGCTCCACAGGCAACATTCCAAGGGGAGGTCAGAATTCAAAAGTGACATCACAGCCAAGCTGGTAGGTGATTGGCTGATTGGTGAGTACTTTTCCTTCCCTTTTAAACCTTTATAAGTTGGTAAGTTCAATTAAATAGAGGTGTGATATTCATCATCTAGAATCGGGGCAGTGGGTATTTAAAAATAATATTAATAAATTTAATTAATTACATAGATGGGAGAGCAGGTGATGTGTTACTGCTGCAATATGTGGGAGCTGGTGGACACCATTGATGTTCACAGTGATCACATTTGCAGTAAGTGCTGGCTGCTCGAGGAACTCCGGCTCCGTGTTGATGAGCTGGAGTCCGAGCTTCAAACACTGCGACACATCAGGGAGGGGGAAGAGTTACCTGGACTCTGTGTTCCAGGAAGTAGTCACACCAATTAGATTAACTAATTCAGATGTAGTCCGTGGTCAGGGACAGGAGGGTGTGACTATGAGTGAGGCAGGTACGGGGATCCAGGAGGTAGTGTTGGAGGAGCCGCAGCCCTTGCTCTTGTCCAACAGGTTCGAGGCTCTTACTCCCTGTGAGGACGGGAACGGGGACTGCAGGGAGGATGAGCAACTTGGCCACAGCACCGTGGAATGAGGGGCCATTCAAGTGGGGGGAGTAAAAAGAAATGTTGTAGTGGTAGGGGATAGTATCATTAGGGGGATAGATAGGGTTCTTTGCTGCTGAGAGTGAGAGTCCCGAAGGTTGTGTTGCCTGCCCGGTGCCAGATTTAAGGACATCCCCCCATGGGCTGGAGAGAAACTTGGAGTGGGAGGGGGAGGATCAAGTTGTCGTGGTCCATGTTGGTACCAACGACATAGATAGGACAAGGAAAGAGGTTCTGCTGAGGGAGTATGAGCAGCTAGGGGCCAAATTAAAAAGCAGAACCACAAGGGTAATAATCTCTGGATTACTACCTGAGCCATGAGCAAATTTGGCTAGGGTAAATAAAATCAGAGAGTTAAATGCATGGCTCAAAGACTGGTGTGGGAGAAATGGGTTTTGCTTCTTGGGACACTGGCACCAGTACTGGGACAGGAGAGAGCTGTTCCGTTGTGACGGACTTCACTTGGCCAGTGCTGGGACTAGAATCCTGGCGAATCGAATAACTAGGGCTGTAGAGAGGGCTTTAAACTAATTAGTGGGGGGGAGGTTTCAAGAGAGCGAAAAATAAAAATGTCAGCGGAGAAGGCAATAGAGCAAGGTAGCAGTGGGGGAATTAAAAACTAGAGTGTGTCAGGGACAGAATATATAAAGGTAAAGGTAAAGTAGTAAAGGGGGTAAAAGCAGGAATAAATTGTCACAAAACATATTTAAAATTTCTTTATCTGAATGCACGCAGCATTCGTAACAAAATAGAGGAGTTGACGGTACAAATAACTACACATGGGTATGATCTGGTGGCCATTACGGAGACATGGCTGCAGGGTGACCATGACTGGGAACTAAACATCCAGGGGTATTTGACTATTAGGAAGGACAGACAGGAAGGAAAGGGAGGTGGGGTGTCTGTGTTAATAAAGGATGGAATCACTGCAATAGTGAGAAATGATATTGGGTCAAAGGATCAGGATATTGAAACAGTTTGGGTGGAGATAAGGAATAATAAGGGGAAAAAGTCACGAGTGGGCGTAGTCTATAGGCCTCCTAACAGTTGCAACTCTATTGGTCGGAGTATCAATCAGGAAATAGTTGGGGCTTGTAATAAGGGAACAGCTATAATCATGGGAGATTTTAACTTTCATATTGACTGGACAAATCAAATTGGGCAGGGCAGCCTTGAGGAAGAGTTCATAGAGTTAATTAGGGATGGGTTCCTTGAGCAGTATGTTACTGAACCAACCAGGGGGCAGGCAATCTTAGATCTGGTCCTGTGTAATGAGACAGGATTAATAAAAAATGTCCTAGTAAAGGATTCCCTTGGAATGAGTGACCATAACATGGTTGAATTCCAAATTCAGTTGGAGGGTGAGAGAGTTGGATCTCAAACCAGCATACTAAGCTTAAATAAAGGAGACTATGAAGGTATGAGAGCAGAGTTGACTAAAGTGGACTGGGAAAATAGATTAAGGTGTAAGACGGTACATGAGCAGTGGTGTACATTCAAGGAGATATTTCACAACTTTCAAGAAAAATATATTCCACTGAGGAAAAAGGGGCATAAAAGAAAAGACAGCCATCCGTGGCTAAGTAAAGTAATAAAGGATAGTATCTGACTGAAAACAAGGGCATATAAAGTAGCCAAATCTAGTGGGAGGATAGAAGATTGGGAAGCATTTAAAAGCCAGCAAAGAATAACTAAAAGATTAATTAAGAAAGGGAAGATAGATTATGAAAGTAAACTAGCAAAAAATATAAAAACAGATAGCAAGAGTTTCTACAGTTATATAAAAAGAAAAAGGGTGGCTAAAGTGAATGTTGGTCCCTTAGAGGACGAGACCGGGAAATTAGTAGTGGGGAACATGGAGATGGCAAAAATGCTGAACAAATATTTTGTATCAGTCTTTACAGTAGAGGACACTAAAAATATCCCAACACTGGACAAACAGAGGGCTATGGGGGGGAGGAGCTAAACACAATTAAAATCACCAAGGAGACGGTACTCAGTAAGATAATGAGACTTAAGGCGGATAAATCCCCTGGACCCGATGGCTTACATCCTAAGGTCTTGAGAGAAGTAGCGGTAGGGATTGCGGATGCATTGGTGGTAATTTTCCAAAACTCCCTGGATTCAGGAAAGGTCCCAGCAGATTGGAAAACTGCTAATGTAACGCCCTTATTTAAAAAGGGAGGTAGACAAAAGGCTGGAAACTATAGACCAGTTAGCCTAACATCTGTGGTTGGTAAAATGTTGGAGTCCATTATTAAGGAAGCAGTAACAGGACATTTGGATAAGCATAATTTAATCGGACAAAGTCAGCATGGTTTGATGAAGGGGAAGTCATGTTTGACAAATTTGCTCGAATTCTTTGAGGATGTAACAAACAGGGTGGATAAGGGGGAACCAGTGGATGTGGTGTATTTGGACTTCCAAAAGGTGTTTGACAAGGTGCCACACAAAAGATTACTGCACAAGATAAAATATCACGGGATTGGGGGTAATATACTGGCATGGGTGGAAGATTGACTATCTAACAGAAAACAGAGAGTTGGGATAAATGGTTCATTCTCGGGTTGGCAATCAGTAACTAGTGGTGTTCCACAGGGGTCAGTGCTGGGACCCCAACTCTTTACAATCTATATTAACGATTTGGAGGAGGGGACCAAGTGCAACATATCCAAGTTTGCCGACGATACAAAGATGGGAGGGAAAGCAATGAGTGAGGAGGACATAAAAACCTGCAAAAGGACATAGACAGGCCAAGTGAGTGGGCAGAAATTTGGCAGATGGAATATAATGTTGGAAAGTGTGAGTTTATGCACTTTGGCAGAAAAAAATCAAAGAGCAAGTTATTATCTAAATGGAGAGAAACTGCAAAGTGCTACAGTACAAAGGGATCTGGGGGTCCTGGTGCATGAAACACAGAAGGTTAGTATGCAGGTACAGCAGGTGATCAGGAAGGCCAATGGAATCTTGGCTTTTATTGCAAGGGGGATGGAGTATAAAAGCAGGGAAGTCTTGCTTCAGTTATACAGGGTACTGGTGAGGCCACACCTGGAATATTGCACGCAGTTTTGGTTTCCATATTTAAGAAAAGATATACTTGCTCTCGAGGCAGTTCAGAGAAGGTTCACTCGGTTGATTCCGGAGATGAGGGGGTTGAATTATGAGGAAAGGTTGAGTAGGTTGGGCCTCTACTCATTGGAATTCAGAAGAATGAGAGGCGATCTTATCGAAACATAGAAGATTGTGAGGGGGCTTGATCGGGTGGATGCGGGGAGGATGTTTCCACTGATGGGTGAGACTAGAACTAGGGGGCATAATCTTAGAATAAGGGGCGGCCGTTTCAAAACTGAGATGAGGAGAAACTTCTTCACTCAGAGGGTAGTAAATCTATGGAATTTGCAGAGAGCTGTGGAAGCTGCGACATTAAATAAATTTAAAACAGAGATAGACAGTTTCCTAGCTGATAAGGGAATTAGGGGTTACGGGGAGCGGGCAGGGAAGTGGACGTGAGTCTAGGTTCGGATCAGCCATGTTCCTATTGAATGGCGGAGCAGGCCCGAGGGGCCGTATGGCCTACTCCTGCTCCTGCTTCTTATGTTCTTATGTTCTTATGCACAGAGTTCGCCCCTGGGCAGAGAATTTGAATCAGGGTGCCAGACAGTATAAACATGGTACTATCTGGCGAGCATTAAGATAAGTATTCACAATATGAAGGCATCATTGGCCCTGAAAAATTGTTTGATAAGATATTCGCTAAAATTTGTAATCAGGTGACAGTATACCTCTGGAACTGGGTACTGATCTGATTCAACAACAGAAAATGCAGGAAAAACTCAGCAGGCCAGGCAACATCCGTGGAGAGAAAATAGAGTCGACGTTTCGGGTCTAACCCTTTTTCAAAACTGGAAAGGAAATGAAATCGATTGAAAGGCAGGGCTGGGAGAGAACAAAAGAAGTGAAGAGACATTAAGAGGTATTCAAAACGAGACGAGATGGTGATGGGACTAGTGGAGACAAAAGACCAAATGCAGATTGGGTGACCGCTTTGCGGAACACCTCCGTTCAGTCCGTAAGGGGGACTCCGAGCTTCCGGTCGCCTGTCACTTTAATTCACCACCCCATTCCCACTCAGCCCTCACTGTACTCGGGCTCTTGCATTGTTCCACGAAAGCTCAATGTAAACTCGAGGAACAGCGTGTCATATTCCGATTAGGCACTTCACAGACTTCTGGACTCAACACAGAGTTCAACAATTTCAGATCATAACCTCGGCCCCCATTACACTTTTGCTTATATTTTATCCACATCTTTGTTTTGGCCTTTCCCCCCCCCCTTTTTTTTCTCTCCCACATGGCAGCTGTCTCCCATTTTGCCAGAACATTTCACACCTAATCTAGAGCCATCTTTTGTCTCCACTAGTCCCATCACCATCTCATCTCGTTTTGAATACCTCTTAATGTCTCTTCACTTCTCTTTTGTTCTCTCCCAGCCCTGCCTTTTAATCTATTTCATTTCCTTTCCAGTTTTGAAAAAGGGTTAGACCCGAAACGTCGACTCTATTTTCTCTCCACGGATGTTGCCTGGCCTGCTGAGTTTTTCCAGCATTTTCTGTTGTTATTTCGGATTTCCAGCATCTGCAGTATTTTGCTATCGTACTGATCTGATTCTGTGGGAGAGATATGAGATCCCTGGGAAATGTCACTTTGCTGCAAAGGTACCTTGCTTGCATGCAACATCAAGCACAATTAACACAATACACAGCTTTCCTGGGTTCTTTGCCTCCCTAAAAGTGTCAGACTTAGTTAACTCTGTTTCTCTCTCCATGGATGCTGCCCTGGCCTGCTGAGTTTTTGCAGCAGCGTTTTCTGTTGTTATTTCAGATTTCCAGCATCCGCAGTATTTTGCTATCGTATTAGTGGTAGCAAACTTGCATCTCAGTTAGAAGGTTGTGGGTTCAAGTCCCACTTCAGGCACTTGAGCACATAATCTAGGCTGACACAGCAGTGTCCTACTGAGGGAGTGATGCATTGTCGGAGGCGTCATCTTTTGAATGATATGTTAAACTGAGTCTGCTATCTTAGGTGGACGTAAATAATCCCATGGCACTATTTGAAGAAGAGCAGTGGACCTCTCCCCTGTGTCCTGGCCAATATTTAACCCTCAAGCAACATCACTAATAAACAGATTATCTGGTCATTTATCTCATTGCTGTTTGTGGGACCATGCTGTGTGCAAATTGGTTGCCACGTTTCCTTACATTATGTCAGCAACTACAGGTAAGTACTTCATTTTGACTGTGAAGCACTTTGGGACATTCTGAGGTCGCAACAGGTGTTCACAGAAATCACAGAAACCCCACAGTGCAGATAGAGGCCATTTCGGCCCATCAAGCCTGCACCGACACATATCCCACCCGATCCCCGTAACCCCTATACCAACACATAGCCCACCCTATCCCCGTAACCCCACGTATTTAATCCCCCTAACACTAAGGGTCAATTTATCACAGCCAATCAACCTAACCCGCAGATCTTTGGACTTATATAAATACAAGTTCTTTCTTTCTAAAACACCCAAGGTCCCTCTCTTTAAACTCCTTCGGATCTGAACTACTCACCTGCTATTCCATAAAGTCATTTAATGGCAGGAAAGGAACAGTTTTTTTTAAAGTTTGACTTTTTTTCTCAGTTGAAAACCAAGAAGAATTTCCAAAGGGGCATGTGCCAGAGATGCCTTGGACTCCTGGAGAACCTTAGAGCTACAGTCAGGAGGAAGGAGCAGCATCAATGCTGGTTCTTTATGAATGGGCGGAGGCGGGGTCACCGCCAAGGCCGCGCCCACCATTCGCAGTAGAACCTGCAGCGGGCTGGAGTCTCCGGGTTGCGAGTCGGTTGACCTTCGAAGAAATCAGACAGACGCTTAGGTCTGTGTTCAACCACAGACAGACAGGGCACGTGAGTACCTCTGTACCGCACCTTAATATATGAGATGAAGCAGCTCTCGCTTCTTGTGATAACGAAACTGAACACTATTATATTTGTTCAGTTCAGCCTTCCTCTGGCAGCAGGTAGAAAACTTAACCTGATGAAATGTGTGTTGTGTTTTCTCACAGAATGTCGTTTGTGACCATCCAACTGACTCTCAGCGCTCTGCTCATTTATGGTAAGATTTAAACATTATTGGACCTTCTTACTGTCGTGCTTGCTGGTCCCAACTAACTTACATTAAACCACACTCGAGCCACCAACGAGTTGAAATGTTAACTATGAGTGCGCAGGAAACTAATTCAAAGTACCAGGGCCGGCGTATTTCTCTATTCCAGGACATGTTAAAATCACCAAGGGTTAACATTTTAGGCACCGAGCAAATGCATTTTTCATGTAAATGCTACGTGAAAGTCACATTCCACACTGTAAGAAAAGTTTCATCCCAAGTTTCTTCAGGTTGTTTAATATTGTCAGCCAACTGGCGTGTTTTTCTGTACATTATTTTATTAACTGTTCTGTCAGTGTGATGTGGAAAACACACTACGTTACATCAGTCGATATTGAACAGATTTATATGTATTTGTATGGATAGTTATGAAATGCTTTATGAGCAGCTTTAACTACAGTTAAAATTTAATATCTGATTTTTGAATGGCGATTACCTCATAAGAGTCTGACATGTTGAATTTATGAATAGCTGAAAACCAAAAGTTTGATCAAATTCTGACCAGGTTAGCACAGAATTATCTGATTTGGAATCTAGTTATACTGAACAATAGGACTGATAATTTGGGCAATATCTGGTCTCCAGATCTTGGACTAGCTAGCAGCAATACAAACAGTATGCAATTTGTACCTGTTTAATGCCTTATCATATCCAGCAGATGTCCCAAAAGCACTTTACAACCAATGAATTACTTGTTTTTGAATATGCTGTTGTGTAGGCATATGCAACAACCTATTTGCACACAGTAAGGCCCTGCAAAGAGCAAATTAATAAATGATCAGATGGTTACATAGAAACATAGAAGATAGGAGCAGGAGTAGGCCATTCAGCCCCTCGAGCCTGCTCTGCCATTTAATGCGATCATGGCTGATCATCAAAATTCAGTACCCTGTCCCTGCTTTCTCCCCATATCCCTTGATCCCCTTCGCCTTAAGAAATATATCTAACTCCTTCTTGAATATATTTAATGAATTGGCCTCAACTGTCTTCTGTGGTAGAGAATTCCACAGGTTCACCACTCTCTGGGTGAAGAAATTCCTCCTCATCTCTGTCCTAAATGGCTTACCCCTTATCCTTAAGACTGTGACCCCGGTTCTGAACTCCCCTGCCTTCGGGAACAGCCTTCCTGCATCTAGCCTGTCTAGTCCTGTTAGAATTTTATAAGTTTCAATGAGATCCCCTCTCATTCTTCTAAACTCTAGTGAATATAAGCCTAATCGACCCAATCTCTCTTCATACATCATTCCTGCCATCCCAGGTATCAGTCTGGTGAATCTTCGCTGCACTCTCTCCATGGCAAGAACATCCTTCCTCAGATAAGGCGACCAAAACTGCACACAATATTCAAGGTGTGGTCTCACCAAGACCCTGTACAACTGCAGCAAGACATCCTTGCTCCTGTACTCTAATCCTCTCGCTATGAAGGCCAGCATACCATTTGCCTTCTTAACCGCCTGCTGCACCTGCATGCTTACCTTCAGCGACTGGTGCACAAGGACACCCAGGTCTTGTTGCACTTCCCCTTTTCCCAATCTATTGTCGTTCAGATAGTAATCTGCCTTCCTGTTTTTGCCACCAAAGTAGATAACCTCGCATTTATCCACATTTGGCAGATGCAGTATAATCACCCAACCTGTCCAAATCGTACTGGACTTTCTCTGCATCCTCCTCACAGCACACACGCCCACCCAGCTTTATTTCGTCTGCAAACTTGGAGATATTACATCTAGTTCCCTCGTCTAGATCATTAATATATATTGTGAATAACTGGGGTCCTAGCACCGATCCCTGCGGTATCCCACTAGTCACTGCCTTCCACTCGGAAAAAGACCTGTTTATTCCAACTCTTTGCTTCCTGTCTGCCAACCAGTTCTCTATCCAAGTCAATACCTTACCCCCAATCCCATGTGCTTTAACTTTGCATGCTAGTCTCTTATGCGGAACCTTATGAAAGTCCAAATACACCACATCCACTGGTTCTCCCTTATCTATTCTACCAGTTACATCCTCAAAAAATTCCAGTAGATTAGTCAAGCATGATTTACCTTTTGTTGAGAGAGGAATGTTGGCCAGGCCACCACAAATAGTCCCTGCTCTTTGAATAGTGTTGGCCGATCTTTTTCATCCAGCTGAGTAGGCAAATCAGGGCTGTTGTTTTAATTTATATATGTGCTTCAGTTACAAATCGTGCAGTTAATTGAATTTTATAATATTAATCAGTGTTAAATTCGACATAATTGTTTGTATACCAATATATTAAAGTCCTGTCTTATACTGTCTACTTCTTTAGTTCTTGGCCTTGATAGGTTTTTAGTTACATTCCACTATAACTGGCACTTGAACCCACCTTGGCAGAGAAAACTGAATTGCGGCCATTGAGGAGCTTCTGGAACCATCTTATACCTTTGTGCCTTCTACCTTCAATATAGCACACAGCATGGAGGCTTGCCTGCAGCGAGCATGAAAACTAGGGCTGTAATGTTATAGTGTTATCTCTGACCTGCACTTGCGTCCAGTGATGCTGCATTAGCAAGGGTCAAAGGAGCTTTGTGACTTCAACGTTTAAGCCGTAACATTGGTGGCCTGAGTACGTCACTATGCAAGCTTTTCACCTATTAATCACTTCATTTTGCTGGTGAGCACTTCACATGACGCGAGCAGCTACTGCAAGTGAATTCTATTGTCGCAGAAAATGAGCCAACCTCTTCCTTTTCAACATACCCCAACCAAAAGAACAGAAAAGCCGAGCTCCATGTGAAGTCATATTAAATTGTTGTTGGATGACAAGAGTGTTATGGAACATTGTCAGGTGGTAAAGCTAACTATTGTTAAATTCCCTGGAGTGAATTTTACAAAATAGGTTAGGATATGTCTTCCTGCACTGCTCCCTAAATGTGCCACAGGCAGAACAGAGCTATTTCATATGGCAGTGCATGAACAGGCAAGGTAAAAACTTGGGTGTACATTGCTGAGGTAAGAGATGCACTTGTATGGTGAGATAAAGACTCATCATAGTCAAGGGATGGTGACTACAAAGTACCTTCAAGCTGTGTAATGAGTACTGCTTTTCCATTAAAACAATCAAAAATACTTTAAGTGGTCTAATATACTGCACATCTGTAAAGATTGTACCTTTATTTTGGATCGCCAATTTTTAAAATTAATTTGACATTAACAGTTGCACAATAAACTTGAATGGAAAACAAGGTAAAACACATAGGCCAGGATCTGAAATAACAACAGAAAATGCTGGAAATACTCAGCAGGCCAGGCAGCATCCGTGGAGAGAGAAACAGAGTTAACGTTTCAGGTCTGGGACCCTTCATCAGAACTGGAAAAGGCTGGAGATGTAACGGAGGGGAGGAAGGAATTGAAAGAACATCCTGTACTTTTGTAAGAGGCAGGAAAGATAAAATGTTGCCAATGGGAGTGGCAAAAATCATACTGCATGAAAAATGGGGGCAGGGATAATTATCTGAAATTGTTGAACTCGATGTTGAGTCCGGCAGACTGTAAAGTGCCTAAATATTTTTTCATGCTGTATGATTTTTGCCACTCCCATTTGCAACATTTTATCTTTCCTGCCTCTTACAAAAGTACAGGATATTCTTTCAATTCCTTCCTCCCCTCCTAACCCCACCCCCACACCCCTGTCTCTGCACCTGCTTAATATCTGTTACATCTCCAGCTTTTTCCAGTTCTGATGAAGGGTCCCAGACCTGAAATGTTGACTCTGTTTCTCTCTCCACGGATGCTGCCTGGCCTGCTGAGTATTTCCAGCATTTTCTGTTATTTCAGATTTCCAGCATCCACAGTATTTTGCTATTATATAGGCCAGGATCTTACCTGAAGAGGTGAGTTGGGGGCGGGACTGCTGCCTTTCGGGTTCTAGTCCCACCCCCAGCGACGTCTGATGCACAGATGCTATTTTGCATCAATTGGCCTTGTTACGTTTGCCCTGCGGGCTTGCCAGCCAATTATGAGAAAGCCGGTGTCAGATGATGTCAGTTGATGATGCGTCATCTGCTGGTTTTCTTAAAGGGGCCACCGCCATTTCTTTTTGACATTTTCAGTGTTTGACAGCATTGAGGTGCTGCAAACACTGACAATCACTGTACAAAGGTGAGCCCTTGCACCCAGGCTCTCCAGTGACTCCTTAGGCTAAAACAGATGGCAGCTGCAGGTGAGGTTACAGAAGTGATCTGTCACTGGTGAGAGAGGTTCTCCCAATGAGGTGGGATTATACAAACACTTCAAAGCTTGTCACATACAGAAAATTCTAAACACATTAAGAATGACTTTCCCAACATTTTCTTATCTCTGCAGCTCACCAGTGTCCCATTGGATCCTTCACACCACTTCTGCAGCTATCATCTATACACAAACATTACAGTAGACCCACAGCACGCCACACGTACCCTGGCGGGGTTTCCTGACGTTGGGAAGCCCGCAGTAGAAGTGTCAAAATTGGGAAAAGCCTCTTAACTGCCTGTTAACTACCTGTTAACAAGCCGTTAAGTGGCTATAATACTCTTCCCGCAGCTAGGAGTCGGGTCCCTGAGCAAATTGGGGACCTGACTCCCGGAAAGATTGATTGGATGAGGGTTGGAAGCAGGTTCGGGACCCGCTGCCAATCTTTTTGATTTTTGCCAACAATCCCACCTCCAAACCCAACCCCTGAGCACTGGCAAAATTGCCCCCATATAGCCGGATTTAGCAGGCAGCGGCGAACAAATGGTGCCAGACTTTCTATGGGCTTTTGCACTGGAAGTTCCTGACTGCCAACTATCCAAAAAGTGCAGCGCCCTCTACAGAGTATCTGCGATCTGTGTGAACAGGGCTAATATCTCAATCTATCAGAGTGAAGAATTGTTAATGAACAGCGCAGAGTCTGAACCAGGAAGTGTTAGTTAGAATATGTAATTCAATGGCAAATCTGGAACAGAAAGCAAAATAGAGAGGGAAAGAAAGATTGGATTAAGGGAGAGAAATAAACAAGATAGAAAAAAA
This sequence comes from Somniosus microcephalus, assembly GCF_052327205.1. Classification (NCBI taxonomy): domain Eukaryota; kingdom Metazoa; phylum Chordata; class Chondrichthyes; order Squaliformes; family Somniosidae; genus Somniosus; species Somniosus microcephalus. The sequence continues at coordinate 76,595,954 of NC_140996.1, read as the reverse complement.
GTTTTAAAATTAATTAAATTAATGTTTTTAATTTTTTTAAATGCCAACAATAATTAAAATCTGAAGGAATGAGACTCCACATTTGTTAAAGTTAATTTTCAGTGCCAGAGAGGTTATTAAGACTTAACACGCCGCTAAAAGGGTACTTATACTGGAATGGACAAGCCCTAAATTTTTCTGGTGAGTTTAGTTCGTACATACGTATCGGGTAAGTAGAGCAACTTCACAATGTTCCATGTATTTCAATGGTGCGTCTCAGCAGTATATCGTTATTTTGCAGCTTCTGGAGGAGCAGGGAATCTCGGACAGCAACTTCCTGATTTACGCATTTAACTGCATATGTGCGGTCACTGGAAATTATCTCCTACATTGTGGAGACCAAACGCAGATTGGGTGACCGCTTTGTGGAACACCTCCGTTCAGTCCATAAGGGTGACCTGGAGTTTCTGGTTGCCTGTCATTTCAATTCACCACTCCATTCCCACTCCGACCTCACCATCCTCGGCCTCTTGCATTGTTCCACGGAAGCTCAGCGTAAGCTCGAGGAACTGCACCTCATCTTCCGATTAGGCATGTTACAGCCTTTCGGACTCAATATCGAGTTCAACAATTTCAGATCATAACTTCGGCCCCCATCATATTTTTATATATTTTTATCCACACTTTTGGTTTGAGCCTTTTCCTTTTTTTTTTCTCTCCCACATGGCAGCTGTATTTCATGCTGCCAGTGCATTTCACGCTTCATCTAGTGCTCTATTACCATCTCCTCTCACCTTGAATATCTCTTAATGTCTCTTCACCTCTCACAGACCTTCCTTTTTGTTCTTTCATCCCCTCCCCCATTTCCCAGCCCCCAAACTTGCTTTTCATCCGTTTCATTTTCTGCTTTTTTCTCCGTTCTGACGAAGGGTCTTCGACCTGAAACATTAACTCTGTTTCTCTCTCCACAGATGTTGCCTGGCCTGCTGAGCTTTCCAGTGTTTTCTGTTGTTAGTTTTACGCTGGAAGTTGCTGTCCGGTTTACATGTTAATAACGGTGAACGCTGTTATTTTTACTGCAAAATCCGGCCCATAATTTAGAAAGAGTAGCAAAGTTATTAAACATTATTATAATTATTTCCTTTTCAGACAGAGTTTAAATTTTGGAAACAATTATTTCTATTAATTTTGAAACTATCATCCTAAGGTAATCTTTGACTTGTGATCATCCCTTGTTTGTAAATAACTAAACCTTGTTCTGCTCAAAGCAGCAAGAGGCTGATTATAATCATCCAAGAATACAAGCATAGCTTAAGTTTTGTATTATGGTTTTGAGTTTCTAATTTCAGTAATACAAAAGCAAAATACTGCGGATGCTGGAAATCGGAAATAAAACCAGAAAATGCTGGAAATACTCAGCAGGTCAGGCAGCAACTGTGGAGAGAGAAACAGAGTCAACGTTTCAGGTCGATGACCCTTCTAAATGGTGTAACCTTTGTAGGTCTTTCACCCCCTTAAGAAACCAAGCTCTTGTAAATTATTTAGATGGTGCTAATTACCTACAGTCAAATCATGCTGTTTATCCACAGGATACAGCAGCTAAATTGTTCATATCTATTCTGTATATCGTTCATAATAAGTATCAAATAACGTACTTTTTTTGTCAGTAATTTGAATGAAATTTGTCTACATTGAATTGTAATAAGGGAGAGGAATCATTTCTGCGGTTTAAATTAAGCCCCGCTATTTAAGGACTTCTGGTTTGTTCACCAAATTCTGAGATAGCTAATGGAGTATTACACCTCTTCTAATTGAAAAGCCAAATCCTTCACCAGGAATTTAACAACAGCGTCGAGGAGGAAAATGGCAGTGACTTGGACACCCCAAAGCTGGCAATATAGTTCTTTTCAAACATTAAAATGTGGCTGGCAAAGAAGCATAAGAACATAAGAAATAGGAGCAGGAGTAGACCATTCGGCCCTTCGCGCCTGCTCCGCCATTCAATGAAATCATGGCTGATCTTCTGCCTCAACTCCATTCACCGGCCCTATCGCCATATCCCTTGATGCCCTTACTAGTCAGAAATCTATCGACTTATGTTTTTAATATACCCAACGACTGAGCCTCCACAGCCCTTTGGGGTAGAGAATTCCAAAGATTCACCACCCTCTGTGAAGAAATTTCTTTTCATCTCAGTCCTGAATGGCCTACCCATTATCCTGAGGCTGTGGCCCCTGGTTCTAGACTCCCTAGCCAATGGAAATATTCTCCCAGCATCCACCCTAATCAAGCCCTGTAATAATTTTGTATGCTTCAATGAGATCCCCTCTCATTCTTCTGAATTCAAGAGAATACAGGCCTAGTTTACTCAATCTCTTTTCATACGACAGTCCCACCATCCCAGGAATCAATCTCGTGAACCTTTGTTGCACTCCCTCTATGGCAAGCATATCCTTCCTTAGGTAAGGAGACCAAAATTGTACACAGTACTCCAGGTGTGGTCTCACCAAGGCCCTATATAATTGGAGTAAGACTTCGTTACTCCTGTACTCAAATCCTCTTGTAATGAAGGCCAGCATACCATTTGCCTTCCTAATGGCTTGCTGCACCTGCACATTCACTTTCAGTGACTCACGTACAAGGACACCCAGGTCCCTTTGAGCATCTGCATTCCCCAATCGTTCACCATTTAGGAAATACTCTGCCTTTCTGTTTTTTCTACCAAAGTGGATAACTTCACATTTATCCACATTATATTCCATCTGCCATGTTCTTGCCCACTCATTGAGCCTGTCGAGATCCCCTTGAAGCCTCTTCACATCCTCTTCACAACTGACACTGGCACCTAGCTTTGTATCATCAGTAAATTTGGAAATGTTACATTTTGTCCCCTCATCCAAATCATTGATATAATTTGAATAGCTGGGGCCCAAGCACTGATCCTTGTGGTACTCCAATAGTCACAGCCTGCCATCCTGAAAAAGACCCGTTTATCCCTACTCTTTTTGTTTTCTGTCTGTTAACCAATTCTCAATCCATGCTAGTATATTACCCCCAATTCCATGTGCCCTAGTTTTGTTCACCAACCTCTTGTGTGGGACCTTATCGAAGGCCTTCTGAAAATCCAGATACACCACATCTACCGGTTCCCCTTTGTCTACTCCACTAGTTACATTCTCAAATAACTCCAATAGGTTTGTCAATTAGGATTTCCCTTTTATAAATCCATGTTGACTCTCTGCCGAATCTTACTATTAGTTTCTAAGCGCCCAGTTATTGCATCCTTTACAATAGATTCCAGCATTTTCCCGACTACTGATGTGAGGCGAACAGGTCGGTCTGTCCCTGTTTTCTCTCTCCCTCCTTTCTTAAATAGCGGGGTTACATTTGCTATCCTCCAATCCGCAGGAACCATTCCAGAATCTATAGAATTTTGGAAGATAACAACCAATGCGTCCACTATCCCAATAGCCACCTCTTTCAAAACCCTAGGATGTAGGTCATCCGGTCCTTGGGATTTATCGACATTTAGTCCCATTAATTTTGCTAGTACTGTTTTTTTACTACTAATAATTTCTTTAAGTTCTTTATTCTTGCCACACCCTTGGTTTTCTTGTATTTCTGGGAGATTTTTTGTGTCTTCCTCCGTGAAGACAGAAGCAAAGGGGGAATAATTCAGTTGGTAGCACCGCCCGTTACCACCTTAAGAGGGCGCTAAGTGGGGCGCAAAGCAACTAGCGCCCGGACCGGACATTTTGCGGCGGCGCTAAACAATACCGCCCGATCTCCTGCGCATGCAGATCTTGACGTCATTCCAGAGTGCAACGCCCTTGGGGCGCCCCAGACAGGAAATTGAGTGGCGCCCCCCTCCTTTCCGCCTGACGCCACCAATGACAGGTTGACTGGAATGCTTCCCAGTCGCTGTGGGGCTGGGGTGGTGCTATTTTTAAAGGGGGCCTCTTTCTGGCTTTTGTGTGGTAGCCATTTTTGCACCACTCGTTCTGTGATAGAGACAGAGAGAGAGATTTTGAGAGAGACAAAGAGAGACTTCTGCTTTGAGACAATGCTGTCTGAGGTAGTTTTGGTTTCTGACCATAACTTTGCAGGTACTTTGCTTTTTGACCATCATAACTTTGATTGGCTAGATACTATGGGGGCTGCAATGGATGGGAACGTTGTCATTCTCCATCACATTCGGAGGGTGCAGAGAGAGAGTGGCAATCATGGCCAGATGGAGGAGGGCCAACAGGTGTCGGTACAGGAGACCTTACCCTCCCAGGGTTTTTCACCAATAGTTCTCCTACATTAATACGCCTGAGGAGCACTGTTTGCGAAGGCTGCGCTTCAGCAAAGAGGTGGTCACTGAGCTCTGCCACCTGCTTCAGCCAGATCTGCAGCCTCAACTGAGGAGCAGGACGTCTGACAGTGGCTCTCAACTTTTATGCCACCGGCTCATTTCAATCAGCTACTGGGGACATCGCCAATATCTCCCAGTTCGCGGTGCATTGCTGCATCCGTCAGGTAACAAATGCTCTCTTTAAAAGGAGACAAAAGTACATCTCTCTGCATGACCCTGGACAAGCAGCAAGAACGCGCAATGGGCTTTGCGATGATAGCGGGCTTCCCCATGGTGCAGGGCGCCATTGACTGCACGCATGTGGCTTTGCGGGCGCCGCAAGAGAATGCCGAGGATTTCCGCAACCAAAAGCGCTTCCATTCCTTAAACGTCCAGTTGGTCTGTGACCACAGACAGCTGATACTCGCTGTCAATGCCCACTTTCCTGGCAGCAGCCACGATGCCTTCATCCTGCGCCAGACTTCTGTGGCAGACCTTTTCCAGGCACCGCATCACCCAGGAGGTTGGTTTCTCGGGGACAAGGGATATCCTCTGTGCACCTGGCTGATGACACCGTTCCGTTCACCCAGCACCACTGCTGAGCTATGATACAACGAGAGCCATCAAGCTACCAGGAACATCGTTGAGCACACAATCAGCGTGCTCAAGCAATGGTTCCGCTGTCTGGACCATTCTGGAGGAGCCCTGCAGTACTCGCCTGAGCGAATCTCCCACTTCGTCGTTGTGTGCTGCATGCTGCATAACCTGGCAATCCTCGGGACCCAGCCAATGCCACCAGGCATTGGAGCACCAGCAGAGGTGGAGGAGGAAGATGAGGATGATCAGCAGCAGCGCCAAGGCGGGAGGGAGGCACAAAGTGGAAGGGCCGTCCGTCAAAGGCTCCTAGCAAGTCGCTTTTAGGCCCCTCTGAGGAAATGGCTTCTGCCATTCAAACAACCTGAATGAAACCATCCTGCAACCCCTAAGCCGGTCAAGACAACAATGATTGCAAAGACCAAACATGTACATTTTGAATACAGACACTTCTTTATTTCACAAACTCTGTGTGTCTCATTTCTGCATGACAAAATAATAGAAAGTAACACAAAAAAAAGCAGTAATTCACATAACTGGCTCTCACAACCTGGAGACAATGTCCAAAACAGTTACAAAAATTTGACCACAAACCTCGGCCTTCAATAAAACAATGAAAAACATTTTGTCACACCTCCTACTTTTTTCCCTTCGAGGGTGATCTGCTTCCATTGCAAAATTCCCCCTTCCCACCCTGTAGCTCCTCCGTAATGGGACCCCAGTGGCTGGAGCAAGGCTGGGGGAAGGCTGCTGAGTGTCAGAAACTGAGACTGCAGATGCCCTTGAAGGATGGCCTGGACCAGCTCTGGGCCTGGAGGGCCCGGCTGCTGACTGCACCAACTCTGCATGGGCGGCAGCAGTCTGTCCTACAGGTGGTGGCAACAGCAGTGGAGAAGTGCCAGTTGTGGCAGCAGGAATGCTGTCATCTTGAGAGAGGACAGCAACTCCCTGCTCGACCAACACACTGGCACTCCCACGGGGCAGCACTTCAGCATCCAGAGCAATCTGATGGAGCACAGATTGCTGGCCTGCTGTGGCGCGGTGAGTGCCCCAGGGAAATGTGCCCATTCCAGCGAGGGTGGCAGCAGTCAGTGCTCGCGTGGCCTCAATCTGCGTCTGCATGTGACCAGCCACTGACTGCATTGCAGCACTAAGCATTTGCGTGGCAGCCGCCTGTGCTACAGCGAAGTGCTCCACACTCCTTGCCAGTGATTCAGTGGATTCGGGCAACCTTGCCACTGCAGCCATGAGCTCAGTATGCCTGTGCTCCGCCTGGGTGCTCATTTCAGCGAGGACCCGCTCCTCCTCTGCGTCCAGTGCAGCAGGACTCGAAGCCATATTCTCCCTCCGGGGAGAAGGCCCCCGAGCTTCCCTACCCTCCTCACGTTGCTGCAGCCCGCTGGGTCCTGGAGCTTCACCCTCATCAGACCATTCCCCCCTGCTCCCCTCCAGGGAAGGGGTGTTCCCAGTGTGGGCATGGGCTGCCACGGTAGAGGGTGGCGCTGATGGTCTGGCTTCCTCTTCCTACTCCTCCTTCAGCTTCACTCCCACTGGCAGCTTGAGGGCCCGTCTCCTCACCTGGTGAATCACCATCTGAAAGCAGGGAGTTACAAGAGTGGCTTTAGCGTGAGGACAGGGTGGCAGCAAGGGAGGCATGAGTGCATCGATTTAGTGATTTGGATTGAAAGTGTCAAAGGCTGCTGTTGTGAGGAACAAGTGGAAGGAGAGAGGACAGAACGGGGTCGGCGTCTCCAGTGGTGACAGGACCAATCACCCGGCTTGCCACAATCTTGTGGACGTGCTCTTCAAGATCGCTGAGGGGTTGCAGCTGAGGCCACCCTCCACCGGTCCGTTGCTGCTGTCTCCTATTATGAGACAGCTTGGCCTGCAAGATAAAGGACGGCGTCTGAGTAAATATGCAGCCATGGTCTTGCCTGAAATGCCTCCCATGGTTGAATAGCCCTTACTGTATGTGTTTTGTATGTACCTTTAAGGGAATAACTGGTCTCAGACTGCAGTACCGGCAGTGACCACCCCTGTATAAAAGGCCCTAGCAGGCTTCTGTAGTTTTCAGTTTCCAGGTTGTCTCCATTCAGTAAAGACTTGTTATAATCAACTCCTGCAGTCCGTGTCTCAATTATACACGGACATAATAGTATGCAGCCATGGTCTTGCCTGAAATGCCTCCCATGGTTGAATAGCCCTTACTGTATACAAAATGTGGAATGTGCGTGTGTGTTTGATGAAAGGGCCATAGGTGTTGGATGAGTGTTGGGCACTGGGGCTTTTAAGACCCTCAGGCCATAAAGTGAGGTTGAGATGGAGGGATGAAGAGGTTTTGAAAAAAAGGCACTCACCCTGATGACTCGAGTGAGGTCGTTGAACTGTTTCCTACATTGGAGATGGGTCCTTGGCTCCATGCTGCTTGAGGACACTCTCTGAGCCACCTCCCTCCACACTCTTCTGTACTCGCATGGCAAATGCCTCCTGCCACTCTCTGGGTACAGAATGTATCCTCTGCACTCCACCCTGCGAACCAGAGCCTCCAAAGCCCGCTCGCAGAAGTGCTGTGCTCGCTCCCTGGCCCTTTCCATTCTGTTTGGCTGCTAGATTTAGCCACAGGTCTGCCCAGGCCGAGATTCAAGGCTCCAATGAGCAGGGTGTGGCTGCAGAGCAAGATCGACCCTCCCCTTTAAGAACTGACCGGCACCAGTGTGTCTGTGTTCAATCACTAACTGACAGCACCTGCGCTGCGCCCGCCCTCTGAGGTAGCGCCTCGCTCCTCGGCCTTCGCGCCTTAAGAGAGGTGTGTAGCGCCTGATTTAGCGCTCCAATCACCTCCAGGGGCGATAAAAGGCAAGTTTGCTGTCGGAGGTGATAATTAGCGCCAGGCGCTAAACTTTGCGCACCCCAGTAATGGCGCCCCATATGGGGGCGATACCGAATTTTTCCCCCAAAGTATTTATTTAATTTCTCCGCCATTTCCTCATTCCCCATTATAAATTCTCCCGTCTGACTGTAAAGGACCTACATTTACCTTCGCCAGTCTTTTCCTTTTCACATACCTATAGAAGCTTTTACAATCCATTTTTATATTTTTCGCTAGTTTGTGCTCATATTCCATTTTCCCTTTATCAATTTCTTGGTCCCCCTTTGCTGATTTTTAAAAGATCCCAATCTTCAGGCTGACTGCTTTTTCTGGCAACTTTATAAGCTTCCTCCTTTGACGTAATACTAGCTTTAATTTCTTTTGTTAGCCATGGTTGGATCACTTTTCCTTTTGGGTTTTTATGTCCTAGAGGAATATATGTTTGTTGCAAATTATGCATTATTTCCTTGAATGTTAGCCATTGTATGTCCACCTTCATATCTTTGTGTTGTCTCCCAATCTACCATGGCCAACTTGTCCCTCATACCCTTGTAGTTTCCTCTGTTTAGATTGAAGACCATAGCTTCAGATCGGACTACATCACTCTCAGACTTGATGTAAAATTCAATCATATTATGGTCACTTGGCCCTAAAAGCCCCTCTACCACATGATTATTGATTAGCCCTTTCTCATTACACAGTACCAGATCCAGAATAGCCTGTTCACTGGTTGGTTCCTCCACATACTGATCCAGGAAACCATCTCGCATGCCTTCCAAGAATTCGTCCTCCACACCATTTAGTGGTAATTTGATTTGTCCAGTCAATATGTAGATTAAAGTCCCCCATGATTACCGTATTGCCCTTGTTACATGCACTTCTAATTTCTTGATTGATGCTGTGCCCTACATTAGCACTACTGTTTGGTGGCCTATACACAACTCCCACCAATGTTTTCCACCCTTTGCTGTTTCTTAGCTCCACCCAAACTGATTACAGTTCTACCTCACGATCTGCCAAGCCAAGATCTTTTATCTCTATTGTACCGATCTGATCCCTTATTAACAGCGCTTCGCCGCCTCCTTTTCCTTTTTGTCCGTCCTTCCTAAATGTTGAGTACCCTGGAACATTCAGTTCCCAGCTTTCATTACCCTGCAACCATGTCTCTGTAATGGCAATTACATCATACCCATTTACTTCTGTTAGTGCCATTAATTCATCTACCTTGTTGCGAATGCTACATGCACTTAAATAAAATGCCTTCAACTTTGCCTGTTTAATATTTTTCTGCACTTTGACCTTCTTTACTGTTGACCTTTGTTTCTGCTCCCTACTAGTTTTACTGACTACTTTTCTAACTTGCACTTCCAGCTCTGTTTCTCTCCTTTCTGGGCCCATACTTAAGTTCCCTAAGTACAAGCCTACCAGAGTTAATTCTAATGTTAAAGTCTTGGCCTTGAAATTCCTGGAAGCCCACTCCTTGGCCAGATGTGCAGTGGGCAGGGCTTCCAGCTGCCAGCTTTGTCGAGTATTGACTCTCTCAAAACCCAAGGATGGGGTTATTTGCATAAAGTGGATGGACACAGACACCATTTACAGTGCTCCCTGAACATCACCATGGATGATCAGGAATGTTGGTGCAGTACATTACTGCTTCATCTGTGGGGTTGGTGGGGATGGCCATTCTGGTCAAAGAGTTTAAGAAGCCTCCATTAGGCTCCCAACTCCATGTTGGTGTATTAAGTATATGTACTTGCCCCTGGCTGCAGGAAAGAGAGATTTCTGGTAAGGGACATTATGCTGCCTGTCACAGCTAACATTGGGTAGAACTTCAACCTTGCACAATGAGGGCCAGTTTTGAGGACCAACATCCCGCACTCGAAGTACACCTGAAAGACATCCAATCCGAGATTGGCAGTCCCTTACAGATGTAAATGAATGCTTGTTTTAGGCCCCCTCTGGGACAGTGGATAGTGATGAGTGGAGCAGGAGCCAGGCCTGCTCCATTAAGGACTTTTCAGCAGTAAGTTGTTTAAAAAATGTTCTTTTTTTAAGTCACTGCTGTGGAGACAGGAGGGGTAGGAGTGCTCCCCAAATTCCACAGTACTCCTGAACGCACTACCTTTCCTGCTCTAACCCCCACCCTCAGGCCTGCGAGCAGTGTTCCTGCTAAATTATTTTGAGTTCGTGGTCCCTTTAACAGAATGCGCGGCCCTTTCAAATTATAGCGCGTGTGCGTTTTTTTCCATTTAAAAGCCGGCTAGCGGCCTGCATAGGACCTCCAGACCTCTGCACAGCCTTGCAGTTTAAAAGGGAACATTGCCTGTGAGGTAAGCGACCTGATACTCATTTTCTTAAAAAGGATGAGCTGCCTGTGGAGGCGTGAGGTGCTGGCAGCTTGACCAAATAATGATTTGAGGCCCAAAGTCCAATTTCAGGCTGGTTTCAGGACTCCCAGTCAAGGCACATGTTCCATGTCAGGCCTGAAAACTGGCCTAAAGGAATTACATAAGAACATAAGAAATAGGAGCAGGAGTAGGCCATTCGGCTGCTCGAGCCTGCTCTGCCATTAAATAAGATCATGGCTGATCTGATCTTGGCCTCAACTCCACTTTCCTGCCCACTCCCCCTAACCTTTGACTCCTTTGTTTTTCAAAAATCTGTCTATCTCCGCCTTGAATATATTTGATGACCCAGCCTCCACCGCTCTCTGTGGTAGAGAATTCAAAAGATTCACGACCCTCAGAGAAGAAATTCCTCCTCATCTCCATTTTAAATGGGCGACCCCTTATTCTGAAACTATGTCCCCCTAGTCCTAGATTCCCCCACGAGGGGAAACATCCTCTCAGCATCTACCTTGTCGAGCCCCTTCAGAATCTTATATGTTTCAATAAGATCACCTCTCATTCTTATACACTCCAATGAGTATAGGCCCAACCTGCTCAACCTTTCCTCATAAGACAACCCTTTCAACTCAGGAATCAACCGAGTGAACCTTCTCTGAACTGCCTCCAATGCAAGTATATCCTTAAATAAGGAGACCAAAACTGTATGCAGTACTCCAGGTGTGGCCTCACCAATGTCCTGTACAGTTGTAGCAAGACTTCCCTACTTTTATACTCCATCCCCCTTGCAATAAAGGCCACTATTCCATTTGCCTTCCTAATTACTTGCTGTACTTGCATGCTAACTTTGTGTTTCATGTAAGAGGACACCCAGACCCCTCTGTACTGCAGCATTCTGTAGTCTCTTTCCATTTAAATAATATTTTGCTTTGTTATTCTTCCTACCAAAGTGGATAACCTCACATTTTCCCACATTATACTCCATCTGCCATTTTTTTCCCCACTCACTTAACCTATCTATATCCCTTTGCAGACACTTTGGGCTGGCTTTTCATTGAGGAGTCAGGTAGGAGGTGGGACTACAACTTTGGGGGTTGTAGTCCCGCCTCCATAGAGTTCTAGCCAACCCATGAGATTTTGACTTGATTGATCTTGTTGAGCCCGCCCAGCAACAGGTGACATCACAGATTGATATTTCATCTTTTAAAGCCTTTTGACAGATGAAATATCAGCGTTTCACAGCCGTTTGAAGCTGTCAAACACTGACAATCTGTACTTTAAGTTAATTCCTTCCTGTCAGGATGATTTAGAGATCTCCCCGGAACAGAAAGCTAAATGCTGCAATTTTTGACTGCTCGCAGCCATTCTGCTTTCTGTGCCGGTGAGATGAGGGACTCCCGAGACCTAAAGGAAGGAAGGCTGTAAAGGTATGTAAAACTTATTTAAACACTTTACACACACCAAACACACTTACCTTTGTACGCATGCACCCATCACTCACCTGAGCACCGGACATCTCGACCCCTTCATCCCGACGGGATGTTAGTTAGCCAATCCTCTATCCAATCTAATATATTACCCCCAACACCGTGATCTCTGATCTTGTGCAGTAACCTTTTATGCGGTACTGTAGGAACGGAGGTTCCTATCGAAAAGACTGAGTTCGACTCGGGCAATTAAAACAATGAACTTTAATGGAACAAACCGGTTTTAACTAGAAACTGCTGGAATACATCGAATACAGGTCTGCTCTCCTGGAAGGCTCCAGGAGGACTGATCCTCTGGTCTGAAAGCTGACGTCATGATGTCATCACGTTCTTCCCGCCATTGGGGAATCACGTGACTAACGGCATGATGTCATCACGTTGAAACTGCGCTGTAAAGGTAACTAGACATTGTACAGTCAAACAGTGTAATTAACGGTACAGACACAGACAGTAACTACATTGCTGTTAAAGGAATTATGTACAACCGCTCTGAGTCCTTTGGTGGCTCCGCCACAGTACCTTATCGAATGCTTTCTGGAAATCCAAATACAATACATCTACTGGTTCCCCTTTATCCACCCTGCTCATTACATCCTCAAAGAACTCTAGTAAATTTGTCAAACACGATTTCCCTTTCATAAAAACATGTTGACTCTGCTTGCTTGTATTATGATTTTCTAAATGTACTGCTACTACTACCTTAATGGATTCCAGCATTTTCCCAATGACAGATGTTGGGATAACTGGCCTATAATTTCAAGCTTTCTGTCTCCCTCCTTTCTTGAAAGGGCGTTACATTTGCGGTTTTCCAATCCGCTGGGACCATTCCAGAATCCAGGTAATTTTGGTAGATTACAACCAATGCATCCACTATCTCTGCAGCCACTTCTTTTAAGACCCTAGGATGCAAGCCATCAGGTCCAGCAGACTTGTCAGCCTTTAGTCCCATTAGTTTGCCAAGTTCTTTTTCTCTAGTGATAGTGATTGTTTAAAGTTCCTCCCTCCCTTTTGCCCCTTGATTATCTACTATTATTGGGATGCATTTAGTGTCTTCTACCGTGAAGACAGAAACAAAGGGCTGGATTTTACCAGCCCTGAGGAGGCAGGACTGGTGGGAAAATTGGAAAAAATGATGGCGGATTCCGATCCCGCCGTCAACCCGCCTCCGCGCAACTTTGCCAGTGGTGGGCTTGCAGAGTCCGTTTCGGTTGCGCCTCCAGGCGGCGGGATAGGTCCTTAAGGTACTTAACTACCACTCAAGCACCTTTTTATAATCCCATTTTGAGAGGCCTTTCAAATTTTGCCACATTTCCAGCGTGCTGCACGTCTCTCCTGAAAAATGCCAGCTAATCCTGTCGGGTTGACAAGTGGCTGGCTTCCTAACAGCTGCAGCTGCACCGTAAAAACTGAGCTCTCAACAAGGATCAGTTGCAGGTGGCAGAACTTTGTTTTTTTCAGGTCTTGGAGAACTTTTTGCAGGTCCACTGATCTTGGAAGTGGTGAAGCTGAGATCCATCTCCACTGTGACCCCCTGGGAAAACCTTCTTCCCACATTGACTGAGCGCTTCCTCAACAGAGATATCTACCAGCAGCATGGGAACCATTTATTTCCTTTAATCCTGGTCCTCCGTTTTGGAGGACAAGCAGCCATGGCAGCAGCAGAACCAGGCACAACAGCAACAGGAGCGGGAACCTCCTGCTCAGCCACCTAATGGTGCACAGGGCAGAAGGTGCCAGCGCAGGGAAGCACGTCGCCGCAGGAGATACCCCCAAAACAGGGTTTACAGGATGAGGATGAGCTTCCTCAACATGACTGAGCAGCAGTGCCAAAGGAGGCTGAGACTTTCATGAGAGGCAGTCGGTGACATCTGCGCAATGCTGCACTAACTCCTGGAGCCCAGAGGAGCGGGTGGACACCCCTTACCAGTGGCTGTCAAAGTCACCACCACACTCCACTTTTTTGCTTCAGGCTCCTTCCAGGGATCATTAGCAGACATGAGCTACATCTCCCAGTCGGCTGAACACACTTGCATCACGCAGTCTACCAAAGCGCTCTTGCAAAGGCGCACAATTATATACACTTCTCCACGGATCAAGTATAACCGCGCGTGTGGTTGGCTTTGCAAATATGGCAGGCTTGCCAAGGGTGCAGGGCGTCATAGACTGCACACATGTGGCCTTTAAGGCACCCCATCACAACCCAACTCTTTTTGTCAACCGCAAGGGCTTCCACTTCCTCAATGGCAGCTGGTGTGTAACCACAAGAAGGACATTTTGCATGTTTGCGCCAAGTACCCTGGCAGTTGCAATGACTCATTCATCCTGCGGCAGTCTAGTGTGCCTCCGCTCTTCAGTCCGCCAAACCAACTTTGCGGATGGCTACTTGGAGACAAGGGCTATCCCCTGAAGACGTGACTAATGGCACCGTTCAGGTGGCCATCCAGCGAAGCTGAGGAGCGCTACAACTCCAGCCACATTTCGACCAGATCCATCATCAAGCAAACCATTGGCTTGCTGAAAATGCAATTCAGATGCCTTGACAGATCAGGTGGAGCCCTACAGTACTCAGCAGCCAGGATCTCCAGAATCGCCATGGTCTGCTGTGCTCTGCACAACATCGCACCGCATCATGGCTTGCAGCTGCCTGAGGAACAAGTAGCTCAGCGCATAGCCTCCTCAGATGAGAATGAGGAGGAGGAGGATGATGCAGAGGAGAACAAAAACAAACACCTTGCAGATGCGCATCAACCAGCTGGAGCAGCACTCGAGCACATTGCTGCCCGGGATGTAAGGGATGCACTCATCTTGGCCAGATTTGCTTAAGTTGCCCATTCAAACACATGTGCCTGGCACCTTCTTACCACACCATAGACAATGGACAAGAACCTGTGGCTTCCTATCACTCTGACCACCATCATGACAAATACAATTCGCCCTGAGCCCTGAATGTGGAACTTCCATTTCCCAAATGACAGAGTCCAGAACTTCAAAAGTTTGCCATCACTTCATTTTAATACATTGACTAAAGGATGGCATTTAACAATTAAATAAAACAAAACACCCAAGTGACTACTTGTGCTTTATCTTCCTCTTACGCATGCTCCTACGTGGTGCTTCCCCTGTGGCTTCAGCAGATGTGGAGGCCACTTGCTCACTCTCATGCCGCTCCTGCTTCGACACCTTTGGCAGGTGTCCTCTGGGGTTGCGAGCTTGAGGGCTCGCCAACAGTTTGCTGCTCCTGCGGCTGTGCAGGGGCTGAGATGCCCATCTCAATTGGGTGAGGACTCTGGTGGGGCTCTGACTGAGAGCTCTGCAGTGGCATGGTCGTGTGAGCGCTTGGAGAGGAGCCCCCACTTCCTTGTTCTCTGCCACTAACATCCCTCTCATGGGTCAGTCCCACTTCAGAGCTAGCAAGTGGCTTGACAGCAACTTGCTGCACATCAGGGGGTCATGAGGACCCGTTTCTGCACTGGCAGTCCTACTCCAGAGGACTTCCATGAAGGTCTGGTTACTCTGATCAATAGCTGTTCATCACTCCTCCAGAGATGTCAGTCTATTCTGAACATTCACCATATTTTCCACACTCTGGTGACTTAACTACTCCATGGCCGTAGCCATCCTCTCCTCTACTGTAGCCATCCATTCCAGAGAGGTAGCCATCCTTTCCACAGAGGTTGCCATCCTTTCCGTGGTGATGTGTTCATTCGCCAATGCCTCCACAAAGGCTCTGCTCATGTTAGAGTCGGACTCCTCCATCCGCTCCACACTCAGTGACCCTGGAGACAAAACCTGCCAGAGACTCCTGCACCTGTTCCTGGAGCTCCAGCACTGCTCTCTTTCTGGATGGACCCAAAGGCACAGGGTCCACATGCAGCTGAGCAGAGCTGGGAGCACCGTGCAGCCTCCGATGAAGACTCTCCACTGTTGTCCCTGTCTCCAACATCTGATGCTCACTTGTGAGCTGTGATACACCAGGTGACAACACTACTCTATGTCCTGAAGGTCCCACCGAGGTGCGAGTGTCTACGCTGGTGCTGGGTGCGCTGAATTCTGCTGACGCTGCACCCTCTGAGGAGTCTTCCGGCTCAGCCTCTTCCTCCTTGACAGTGGGGAGGGGGGCAGTCGATGGTCCTGTTGGGGAGTAAAGGCATAAGTTAGACATGTGATATAAACATAGCATGCACATGGAATAGTGCGGATGATTATAAGTCAATTTGTTTGAGCATCAGAAGCCATATCAGTCACCCATGCAATGTCAATGAGATGCAAAACTATTCTGTCACCAGCTTGCTCTGATGTGCCTGTCTGTCCGTCCCCCACTTCCACATCCTCCTCCGTGCAAGCGATCTCTAGGGCCACCTCCTCTGTGCTGGTAAGATGGGCTATTGAGGCTGGCCTTCCTCTGGTCTTCACCCTTTCCCTCCTATTGTGGGCTCTCTTTTCCTGCAGTGAGGGACACAAGTGGAGTTTGAGTGAGAATGATGGAGTGAGCGTAGATAATCCATAGCATAGATGCTTAGAAGGACATCAAGTTGGAGTGAGGGCCCTCCCTGTGTGGTGTTAGTTGTTGTCATAGCATAACAGTGATAGGGAATGTGAAGGCAGCACAGTCGAATAGTTAAGTGATTGTGCACATAGAGAGGGAATGGTTAAGGGTGCAAGGGATGTAAGTAAAGTGGGATGTGTAGGAGTAGGTTGACAATACAGAGTGATGGTGCTGAGAGGAGATGGAGAGCAGAATGAGGGTAAAGGTGATGGTATACTCACTTTGCCTGTTCGAACAAAATCATTGAACCTCTTTTGGCACTGCAGCCAGGTTCTGCTGCACATCGATCTGGCCCTCACCTCCTGGGCAACTTGCAGCTACACAGCTTTGGTCTGCTGAGGAAGTTTTTTCCTCCCAGAGGATGGAAAGAGCACCTCCTTTTGTGCCCTGGCTCCCTCCACCAGAGCATGGCGTGAGTCATTATTAAAGCGAGGTGAGGCCTTGGGCCTTGAAGTCGACATTGCACTAGCTCCAAAAATTCTTTTCAGCAGAGCAAACACAAGCGTATAGGCACAAAAGGAACCAAGGCTGCTTGGAGCCCTTAAATGCAGCTGGAGAAATTGAACGGATAATTACAGTCCTAGACCCTTTTGGGCTATTCCAGATCGGGCG
The DNA here is from genome assembly GCF_052327205.1 of Somniosus microcephalus. NCBI lineage: Eukaryota > Metazoa > Chordata > Chondrichthyes > Squaliformes > Somniosidae > Somniosus > Somniosus microcephalus. Next base: position 76,579,186 of record NC_140996.1, on the reverse strand, counting down.
TTTTCCCCAGACGTTCACCTTCAACTTAAGTTAGAGATAGCCGAATTCCATAAGATGCTTAAATGGGTCTAAAGCTTCAGGCTATCTCTCCCTAAAGGAAAGGAATGACTGAAGATGTTACCGTCCTCCGGATAGTACTTTTAATAAGTTGAACTAGACTGTAACCTTCCGGATATTATAAGGGTCCGGAATACCCCCGAAAATTCTGCAACTCCTTACAAAAGAGTGTACAGAATTTGTGGGTTTGCGACTCTATACAGATTCACTCTTTGAGACTATCTAAAAATATATAGTTTTATTTAAGAGCCGACATTCAGTTAACATCTGTTGAATCAGTCGCAACATTAACAATTCAAAATACAATTAGCATACATTTCTTATTTCTCAGAGATCCTTATTCTCAAATCTTTACTTCGTTACATTGCTTATTTCTTACTTAGTTCTAAATCCAGAACATCCACCAAAAATCAATCTGACTTCACGAGACTTATAGTTAAAGACTTAGAGATGCCTCTGGAAAGTTGAGAAACACCCTGCCCGTTCAGCGTGTTCTGACGTTCTGTTTGAAAAGCTCTTATTTTTATACCCTTTTGGCTTTGGTTTCTTCTTTGATGTTCTCTACTGATGTCAGCTAATTGCCTTTATTGATGCCTCTTTCGAATGCTTTCTATTTACTATCAATTCTACTATTGCATGCATAATTTCTCTACCTTTAGGCGTTCCAGAAACCACCATAAAAACAATGACAGCTATGGTTTCTGTTTGATGTCATTCTTACCGAAGATTCTTAATATTGGATTTACTGCTTTTTTTGCAGACATTGGCCTCAATTTTCATTGGGCCGTGAGGCGGGCTTTTAGGCATGCGGGGGGTTAAAAATCGCAAAACCTAGTGGTCGCGACCCCCCCCCCCCCCCGGCCTCCATGCCACTTTAACCTAGGTGTGTCTGATTGACGCAACAGGCGGGACTGGTCTTTAGGGCCCTTAGACAGCACTGATTGTCCTTTATAATCCCATTTTAACCGGCCATTGCCTGTTTAACCCTTTTCCCACATAAAACATGCCTGGTGGGGATGACGCCTGTGAAACCTGGCATGAACACTATTGGCTTGCTGACTATCAGCTGCAGGTCCAACATTAAGGAGGATATTTGATCAGTCATCATTTGCAGGTGGCAGGACTTTGTTGTCTCGGGTCTGGGGGAACTTTTAGAAGGCATAACCACAGCTGTGGAAGTTTGGAGCCTGACACCCATCTCCAGAGTGACCTCCTGCGAGACCCCTCTCGCCACCCTCACACAGCGCTTCCTCAACTGAGGCACCTCCCAGAAGCATGGGAGGCCTTTTTTCCTTCCCTTCTTGGCATTAGAGGACCTCCAGCCTCATTCGCAAAATGACACACGCCACAACTGCAGAAGTTGCCATCAGAATTTTTATGCAAAACACACAACTGATTGCAGTTACACAAAATACACAGCATTTCACCCAAGTGACTACCCTTGTGACTATTTGTGCTTTATTTTCCTCTTACGCGTGCTCCTACGTAGTGGTTCCCCTGTGGCTTCAGCAGATGTGGAGGCCCCTTGCTGCTGCTGCTGCTCCTGTCTTGACACCTTTGGCAGGTGTCCTCTGGGATGGCGAGCCTGTGAGGGCTCGCCAGCAGTCTGCTGCTCCTGCGGCTGTGCAGGGGTGGAGACCTCTATCTCCGTTGGATGTGGACTCCGGCGGGGCTCTGACCGAGGGCTCTGCAGTGGCATGGAAATGTGAGCGCTTGGAGAGGAGCCCCCACTTCCTTGTTGTCTGCCACCAACCTCCCTCTCATGGGTCAGGTCCCCCTCAGTGTCTGCAAGTGGCTTGAGAGCAGCTTGCTGCAAATCAGGGGGGCCATGGGGACCCATTTCTACAATGGCAGTCCTACTCCGAGGGCCTGCCATGAAGGTCTGGTTTCTCTGTTCAATAGCTGACCATCGCTCCTCTAGAGATGTCAGTCCATTCTGAACTCTCACCATGTTTTCAACACTCTGGCGACTTAGCTCCTCCATGGCTGTAGCCATCCTTTCCACGGAGGTTGCCATCCTTTCCGTGGTGATGCGCTCCTGCGCCAATGACTCCACAAAGGCTCTGCTCATGTTCGCTATTGTCTCCTCCATTCGCTCCACACTCGCAGCGACCCTACAGACAAAACCTGCCAGAGACTCCTGCATCTGTGCATGGAGTTCCATCACCTCTGATCTTATGGATGGACCCAGAGGCAGATAGTCGACATGCAGCTGAGCCGAGCTGGCAGAGTCCTGCGCACTCCGACGAGGACTCTCCACTGCTGTCTGTCTCCACAATCTGCTGATGCTCACTTGTGAGCTGTGATACACCAGGTGACAACTCTATTCTATGTCCCAAAGGTCCCACCGAGGTGTGAGTGTCTGCGCTGGTGCTGGGTGTGCTTATTGCTGATGACGCTGCGCCCTCAGAGGTTGCAGGTTCCTCTCAGGAGTCTGGCTGCTCAGGCTCTTCCTCCTGCAGAGTGGGGATGGGGGCTCTCAATGGTCCTGTGGGGGAGTCAAGGAAAAAGTTAGAGATGTGATGCCAAGGTTACATGCACATTGCATTCTGCAGATGATCATAAGTCCATATGATGTAGCTTCAGAATCATTATCAGCGACTCATGCAATGCCAATGAGAGAGATGGAAAACTATTCTGTCACCAGCTTGCAGGGATGCACCTGTCTGTCCTTCCCCAACTTCCATATCTCGGTCTGCCCCGGCAATCTCCAGGACGCCTTCCTCCCAGGGGGTGAGCTGTGCTAATGAGGGCGGCCCTCCTCTGGTCCTGGCTCGCGTTCTCCTGTTGTGCGCTCTCTTTTCCTGCAATGAGGGAGACAAGTGGAGGTTGAGTGAGAATGAAGGAGTGAGTACAGAGATTGCATAGCATAGATACTTAGAAGGAGACAAAGATGGAGTGAGGTTGTAAGACCAAGGGCCCTCCCTGTGTGCTCAAAGCATCAGAGTGTGAGGGCTGCATGGTGGCATAGTTCTGTGAATGTGAGCATAGAGAGAGAGGGAATGGGTAAGGGTGCATGGATGTGAGTGTCTAGTGGGATGTGTAGGAAGGGATTGCTAAAGCTGAGTGCTGGTGAGGAAAGGCAATGGGGATCACATTGAGGGTGATGGAAACATCATACAGCACTTACTTTTCCAGTGTGAAGAAGGTCATGGAATTACTTTTCCAGTGTGAAGAAGGTCATGGAATCTCTTCCTGCACTGCAACCACGTTCTTCGTGTTAGCCCCAAGGAGTTGACTTCACCAGCCACCTGCATCCACACAGCCTTGGTCTGACTGAAGAAGGGAAGAGGACCTCCCTGTGGGCCCTAGCACCATCCAATAATGTCTGCAGTGAAGCCTCATCAAATTTGGGCGCAGATCTGGCCCTCCCGCTGGCCGTTCCTCTTGCAGGCTCCTGTGCCATCTTAATGTGGAAGGTTGGATGTCTGCAGAGAAACCTTAAAAGCAGCAGCAATGATGATGTCATATTCTGCGACTTTCTGATTGGAAATACTCAATTGCCAAGGCTTCCCACACGCTGGAAATCAATTGGCCAATTGTGTTAAATTTGCATCAATCTCACAGACCCATTTACAATCGTGTCAGAATCAATAAATTTGGGGAAACCGCCAATTCCCCGCACCTGAACGAAACTCGACCCCATTGTGTCTTTCCTTACTGCTCCATGTTCAATACAAACACAATGCAATTGCTTGGTGTCTCTACTGAAGTCATGGGCTGGATTTTCATTCAGGAGTTGGGTTGGAGGCGGGACTACAACTTTCGGGGTTGTAGTCCCGCCTCCATCGAGATGCGGCCAATCCACGCGATTTTAACTTGATTGACCTTGTTGACCCTGCCCAGCGGGCTCAGCAGGGCAATTAAAGGCCACCCGGCAACAGGTGACGTCACAGACTGAAAATTCATCTGTCAAGACGTTTTGACAGATGAAATATCAGTGTTTCACAGCTGTTTGAAGCTGTCCAACACAGACAGTCTTCTAACATGAATCCTTCTCCACAGACTCCGTTAGAAATCTCTCCTGCACAGAAAACTGTAGGCTGTTACTTTTGACAGTTCGCAGCCATTCTGCTTTCTGTGCCAGAGAGATGAGGGACTCCCTGAACCTAAAGGAAGGAAGGCTGAAAAGGTATTTTACACTTCTTTAATCACTTTAGACACACCAAACACACTTACCTTTGCACTCATGCACACATCACTCACCTGAACAGCGACATCTCGACTCCTCCAAGCCCTTCAGCCCGACTCCTCCAACTTGGCGTGGTTTGGAGCCGTTGGGAATTGTGGTAAACCACTGTCATACCTGTCTGTGTCTGTATGTGTATTCCACTAGGTACAGGTCTGGACATGCCTCGGCTGACTCCTCCCACTATTCCAGGTATATAAGTGACTACCTCCCAGTCCCTTAGTATTCTGGACGGGTCGACCACTCGAGACAAGACCTTCATTCTTTAGTTAATAAAAGCCTGATTGTTACTCGCTCAACTTCAGTCTTTTGAGTAATTGATGGCGCATCAATTTTATTAACTAAATTTTTTATAATGGAGAAGATCCTCACACCAGCATGCCTGGACCTGGACAGTCGGGAAGCGGACGCTTCCACCAAGTTTGCTCACTGGCTCACGTGCTTCGAGACATTCCTGACTGCCTCCACTGCGGTCGAAACGGATGCGGACAAACTGTCTGTCCTGATCTCCAAGGTGAACCACCGAGTGTACTCAGTCATCCGGGACGCGACCTCGTACACAGCCGCCCTCCAGCTCCTCAAGACCCAGTACACGCGCCCTGTGAACGAAGTATACGCTAGGCACCTTCTGGGGAGTCGCAAGCAACAACCTGGGGAATCGACTGAGGAATACCTCCAAGCACTGTCCGTGCTTGGCCGGGCCTGTGGGTGTAAGGCGGTAACGCCCACTAAGTACACGGAGGAACTGATCCGGGATGCCTTCGTAGCGGGCCACAGGTCCAACTACACCCGACAGCGACTGCTGGAGCAGAGTGACCTCACCCTCGACAAAGCCTCCGACATCGCACTAACGCTGGACGCAGCCTTCCGGGGCATGGATGCCTACTCCTCTGCACCGTGGACGCCGCGGGGAACGACAACCTGGGACACGGTAGGACAGCCCCATAGCACCGTGCCACCCCAGCCACAGCCCAACAACGGCCCAACTACCGCAGCAGTGTCCCAAAGCCAGACAGCAGTATCCCAAGGCCAGAAATGCTACTTCTGTGGCCAGGCCAAACACCCCAGAGCGCGCTGCCCGGCGAAGAATGCAACCTGCTCGGGCTGCGGGAAAAAGGGACACTACGCCAGCGTCTGCAAGGCCAAAGCCACCCCGAACGCCAGCAGCGCCGCGTGTGGGCTGTGCGAGCCGCCATCTTGGGCCTCCCCAGCCATGTGCGAACCACCGCAGCAGCAGCCATCTTGGACGACTCCAGCCACATGGGAATCATGGGCGCCGCCATCTTGGACACCAGCCGGGACGCAGCAGACCGCCAACCCCCCCCCATCTGATACTCGCAGCGACACACCGACCCCTACGCTGGCCTCTGTGACGCTGGACCAAACGAGACCGCACCAGCTAGCTCGGTCCAAAATGGACGTTAAGGTAAACGGCCATGCAATAAACTGCCTTTTTGACTCCGGGAGCACAGAGAGCTTCATCCACCCCGACACGGTGCGGCGTTGCTCTCTCCCAGTCCTGCCTGCGCACCAGCGGATTTCTATGGCCTCCGAGTCCCAGTCAGCGGACATTGGCGGCTACTGCGTGGTGACACTAGTAGTAGACGGGACTGTGTTCAATAATTTTAAACTCCTGGTCCTGCCCGACCTCTGCGCTGCCGTTCTACTGGGGTTGGATTTCCAGTGCCACCTCAAAAGCGTTACGATGGCGTACGGTGGCCCCCTCCCCCCACTCACAGTCCGCAGCCAGCAGCCTCCAAATTGCCCGCCGCGCACTAGATGCAACCTCTCCACACTCAGAGTCCCACCCCCCCCACTGTTTGCTAACCTCACCCCCGACTGTAAGCCCATCGCCACAAAGAGCAGGCGATACAGTGCCGGGGACAGGGTTTTCATCAAAACCGAAGTGGAACGGCTCCTGAAGGAGGGGATTATTGAGGGCAGCTCCAGCCCCTGGCGAGCCCAGGTTGTGGTCGTTAAGACCGGCGAGAAACAACGCCTGGTCATCGACTACAGCCAAACAATAAACCGCTACACCCTGCTGGACGCCTACCCACTCCCCCGCATAGCTGACATGGTCAACCAGATCGCGCAGTACCGCGTCTTTTCGACCATTGACCTGAAATCAGCGTACCACCAGCTCCCCATCAGCCCTGAAGACCGCCAGTATACTGCTTTTGAGGCAAACGGCCGCCTCTATCACTTCCTTAGGGTTCCCTTCGGCGTTACCAACGGGGTCTCCGTCTTCCAAAGGGAGATGGACCGGATGGTCGATCAAAACGAGCTGCAGGCCACTTTCCCTTACCTAGATAATGTGACCATCTGCGGCCATGACTTGCAGGACCATGACGCAAACCTCGAGAAATTCCTCCGCACCGCCCAACTCCTGAACCTGACATATAACAAGGAGAAGTGCATATTCCGCACAGACCGCCTCGCCATCCTTGGCTGTGTTGTAGAACACGGGGTCATCGGTCCCGACCCGGACCGGATGCGTCCCCTTATGGAACTCCCACTGCCCCACTGCCTAAAAGCTCTGAAGAGGTGCCTAGGGTTTTTTTCCTACTACGCTCAGTGGGTCCCCTACTATGCAGACAAAGCCCGTCCGCTGATCAAGTCCACCTCTTTTCCCGTGACGGCAGAGGCCCGCTTAGCCTTCCACCGTATCAAGGAAGACATTGCCAAAGCCACCATGCACGCAGTGGACGAATCCATCCCCTTCCAGGTGGAAAGCGATGCGTCCGACTTCGCTCTGGCCGCCACCCTTAATCAGGCGGGGAGACCTGTGGCATTCTTCTCACGAACCCTCCAGGGCCCGGAGACCAGACACTCCGCGGTCGAGAAGGAGGCCCAGGCTATCGTGGAGGCTGTGCGTCATTGGAGGCACTACCTGGCCGGAAAACGATTTACCCTGCTCACTGACCAGCGTTCAGTTGCTTTTATGTTCAACAACAAGCAGAGGGGCAAAATCAAAAATGACAAGATCTTGAGGTGGAGAATCGAACTTTCCACCTACAATTACGAGATCTTGTACCGGCCTGGGAAGCTCAATGAACCCCCAGATGCCCTATCGCGTGGCACCTGCGCCAGCGCGCAGATCGATAGGCTGAGGGCCCTCCACAATGACCTCTGCCACCCGGGGGTCACCAGGTTCTTCCACTTCATCAAGGCCCGCAACCTGCCTTACTCCATTGAGGAGGTCAGGACCATGACCAAGAACTGCCAAGTCTGCGCTGAGTGCAAACCGCACTTTTATAGACCAGACAGAGCCCACCTGATAAAAGCCACTCGCCCTTTCGAACGCCTGAGCGTCGATTTTAAAGGGCCTCTCCCCTCCTCCGACCGCAATGTGTACTTCCTCAACATCATTGACGAGTACTCCCGGTTCCCGTTCGCTATCCCCTGCCCGGACATGACCAGTGCCACGGTCATTAAATGTCTGAACAGCCTCTTCACCCTGTTCGGTTTCCCCAGCTATATCCATAGCGACCGGGGCTCATCGTTTATGAGCGACGAACTCCGCCAGTACCTGCTCGCTAGGGGTATAGCCACAAGCAGGACCACCAGTTACAACCCCCGGGGGAACGGACAGGTGGAAAGAGAGAATGCAACTGTTTGGAAGGCTGCCCTACTAGCCTTAAAGTCTAGGGGCCTTCCGACCTCCCGCTGGCAGGAGGTGCTCCCCGATGCGCTCCACTCGATTCGGTCACTTCTCTGCACTGCCACCAATGCCACCCCTCACGAGAAAATGTTTGTCTTCCCAAGGAAGTCCACATCGGGGACATCGTTACCGCCATGGCTGACGTCCCCAGGGCCGGTACTACTGAGAAGACACGTGAGGGCCAATAAAACGGACCCCCTGGTCGAGAGGGTCGACCTCCTCCACGCCAACCCCCAGTACGCTTACATTGCGTACCCGGACGGGCGGGAGGACACAGTCTCCATACGAGACCTCGCACCCTCGGGGACCGCTGTAACCCACTACCCATTACCACCCCCCCCCACGACCCGATATCCAACCCCAGCAGCCGGCTCGCCTTGGACCATCACCCACGAGGACTACACTCCAGGGCCCCAGCCTACACGGGACGCGACGCCGGAAGCTCCACCACCCCTGCCGTCGCCACGTCGATCACAGCGGCAGACAAGACCTCCGGAGAGACTCCAATACACGAACTTTTAAATACACTTCACCCCGCCGGACTCATTTTTAAACAAGGGGTGAATGTGGTAAACCACTGTCATACCTGTCTGTGTCTGTATGTGTATTCCACTAGGTACAGGTCTGGACATGCCTCGGCTGACTCCTCCCACTATTCCAGGTATATAAGTGACTACCTCCCAGTCCCTTAGTATTCTGGACGGGTCGACCACTCGAGACAAGACCTTCATTCTTTAGTTAATAAAAGCCTGATTGTTACTCGCTCAACTTCAGTCTTTTGAGTAATTGATGGCGCATCAGGAATCCCACAGTTCAAGCTTAAAAATAGGGATTAGGCTAAAAATTGCCTGTTAACTACCTGGTAACAGGCAGTTAATTGGCACTAATCCTTTCCTGCCTCAGGGAGGCGGGTCCCAGTGTGGGGTGGGTACCCGCTTCCTTTGAAACTGGCATGGAGGCGGGATGGGGTCGGGACCCCCGATTTCGGGAATTTAACCCCCCGCACGCCTCCAATCCCGACTCCACGGCACACTGAAAATCGAGCCCCATATCTTCAAAGTCTTGTTGATATGGTTTTTACTATATCTAAATTAAAGACACTTTGACCAGGGTGGTTCATGCATTTCTAGCTATCTCATATTTAATCTTATGGTTCCTGTTTTCCAAGTTTAACATAAAACTATTTAACCAGCAGATGTTTCTTTTACTTGATGTCATGTTTTCAAAGGGATATGCCTCTTTTAATGTTTGTGCTTCTGTTTCAACGTGTTAGCTCTTCACACTTAAACTGGGCATTCTCATTGTGTTCGTTGCAAACCGTAGACCTTTCGGAAGCACCAATGGTTTGCTTCAATCTTTCATTGTTTTAGAATATTTAACTAATTTCCATTTCAAAGCTTATTTAAAACTTTGTTATCAACTGATCTTCTCTCAGAAGCCTGTATTCTGTTTACAGCCTTGTCTGCTGAGACTTGTGTCTTTTAAACCCAGTATGTCTTTTATTAATATCAGTATTCTGTTCATGGTATCGTGTATTTCTCTGAATCATGGCTATTCCTTCACAAAATGACATTATCGAAGGCGAGTTTCAGGCCCAAAAAACTAATTGGACCAGGGGTTCGCATACGCTGGGAATCATTTGCCCAATTAGGACAAAATCGCAATTTTTCCCGCCCGACAGTGGAGGCAGGATCGGGATCCGCCGACCACCTGACCCGCACCCAACTCGCTACCAATGGCAAAATCGAGCCCAAAATATTTGTTCAAAGTCTCTGCCATTTCCCTATTCCCCATTATTAATTCCCCAGTCTCATCATCTAAGAGACCAATGTTTACTTTAGCTACTCTGTTCCTTTTTATATACCTGTAGAAGCTCTTACTGTTTTTTTTAATATTTCTCGTTAGCTTACTCTCATTATCTATCTTCTCCCTCTTTATTTTTTTGTCATCCTTTGCTGGTTTCTAAAAATGTCCCAATCCTCTGGCCTACCACTAATCTTCGCAACATTGTATGCCTTTTCTTTCAATTTAATTCCATCCTTAACTTCCTTAGTTAGCCACGGATGGTTCATCCTTCTCATAGAGTCTTTCCTTCACACTGGAATATACCTTTGCTGAGAGTTATGAAATATCTCGTTAAATGTCTGTCACTGTTTTTCTACCATCTTGCCCTTTAACATAGAAACATAGAAGATAGGAGCAGGAGTAGGCCATTCGGCCCCTTGAGCCTGCTCCGCCATTCAATCCAAATTCAGTACCCTGTCCCTGCTTTCTCCCCATATCCCTTGATCCCTTTAGCCTCAAGAAATATATTCAACTCCTTCTTGAATATATTTAATGAATTGGCCTCAACTGCCTTGTGTGGCAGAGAATTCCACAGGTTCACCACTCTCTGGGTAAAGAAATTCCTCCTCATCTCAGTCCTAAATGGCTTACCCCTTATCCTTAGACTGTGACCCCTGGTTCTGGACTCACCTGCCATCGGGAACATCCTTCCTGCATCTAGTCTGTCTAGTCCTGTTAGAATTTTATAAGTTTAAATGAGATCCTTCTAAACTCCAGCGAATATAAGCCTAATCAACCCAATCTCTCCTCATACGTCATTCCTGCCATCCCAGGTATCAGTCTGGTGAATCTTCGCTGCAATCTCTCCATGGCAAGAACATCCCTCCTCAGATAAGATGACCAAAACTACACACACTACTCAAGGTGTGGTCTCACCAAGGCTCTGTACAACTGCAGCAAGACATCGTTGCTCCTGTACTCGAATCCTCTCGCGATGAAGGCCAACATACCATTTGCCTTCTTAACCGCCTGCTGCACCTGCATGCTTTCCTTCAGCGACTGGTGCACAAGGACACACAGGTCTCGTTGCACTTCCCCTTTTCCCAATCTATTGCCGTTCAGATAATCTGTCTTCCTGTTTTTGCCACCGAAGTAGATAACCTCGCATTTATCAACATTGGGCAGATGCATGGCAAATGCAGTATAATCACCCAAATCATACTGGAGTTTCTCAGCATCCTCCTCACAGCACACACGCCCACCCAGCTTTTTGTCGTCTGCAAACTTGGAGATATTACATCTAGTTCCCTTGTCTAGATCATTTACATATATATTGTGTAACCTATTTTCCCAGTCCACTTTAGCCAACTCTGTCTTCATACCTTTTTAATTGCCTTTATTTAAGTTTAAGCCACTAGTTTCAGACCCAAGTTTCTCATGCTCAAACTGAATGTGAAACTCTATCATGCCATGTGCATCAGCACATAGCACTGCCGCCCTGATTAAAGGGGAGCGGCCTAGCGCTGTGCACACTGGGATCCTGCTGGGAAAACAGCCTGGCACTCGAGGAGTGCCAGGCTGAGCGATCGCGGTCGGCACCCTGCATAAAAATTGGAAGGGGGCAGGTGGCCAAAAAAATGGCCGCCTGGCACCTGCCATTTAATTTGCACCGCCGCGGCCTCAAAACACCATTCTGACCCTGTCGGACATATTGTTCTACTGTAAGTCAGGGGACACGACCAAAGTTTGCGAGCGGAGCGCTGCGCACGGTGATGACGTCATCACAGGAGGTGCAGCGCCGTAGGGCGCTACCGCCTCTGCTAACCTCCCACTGAATTTTGCAGGAGGTGTTAGCGGCGCCACACCCAGACGCTAGAGGCTTTACGCCCTGTTAATGCCCGGGCGCTAACTGGAGGTGCAAAGCAACACAATTATTCCCCCTATATCTTTGTGACACATCATGTGCCTCTTTTCAGAGCAAGAGTTTCAGGAGTTGTATCCAAAATAGTATTGAAATATGCAAAAAATATATACTCGACTACAAATCTGTGCACCCATGCTTGGTAATGCTGCCCCCTTTTCTGTCTCCCCAGTTAAATTGCTGGACAGGTTATGCATAACATTGCAGTCAATGCATCCTCCTAGAAATGCTACATTGAGAATGTAGGAGTAATTTTCAACCTTCGTGTTTCCATCTGGCGTGGGCCTTGCACATTGGGATTGCATATCTGAAATTTGGGCACATGATATGCACAAGTTTCTAAATGTTATTGAATAGTCGGAAAATTGTGCCAAAATGTCCAATATGGGCTGCTGGCAGGCGAGATTACTCATTGATGCATGAATTTGAAGAATTATTATTTCCTTTATATAGTGGTACGTTTATCAGTTTGCGATTCTCTTTTGGGGAAAAAAAAATTGAAAATGTGTATATGTCAACTGTTAATTGTTAAATGTTTGGCAGCTTTCCTGTTTCAACTTGTAATCTGTTTTTTAGGGGTCTGGTTAAAAAAATATCTGTTGTGGTTAGCACAGTACCAGTTTGAAGATGTGGCTGTTATTTCTATCACTGTGGTTTTGCTGTTTGAGTGTAGCTAGAGAACTATCTGTTAGCAAAGTATTGTGGTTGAAATAAGACTTATTGGCCTAGAAATTGGGTTGGGGCGCCAAAGTGGCACAGAAGTCGCCTGAGCGCAGGATTTAGCGCAGCGATCGGAGTAATACCGATCGCCAGAAATTCAGTTTCAGTGCCGCTCGAGGGACACTGGGCGAGGCTTGAGGCGCTCCGCGTCCCTCTTAGGGCGCTGAAACTGATTATCGCAGCGCAACGTGCCGCAGCGCCACATGCTGCGGCATGGCACGCTGCGGTACTGCAGGCCTTCCTCCCACTGTTAAGGGGGAGGTGCCTGCAACAGCACGATCCCCGCTCGCGAGTGCTGGCAAATGAGCCCGGCACCAAGGAGAAGTGTCGGGCTCTCGGGAAACAGCCGGCAATGCCGCGGGGTGGGGGGGGGTGTGGTGGTTAGGAGGCCGGGGACGGAGGTGCTGGCAGGCGGCCGCCGAAAAAGTGGCCGCCCCGCACCTCCACCTTAACTTGCGCCGCTGCCGGCACAGTAAGGCCCCGTGAACCGGGTGCGGGTAGCGAGCGGCGCAACTGCGGCGTTCGCTACCAAATATCGCGAACGGGGCACAAATGGGGCGCTGCGCGCACCGATGACGTCATCGGTGGCGGCACAGCGCAAAAGCCTAATGCCACCATTAGCGCCCCTACTTAATATCGCGGGAGACGCAGCCAGTGGCGCTACAGCCACTGACTGCCTCTTTAGGCGCTAACAGGTGGCGCTACTCACTCAATTTCTCCTCCATTATATCTAACACTTCGTAATATACAAATACTTGAGACCTCAACCACCTAGAAGGGGCATGGGAACACTATCACTCCAAGTTCCCTCACACACCATCCCAACTTGGCCATATATCGCTGTTCCTTTATCATCGCTGGATCAAAATGCTAGAACTCCCTACCTAACTGTATTGTGGGAGTACCTTCATCACACAGACCACAGCAGTTAAAAAAGGCGGCCCACTACCACCTCCTCACAGGCATCTAGGGATGGGCAATAAATACTAGCCACGCCCACATCCCAAGAATGAATTTTTTTAAAAGCCGCTAGAATGATACGTTTTTTAGATTTAGCCCCGAACCCGTGTGATATCAATGGTGCACCCACGGCCTACCAATGTAGCAGTCAGGAGGCCCAAACCATTATCATGTTTCGGCCTCATTAACATTTTCTTGGTGAGCTGTAGGCATTAAGCGGACACTCCTCTGCCGCTCTCCTGTCTATTCTGCAGTAAATTCAGCTGACTACTGCATACAGTGTGCTGGCCGGTAAGGCCTATTTAACGAAGAGGGGTGTGAACGTCGGGGTACGAGGGGGTTGGGGTGCAAGAATGGGCTGGCAGTAGCCAGAATTTGTTTGTGTTGCCCAGAGGAGCACTCCTGTTCCTCCTGGATCACAGAAACCAAAACCTTTGGATGAGGTCTACCGCGGTCCCTTTAAGGAGCGTCAGTTGGGCCTCTTAACACCCGGAGTATGTGGGACTAGTATGCACTGACATACTTTGCCCATTTCTCTTGAAAGTTGCAATTGTGGTCCTACAACCACTTGCATATTTAAACAGCCTCCCGCCTGTTTTGAGCGGGCGTGCTGGGCACTCATAAGGTGGGCAAATGGGTGCACAAGGTCCGCACCAGACTTTCAACTGCTAGGCGCCTGTTTTTCAGGCAAGAAACAGGTGAGCAGCAGCGAAAAGTCTCCTGAATAAAGTGCTAATAGCATTGAATTTTCTGGGGGAAGTGTACTTGCATAATTATTCACAGGTCCAAGTGCAGATTTGTACTGGTGTATGGACTTGCAACTTATTAGCTAATTTGTGCCAAGGCTGAAGGGAGCAAGGGACCCAAAAATGGCTGGTAAAAATGAAGGGAGAGGAAATTTAAGGTGCAGGCATGAGTCTGTATGCACACGATGAAGATGCCCAGCACCTGACCTCGTGTTTGATGGCTGTGGAAGTGGAGGTGGTACGGTATGAGGTGGTCGTGCCACTCCATAGCACCGTTCCCATAGGCCTGCTTTGCCTGTAAGGAAATGGAGCCAAGCTTCAGACCGCAGCTGACCATTCCTGACAGTGGATGTACCAGCCTTACACTGCAATAAGTGTCCTTTCAGCAGATGGCATGGCACTGCATGTGACTCTGTGCTAAACCAGTATCATAATCATCAACTTTATTGTCATTGTTAGTGCACAAGTGCAGTACAACGAAATGTAGGCTTGCGGCTCCCAAGAGTGTACATTTAGATTAAGACATTTAAACATTCAACATTCATTTGGCTTGTAATACATTAACATAAACATAATAAAGTGCATTGGCAGATGTGCAGGCTTTAGAGTTTATTTGTGGAGTTCAGTAGGATGACAGCCCTGGGAAAGAAGCTGTTCCTAAATCTGGTCGTTCGGGTGCGAATGCATCTGTAGCATCTCCCAGATGGTAGGAGGGCGAACAGACTGTGGCTGGGGTGGGTAGGGTCTTTGATGATGGTCAGTGACCTCCGTAAACAGCGTTTCTGGTATATGTGCTCTATGGTCGGTAGCCGGGTGCCGGTAATGCGTTGGGCAGTTTTGACTATCCGCTGCAGGGCTTTCTGGTCATAGTAGCTACAGCTGCCATACCATACTGTGATACAGTTCGTCAGGATGCTCTCTATTGTGCAGCGGTAAAAGTTAGAGAGGATCAGGGGTGACCGGTTACATCCCTTCAGCCTCCTTAGGAAATATAGGCGCTGCTGGGCCTTCTTCACCAGAGAGGAGGTATTGAGGGACCAGGAGAGGTCTTCCGTGATGTGGACTCCGAGGAACTTAAAGCTGTCCACCCTTTCCACCACAGCCCCATGGATGTGGATGGGGGTGTGACTTCTGCCTTTAGACTTCCTGAAGTCCACAATGATTTCTTTGGTTTTCTTGATGTTAAGGGCCAGGTTGTTATCGGCGCACCACTTCACGAGATGCTGGACCTCCTCCCTGTAGGCTGACTCATCGTTGTTGGTGATCTGGCCTACCACCGTGGTATCATCCGCAAACTTGATGATGGTGTTGGAACCATGAAAAGCCACACAGTCGTGGGTGAAGAGGGAGTAGAGGAGGGGGCTCAGCACACATCCTTGTGGGGCCCCCGTGTTCAGGGTCGGGGGGGGGGGAGGTGTGGTTACCTAATTTGACAGACTGGGGTCTGTTTGTTAGGAAGTCCAGGGTCCAGTTGCAGAGGGAAGTGTTCAGGCCAAGAGTGTGGAGTTTGGTGGCCAGCTTGTTGGGGACGATAGTGTTGAATGCTGAGCTGTAGTCTATGAACAGCATTCTGATGTAGGTCTCTTTACCGTCTAAGTGATTCAGTGCAGAGTGTAGAGCAGTTGTGATTGCATCCTCCGTTAATCTGTTTGCACGTTAGGCAAACTGGTGTTGGTCAAGAGAGGCGGGAACACTGGCTTTGATGTGAGCCAGGACCAGTCTCTCTCAACACTTCATTATGATGGGTGTGAGTGCGACTGGTCGATAGTCGTTCAGACACGTCAGTATAGACTGCTACCCATAGTCATTGGCAGGTAGATGTGCCAGGGCCTGCAGGTATGTTTGGTGGCATCTTGGTGGGTGTGGGTAATCAAGCTATGGTGGCTGTTTATTACCCTGGCATGCCTTCTTTCATGCAGTGCCAGTGAAATCAAGTGCCTACTGTGATTGGGGTGCTTGCGAGGAAGCATCCAGCATCACGATTATTCATACATACACACACTTTAGGGGTCTTTGGGTCTATTATTCCAGTTTCCTTTGAGATAATGACCCTCTCCTCTTCTCCTTTTTCTTGAATGGCCATTATAAGGGAACAATGACTACTAAGAAAGAACTTCTATATATATGGCACCTACCACAACCTCAGGATGTCCCAAAGCACTTCACAGCTAATGAATTACTTCTGAATTATAGTGGTCAAGTTTAGCAGGAATGATGTGTGTGTGGCAAAAAGAGGGTGACGCACCCAGAGGAAAGGAATGTAGCAAAGCCCAGGTGATTTTAACGGCCACATTTTAATATTGCACATCTGTCTCCTGGTCGAAGCTGGCAGGAGTGATGCTAGGGCTGGCGGGTGGGAGTGGAAATTGGGATGTGAGCCAGATGCCACAGGGGACCTAAGGGCATGGTCCCTGACATAAGGTAATTGGGGGGGTGGAGGTGGGGTGCTTGCAGAGCTGATGCCACTCTGGAGGGAGAGGAACAATCATAGCGGGAGAGGCCCACGGATTCCGTGCATGGTCTGGAGGAGCACTCCTGCTTCTCTTGGCCCCCAAGGAATGCTTCAAAAAATTAAAAAACTTAACTTCCATCTTCTGGGCACTCTACTGCCTCCCGCGAGGTTTCTCTGGGGGCCTCCTCCCAAGTTCCAGTGACAATAGCGTTGTGGTTCCAGTGATGTCATCAAGCCATGATATTTACATCTAAGTTAGGCCCTCATCTGTCTGTACCGGGAGCCTCGACCGCCTGGAAGTTGGCAAAGATAAAATGCCACTAGGCAAGAATGGAGAGCCCTCGGGCTGATAAGCTGCCTCGCCTGATTTTAACGCTCCCACACACTATCCTCACCCAACGAATTGAGGAGGGTTAAAATA
Source organism: Somniosus microcephalus (assembly GCF_052327205.1). NCBI lineage: Eukaryota > Metazoa > Chordata > Chondrichthyes > Squaliformes > Somniosidae > Somniosus > Somniosus microcephalus. The sequence continues at coordinate 76,562,274 of NC_140996.1, read as the reverse complement.
GACCCCATAGTCACTGCAGCATTTACCTACACGACAACTGACAGATCCCACAAACAACAGATAAATCGCCAGTTAATCTCTTTTTGGTGGCATTGGTTAAGGGGTAAATTTTGGCAACGACACCAGGAGAACTCCCTGATCTTCTTCAAAAAATGTTTATATCCGTCAGAACAGGCAGGCTTGGTTTGAATGTTGTGAAAGACAGCACCTGAAAATACGGCACTCCCTCAGTACTGTACTGGAATCATAGAATCACAGAATAGTACAGCACAGAAGGAGGCTATTCGGCCCATCAAGTCTGTGCCAGCTCTTTTGAAGAGCAATCCAGTTAGTCCCACTCCCCCACTCTTTCCCCATATCCCTGCAATTTTTCTCCTTCAAGTATTAATCCAATTCCCTTTGACGGCTAATATTGAATCTGTATCCACCATCCTGTCGGGCAGTGCATTCCAAACCCTAACCACTCGTTACCTGAAAAAGTTTTGCCTCATGTCACCTCTGGTTCTTTTGCCAATCACCTTAAATCTGTGCCCTCTCATTATCGACCCTTCAGCCACTGGAAACAGTTTCTCTTTATTTACTCTATCTAAAACCTTCATGATTTTAAACACCTCTTTTAAATCTCCTCTCAGCCTTCTCTGCTCCAAGGAGAACAACCCCAGCTTCTCTAGTATATCCACGTCACGAAGTGTAAGTTCAGATTATGTGGTTGACTGATGGAGTGGGGCTCAAACCCACAACCTTTTGACTCATAAGGGTGCTGCTAACTAAGACATACGAACAATGACAGATAGGTAAAGACTCTTTGGTCCAACCAGCATGTCCTATACAATTGTGATACCTTGTGTCTCGTAATATATACACTCCACCCTACCCAAAACCATGTGATCTCCTGATAGAGGCAAAAAAACAGAGACAAACCCAGACCAAACTGGGGGGAAACAAATCTGGGAAATTCCTCTCCGACCCATTTTGGTGATCAAAAATAGTCCAGGCGATCACTGAATTCTCAGAAGTACCTATCTTATGTAAGAGATGATTCCCGCCCCCCCCCCCCCCCCCCATAACCAGAAACGGGTCCAACTCTTGCTTGAAGGAATTCAGCAAATCGGCATCCACCGCACGAGACAGCAGCCTGTTCCAGAGGTCCCTATTCTCTGAGAAAAGAACCACCTCCTGACATCTAACCTAGATCTGGTCTTAAACAAATTAAAATTGTAACCCCCCCCCCCCCCCCACCCCCCAGTCCTCCCTAACCTATTTAATTGGAACAAACTGTCAACTGGAACACAATCTATTCCCATCATCATCCTATAAACCTCAAATCAGATCACCCCAAGTCAATGCTTCTCTAAAATGTAGAGACCCAACTCTTTTAGCCTATCTTCATAACTAAGATGCTTTTGCACCATTTCCAAATCCTCACTATCACCCACCATATGAGGAGACCAAAACTGGACACAGTATTCCAAGTGAGGCCTGACCAAGGTCTTGTACAAGGACAAAATAATATGCCTTGTCTTATACTCAATTGTCCTACGAATGTACCCCAACACACTATTTCCTCCAGCTATTGCTTCACGGCATTGCTCATGTACCTTTAGAAATCTATGCACTAGAACGCCTTCTTTAATGCTTTTCCCTGAAGGGTGTATGAATGTTGATATTCACCCTGCCCACATGCAGAACACGGCACTTATCCAAAGTTGCCAGTCATGAGCCCAATCTCCCAACACACGTGGCAGGTGAAACTTAACGCAGTAAAGTGATACATTTTGATAGGAAGTGTGAGGAGAGACAATATAAACTAAAGGGCACAATTC